>NC_081860.1:9290815-9904149 GCF_963259705.1 Myotis daubentonii | reverse complement strand
ACCAGGAGAGACAGCCCAGCCCTCAGAGAAGGAGGCAATGCCCACTTCCTCCTCTCTGCCTTCGATGTCCATAAGCCAGGCCCTGCCTAGAGATACGAGGGCTATGACCCGAGCCGTCCTTGGCTGATGGCCTACCCCTTGCTCAGGATTATCAGAAGGCAGCCTGAAAAGCTGGCTTTTACTCATCTGATTAAGTCTGTGTTCACTGATAAGGCCAATGGGTTACAGGAAAAGAATGTGCTTTTGATCCCCCATGAGGATGGGAAATTGGTCTTTAACCAATATTAAAATAGTACTATGCTTAGCAACTAATGTTGTAGTACAGATCAAATAAAATAACAGATGTGAAAGCATTTTTGTAAGCTCCCAAGTGACCCAACATGTAAAAGGAAGAGAACTGTGTTTACATAAATAATTATAAGCAACTTAACTTGGATCAAGCTCTCTGCTTCTGTACCATGTTCATGGATTAGAACAGCGGTAGCCAACCGGTGGTCCTCACCACTGGTGGTCCATGAGGTCCGAGAGGTTGGCGACCACTGGATTAGAAGACTCAGTATTATTAAGATATCAATTCTATCCAACCTGTTCTACAGATTCAATGTGATCCACTTAAAATCCTAGCAGACTCTTTTGTAGAAATTAATAAGCTAATTCGAAAATGTTATGGACAAGCCAAGAAACTAAAACAAGCAGGACAACTCTGAAAAAGAAGCAAGTTGGAGTATTCCCAGTGCCTGATGCCCAGCCTTCCGATAAAGGTACAGCCATCGAGACAGCATGGTGTTAGCAAGATGACAGACACAGAGACCAATGGAGCAGGAGACACAGTCAGGAAGTAGACCCACACTTACATGGTCAAGTGATTTTCAACAAAACTGTCAAGGCCATTCAATAAGGAAAGAAAAGCCTTCTCAACAAATGGCGCTGGAACAAGTCAACACCCTATGCAAAAAGAGTGATCCTCAATCCATTACTCTGTCCCACATTTTAAAAAATTGACTTGAGCCCTGACCAGTTTGGCTCAGTGGAGAGAGCGTCGGCCTGCGGACTCAAGGGTCCCAGGTTCGATTCCGGTCAAGGGCATGTATCTTGGTTGCGGGCACATCCCCAGTAGGGGGCGTGCAGGAGGCAGCTGATCGATGTTTCTCTCTCATCGATGTTTCTAACTTTCTATCCCTCACCCTTCCTCTCTGTAAAAAAAAAAAAAAATCAATAAAATATACTTTTTTAAAAAAATTGACTTGAAATTTAAGTTTAAAACCTAAAACTACAAAACTTTTAGGAGAACACATAGGAAAAACAACTTTTTGACCCCAAGTTAAGCAAGGAATTCTTAGAAAAGACGCAAAAGGCACAAGCCCTAGAAGAACAATGATAAATTAGACTTCATCAAAATTAAAACCATCTGCTCTGTAAGACTTTTGTTAAGAACATGAAAAGACAAGCCACAGACTGATAGAAAATATTTGCTAAGTACATATCAGATAGAGAAATGGCATCCAAAGTATATAAAGAATTCTCATGAGAAAATGAACAACTCAATTTAAAAACTGGACAAAAGATTTGAAGAGACACTTCACCAAAGAAGATGCACAAATGGCAAAGCAGCACATAAAAAGGTGCTCAACGCTATTAGTCATTAAGAAAATGCAAATTGCCCAGCCGGGTGTAGCTCAGCGGTTGAGCATCGACCCAGGAACCAAGAGGTCACGGGTTCAATTCCTGGCCAGGGCGTATGCCCAGGTTGCGGGCTCGATCCCCAGTGGGGGGCATGCAGGAGGCAGCCAATCAATGATTTTCTCTCATCACTGATGTTTCTGTCTCTCTTTCCCTCTCCCTTCCTCTCTGACATCAATAAAAATATATTTTTTTAAAAAAGAAAATGCAAATTAAAACCACAATGCATTAGAATGACCAACATTTTTAAAAATGAAATACCACCATCTCACACCCATTAGGATGACTACTATTAAAAAAAAAAATTCCACTCTGGCCCGTTTGGCTCAGTGGATAGAGCACTGGCCTACGAACTGAAAGTTCTCAGGTTTGATTCCGGTCAAGGGTACATGCCCGGGTTGTGGGCTTGATCCTCAGTGGGGGACTTGCAGGAGGCAGCCGACCCAAGATTTTCTCTCATCATGGATGTTTCTATCTCTCTCTCCCTCTTTCTTTCTCTCTGAAACCAATAAAAAAAAATATTTTTAAATCCCATAAAATAACGAGTGTTGGGGAGGATGTGGAAAAATTGGAACTCTTGCACACTGTTGGTGAAACTGTAAAATGGTATGGCAACTGTGGAAAACAGTGTGGGAGTTCCTCAAAAAATTAAAAATAGAATTCATACAATCTAGAGCAACCCCACTTCTGGGTATCCACACAAAAGAATTGAAATCATGTTCTGGGAGAGATATTTGCACTCCCACGTACACGGCAGCATTATTCACAATAACCGAGCGGTGGAAGCGACCCAAATGCCCATCAGTGGATGAATGGATACACAAAATGTGGTTTATACATACACTGGAGTATTATTCAGCCTTAAAAAGGACGGGAATCCTGTCACATGCTACAGTACAGACAACCCTTAAGGACATTAGCTAAGTGAAACAGCCAGTCAGAAAAAGGTAAGTATGCATGATTTCACTTCCATGAGGTGCCCAGAGTAGCGAATTCACAAAGACAGAAAAACAGAATGGTGGTTGCCAGAGGCTTGGAATGGGAATGGGGACTTGTTATTAAATGGATAGAGAGCTTCAGTTCCATGGCATAAAAAAGTTCTGGAGATTGGTGTGCAACAATGTGAATATACGTTGTTGTTTTTAATTAATTTGAGAGAGAAACACTGATTTCTTGTTCCACTTATTTATGCATTCATTGGTTGATTCTTGTATGTGCCCTGACCAGGATTGAAACCACATGACGATGCTCTAACCAACCGAGCTACTGGGCCAGGATTTGTGCTGTGTCTTGATTGTGGGGCTGATTATTCCACACAGAACTGTGGAACTAAAAAAGGCCAATTGTACTGTATGTAAATTAAACCTAAAAAAATGTTTACTTAAAAATAATCACTACTTCTGGGATTCCCTTTATTCCTCAGTTTGTCAAGAATCCTAGAAAGAGGATTTATTATCAAAATAATATTTATAGGTTACAACCCATAGAATAAAATAAGAAACCCAAAAACTATATAGAGCCGTTAATAATGTATATATTAAAAGTTTGATGAAAATCAAAATAAAGTATCTTCTCACAAAACATCATTTAATTACAAAGAAGAAGCATAACCTTAAAATGGAGAGAAGCCTGACAGATACCACTCTAATTGAATATGGGGTTTTTTTTTAGAGAGAGAGGAAGGGAGTTGGAGAAAGATTGGCTGCCTCCTGCATGGCCCTACTGTGGATCAAGCCCGTAACCCAGGCATGCGCCCTGGCCGGAGTCAAACCAGCTACCTTTTGGTGCATAGGACATTCAACCAACTGAGCCACGCTGGCCAGGGCCACCCCCTAATTATAATGAACACCATTAGTAACAGGACAAATGACAATCACTCACTTAATGGGATACAAGGACATCACTTCTGTGCTACGCCTGTCAAAGATGCATCATCTGAATCTATTCACAGCAAACATCAGACAAACCCCAACTAAGGGATATTCTTCAAAAGTGGCAAGGCCACAAAGGTCAAAAATAAATTGTTTCATGTCAAAATAAAAGACTGAAAAGCTGTTCCAGACGGAAGGCGACGACAGACAACAAGTAAGTACAAGAGATTTTGAACTAGACCCTTTTTGCTACAGAAGACAGTAATGGAAGATTTGATAAAACTTAAATGGGGTTTGAGGGTCCGGTGGCAACAATTATTGCTGCTCATTTCCTGATTTTAATGGCTCTATTTTGGTTTTATGTAGGACAATGTCCTTGCTTGTGGGAAATATTTTGGGGTGATACAGCATGAGGTCAGCAACTTATTATCAAAGTAGGAAAATTATCTGTATGGAACTTCCAACTTTTCTGTAAGTTTGTGATTGTTTCAGAGTAAAAAAAAAAAAAAGTATTCAAGAAAGAATCCTGGGACAGTCAAGGGCTGTCACATCATCCCATACCCCAATGCAACAGGAGAGGGACCTGACAATGAAATCTGTATTCCTCCAAAATTGACAATAAAGTGCCACAGATTTGGGACCTCAAAAACATCTGCCCTTGACAATGCTTTATTTTTTGAAGCATGAAATCCAGCCCAGCACAGAGACCTGTGTTATTCGGATACGGAATGATCCAATAGGCCAGCAGACAAGAGGTTTGATCTATAGAAGCAGACCGCTAGCAGCGGCAGTATTAAAGTGAGATGCCAATGTATATTAAAGTCGAGATCTCAGTGGAATAGGTACAGATCTGTTCATACTGCACTTTTTATAATCACCGCTATATTTCAGAATTCCTATTAGCACTCTTAAACGGAAGTCTCCAATTTAAATAATACTTCTGCACTTTGGCACATCATCCAACAAGTGAACCCAGTTTTCACAAGAAAGGAAGACTACTTTTAAAATGGAGAGACATCCAGCCCTGGCTTGTTTGGCTCAGTGGATAGAATGTCTTTGGACTGAAGGGTCGCAGGTTCAATTTCGGTCAAGGGCACATGCCCTGGTTATGGGCTCGATCCCCAGTAAGGGCAGTGCAGGAGGCAGCCAATCAATGCTTCTCTCTCATCATTGATGTTTCCACCTCTCTCTCCCTCTCCCTTCCTCTCTAAAATCAATAAAAATATATTTTAAAATAATAATAATAATAAATAAAATACACACTAGATTTCAAAGACTTAACAGGAAAAATAGAAAATGTGAAATATTTCATTAATGTTTTTATATTGAGTATATGTTGAAATGATATTTTGAATATATTGTGTTAAATAATCTATATATGTAAAAGCCTAAGTGACTGTTATGACCAGACAACCAGATGACCAGCTAGTAGCTATGTCACACACTGACCACCAGGGGCAGACGCTCAATGCAGGAACTGCCCTCTGGTGGTCAGTGCACTCCCACAGCCAACTTCCTACAGCCAGCCAACCTCCCGCGGTCCCTCCCCCCGCCGGCCAGCCGGCCCAATCAGCTCAAATCGGGGACTGGGTGAGACTGCCCTGATGGTCCCTGATCGCAGGCCAGGACAAGGGACCCCACCTGTGCACAAATTCATGCACCAGGCCTCTAGCTATTTAAATAATTTAAATAAATTTTAATCCACTTGTTGTTTTTAATGTGGCTACTGAAAAAACTTAAATCACATATATGGCTCAAATTATATTTCCACTGAACAGTACTGCCTTAGGCCATTTGTGAAATCACACACTGTTACGCTGCAGGAACCAGGGAAGAGAATAATGATGGACTTCCCAGAAAAACACTGAACTAGATCTAGGACAGGTTTACCCTTCAAGATCTGATCTTTTTAAGGATAATCTCTGCCTATCTTTTTACAGTCCACGCGGCCTGCAGAAGCAAATATCCAGGGTACCTGGAACTCCGATGTGCTGCTCCGCAGCTGGCTCACGTTGGGTAAGGACCCGCCATGGTACTGTGTCAGGCGCAGTTGCTGAAGCTTCTGAAACTGAACCTGGAAACAAAGAGATTTCAAAAACTTTCAGACACACACACAAAAAATAGAGAGAAAAAAACCCAACTTTGAGACCTGACAGCAAAGGTCTCAAGAAAGCACCCAAGTGTGGTGTTTTGTAGAGAAATGGTTCAAGAGTGGGAAGTCTTGGTTTCAATTTCTTCTCTACTCAAAACTGTTAGGTTTCCGGTGCTTTGTGGCTTTTTATTTCTCTATTTTTGGAAAGAATTTACCCATGTTCCACATGTCCTGGGTGCCATGACAGTCCTCTTAACAAGACCTTTGAGTGTGTATGTGTAGGCAAGCAGGCACAATCTTTAATAATGACAAGGAATTTCTTTTTTTTTTTTTAATTTATTGATTTCAGAAAGAGAGAGGGAGAGAGATAGAAACATCAATGATGAGAGAGAATCATTGATCGGCTGCCTCCTGCACACCCCCTACTGGGGATCGAGCCCGCAACTTGGGCATGTGCCCTTGGCCGGAATCGAACCTGGGACCCTTTAGTCCACAAGCCGACACTCTATCCACTGAGCCAAGCCGGCTAGGGCAGGGAATTTCATGAAGAAAAACTAAGCCACTGTCTAGGAGTCTGCGACATTAGCTGTCCTCCCGTCTCCATGTTCTTCTCCAGTCATTCACCTTTATGTGTAAAGACTGCAATCATAACACAGGTACACTCTTAAGCCTTTTCTAGATTACATAATCATATTTCATGGCACCATAACACTTCTTCTGAATCATTTCCATAGGACACATTCCAAAGAGTGATTACTAAGTGTCTCTGGGTATGGGCCTTTTAACGGCTCTCAACACATACTGCCAAAATGTTTTCCCAAAAGGTATACCCATGTACATATGAGGGAACAGTTTCACCAAAAACCTCGCCAACATTGGATAAGACCGTGAATTGGGGTAAGAAAAGAGGCCGACTGAACAGGTACAAGATGGCATACCACTGTTTCAACATGCCTTCTCCTGCCAGCTCTCCCTTGCTTCGTTTTTCAAAAGGCAATAAACCGGTTGCCGTTCTTGTAAACCCCAAAGTGGTCCAATTTGGTTTTTAAGAGTTCTCTTTCCAAAATAATAAATGACCTCTGCGGTTATATAACCCTTGGCACTTATGATTCATGTTGGGAGGAAAGGGTGGATGGGAGCCCTGAGACAGATTCTGACCCTTTCATTACTCTTTCTCTTTGTCTAATTAAAGAAACTACCAGATCTGAGTCTCCACTGCCCACTTCATCTCTAACCCTCGCCGCCACCACCCAGGGAGGCTGCGTTTAGACCTGGAGACCCAGACTTAGGGAAGTTCAGAGGCTTATGCAAGGTCATAAAGCTACAGGAAGCCGAGCTATGGAGGTCTAACTAAAAACCCTATTCTTTCTTTTCTTTTTTTTTTAAAATATATTTTTATTGATTTCAGAGAGGAAGGGAGAGGGAGAGAGAGACAGAAACATCGATGAGAGAGAATCACCGACCAGCTGCCTCCTGCACGCCCCGCACTGAGGACCGAGCCCGCAACCCAGACATGTGCCCCTGATGGGAATCGAACTCGGGACCCTTCAGTCTGCTGGCCGACACTCTATCCACTGAGCCGAACCGGCTAGGGCAGTGGTCGGCAAACTCATTAGTCAACAGAGCCAAATATCAACAGTACAACGATTGAAATTTCGTTTTGAGAGCCAAATTTTTTAAACTTAAATTATACAGGTAGATACATTGTTATTAACTTAATTAGGGTACTCCTGAGGCTTAGGAAGAGCCACAGTCAAGGGGCCAAAGAGCCGCCTGTGGCTCCCGAGCCGCAGTTTGCCGACCACAGGGCTAGGGCAACCCATATTCTTTCTTATTTCTGCCATATTCTTTTCTTTTCTTTTTTTTTTTTTTTTTCATTTCTCTCTCAATGACCACACTGCTTACAAGCTTAGAGAAAAGTGAAGTTTGGTTAACCAAAAACATTGCTGAGCCCATAAAGCCCTCTGATTTTTTGTTTTTCCATTTATTATGAAAAGTTTCAAATATAGGCAAAATAGACATAAGCATGATGAAATCCCATCTAGCCATCTTCCAGCTTCAACAATGTTCCCAACTTATGTCTAATCTTGATCCATCTTTACCTCCTCCACTGCCCACAGCAGTCCACTAAGAGAAATCCCGGTAATCATATTCCATATTTCAACAGGCCTCTCCAGAAGATAAGGACTTGTATCTATTTGGAAGTTTTAAACCCTTTGGCAGGCTTACTTTCCTTAAGTTCTGTTTGACCTACAGAATTTTATTTCTCAAACATACTTGCCTGGGAGACGGTTATGACCTATTAACCAAAACCCAGATCTGAGAGTCAAATGAGAGGAAGAGGACATGGTGAGCTTTCCCATCGATCAGCTGAGTTATAAGAATAAAGTCTCAGCTTTTGATCTTAACATTCTCAAAGCTCTTACCAGAAGCATTTGACTGCTCTGTCCTTGAAATTCTCTAGACAGAATTCTCACCCTTCTTGATCTAGAGCCTTTGATTCCTTCTTCCATCAATCCATCCATTTGTTCACTTACATACAAACTTTTTAAAAATATATATATTTTGCCTTAGTTGGTTTGGCTCAGTGGATAAAGTGTCTGCCGGCGGACTGAAGGGTCCCAGGTTCGATTCCAGTCAAGGGCACACGCCCGGGTTGCACGTTTGATCCCCAATAGGAGACATGCAGGAGGCAGCCAATCAATGATTCTCTCTCATCATTGATGTTTTTATCTCTCTCTTCCTCCCTGAAATCAATAAAATATATGTGTGTGTGTGTGTGTGTGTGTGTGTGTGTGTGTGTTTAAATATATATTGTTACTGATTTCAGAGAGGGAGAGAGAGAGAAACATCAATGATGAGAAAGAATCATGGACTGACTGCCTCCTGCACATCCCTCACTGGGAATCGAGCCTGCAACCTGGGCATGTGCCCTGATGGGGAATCGAACCATGGTCTCCTGGTTCATAGGTCGATGCTCAACCACTGAGCCACGCCGTGTGTCAGGTGCTGTGCCAGGCACTGGCCTATGAATCTGACTATGTACCAAAGTGCCTGCCTTCAGAGTTCTCACAAAGGCTTCCACTCTTACCCCAAAGCCTTGACGCTTCAACCAAGCTAAGTTCTACATCTAGCTAGACCTCTGCCGCCTGCTGAGCTGAAGACCCGCTCACAGTCTCCCTCATCTGCTCCCCCTCCCAAAGCGCCTATTTCTAGGGCCTTCAGGGGCCGCTGCACTAGCTGGAAAGAGCTCTGGACTTGGAATTAGAGGACCTGACTGTGTAACCTGGAGCTACCATGCGGCTGGGCCAATTACTCTGCTGTCTACTTCACAGAGACGCTGCAAGGATTAAAAGAAAGAAGAGGCAGGACAGTGGTATGCAAAATGTAAAGCTCTGGGCAGCTTCCCAAGGTATCATTATCGCTGATATTCTCAACTACCCCTGCGCCCTTGAGCAATTTTGGTATTTTCCTCTTTTGAGAGGTAGAACCATTGAACCAGAAAGAACCTTAGAGACTGTCTGAGACACTGTCCTGACAGCTCACCGATGATGCAAATGAGAACCAAAGAATGATTAGTCTGAAGCAGAGGTCACGGACTAGCAGGCCTAGAGAGTTCTGTTTGACCCACATGACTTTGAACCACTCAAAGTTCAAAATTTTAATTTTTGCCCGAGCCGGTTTGGCTCAGTGGATACAGTGTTGGCCTGTGGACCGAAAGGTCCCGGGTTCCATTCTGGTCAAGGGCACCTACCTCGGTTGCAGGCTCCTCCCTGGCCCAGGCCCTGGTCAGGGCGCTTGTAGAAAGCAACCAATCGATGTGTTTCTCTCACATCAATGTTTCTCTCTGCCTCTCCCTCTCTCTTCCACTCTCCCTAAAAATCAATGGAAAAATATCCTCAGGTGAGGATCTAAAAAATAAAATCTTAATTTTAAAAACTGGAAGACTGCATGAAAGTCGGGATTTCCAACTTCTCCCCAGAGATCAGACAATACTGAACTCATATTCTTGCAAGGCAAAATGCATGGAGCAGAGAAGTGACCACCCCATCCTCATTGTACCCTATTATTCCTCCACTGCAGCCTGAGACCAGCTACTATTTATCATCTCATTCCTGCTCCCTCCACTCATTTCCCTCACCGGCCTTACCCTATAACTAGGGTCAGCCACCTTTAGGCTATAGTCACACTTCAGTGGCATTTCCTTCATGGGCTATAAATTGAGATCCAACCTTCACTAATGCCTTTTTGAAAAAGTATCCTAATAGTCAACACAATCCCCAACAAAATCCCAGCAGGCCTTGCTACAGAAATTGACAAGATAATTCTAAAACGTATGGATGTGCGAACAACCTAGAATAGCCTAAGCAATTTTTTAAAAGAGCAAGGTTGGAGACCTCGAGTTGTTTCATTTCAAGACTCACTATAAAGCTACAGTAATCTAGGCAGTGCACTACTCTGGGGAAAAGAGATAGAGAAATCAACAGAACAGAAGAGAGAGCCCAAAAATAGACTCACACATAGATGGCCAGTTGATTTTTGACAAAAAGTGTCATAGCAAAAGGGAAAGTAAAGTGTCTTCAACAAATGCTTCTAAAGTAGTTAATATATAGACATTCAGTGTGACAGCCAGTTTCAAGCCCCAGCTCTACCACTTACCAGCCATGCAACCTTGCCTCTCAAGCCTTAACTTGCTCGTCTGCAAAATAAAGAACATTCTAGAAACGTATTCCATAGGGTCGTGAGGACTACATGAGATAAGGAATGTAAAGGGATCAGTACACTGCCTAGCAAAAGATAATGTTCAATTCTTAGCCCAAACCCAGTCTTTGTAGTCTCCTCCGTCTATTTTTAATCTAAAAATAATGTTTCTTACAAATATTCAAGCCTAATTAACGCTCTGGGTTGACGTGCCGAGTTTATCCTGTGGTTTCTCAATACTACAAGTTGTCCTTCAACGCTGAACTTCTGGAACAAGTTCCCAAGCCTGTCTCCATTTTTCTCCCATTCATTCCTCAATGCCTTACAACCTCCCTCGCAGCCAATGTAGTGGCTCTCACCAAGGTTACCGGTGACCTCTACGTGACTAGTAGACCAAAGGACATGTCCTTATCATGTCAGATCAAGTCAGCAGCACTGGGCTGGGCTTGTTGACATTCTCTCCTCTTAGCAATCACCCTCCTTGCTTTTCTGTCTAGTGGCTCTTCAGTCTTCTTTGCTGGCGCCTCCTCCTCATCCCCTTTAAATGGTGGAGCTCCTTGGGCTCCTCCTAGGCCCTTTTGCATCTCATTCTAAAGCAGGGGTCATGAACTCAAATGCCTATAGGTGCCAAGCATGGAAGATAACTCAGCGAAGTGGGCTGGAATCCCTGTGAGGAACACCATAGGGAGTGGTGGGGACTGTGGCAAAGTGAAGAACACACGCATGTCCTATCTAATAGTGGCAGCTACCATTCGGCTCCAGGTAACTGCTGCCATTTCTGCAAGGCAGCAGTGTTGTTAGATAAATCTCATTTTTCAAGAGGCCAAAGTCCATATTTTTTTTTTTGCATGCTGCTTTTCTTCCTTTCTTTCTTTCTTTTTATTGATTTCAAAGAGTAAGGGAGGAGAGATACAAACACCAATGATGAGAGAGAATCATTGATCAGCTGCCTCCTGCACGTCTCCCCACCGGGGACTGAACCCGCAACCTGGGTATGTGCCCTCACTGGGAACTGAACTGAGACCTCCTGGTTTATAGGTAGATACTAAACCACTGAGCCACACTAGCCGGGCCAGAGTCCATATTTTAATGTAAAATCTCAATATTCATTGTTGGCCCTAATTTTGAAAGAAACACACACACACACACACACACACACACACACACACACACACACACACATTTGGGCACCCCAACCAAATTAAAAACATGTCAGGCGGCCAAATTAGAACTTAGGCCGCCAATTTGCAAGATCTGTCCTAGAAATTCTTCCCCAGCAACTGAAGCTACTCTTGCAGCTACACACCAAAGATTCCCACGTTTATATCACCAGCCAGGACTTCCCTCCTGAGCCCCAGGACCACGTAGCTGGACCATCACTACTCACATGCCTCACAGGCACCTCCAACTCAGCATCTCTCTCTTTTTTTATTTTTTAAAATTTACTTTATTGATTTTTTGCAGCGAGGAAGGGAGAGGGATAGAGAGTTAGAAACATCGATGAGAGAGAAACATCGATCAGCTGCCTCCTGCACACTCCCTACTGGGGATGTGCCCGCAATCAAGGTACATGCCCTTGACCGGAATCGAACCTGGGACCCTTGAGTCCACAGGCTGATGCTCTATCCACTGAGCCAAACCGGTTAGGGCTCTCTCTCTTTTTTAAAAATATATTTTTATTGGTTTCAGAGAGAAAGGGAGAGAAAGAGAAAGAGACAGAGACAGAGACAGAGACAGAGAGAGAGAGAGAGAGAGAGAGAGAGAGAGAAACATCAATAATGAGAAAGAATCACTGATCAGCTGCCTCCTGCACACTCCCCACTGGGAACCGAGCCAGCCACCTAGGCATGTGCCCTGACAGGGAATCGAACCGTGACCTTCTGGCTCATGGGTTGACGTTCAACCACTGAGCAACACTGGCCGGGCATCAAACTCAGCATCTCTTGACACTGAGGAGTCTGCTCCCACCTTGCTCCAGCCAGTGCTCCCCCTCTTAATGGAGGGGACCCTAAAATGGCTCAAGTCTGAAAGCTGGGCTCATCCTCGAGTCCTCCCTCTCCCTCACCCGCCTCGTAAATTCACTAAGGCTGTCCTTTCAACCTCCTAAGTACCAATCTGTTCACCCCTCTGCCTCCCTGTTGCTACCATCCAGTCAATGCCACTTGCACACCTCCTAGAATAGTATCACAACCTCCAGTTTCTCTGCCACCTGCTCCTCGGTTCTATCCACCATTCTGGAGCTGGAGGCATTCTTTGAAAATGCAAAGCTCCCCTGGTTCTACCCCTTCAATGACTCTCCATTGTTCTTAGGATTAAGTCCTGAATCCTGTCTTTGGTTGTATCACAGCTATAAGCAAAGAACATTATTACAGGTTTATGTTTGAACACTTTTGAGTGACATCATCAAACTCACTTAAGTGAACACTGAAGATCTGTAAAAAATTTTGCCTTTAAAAAAGTCTGGCCCTAGCTGGTTTGGCAAAGTGGACAGAGCGTCGGACTGCAGACTGAAGGGTCCCAGGTTCAATTCCGGTCAAGGACATGCCCAGGTTGCGGGCTCGATCCCCAGTTGGGGGTGTGCAGGAGGCAGCCGATCAATGATTCTCACTCATCATTGATGTTTCTGTCTTACTCTCCCTCTCCCTTCCTCTCTGAAATCAATAAAAATATCTATATAATAAAAGCCTACGTGACCGTTACCATGGAACGACCAGTCACTATGATGCTTACTATCAGGGGGCAGACACTCAATGCAGGAGCTGCCCCTGGTGGTCAGTGCACTCCCACAGGGGGAGCACCACTCAGCCAGAAGCCGGGCTCACGGAGGTTGGCGAGTGCAGCGGCGGGAGCCTCTCCCACGTCCATGACAGCACTAAGGAGCAGGGAGCAGGCAGGCAGCAAGAAGCAAGGGGTCCCGGAATGCAAGAGGGTGCAGGCTGGGCTGAGGGACCGCCCCCACCCCCAGTGCATGAATTTCGTGCACCTGGCCTCTAGTATTAAAAACAAAAAACAAGTCTGTACCTTACTAATGGCTTCAGGGATGTTTTAAAGGGGAATCATGTATTGGGTGAGAAACTGAATCAACTCCAGCTACACAGACATAGAGAATGCATGTATCTGTACATACATAACTTATGTATCTAAACAACATAAAACGACACAGACCCCAGCATTAAATCCCCAGCTGCCACCCGTTCTCCTCAATGTGCTCTGAGCTTGTCATGCTCATCACTGAGTCCAACCAAGGTCACATGTAAATGCCTGTGGACACCAGGCAGGTAATAAAAGAATGAAGCGAGTCAGGGCATGAGAAAAAAAATTTCTGCCCTGGCCGGCTTGGCTCAGTGGATAGAGCGTCAGCCTGCGGACTGAAGGGTCCCAGGTTCGATTCGGGCCAAGGGCACATACCTGGGTTGCGGGCTCGATCCCCAGTGGGGGGCATGCAGGAGGCAGCCAATCAATGATTCTCTCTCATCATTGATGTTTCTATATCTCTCTCCTCCCTTCCTCTTTGAAATCAATAAAGAAATATATATATTTTTTAATTTTTCTTGAAATCCTCAGCCTACTTTTATCCATATATTTCTGAGTGTGATAGAAATCTAAATATAAGAATATTTCAGCCGAAACCGGTTTGGCTCAGTGGATAGAGTGTCGGCCTGCGGACTGAAGGGACCCAGGTTCGATTCCGGTCAAGGGCATGTACCTGGGTTGCGGGCACATCCCCAGTGGGAGATGTGCAGGAGGCAGCTGTTCGATGTTTCTCTCTCATCGATGTTTCTGACTCTATCTCTCTCCCTTCCTCTCTGTAAAAAATCAATAATAATAAAAAAAGAATATTTCACTTTTCCCCTAACTTCACTAAAAGGAAGCACTATCAAAAATATGATAAATGGCACCTGACCCGTGTGGTTCGGTGGTGAGTGTGGACCACTGAACCAAGAGGTCACGGTTCAATTCCTGGTCAGGGCACATGCCCAGGTTGCAGACGATTCCCAGTGTGGGGAGTGCAGGAGGCAGCCCATCAATGATTCTCTCTCATCACTGATGTTTCTATCTCTTTCTCCCTCTCCTTTCCTCTCTCTCTCTAAAATCAATAAAAATATTTTTTTAAAATGTTAACTGTCAAGTGACACACCTCGCCTCCATGGGGGATCACAACAGGGAGTGGTGTGAACTGTGGCCAATTAAGAGAACTCGCGCCCCATCCGCCCCATCCGAGGGGGCAGCCACCCAGCTCCAGCCAAGAGCTGTCATAGGGGAATTCAGGGGGAATGTCTCCCATTTTAAATGTATATATAATACTATTATCATATCTGTATTTATACTTAAAGAATCATTTTATATAGGGAAATACATAAATATTTTATATAGAAATGCACAAATCCACTTTCTGGGGGGAAACGTTGTTTTTCTGCGAAGATCTCCCAATTAAAACATTCCGGCGACAGATTCAGGAAGTTTTTCCCCAACTCTGTGCTGATCAAAAAAAAAAAAGGCGACTGCAGCTCCGTGAGCTGGACCACGCACGGGTTCCCAGCTCCGCACGCAGCCCGCCTTCAGGCCGCCTCCCCGCCCCAGCATCTGCATCCTCCTCCACCCCCCGGGGGTCCCTCAAGGTCAGCATCGGGTCCCCCAGTCCCGCGCGGGCCCCGCCGCCGGGCTCTCCATCCTCCCCGGCCTCCCGCAGCGGTTGCTCAATCTCGCCGGGTGTTTTCCCGCTCGCGCCTCGCTCACTCCTCCGGGACCCCCCGGTCCCCGGCCACGCTGTGCACCTTGCCCGCCCGCGCGAAGCACCCGGGCTGAACCCACCAGGCCGGCCCATCGGGCACCTCCGAGGAGCGGGAGGGGGAAGGCGGTACCCAGACCCCCGGAGCCCGGCCCGGCCCCGAGCGCTCCCGAGGGCGGGGGGCGGGGGGGGGGGCGGACGATGACTCTCGGGCCCGCGCCCCGACGCCCCGCAGTCCCGGAGGGCTCGCCGGCGGCGGCCGCTCGGAGCGGAGAGGAGACGCACTGCGCGCCGCCGGGCAGTTTGCATTTCCTCCCGGGCACCGGCTCACCCTCCCCGGCAGGCCGCCCGCCTCGCCCGCGCGGTCCCGGCCCGTCTCCCCGCAAGCCCGGCCCCGCGACCTCCCACCTCCACGGCGCGCGGTGTCGGGAAGCGGGGAGGTGCCGAGGCCGCGGCCGCCGGCCCCGCTCCCGGGCGCCGCCCCGGCCCGACCCCGCCGCCGCCGCCGCCTCAGGCCCGCCACCTCCGACCCGCCGCGCGGGGCCCCCCGCGCCCGCCGCCGCCCCCGCCCGCACCGTCCCGGGCCCTCACCCGCGACAGGGTGAGGTCGGTCATGAGCTGCTCGAAGGCCCGCGTCTCCTCGGCCTGGCGCTGCGTGTGCAGCGCGATCTTCTCACTGAACTTCCGCGGGTTGGCGCTGCCGGAGCCCGGCGAAGAGGCCATAGCGCAGCCCGGCGCTGGCGGAGGGGAGACGGCGGGCGCGGGGCCCGCGGCTCGGCCCGCCCGTCGGTCCGTCCGTCCGCTGGCCGCCCAAGCCGCCGCCCGAGGGCCTTCCTCCGGCGCGACCCCGCAGAGGAGCCGCCGCGGCCCCAAAGCCAGCGAGCGGCCGGGAGCGCGCGAGGTCGGCCCCTGCGCGCTGGCCCCGCCCCTTCCCCGCCCCGCGCGGCCAGGCCCCGCCCCGTGTCTCCCGCTAAGCCCCGCCCCTGCGGCAGGCCACGCCCACCGACCTTAGAGGAACCCAGGCTTCCCCAGGCTACCGACCCCGCTGCGCGCTAACCCAGAGGAAACCCCCATCAGCAAAACACACGGACTCCACGTGCGGGAGAAGCTAGCCGACTATTTCACCGGAAACCCTGCAGTTTGGGGGCGGCCCGGCTTCTGTATTTACGTTACAATTTTAGAACGCTTTTAACACCCTTCTTCCCGAAAGTATGATGGTCTGCTTCATGGCGTGACTGCAGTTGGAGCAATTCTCTCCTTTCGGTCCCACACTGCGGGCCCTCCGGCTCCCAGCCCGCTCCCTCCTGCGATTCCTTTCGCTGACCGTCTGCTCAGGCCCACCCAAGTCAAAGTTACTTAATCCGGATCTTTTTTTAAAACCATCTCCTGATTTGCACGGACTTGCGACACCATCCCCGGCCCTGGTGCAACCTCTTCCCTCCTCAGCGCTGGCTCCTTTCTCTGGTTCTTTCCAAGCCTCCCTGTGGCCTCTGCAAACGCGGGCTCCAGCCAAGAGTCATCCTCACCTTTTAGAACCAGCCCGACGCCTCGAGAGTTCTTTTGCATTTCAGAAGCCACGCAGTGCAAGTGCTGATGTGCATCAAGATGTCCCGGGCCGCTCTGAAAGTGTGTCTGTTTTGCACCTCGGGAATAGCAGAGGCATGCCGCCCAGTGCAGAAAGTAATACTAACAACCCACGCCCTCCACCATCACGATGAAACATATCAAAACATTTTGCTTCACTTACTTGGTATTTAGTAAAGAAATACAAAATTAGAACAACTAAAGCCCCACCCTTCATCATTCTCCATCCTCCCTAGAGATAGTCACTGTGCTCAAGTGAGTGCAATTCAGTCCATTTCTCTTCATGTTTTTATACTTCTATTGCATCTGATGTATGGCCCTACCCACTGCGTATGGAATAACAATTTGTTTTGAAATGCCAATTTTTGTTTTTAAATCTTACAAAAATGACATGCTGAATAACCTTTTGCAGCTTTTAAAAATTTTTTTATTGATTTCAGCTGAAACCGGTTTGGCTCAGTGGATAGAGCGTGGGCTTGCGGACTGAAAGGTCCCAGGTTCAATTCCGGTCAAGGGCATGTACCTGGGTTGCGGGCACATCCCCAGGAGGAGATGTGCAGGAAGCAGCTGATCGATGTTTCTCTCTCTCATCGATGTTTCTAACTCTCTATCTCTCTCCCTTCCTCTCTGTAAAATATCAATAAAATATATTTAAAAAAAAAATTTTTTTTTATTGATTTCAGAGAGGAAGGGAGAGGGAGAGATAGAAGCATCAGTGATGAGAGAGAATCATGGATCGGCTGCCTCCTGCACGCCCCCTACTGGGTATCGAGCCCACAACCCAGGCATGTGCCCTGACCAGGAATCCAACCGTGACCTCCTGGTTCATAGGTGGACACTCAACCTCTGAGCCACACCTGCGGGGCCAGCTTTTTTTTTTCTTTTCTTGAGATTCATCGGTTGTAACTACTGTGCAGTATTTCATTATGTTTTTCACGTGTCTCATATACAGCACCTAAATGGATGTTTTAGACTTTTTAATGTGACAACATATCTCTATTAGTTAGAGTTTAGTTTTTAGTAATTATAATTGATTTCTTCTGTTTCATTTTTGCTGTTTACTGTGCTTTTTATATTTTATTTCCTGATTTCCTGTTTTATTGCCTGGGTTCATTTTTAGAGAACAAAATTCATTCTACATAGTTCAAGTACAAAAAGATTATTACAGGGTGTAAAATGGCTTAAGGGCTTGTTGCAGGGCAGGGCTCAAGAAGCAGACTCAAAGTTGAACATTCAGGCATGATTTTGAGAGCCATCCTGCAGAGCCAGGCCACCAAAAGAGCCACTGCCACCTAGCCAGCGTGGCTCAGTGGTTGAGTGTCAACCTAGGAACCAGGAGGTCATGGTTTGATTCCCGGTCAGGGCTCATGCCCGGGTTGCAGGCTTCATCCCCAGTGTGGGGTGTGCAGGAGGCAGCCAATCAATGACTCTCTCATCATTGGTGTTTCTATCTCTCTCTCCCTTCCTCTCTGAAATCAATAAAAAATATATTTAAAAAACACACAAAAGAGCCACTGTCTCTTCTAAAATCTGGAAGCCACCTATGGAATTGGAAAGCTGTCACTATACTTGCCATACAGCTGTTGTTATGATAAGAAGCCACTGCAGCCTGGCTGGTGTGGCTCAATGGTTGAGTATCGACCTGTGAACCAGGAGGTCATGGTTCAATTCCCAGGCGGGGCACATGCCTGGGTTATGGGCTCGATCCCCAGTGGAGGGCATGCAGGAGGCAGCCGATCAATGATTGTCTCTCATTTTTGATGTTTCTATCTCCTTCTCCCTTCCTCTCTGAAATCAATACAAATATATCCTATATAATAAAAGGCTAATATGCAAATTGTCCCTATGGGCGGGAGTTCGACCAACCAGGAGTTAGTCGTGCGCTGACCATCAGGGGCAGCGTGGAACATGGCGGGTGTCGGAGATGTGGCACTGGCATTGGGCGGCAGTGGAGGCGGGACCACAGCGGGATGATGGAGCAGGTGAGTAGGTGTGCCAGGCCAAGGCAGGTGCGAAGGGAGGCCCTGTCTGGCAGCTGGGGGAAGGGAAGCCCTGGCCGGCAGCTGGCAGCTGCTAGGGACCCTACCCGTGCATGAATTTTGTGCACTGAGCCTCTAATATATATATAAAGTTTTACACAGCCTATAACTTTATTTCTTAATTAATTTAACGTTATTTTTCCCCATCACCTTTTATCCCCTCTATGCCTTCTACCACCTCCACCCACCCCCTCCACCCTGCAGTCACCCCACCGTGAGTTGTCCATGTCCATGAGTTCTCTCCCTTTTCCTTTGCTCAATCCATTCTACCCCCAAGAACTGTTGGCCTGCTCTCTATCTGAATCTGTCTCTAGATTTTGCCTGGTAGATCAGTTTGTTCATTAAATCCCACATACGAGTGAAATCATACGGTACTTGTCTTTCTCTGACTGGCCATCTGCACTGTCACAAAGGATAACATTTTCTTCCTTTATTCCATTATGTAAATGTCCCACAGTTTTTTTACCCCTCATCTACTGATGGACACTTGGGCTGTTTCCAGATCTTGGCTTTGTGTCCCTTAAACAGGTCTCCATCCACTTTTTCTTTTTTTTAAACATATTGTAATGATTTTTTACACTACAGAGAGGAAGGGAGAGGGATAGTTAGAAACATCGATGAAAGAGAAACATGGATCTGCTGCCTCCTGCACACCTCCTACTGGGGATATGCCTGCAACCAAGGTACATGACCTTGACTGGAATCGAACCTGGGACCCTTCAGTCCGCAGGCCGACGCTCTATCCACTGAGCCAAACCGGTTAGGTTCATCCACTTTTTATAGATTTCATTTTCTTTCTGGGCACAAGATGATCTAGTCATGGGTGGGCAAACTTTTTGACTCGAGGGCCACAATGGGTTTTTAAACTGGACCGGAGGGCCAGAACAAAAGCATGGATGGAGTGTTTGTGTGAACTAATATAAATTCAAAGTAAACATCATTACATAAAAGGGTACAGTCTTTTATTTCAATAGTTTTATTCATTTCAAACAGGCCAGATCCGGCCCGCGGGCTGTAGTTTGCCCACGGCTGATCTAGACTCTAGGCTCATCACACACTTTTCTACCCAGCTCCAGAATCAGCCAGTTCTCCAAGCGATCTTTGTGTTTTAGTGGGAAGGAGTGTTTGAGCACTGGTTCTCTTGATTTATTATTTACATTTGTTATTTTTTTTAAACATTTTTTTTTATTGATTTTTTACAGAGAGGAAGGGAGAGGGATAGAGAGTTAGAAACATCGATGAGAGAGAAACATCGATCAGCTGCCTCCTGCACATCTCCTACTGGGGATGTGCCCGCAACCCAGGTACATGCCCTTGACCGGAATCGAACCTGGGACCTTTCAGTCCACAGGCCGACGCTCTATCCACTGAGCCAAACCGGTTTCGGATACATTTGTTATTTACTGATTTTGAGAAAGAGAGAGGGGGAGGAGAAAGAAAGAAACATTGACCTGTTGTTCCATCGATGTATCGAAGCATGCATTGGTTGATTCTTGCATGTGCCCTGACCAGGGACTGAACCTGCTATTTTGGCGTATTGGGACAACACTCCAAACAACCGAGCTACCTGGCCAGGTTCTCTTTATTTTTTGGAAGCTAGTTCTCTCAGAGTTGGCTGTTTATGAGAGGAGTTATCCTTTAATTCCTATCTCACCATCTTTTCTGTTTCTTTTCAACACCTACCGCCAGATCTCTGTGCCTCTGTACCTACAAGAATTGGGAATGTGTTTCCCCAGAGACAAAGGCTATTAGCAAGTACAATTTTTATCAAGTGTGCTTTCTTACCTATTCATAAGAAAATTATTTCCTACAACTAAAGGCTAAATAGAGAATGTCTACAACTTTAGGGTGAGGGGTGGGAAAAGGTTTCCTAAGTAATATTAACTAGTTATTAAAAGCTTGAAGTCAGGCCCTGGCTGGTTTGGCTCAGTGGATAGAGCATCAGCCTGCGGGCTGAAGGGTCCTGGGTTCGATTCCGGTCAAGGGCACATGCCTGGGTTGCGGGTTTGATACCCAGAGGGGGGTATGCAGGAGGCAGCTGATCAACGACTCTCTCTCATCATTGATGTTTCTGTCTCTTTCTTCCTCTCTGAAATCAATAAAAATATATTTTTTTTAAAAAAAGCTTGAAGTCAGGGTCTAGTCTAGCCTCTTTCTCCAGCATTTTGAAGCGTGTTCCATGGAACATGAGCTTTACAAAGGCTAACAGGAGCTCCCTGAAAAGAGGACTGAAATTGCAGTCAGACACATTTGGGGAAAGCCAGGTAACACACAGTCCAGCAGATTTCTCGACTGTAAAACTTTGCAAAGCTTTTTTTTTTTTTTTTAATCCTCACCTGAGGATATTTTTCCATTGATTTTTAGAGAGAGTGGAAAAGAGAGAAAGACAGAGAGAAACATCGATGTGAGAGAAACACACCAATTGCTTGCCTCCAGCATGCACCCTGACCAAGGCCTGGGCAGAGGAGGAGCTGCAACCCGGGCATGTGCCCTTGACCTGAATCAAACCCAGAACCCCTCAGTCTTCAGGCCCAAGCTCAATCCACTGAGCCAAACCGGCTAGGGCTTTGCAAAGCTTTTTAATATGCTAATGTGTGTCGTGACTTGCAAATAGAATGGTGGAATACCGCACTTCCCAAACGTTCTGGTCATAGAATCCTCCCAAGGAGCATTTGCTGGCCGGGTGTTCCAATGAGATCCACTGTTCCCCCAACACCCAGTAAATCAACCTCACTTCCTAGTAAATATCCCCGCTCTCCCGCACCCCCCTTTCCCTCCTAACAACCACTCTCCCATTCAGGTCACTAAACTCTCACTAGTTGAGACGTTAATTGGTCTCCTTGTGAGTCAGGGTCCCAGCAGGAAGCAGATGGCACACTCACACTGGTAATGCGAGGAAAGGTTAATAGAGACCGGCAGGGCTTGGGGGAGAATGCAGTGCCCCTGAGGTTCGGTAGAGCAGGGATCGCATAAACTGAGAGCCTGGAGGGACTGCTTACTGGCACAGGGGAGGGCGGGTGGTTGGGAAAGCTTCCCAATTCAGTGACCTGGAGGAGTAAATCCTACCTCACCTCCTTGACCAAACCCAACCAGAAGCTGGAGGGTCACAGTGGTGTAGCCCATGTGGCCATCTTCCCAGGACACAGAGGGCACCTGGAGGGGCGAATAGAAGATATCTAGCACAGCTTATCTTTTTTTTTTTTTTTAATCCTCACCCGAGAATATTTTTCCACTGATTTTAGAGCGAGTGGGAGAGAGAGGGAAAGACAGAAAGAAACATTGATGTGAGATAAACACATCGAATGGTTGCCTCCTGCACACACCCTGACCAGGCCCCGGCCAGGGAGGAGCCTGCAATCGAGGTACGTGCCCTTGACCGGAATTGAACCCGGGACCCTTCAGTCCACAGGCCAACACTCTATCCACTGAGCCAAACCGGCTAGGGCTACTTAAGTATTAATGGTTGAAATACTAGATCTGGGATTTGTCAAAATAACCCAAGGGTGTATGTGTGTGGTGGTAAAGATGAAAGTTCACCATGTGTTGATGCCTGTTGAGACAGGGTAGTGAACCCACAGGAATTAATTATACTATTAACTATATGTAAGAAGTGTTTCATAATAAAAAAATTAAATATTGTAGAGCAAAAGGAACATTAAGATATTTCTATTGTCCCAAAACATCTTTAGCATATTGGGTTGAACAAGTTGCCTGTACGTCAAAAGGTTACAAGTATAATTCATAGTAAAAAATGGGCGACTTTGCCCTGACTGGTTTGGCTCAGTGGATAGAGCATCGGCCTGCAGACTGAAGGGTCCCAGGTTTGATTCTGGTCAAGGGCATGTACCTTGGTTACGGGCACATCCCCAGTAGGGAATGTGCAGGAAAAAGCTGAATTGATGTTTCTCCCTCATTGATGTTTCTAACTCTCTATCCCTCGCCTTCTCCCCTCCTCTCTGTAAAAAAATCAATAAAATATACTTTAAAAAAAAAATGGGCAACTTTGCTTTGACAAAACACTCCCCATTTCCATATGCTTGCTTACATTTACAAAAATGAAAAAGAGGAAGAGAATTGGTTATGAGCCCTATCTCATTCTAGCAAGTAGTATTATTTATTAAACCTTCATTTACCTCATTAAGAAATGCATTTCAGACCAGAGTTAAGCTAGGCCTGCAGGTCTGTGGCAAGCCGTGGCCATGGGTCTCTCTTCCGCAGGATGGGGTTTGTGAAAGTTGTCAAGAATAAGGCCTACTGCCCTGGCCGGTTTGGCTCAGTGGATAGAGCATCGGCCTGTGGACTCTAGGGTCCCAGGTTCGATTCCGGGCAAGGGCATGTACCTTGGTTGCGGGCACATCCCCAGTGGGGGGTGTGCAGGAGGCGGCTGATCAATGTTTCTCTCTCATCGATGTTTCTAACTCTCTATCCCTCTCCCTTCCTCTCTGTAAAAAATCAATAAAATATATTTTTTAAAAAAGAAAGAAAAGAAAAAATAAGGCCTACTTCAAGCAATACCAAGTGAAATTCAGAAGACGGCGAGAGGGTAAAACTGATTACTATGCCCAGAAACGCTTGGTAATCCAGGATGAAAATAAGTACCACACACCTAAACACAGGATGATAGTCCGCGTAACCAACAGAGATATCATCTGTCAGGTCGCTTATGCCCGTATAGAAGGAGATACGATAGTTTGTGCAGTTTCTGCTCATGAACTCCCCAAGTATGGTGTGAAGGTTGGCCTGACAAGTTATGCTGCAGCATATTGTCCTGGCCTGCTGCTGGCTCGTGGGCTTCTCAGTAGGTTTGGCAAGGACAAGATCTATGAAGGCCAGGTGGAGGTGACTGGAGGTGAATACAACGTGGAAGGCATCGATGGTCAACCTGGTGCCTTCACCTGCTACTTGGATGCAGGGCTTGCCAGAAATACTACTGGAAATTAAGTTTTGGGGGCCCTGAAGGGAGCTGTGGATGGAGGCCTATGTATGCCTCACAGTACCAAACGATTCCCTGGTTATGATTCAGAAAGCAAGGAATTCAATGCAGAAGTACATGGGAAGCACAGCATGGGTCAGAACGTTGCAGATTGTATGCGTTATCTAATGGGAGAAGATGCTTACAAGAAACAGTTCTCTCAATATATAAAGAACAACGTAACTCCAGACATGATGGAGGGGTTGTATAAGAAAGCTGATGCTGCTATAGGAGAGAACGCAGTCTATGAGAAGACGCCTAAGAAAGAAGTTAAAAAGAAGAGGTGGAACCGTCCCCAAATGTCTCTTGCCCAGAAGAAAGATCGGGTAGCTCAGAAGAAAGCAAGCTTCCTCAGAGCTCAGGAACGGGCTGCTGAGAGCGAATAAACCAAATCACAATGTTCTATGAAGATTTTCCAGAAGAGAGACAATAAACGTATTAGGCAAACAGCAAAAAAAAAAAAAAAAAAAAAAAGACAAAGGAAATAAAAAGAAATGCATTTCAAATCTTACATTTAGAATTCTTCATCAAGACAATACACTAGTATTACATGGCTTTGATCAAATACACACTAACAATACTTATGATGCAAATATTTTTCTGGGTTGAGTTGAACAGCCTTATAGTCAGAGGAAACAAAACAATTTTGTTACAGATAATTGTGACAGGATAACCAGAAATAAGGCTTATGTTTCTCTTATTCTGAGAGAAGTGGGATAAAAACATGAGTTTGAAGAAAAAGGAAGATGTAGTTTTCAACCGACAAAGACCTCTGCTCACATACCTTTAAGAATGGATGGGAGTTACATGGGATTCCTTCAAAAGCGAGGTCATTTTTATCTTGAAATTCATAGTATGTTGGCAAGTACACACTTTACAGTTTAAACATTAAAAAAAAAAATTACATGTTAAAGTTAAGTGGAGCCGGGCCGGCATGGCTCAGGGGTTGAGCACTGACCTATGAACCAGGTCACGGCTTGATTCCTGGTCAGGGCACATGCCCGGGTTGCGAGCTCAAGCCCCAGTGTGGTGTGTGCAGGAGGCAGCCAATCAATGATTCTCTCTCATCACTGATGTTTCTCTCTCCCTCTCCCTTCCTCTCTTTTATAATATATATATATATATATATATATATATATATATATATATATATATATATATATATATATATATATATATATATATATATATATAGTAAATAAAAGAAGGAAGGAAGAAGGGAAAAGTTAAATGGGGAAGTAGAGTTTTCCCAAATTCTTTTCGGCTTAGATGTGTGAGCAGCGCTGCTATGGCTGCCCCGCCAGGAGCAGGGGACCCCTCAGCATTCCCCACCTTCTCATCACTCCAGGCTCCATCTTCCCCTCCTCCTCCTCCTCCTTTCCCTTCGCTCTGGTTTCCATATTCAACATCGTGATGCCTTGGTAAGTACCTTTCTGACTCCACTGACTTCTTTGCAGGACAACGTAGAGCACAGGTTGTTAGAATAGTCTGTTCCAGGTTTCAGTAACACACCTGCCAGGGAGCATCACCCCATTTCCAAAGCAGGAAACTGAGGCTCGGGGAGTAACTTCCACCAGGGCCCATGGCCAGGGGAGCCCAAGTTCTCAGCCCCTCACTCTCCCTCAGAGGGGTGTGGGGTCACCACCAGCCATTCACACAGACCATCACCCCCAAGTTTTCACTTACGTTTAATTTAGAATTATTCCATTTCCCTTTATGTAAACTAGAGGCCCTGTGCATGAGATTCGTGCACTGGGGAGGGGGGGAGGGTGTCCCTCAGCCCAGCCTGCGCCCTCTCACAGTCCAGAAGCCCTCGGGGGATGTCTCCGTGGGGAGTGGGCCTAAGCTGTCAGTGGGAGATCCTTAGCGCTGGTGGGAGAGGCTCCCGCCACCTTCACTGCGCTGGCCAGCAGTGAGCCCGGCTTTGGGCTAAGTGGGAGGGCACTGACCAAGGGCAGCTCCTGCACTGAGCGTCTGCCCCCTGGTGGTCAGTGTCTGTCATAACGACTGGCAGTTCCACCGTTTGGCCGATTTGCATATTACCCTTTTATTATATAGGATTGTCACTTTACATTAAATGCAGCTACAATTTTAAACGTTCAGCCACTCTCCAATCAGAACTCAGTAATGTTGTTTGTTTTCCCCTCCCCCTATTTCTTTTCATGTTGAGGCTACTTTTAAGCATATTACTTTATTTATTTTTTAATATATTTTATTGATTTTTTACAGAGAGGAAGGGGAGGGATAGAGAGTTAGAAACATCAATGAGAGAGAAACATTGATCAGCTGCCTCCTGCACACCCCCCACTGGGGATGTGCCCACAACCAAGGTACATGCCCTTGACCAGAATCGAACCTGGGACCCTTCAGTCCGCAGGCCGACGCTTTATCCACTGAGCCAAACCAGTCAGGACTTAAGCATATTACTTTTAAAAAGGCTACTCACATGTTAAAAATCTCTTTGAGCCCTAACCGTTTTGGCTCAGTGGCTAGAGCATCAGTCTGTGAACTGAAGGGTCCCGGGTTCGATTCTGGTCAAGGGCACATGCCCAGGCTGTGGGCTCGATCCCCAGTAGGGGGCGTGCAGGAGGCAGCCAACCCATGATTCTCTCTCTTCATTGATGTTTCTATTTCTCCCTCTACCGTCCCCTCTGAAATCAATAAAAATATATTTTTTAAAAATCTCTTTGGTAGCTGACTTGTGTCTGCTCCTTCAGAAGACTATAAAGGGTTGTTTTCCATGATTAAGTCTCACTCTAATCAACACTCTGTTTAGCAGGAGCTGCTAACAATGAAACTGAGAAAAATAAACACAAACATGAACAAATGACCTTTTATTTCATACAAAGAGATACAAAGGCAATTGTGCACTGCCCCGATCTGCTGGGCAGTCCACATTCTTGGGAGGAAATAAATCCACGGTAAATGTCATGATGGCTGGTGGGAGAGAAGGTCAGAGGAGGAGAGAGACCTGACAGAGGCTGTAGAGCTAAGAGAGAAAGGTAATAAGAGCTGCATGGCTTCATGACACTTGGGTTTGTCCAGGCCTTTTCAATGCTACTAAAACCATAACTCTATATATAGCTCCCATCAAAATGCTTGAGGTGCCTTTTGTGCAATTTCGCATTGAAAGTTGCATCCAGGGAACATAATCCTTACAAATAATTGCGAAGCCATGCAACCTTACAGGAGTCGCAAGCCTGGCTCCGTGTCTCCGTGTCCGTCACGGATGTGGCCTCCGGGCCTGACAAGCGTGTGGGAGGAGTAGCCTCTTTGGAGGTAAACGGGTTGACACTTTGGTTGGTCCCAGTTTTCGAGGCGATGCTACTAGTTTAACAGCATCTTCTTTTAAACGGAGGACAATGTTTACTAAACGATTATCTTGCAAAATACAACAAAAACAAGGTTAAGGTAGTGGAATCTCCTTCTCACGGTCCCTCCCCGCCTGCCTGGAGGGTGTAAAGACTCACACAGTTTACATGTGCTGGCACGGACCTGACCCAGTAAACAGTCAATTACATAAAACACGGCTCCGATACTTACAACTGCAATAGGGACACATCACATAAATCGTTATTAACAAAAGTTTATTAGTTTTAAATATACATGGGTTAAAATTTTAAATGTTAGTTTATTTTATCAAGGTTTATGCCATGATGAAAGAAGACTGAACCAAAACATCAGCGAAAATGGAGGCTCAGTAGCATGATTTAATATATTTTCCTGGATAAACAAATTTTCTTTAAAAAAAGTATATAGCTTTTTATCTAATAAAAACTTCCTAAAAATTCAATGTTCAGAATTGAATTTTTACTAAATCCAGAAAACCAGAGTTCAGAAAATAAAAGCAGTGTGGGTAGCAAGAGGAAAGAGAAAGAAGTGGGAAAAAGGAGATTGGAATATCAAGTGTGACATTGCTGGCTGGCTTTTTATTATTATTATTTTCAGTCTATTTAAAATAGGGTGATCTCTCTGCGATCCTGCAGGTAAAAAAATCCTAGTGTTTTAGCTCTAAGAAAGCTTTACGAGTTCAGATATACAGATAAGCCAATTAAAAAACAAACACAGTATTCTAAAGACTTGGAAGCATTATATAAAACTTTAAAATTCCTGTCACCCACATTTTAAGAAATAAATCTACACTTTAATAAGGTACTCTGAAGATATAAAACGGTCTTGAAAAAAATTACATCCTATGCGGGCTAACCCCTTCATCTGCCATAGGCACGGAGGGGGACGGTCATCCCGAATCTCATCAAATCTGCAACAAACGAGCAGGCGCCTCACCCAGGAGGGACGCCCAGAACATCCTAAATTTACCTAAATAGCTGCACTTTCTCAGTGGGACTCTCCCATCCACTGACAAGAGAGTTACACTAACAGAACTGTCAAAATTTATTTTAATGGCGAAACTTAAAAGCATGATCTCCCTTCCCTTTCCTTTTTTTTTTTTTTTTTAATCTCCCTTTTCTGGAAATGCTTGCTTTGAACACAGACAGTGACTCCTATTAATGGTTTCCAGCCCATCATGGGAAACAGAATGGAGGAGACCAACAACCTCCCGTGTCCTTCAATTTCACCGACGGGACAAAAACATAAAGGAACGTCGCTTGTATAGGACAACCTCATAGGACACGTAGCCTGGCCTTTTCACTGTGTCTTATATGTGTGTATGTCATTGAGGCTACGAAGCTCTCCCTTTAAATCACAAGATTCCAAATCCCACCATTAACATTGCTGAATGAGACAAACACCAAAGCTTACCATCGAGCCATGCAACCTCTAAGGCCGAAACCACACAGATTTTAAGCAAAGTTCCCAAATCTTTCGTGAGCGACAGAAGGAAATGAAGGAACAAGGAGGGTCAGACTAAGCCTGAAATTTCACTATGACAACCAGGGCTGCCGTGTCCAGCCAGAGCGGGAGGCAGGAGGTGGCCCCGGGAGTGTGTCGGGCGCAGGCGTGCTGTGGGCTGGCCCTTGGCTTCCTTCCTCCCTGCTCCGGGGCTGGCAGCACAGGGCCCGTTACTTCCCGTAGAACTTCTTGTTGAGCAGGAAGATCAGCAGGTTGACGTTCACTTTGGCCCTGTCAAACAGCTTCATGACGGCAACGCCTTCATATTGTAGCTGCAGCAGGTCCTGTGCACAAAGGAACCAGAGGACCGTTAATCGGGTCCGTGGGGCGAGAAAAGAAAGGACGCGGCGTGGGAAGGGACCCGGAAGGCACGAAGCGGTCCTCGTGTGCCGGGGAGAGACGGGCTGGGAAACCCGTTCCCGCCTCGTTCCCACCCACAGCACAGCCACCCTGGGAGCTCGGGGAAAGCACAGGCTGGTCAACCCAGCTTCCTGGCACGTCTGGAGTGAAGAAGGCATCAAAATACACGAAACCCGCAAAGAAAAAGCAGCACGCTCAGCTGTCACACACGTTCAAGCTTTACATTTCACCATCACGTGTCTCCGGTTTGGCTGAGCGAAGGTCACCGTGGAGAAGGTGAAGGCATGCCCATCCCCGGTGAAATACACTGATCACTGAATCAGGACCAGGCCCGCAACGTGGTCGCTACAGTAGCTACTAGAGTCTTCATGTCTGTTCCACAAGAAAGAGCTTATATATTGTGAGGGCCAGGGAAAAAGAGAGGACAAATGTTTATCAGGTGTCGAACGGAGTGGATCCAGAGACATGGAAGCGTGGATCAGAGCGCGGAATCTCAGAGGGAAGGCGGGGGAGGTGGGTGGCTGGGAGGTAATCAACCAAAGACCTTGTGTGCATAGATGCATGGCCCGTGGACACAGACAATGGAGCGGTAAGGGCCTGGGGCGGGGGGGTCAATGGGGGGGAAAGGGGACATGTGTAATACTTTCTACAATAAAGAATTATTAAAAATAATAATAAAAAATAAATGTTTAGAAGGTGTCTACCACATGATCGACCTTGTGTAAGCACGTTATGTAGGGTCTTTTTAAGTCTGACAAAAATCCCAAGTTTAAAGATGAGGCTCAGAACCGGTGAACGGCCTGACCAAGAGCCCGGAGCTGGACGCTGAAGCTGGGCCTGACCCGGAGCCCCTGCTTTTCCCACCACCCTCCGCTGTCCAGAACAGACTTAGGAAATCTGATTGGTCTCACCCCTCAACTTTCGAAGAGTCAAAGGGCTCAAAAGGACCCCTAAAGTTCAACCAGTTCATTTTTTTTAATGCTATTTTATTGATTTCAGAGAGGAAGGGAAAAGGAGAGAGAGAGAAACATCAATGATGAGAGAGAATCATGGATCGGCTGCCTCCTGCACACCCCCCACTGGGGATCGAGCCCGCAACCCGGGCATGTGCCCTTGACCGGAATCAAACCTGGGACCCTTCAGTCCGCTGGCTGACGCTCTATCCACTGAGCCAAACCAGATCGGGCAACCAGTTCATTTTTTTGAAAAGTCCTAGCAGCCTCATGAAGGCCAGGACCCTGGTGCGTCACCTGCACCTGACACACAACCTCGCATCGGCAGTCATTCCATCGTTCATGCATTTGTACATGGAGGAATGCATTACCTGAGGCAGACTGGCATGCCTAGAATTTGGGGAAACTGAGGGAAGGACAGGGTCTGTTTGTGTAAGTACTGAGTTAGCTATGTGCATCACAAAACCATTTCACATTTCTGCAGCCAACATGTTTTGAGGGTCTACAAGTCATTGAGAAGGAAACAAAGAAATACTGCGTGTTCCTAAGGTTCACGGTTTGGGGGTGAGAGGAAAATAAGTCGGCCCCTACAGTGCCAGAGGCTGCTCTAAAGGCTGTGGAGCAGCCCGGCCTGTGTGGCTCAATGGTTGAGGGTTGACCCAGGAACCAGGAGGTCTCGGTTTAACTCCTGATCAGGGCACATGCCTGGGTTACTGGCTCAATCCCCAGTAGGAGGCGTGCAGGAGGTAACTGATCACGGATGTTTCTCTATCATCAATGTTTCTATCTCTCTATCCCTCTCCTTTCCTCTCTCTCTCTATAAAAAAAAAAAAGAAAAAAAAATCCATAAAAACATATTTAAAAAACAAATAGCCCTAGCTGGTGTGGCTCAATAGATAGAGCATCAGCCTGTGGACCAAGGGGTCCTGGGTTCGATTCTGGACAAGGGCAGGTACCTTATTTGCAGGCTCCTCGCCGGCCTGGGCCCTGGTCGGGGCTTGTGCAGGAGGCAACCCATCGATGCGTTTCTCTCACATCGATATTTCTCTCTGTCTTTCCCTCTCCCACTCTCTCTAAAAATCAATGAAAAAATATCCTGGGGTGAGGATTTAAAAAAAAAAAAAAAAGGCATTGAAAAAGTAAGTAAACAAACAAATAAAGGCCGTGGAGCAGATGGGAAACCACCTGTGGCTTGGCTGACCGGAGGCTTTTGGGGTGGTCCCACCATAAACGATGGGAGGAAAGCGGGAGAGAAGGGACAGTGCCCAGCCGAGGGAGGACAGCCCGTGCAAAGCACAGAGGCACGTTCAGAGAGGAAGACCCGCAGCAGGGAAGCAGCGAGGAATCCGATGGGCACAGGCCCTGACGCCCTGTGGACACAAAGCTGCCGTTCGCTGTTCCCGGGAATCCTCCCAATGCATAAAATGTACAGTTATTACCGAATAAAAATGAGGAATCATTAAGCTATAAAACAATTCGCTGCAGCATTCTTTTTGAAATTAAAATGGGGTTCTGGCCCTAGTCAGTTTGGCTCAGTGGCTAGAGCGTCGGCCTGCGAACCAAAGGGTCCCAGGTTCGATTCCGGCCAAGGGCATGCACCTAGGCTGCAGGTTCCTCCCTGCCCAGGGGCACATGCAGGAGGCAACCGATCAATGTGTTTCTCTCACATGGATGTTTCTCTCCGTCTTCCCCTCTCTCTAAAAATCAATGGAAAAATATCCTCAGGTGAGGAATAAAAATTTTTAAAAAAAGATTCAGTTTAAAAAGATGCAATTTACGTACATCTTGTTAGAAATACGCCTTTAAGCACCTTTACCAAATCAAAATCTTTAAAAGATATAAAAAATTAAATTAAAAAAATAAAAATAAAAAAGGATATCGAGCTCCTGAGTAGGCTTACAATCTTGTACTGTCAAGACTTACACTTAACTTAAGCATTTTGTTCGAGTCCAAGGGGTCAGCTCCATTGAGTGGCAACACGAATGGGAGCTTCAGGGAACGTCTTTCTGAGGATCCCACATCCCAGGGTGTACGGACCACATCACAGAAACCAGGCTCAGCGCCTCCCTCCGCGGTGCGAGCCCAGCTCACCACCACGCCCCGAATGCCTTCTCCACGTGGGCCTCCTGTCTACGGTGTCTCCGCCCTGGACGAGAACACGACCACCCCAGACGCAGAGCTTCCAGTCCCACCCGGTGCACACCCACCTGGTAATGTAACATGAACGTCTCCATCTGAACTCCCATGAACTTGGCTTTCACTTCAAAGTCTCCAACTTCTTCTGTTGGAGCGATTTCAAAGATAACATTTTTAAACCTGTTGAAACATAACATCAGAAGGGTGTGATTTTTATGTTCTCGTATTAAAATATCCTGTGAAATGCAAAGGAGGAGATGAACAGTGACTTCAAGAGTGACAAAGGGGTACAAGGTAAGGGTCCCAGGACGTCTGCAGGTGAAGTCACATGGGAAGGCTTTGGATTTGGAGAGAAGAGTGGCACTCCCCTCTTTGGCCCCCCCCCCAATCGCCCCCTCCCCCAGCTCTCTCGCTTTCTACTGAAAAAGGAGCCACTGAGGAATGCCGCCAATGGCCTCTGAAGGGGTGACGCCAGAGGAATGCGCGTGGCCTGCCGTGTGGCCACTGCCGAAACCTGGGTAAGAGGAGGATCAAGAGCACGTGGGGCCGGAAGGAGAGGGCGGCAGAGGGGGTTAGAACGCACACATGTTGGAAGACTGGAAGACGCACCCTGGCCGGTTTGGCTCAGTAGATTGAGCATCGGCCTGCGGATTGAAGGGTCCTGGGTTTGATGGTTACATCGCCATCTCCCATTTATTTATTAAAAAAAAAAAAGTTCCGTCATTTCGACATATGTACGTATGTGCTTTTTTTATTTTTAATCATTTATTTACCACAAGTAAAGGTCAGGAATTGTTATCTTTCTTTTAAATTTTTTTTACTGTCTCACTTCATGACTGCTGTGTATGTGCTCCCTGTGAGTGACGTAGGCGCTTATGTAGGTGGGTTCCGACTTAGGGTGAAAACCGCGTTACGTCACGCCGTAGGAATGGATCTCCAACGTAACCTGAGGACCTACTGTATTGTGAACAGAGCCGAGACCATGAAAGATGCAAAAGCGGCACTGAGCCCTAGCCGGTGTGGCTCAGTGGATAGAGAGTCGGCCTTCAGACTGCGGGGTCCCGGGTTGTGGGCTCGATCCCCAGTGTGGGGCGTGCAGGAGGCAGCCAAACAATGAATCTCTCTCATCACTGATGTCTCTATCTCTCTTCCTGTCTCCTTTCCTCTCTGAAATCAATAAAAAATTTATTTAAGAAATACTAACGCATTGAAAACATCTTAAAAAAACAAAACAAGCCGAAACCGGTTTGGCTCAGTGGATAGAGCGTCGGCCTGCGGACTGAAGGGTCCCAGGTTCGATTCCGGTCAGGGGCATGTGCCTGGGTTGCGGGCATATCCCCAGTAGGAGATGTGCAGGAGGCAGCTGATCGATGTTTCTCTCTCATCGATGTTTCTAACTCTCTCTCTCCCTTCCTCTCTGTAAAAAATCAATAAAATATAAAAAAAAACAACAAAAAAAAAAAACAAGAGGCACTGAGAGGATAAGAGAGGTCACAAAATTCAGGCCCTAAAACACATGCATTTTGCTCAACAGGAAAGCCTCACAGGTCATTCCTTAAAGGTATTTATTTTATGTGACAATTTTATTCTAACTGATTTTTTTTGTTATCTGGTTTCTAGGCCCATAGTAGCAAATTAAAAAGAAGTAAGAGAGGCAAATAATGGTAGGCACTTAAACAGTCATGGGAAATGATGAAGAAATGAAGGACTTGTATGCATGCATATAAGCATAACCAATGGACACAAGACACTGCGGGGTAAGGGAGGCCGGGAGAATGTCAAGGGGGGGAGGGGGGGGGAAGGAGACATATGTAATACTCTTTATAATACGTTAAGCAATAAAACAAAATTAAAAAATATATAAAAATAAAAAAAGAGAAGAGCTGATAAATATTATGAAACGAAAAATGCATAACGTACCCAACAAAAAACACCCCCAAAAGACCAAGATTCCCCAAATGAAACAATGACCAGAGAGAATCCAGACAATAAGCCACGTTTTAAACACACACACACACACAGTCAACCAGAATTCAAAGAAATGCAAAATTCTTAAATGAGATTCTTTTTTTTAAACTACTAAGCTCAAAAATACCAAAGATTATTTTAGTATTCATTGATGGAAAGGAAGTAGTGAGATAAGCACTTTCATACACAAGTGAAAAATATTTTGGCAACATATAAAAAAGTTAAAATTTTTCAACTAATATGAAAAACAGTATGTCAGTTCCTCAAAGAACTAACAATATAACTATCTAATGATCTAGCAATCTCACTTCTGTGTATACATCCGAAAGAATTGGAAGCAGGATCTCAAAGAGGCATTTCCACCTTCATGCTCACGGCAGCATTATTCACAATAGCCGAGGGGTGGCAACAACCCGAACGGCCATCGATGGATGAATGAATAAACAAAATGTGGTTTATATATACAATGGAGTGTTATTCAGCCTTAAAGAGGAAGGAAATGTCACATGTTACAGCATGGATGACCTGTGAGGACAGCATGGTAAATGAAATAAGCCACTCACCAAAAAAAGAAAAAATAAGACAGAAAAGCAGAATGGTGGCTGCCCGGGGCTTAGAAATAGGAATAAATTATTTAATGGGTTCAGAGTCTCAGGGTATTTTTTTCTTATTGTTGTTTTTTTTTTTAAATATTTTTATTGGTGTTTTCTTTTAGAGAGAGAGGGGAAGGAGAGAGGGAGAGAGAAACATCGATGTGAGAGCGGAACAGGGCCAGAGACTCAGTTTTACAAGTTGTCTTTGTTTAGAAACAGAAGAAATGGAAGAAATGGCTTCCTGTTTTAAAGAGGAAAAATTAAAATGGGATCCACACAGCAGGTGTGAAAATGTCCCAAGACAAATGTTCCACAAACAAGGAAAAGAAATACTTCCTGCTGATAAGAGACAATTAACTCTGAGTGTTAGGTCTAATTCTACACATAAATACATATAAATAGATAGAAAAATATAAAAGTGATCATCCCGCTAAGAGAAGTAAAGGCAATAATATAAAGATGTGATGAATGCATAAATTAAAAATAAGTAAATGCATAAATTTAAAAAATCAATGTACGAAATGAAGTTAAAAAGCAAATACTTACTGATTCACTTGTAGGTCCTCGATTTCCAGAAGAACCCCCTTTTCATGTAATCGTGCGGCCGTGTATTTCAGAGAAATCTTTTTGCTTTTCTTTCCTTTCATTTCCCTCGGCTTCTTGGAGACCCTGTAAAGATGCCATCACGTCACTTCCTATAACTATCTACTTTGATTCTGTCGGTAATTCGAAAATACGGGATCAGAAAACGAACTTCCCATCCGCAAGGGGAAATCATATCAACTCTAAAATGGCAAATAAATGTTAGGATTAGCCTACGCAATATCATTACAAAACAGGGGAAAGAGTACTAAGCTGATTTTGTCTTCAATTTAAATTACACTTGAGAACACACCATGAATCTGACAGTGTCTTAATCTTTCTATGTGCACCTACCAGGAAGTGTGAGGGCTTCTAATGCCAGCTTGGAGAACATACTGACCCCCAGGGGAGTCGCGCTACACCCCTCGGCTGTGCAGGGGAGAAATACAAACATCTCAGAATAAGTACTTTTTAAAAGAGTTTAAGCCTGGCCCTCACCGGTTTGGCTCAGTGGATAAAGCGTTGGCCTTCGGACTAAAGGGTCCCAGGTTTGATTCTGGTCAAGGGCACGTGCCCAGGTTATAGGCTCGATCCCCAGTAGGGGGCGTGCAGGAGGCAGCCGATCAATGATTCTCTCTCATCATTGATGTTTCTATCTTTCTCTCCCTCTCCCTTCCTCTTTGAAATCAATAAAATGTATATTTAAAGAAAAAAGAAGTTACTGGGATAATAGAGGCCAGAAGTGATAAGAAAAATAAGCAAAAGAAAAACAGAGACAAAGGAAAACCAGGGATTTGGGACTCCAAAGGGGGTGAAGGGTGTCTCAGGAAATGGGGCAGAAATGCTGGCAGGAGTGTAAGAGAGAATCCCTCTGGAAGGAAACTGAAATATCTATCAAAATTGCAACTGGAAAAAACTTTTGACCCAGTAATTCCACTTCTAGGAATTTATCTTTAAAAATATGCCCTGGCCGGTTTGGCTCAGTGGATAGAGCGCCGGCCTGCAGGCTGAAGGGTTCCAGGTTTGATTCCAGTCAGGTCACATGTCCAGATTTCAGACTCAATCCCCAGTAGGGGGCGTGCAGGAGGCAGCCAGTAGATCAATGATTCTCATCATTGATGTTTCAATCTCTCCCTCTCCCTTCCTCTCTGAAATCAATAAAAATACATTTTTAAAAAATATGCTCACATTTGCAAAATGATACATGTATAAGAGATTATTTGTTGCAGAATTTAAAAAAATAAATAATTGGAAAGAACTTAAATGCCCACCAATGGAGAACTGATTGAGCCAGTTATATCTACCTACACAATGGAATACTATACAGCCATTAAAAAGGAAATGAGAACCTGGCTGTTTTAGTGGACCTAGAAGCAACGACGACTCCGTGGCAATGCGCACACTTAGTCCGTAGATATTGGTTTCTAAATTCCATTCTTCATTAAAGGGAGCCAGGGATGTTGGGAGAAAAAGCTAATTCCCAGCCTGGGGAGGGGAAGTACAAGTTGAACCAGAAACACCTGGTGCTGTGAAGTCAGGAAGTTCTCAAGAACGATGGGGCGTGTCAGAAGGACACAGGCGCCAGCCCCGCCGGCTGGGTGAGCTGGGCCTGGTGTTTGAGAGAGGAAGCTGATGTGGCAGAATGAAAACAGAAGAATCTCGGCGAAGGGTCTGTGGGTGTTTACTGTTCTATTCACTCACCTTTTCGGAAGCTTGAAAATTCTTAAAATGCAAAGTTAGGAGCAAAAGAGAAACTAACCTATAAGCAGGACCTATACTGATCAGCGCACCTTTCTGGGTTTTGAGTTTATGGCCCCACAGAGGGTCAGGCTGGCGGTTCCGGCTGGTGCATTATTCTCCTCAGTAGCCAGGAAAGTCAGGGGCTAGGGCCCCGTCCCCAGGAGCTAGAGGGTGAGGCTGAGGAACCGCCATGTTTAATATTCCTTAAGCGATCTTGAGGCACAGACAGGGTGTGGGACCACGAGATAATCTCCATCCTGATTCTTTCATTTCTGGGTCCAGGAAGCCATTTCGGAACAAGAGATGCTTAGAAACAAGTACCCCACATGGTGCTTATCTGCATCATACAATGGCAAATGGGACCAGGAATTTACACAGATGATTAGAAGATCAGAAGCAAAATAAAGAACGAATGTAATAAAGTGTGTTCTAAGTTAAAAAGTCCCCAGCCCTAGCAGGTTTGGCTCACGGGTGGAGCGTCGGACTAAAGACTGAAGGGTCCTGGCTTCAGTTCTGGTCAAGGGCACGTACTTCGGTTGTAGGCTCGATCCCCGGCCCTGATCAGGGTCCGTGTGGGAGGCAATCGATGTGTCTCTCTCACACCGATGGAACTCTCTCTATATCTCTCCCCCTGCCTCCCACTCTCTCTAAAAATCAATGGAAAAATGTCCTCAGGTGAGGATTAACAAAATAAAAAATAAAAATAAAGAATCCCCATGTCACTTCAGTTGCCTCTACGGCTCCCCCCGGCCCCCTCCACCGTCGACATGGATAAATCGTTAAAAGACACACTCACTTGCCCTTGCTGGCCAGGTTGTCCAGGCAGGTTTTGATGTAGCTTTTGTAGTAATCCACCTGCTCTCCGTAGAACGTGGCCTTGGAGTTCAGAGCAGCGTACGTTTGCTGCAGTTTCACCAGCTCGGCCTTCCTCCTCTGCCGGTATCTCCGCTGGTTCCGGATATCCTGGGACGCAAGTGTGGAAATGAGGAAAACAGTGTCCGGTAGCCCGTGCCCCGGGAATCATTCGCAGCAGAGCCCAGTCGTGCTTCACTGTGCCTCGCGTGACCACCCATTCTTAACAGGCCCCAACTCACATTCAATAATTAACCAAGAAACTCAGATCGCATCCATTTCCCCCCCAATTTGTATTTCCTAATGGTGGGGAAATGCGTTACTTTTATGGACTTTCACATTCTTAGAATTTACATGCAAAGCTGGTTTAAGCCTTTTAAATATGTTGTCAGAAGGAGGAGAAAAAGATAAGGAGTTGATGATCAACTCAATGTCAATTTAGGTTTCACAGAAATCAGTAGAAAGGTCTGGAAACTTCCAAAGGGGTCAAAGACAAATTGAGACCTGGGACGCTCTAGCTCCGTTTTCTTCCTGTTAATTTAGGCTCTGAAATAAGTTATCAAAGGGCGGGCCAGGTCCTCGCGTTAGAAGAATCAGAAAGGATTCTTCAGGCGAGAGGACGCTGGCGTGCCCATGACCTGGAGATACGCTGTCATCTGGAAAGCGACTGGGTTTCTAGAAGCCTCAGAGAGCGTGAGGCATGGCCGGGCCCCGCCGCCCCGTGCAGTACCCTGGCGATGTCGTTGATCAGCTCCTGGTACCGGTTCTTTGGGTTCACGGTCCCCAGCTCCGTGAGCCTCTTCAAGCCCGCCTGGATCTTGTCTTTCTTCTCCTGCAGGCTGAGGTTGCTGTCTTCCTTGACGGATTTGGACTTTTTCATCTTGTCAGGCGTTTTGGCGTCACGGATCGCGCGTCTCTGCATGGCCCGCTGATGCTCTGCTTCCTGCACGTAAGAAGTTCCCGGTAAACGCAGGGCCCCAGTCCCACACCTGAATTCACGCAGCTCTCCAACTGCATTCTGGGAACAGGAGGGACACACCTAGCCGGCAGCTGACAGGGAAACTGCACGAGGCAGAGGCACGTTGCTTTACATCTTTTTTTTAAATTATATTTTTAATCTTTATTCTTTTTTCATTGATTTCAGAGAGGAAGGGAGAGGGAGAGAGAGATAGAAACAGCAATGATGAGAATCACTGATCAGCTGCCTCCTGAACTCCCCCTACTGAGGATCGAGCCGGCAACCTGGGCATGCGCCCTTGACCGGAATTGAACCCGGGACCCTTCAATCCGCAGGCCAACGCTCTATCCACTGAGCCAAGCCGGCTAGGGCTGCTTTACATCTTTGAATCCCCTGGCTTCTTAGGGCTTCTGTCCTGGACTCTTAGGGACAATTAGGAGATTGGGCTCCACTGGCTACAAAATCCCTCGTTTTTCCACCATTATCTTTTGAGACATGGGAGCCACCTCATGTTATTTGAAACACAGCTCGATAAATGTTGTAACTACACCAGGGCAACGCCAGGGCTCAGTCCCTTCTGGCTGATTCTCTTTGCCACCTGTTGGTGCTGAATCATGCTCCGGCCTTCCCTCTGCTTTTACACATGCTGCAAAGGCCAGGATCTTGAAAATACAAAGGCTTTCCCTTCCCTCTTCTAGGTTTCCCAGTCAACACCCAATGTTTGCCCAGTATGTCCCTGCCCGACACCTGTGTCGGGACCCACACCTGCTGTTCAATTCACTCCGCACTTTCGTCTTTAACTCTGCAAGCGGCTTCTCCACCTGCAACTCTCATCACCCATCACCATTTCCCAAATCCTTTTCCTAGTTTCCACCTCGCTCGTCTCTGCATTTTCTTCTGGCCCTGAGTAGGGGTTTGGTGCCTGCAAATGACCAGTGGTCCCTTTTCTGTAATGTCCACTCTCAATATTTCAGTGATCACCTCCGTGCTGATGGCTCCCTCATCTCTGTCACCGGGGCTCCGGTGCCAGGTTCTGAGCTGCCTGTACTGAGATGCTCACGTGGGGAAGGCTTATAATCCCTCCCCAACGGGAGCGTTTCCCTTTCCCATGCTGCCTTTCCCCCGATGGCCAGGCTACTCGGCAGCACACGATGCCAGGAGCACACACTCTGCGGTCAGACAGCTGGATCCCGTCTGGTTCTGCCACTACAGGCAGACGATCGTAGGCAAGTGAGTTAACCCCTGGGGGCCTCAGTGTCCCCATCTGTACAATGAGGACAAACAGACTCACCTCCTGGGGGAAGTGCAAGGATTCCATGGAGGGACACAGGGGAAGGCACCCCACCAGCGGCAGGTCCTCAGTAAGAGGGGCCCCCTCCCCCCACGTCTAACCTCCTTGCAGGTTACACAGGATGCAGTTATTGGTGACGTCTCTTTGCCTCTTTCTTGCCCCTCACACACATCTCTCTCTTCAGTAATCAATCACAGCAGAGAATTCATTTAAAATGGTGATTTTTAAACAGTCTTCTGGGCACCCTGAAGGGACTCCCAGAGGTGCTACAGGGTTCCAGAAAGCGGAGCTCCCGGGCCCCATTCCTGCTGCTGTCAGAGTAGCTCCAGTTTTGCCTGCTTTATAAACTGGGCTTCCAGCCAGACCGTGTGGCTCAGTGGTTGAGCGCCAACCCAGGAACCAGGAGGTCACTGGTTTGATTCCTGGTCAGGGCACATGCCTGGGTTTCGGGCTCGATCCCCAGTAGGGGGCACTCAGGAGGCAGCCAATCAATGATGTTCCTCTCTCACCGATGTTTCTCTCTCTCTATCCTCCTCCCTTCCTCTCTCTAAAAATCAATAAGAAGACAGATATATTTTTTAAATTGTGCTTCCAAGTAAACTGTCACTTAATGGAAAGGATTCTTATGTTCAAAATCTGAAAACAAATGACTTGACCTACTTCTCTCCTTTTATGAGAACGTGAAACAGGAGCCTTAAACATAAAGTGACTCATCCACCCCTCCCCACTGCCACGCTGCCCCCACCACCGGCCTGGGACCTCATCACACACCTAGATGACTCACCACCATCTGCTCTGATGGCGCTACCAAATCACTCTGCACTAAACGTCCCCAAGGCTCTTCACGCCTCTCTCCAGGGCCAAGTTCCTGGCCAGGTTTTGGTGCTACATAACTTGTCCTCAGGTTTTAGCTCTCCCTGCTCTCCTCCGCCCAGGCCTTCCTTCTAGAGATGCAGGCCTGGCCACATCACACCCACCCTGTGTGCCTCAGTTCCCACGCTGCTCCCCTCCCCCCCGCCTGGACTGCCCGCCCCTCTCGCCTCCATCCCATCCATCCTGAGCGTGGCTCCCGCTCCACCTCTTTCTGATGCCTTGCTCTTCGCTGGCCTCTTTCCTGAACGTCTAGCTCAGTGGTTCTCAACTTTCCTAATGCCGCGACCCTTTAATACAGTTCCTCATGTTGTGGTGACACCCCAACCATAAAATTATTTTCGTTGCAACTTCATAACTGTCATGTTGCTACTGTTATGAATCGTCATGTAAATATCTGATACGCAGGATGTATTTTCATTGTTACAAATTGAACAGAATTAAGGCATAGTGATTAATCACAAAAACAATATGTAATTATATATCTATTTTCCGATGGTCTTAGGTGACCCCTGTGAAAGGGCCGCTGGTTTAAAGGCTCCTTCATCACTTCTGGATCATGAACTTGTGGAGTTCAGGAGCCACATCCTGACTTTTATTCTACCTATAAGGCACCTAACAAAATTCTAACTGTATAATTAATACTCAATAAACTACCAGGCAGATGCACTGATTCTGCCAGGAGTTCAATGAACACACGCACATACATGTATGTACAGCATGTACGCGCCAGTGAGCTGCCTCTGGCGTTAGGAGCCAGCAACCTTCTCCACCAGCCTTACCCACCACCGCCCTCTGTCCACCCCCAGGTCACCACCTCGTGTTACCTGTGTCCCCCCGCCCCCATCCCGGGAGCACCTCTGCCTCGTTAGGGTCCGTGTTAAACCCCTCAGTGTTACCTGTTCGTTGGTGGCTGGTGTCTCCAGGATTTCAGTCAAGGTCTCCCCGGGCTGGAACCGGATGACGTCCACAATTAAACGCTTTGTGCTGGGAGGACATGGAGGGAATGTTTAAATATTAGCAGGTGTTCTACTTCTTCTCAATGGACCGACGCGGCAGCGGCATAATGGCGGCCTCCCGGAGGCCCTGCCAGGCAGCTGCTAACACCAGGTACTCCAGACCCCAGACTGAGTTGGGCAACTCTAACAGAGCGGGTGCCAAGGCTGGGATCTCCAAGAGGGAAACGTGAGCATCTTATTGGCAAACAAGGCAGACCCGTCCTCGGCCGAGTGTAACATGTGAAGGGACCAGCACGATGACTGGCTTCAAGGCCCAGGTGACCATCTCGGGTATAAGCAAGTGGGCGTGTTCACCGGGGCCCAGGGGTCGCTGGAGTCCGTGGACTTCGCTCTTCCCACTTCCGACACTCACTTCAGTAAGATGGTCCGCGCGTCCATTTCCGCGTTCTCGTCCCCAGGCACGTCGAACTTGTTGGTCAGTGTGAGAGACACTTCCGTCTTAGCCAGCGCCTCCTTATTGGGGTCGTTTAAACTGCCAGCGCCTTCTCCTAAAGTTTTGGGAGGGTGGGAAGGATCAGTAAAGACAGGAGATAGAAACTCCCAGAAAAGATGAAGCCCGTGTAAGGAGATACTTGAATAAGCCAACATGACCCTGGGGCAGGGCCACCTCTGATTGAGGAGAAAACAGGTGATAAAGGCGGGGCCCATAGTAAACTCACTTCATAGACGTCTGACAGTCATTTCAACACCACATTATAAGCCTAACCCTAGCCCAGTGATGGCGAACCTATGACACGCGTGTCAGAGGTGACATGCAAACTCATTTTTTTGGTTGATTTTTCTTTGTTCAATGGCATTTAAATATATAAAATAAATATCAAAAATATAAGTCTTTGTTTTACGATGGTTGCAAATATCAAAAAATTTCCATATGTGACACGGCACCAGAGTTAAGTTAGGGTTTTTCAAAATGCTGACACGCCGAGCTCAAAAGGTTCGCCATCACTGGTCTAGCCCTAACACTCCCTGTCCCCCTGGGGACTGGGCCTAAGCCTGCAGTCAGACATCGCTCTTGCAGTTCGGGACCCCTCGCTCCTTACCACCCGTCTGCAGCGAAGGCGGGAGAGGCTCCTGCCACTGCCGCTGCACTCGCCAGCCATAAGCCCAGCTCAGGGATTCTGGCTGAGCGGCACTTCCCCCTGTGGGAGTGCCCAGACCACCAGGGGTCAGGCAGCTCCTGCATTGAGTGTCTGCCCCCTGGTGATCAGTGTACGTAATAGCAACCAGTTCTTCTGCCATTGGGTCAATTTGCATATCAGCCTTTTATTATATAGGATACGCTGTGTGTGTGTTTTTAAGAAATGAATGGTGTGGTGTTTTTTTTTCTTTTTGTTTTAAAATATGTTTTTACTGATTTCAGAGAGGAAGGGAGAGGGAGAGAGAGATAGAAACATCAATGATGAAAGAGAATCATTGATCGGCTGCCTCCTGCATGCCCCCCACTGGGGATCGAGCCCGCAACCTGGGCATGTGCCCTGACCGGGAATCGAACCCGGGACCTTTCAGGGCTAGGGCTTATACACACATTTAAAAGGACCCCCTCCACTGGACATCACTCCTCACAGGCAGGGATCACACGCACCTTCTTCCCTAATGTGTATTCAGAGCCTGAACAGTGCAGGTGCCCACCACAACCCTCCTCTGTTGTGTCCCCTCTTCGGTCAGCGGAGTCGGAACCTTACCTATCAGGGACTCGATGGTGGGCACCTCGCCAAGGTCATCCAGCAGCTCGTGGATCGGGTCATTGTGCTCCGGGGCAATGGCGTCCTGGTGATCTAATAGGAGCTGCACGAACACCACGGGGGTCAACGCAATCTACACACTTGGCCCGTCAGCCCCAACCCTGCCCACACTGCCCACAGCACAAAAGAAGGTTAGATGACAAAGCTCCTACATTCAAAGGGCGGACAAGCCAATCCTCAGCAAGCCTCCCCAAGCCAGCAATACATAAAGCCTCACATGCAGTGCAGGGGAGGCCTGTGGAGGGGGCAGGAGTAGGGAGAAGAGGGTCAAAGAGGAGAGAAGGGAACGTCTGCAATACTTTCAACAACAGAGATGAATTTACCAAAATACAAAACGAACAAACAAAAAACCATATCCTTGGTGTCTCAGTGGTTGAGCGTCGACCTATGAACCAGGAGGTCACGGTTCAATTCCCGGTCAGGGCACATGCCCGGGTTGTGGGCTCGATCCCCAGTGTGGGGTGTGCAGGAGGCAGCCCATCAATGATTCGCTCTCATCATTGATATTTCTATCCCTTTTTCCCTCCCCCTTGTGCTCTAAAATCAATAAAAATGAATTAAAAAAAAATAGGACTTGAGTAGAAAGTTCTCCAAAGAGGATATGCAAATGGTCAATAAGTTCATAGAAAGAATTTTTAAAAAAGGCATCACACTTGGCCTCTGCTGGACGACCTGTGATGTGGGCGGGAAAACACTGGCACTCTCTCAGCCTTACGAGTGTGGAAGGTTTAAATGTTCCCCATGTAAGAAAGGACTAGGAAGCCCTCAGACGTCAACATCCGAGGTCATCAACGGGCCCTACGACCAGTTCAACTCACTCACAGCCACATGTTTCCTTCCTGTTTCCTGTACACAATACCTTTAATTCAGAGAAAAGTACGCCCTGGCAATGTTGTCACTGGAGGCATTCAAGCAAAGCCGTTAAGATTATTATCTCAAATGATATCCTCAGAAATGACAATGCCCGAAATTTCATTTACATTTTATATATTTTCCCATTTCCTGTTCTATATGCCACCAAAGGGGAAAGGAAGGAATTAAAGATATTTGGGGGGAAAGGGTGCAGCCAAGGGAAAGTAACTCTAAGGTGACAAAGAGGAAAAAGCCGAAATTCTATTCATGTTAGAAAAATTACACAAGGAAAAAGAAGTAAAACCGGGGTAAAAAGAAGGAACAGAACACTAGTATGTTATCAAGTCCCCAGGTCAGCACTCCCATGGAGGTTTGGGGCCCACCATGGGGGTTCCAGTTCAGGAGGCCTGTGGGGGACCTGCCAATTTCATTTTCTATTTTTAAATATATTTTTATTGATTTCAGAGAAGAAGGGAGAGCAATAGAGAGAAACACCAATAAGAAAGAATCATTGATTGGCTGCCTCCTGCACGCCCCCACTGGGATTCGAGCCCGCAACCCAGGCATGTGCCCTGACTGGGAATTGGACCGTGACTTCCTGGTTCACAGGTTGACACTCAACCACTGAGCCATGCCAGCTGGGCTCAGCAGCTTCATTTTTAGCATCTTATTGGCAAACTAGAGGCCTGGTGCATGAGATTCATGCACTGGGGTGGTCGGAGGTGGGGGGGTAGGTCCCTCGGCCCGGCCTGTGCCCTCTCACAGTCCGGGACCCCTCAGGGGATATCGGGCCTAAGCTGGCAGTCAGACATCACTGTTGCAGTCCGGGACTCCTCACTCCTTACCGCCTGCCTGCAGCGGAGGCATGAGAGGCTCCCGCCACTGCCACTGCACTCACTAGGCATGAGCCCGGCTTCTGGCTGAGCGGCGCTCCCCCTGTGGGAGCGCATTGACCACCGGAGGCAGCTCCTGCATGGAGCGTCTGGCCCCTGGTGATCAGTGCATGTCATAGCAACCGGTCGCTCCGCCGGTTTGGTCTTTTTGCATATTAGGCTTTTATTATATAGGATAGGATAAGGCGGATAAGTACTCTGACTCTGCTGCAGGTGGCCTGGGGGTCACTTTGAAAAGGTAGTAAATAGTGTTAAGAATAACAAACAGCAAGACAGGGGCATGTCAGGAAGACCCATCAAGGGAAGGGAGCTATCTGGCTTAAGCAGCAGCCGGGGGAGGCGATTAAGGACAGAGCAACGACATTAACTAGAGAAGAAGCCTCACCGTGTGGGTGTTGATGATTTCCCCGATGGAGATGTAGATCACGGGCTTGGTGAGGGTCACGAGGTCAGAGTATTCGTCCACATTGAACTTATCCTGCAGCTCTGGGACGTCGCAGGCAGTTTGGAAAAACCTCCTGGAGAGAAACACGAGAGCCAGACCCCAGAGGTGACACAGGTGTGAGACGCTGGCGAGAGAACATCCCACAAACCTCGGGAGCAAAGCGTTCGAGCGGAAGCCAGTCCAGACAGCTGATTCCGGACGAAGTGCCTCGAGTTCCCCGTGCCCGGCAGCCTTGGGCCGGGGGCTCTACGCACTTCTCTCCCCGCCCAGGTTTAGTTCTGCCCACAGGAACCGCTCAACCAAACACCTGTGTCACCAGGAGAGCCGACTCTAAGTCGAGGCCCTGAACTCACAACTGAATGTTTAATTTACAGATAGTAAAAGTGCTCTCCAGCCCAGCTGGCGTGGCTCAGTGGATAGAGCACCGACCTGCAGACTGCAGGGTCCCGGGTTCACATCTGCTCAAGGACACATGCCCGGGTTGCGGGCTCGATCCCCAGTAGGGGCGTGCAGGAGAGGCAGCCGATCCATGATTCTCTCTCATCACTGATGTTTCTCTCTCTCTCTCCCTCTCCCTTCTTCTCTGTAATCAATAAAAAAAAAAATTTTTTTTAAAGAAGAGACAATTGAAAAGAAAAAAAGTGCAGTGATTTAAAGAAAAAAAAGAGTATTCTCCAACTCTCCTCTGGTTATAATTCCACAGGTACACATTCTTAATATATATATATTTTAATTGATTTCAGAGAGGAAGGGAGAGAGAGATAGAAACATCAATGATGAGAGAGAATCATTGATTGGCTGCCTCCTGTACGCCCCCCCACTGGGGATCAAGCCCACAACCCAGGCATGTGCCTTTAACCGGAATCGAACCCGGGACCCTTCACTCCACAGTCTGACACTCTATCTTCTGAGCCAAACCAGCCGGGGCAGGTACACATTTTTTTGCTCAAAAATCCTCTTCCTCACGCCCTGGAGCTCTGGGCACATCCAACACGCGTCCCACAGTGTGGCCGCCCAGGGAGAACGAGGTGTGGTTGTTAGTCTTGTCTTTACCTTCAGAGAGAGACACACACCTGCAGCATCTTTCAAGTACCCGATCCCCTGCCCCTTACCTGAATTTCTGGTAGGACTGGGAGAGGTACTCGTTAATGATGCTTAAGTGCGCGTTATCTCCCAGGAACATCTTGTTGGAAGCCGCGTGCTGGAGCATCTTGGCGATGGAGCCGAGGTTGCGGCGCTGGTCGGTGGTGAGCTGGCCTCCGGCCGACAGGTCGATGATGTCAAAGGCATCCGGGGCAACAATGGCTGGATTCATGTATCGATAGTACAGCAGGTTACCAATGATCTGGGGACAGACGACCAAGAAAGATGGGTGTTAAAAGCCGCTCCACCGAGGAAGCCACAAAGGACTCTATTAGCAAAGGAAACCAGAACACGCAGTCCCGTGAGGGAAAATGCGCGCTACACACACGGACACGCATGCACACATGCACACGCGCCTGCTCTCAAGGTCTGACCCTAACAGGACCCAACGTCCCTTGTTTGGGTGCAGAGCAAAAGAAAATGAGACAGAACTGAAAAGCACTACAACGGAAAGGACAGATTCAGGGGGAAGTGACAGGCTTCACGTCTGTGACTGAGCATTGCAGGGCACCCTTCGCTCTCACATTGTGGCAGCGAATACGGCTGCCACCCACGCGCACCTTTCGCTTCCATGTGGGCGGACTTTGATTCGGAGAGGCTAACAAAGGTAGTTAAAATAAATCCTTAAACAGGACCTCGTTAGCACAGAGCGACCTGTCCGACCCCCATCGTGCTCATGCGGGAGAGACGTCACAGGAAGACAAGTTCATGCCTCAGAAATTAAAGTCACTCAACACACGGCTCTTCCGCAGAAGAATGCAAGGACAGTCACAGCATTTCCCCTAGAGCCATCATTCAAAAATACGAAATTAATTCACCTGGACAGAAAGCCTAGAAGCGAGGCCTCACTGTAGGAAAGCACAAGAACTAGGAGAGAGAAGAAAAAAGCGTTCAGTTTAAAAAAAAGAAGGAAAGAAAGGCGCATAGGCAAGTCAGCGTTACCAGCAACAGCCTCAGCGGAAACAGTTGTGCTTGGTCCCATTCACCTGGCCACCAGCAGAGGGAGCTATTTCCCAGCGAAAAGATAGGACTCAGAAATTTATCTCAAGACAGGAAGAATCCAACTGGACTTAATTGAGGCGGGCCATTCGAACGCTATAGAAACTCAAAGAGGTGTTGTTGACTATTTACAATCACAATCCGTGGCGAGCTACTGCCGGAATTCAGGCTCTCACTAACGGTCTATGGTCAGGCCTCGTATCACTGTTTCCTGAAAGGTCTACCGGAAGGATCGGGCTGTGCCAGCTTCCCGAGTCTTACCTTCAGCAGCTCATCCTCACCAGCATCGGGGAACTTCTCATGCAGCGAGTCCTTCAGCACTTTGGCGATGAAGCGCATCCCGTAGCTGTGAGACGGACACAACGCGTGAGAGGGGCCGGGGAGCAGGAGGGCACTCACGCTGGGCTCTGTCTAGGGTCACGACGGAAGGCACTCACGGGATCTTGTCCACGGAACTGATGATGGCGGAGAGGAACTTGTCTGTCACGGCCCGCATGTTCCTGATGGAGTTGTCGAGACGTGTCTTGACTTCTTCGTGAGCCAGAGCCTGCTCGGGAGTCACGTCATAGGGGAGTTTGCTGGGAAAGCAGAAATGACCCCCAATATGGTTAGACCAGAAGCCAGGCAGTGCCTGAGGCAGGGCCACGAATTTCATGAACAGAAAGACCCAGAGAGACTAGGCAACTTGCTCGTGTTCATTGACCTGGTAAATGATGGGGCCGGGATCTGAACTCGGGTTTTCAACTGCGAATTGGGTGCCTTGAATTATGTGCCCGGCACCATGATAGGCACTTGGGATGAATGGTGTATGGGACATGATAGCTTCTCTAACTGCCTGGTGGGAGAGACAAACGGGCATTTATTTAAAACATATTGTGCTGTGTAAATGGCTACTTATCTTGTATCTACAATCTGGTAATAGATTTCTTTTGTATATTGTAAAAAAAAAAAAGAATAAAAAGGAAAAAAACACACACAAAATATACTGTGCTATAAGTAAGAAGCTGACCATAGTGCTGCGGGGCCAGAGGGGCTTCTACTCAGACTGGGGTAATCAAGGAGGGCTTCCAGGAGGAAGGGGCTGGGGGGGGGAGGAAGAAGGGTCTTCTAGGAAGGAAGCTCAAATGCAAAGAAAAGGAAGAGGAGAAATGAGGGCGGGGAAGTAAGCAGGGCCCGGTCATGCAGGGCCCTGCATATAATGCTAAGACGTCTGGACTTTCCTGGAAGCCAGGGAGAGCCGTTAGTAAGAACTCAGTAAATACCTGCTAAATAAATGAACATGTTACCAGGCCAACAATTTAATAAAGAGGTTTCTAAGGAAAAACTATTTGAACAATGATTAGCTTGTAAATCAAAGGTCAACTGCTTAGAGAGAGAGAATGAAACACAGGACAGGAAAGGGTGTCGTAGCTACACACCTTGCCTCTCCTGTCTGAGACTCCATCTGATTAACCCACGACTTGTAGATATCCACGGGGTCGGTTTTGATGTTGAGGGATTTGTCGTCCATAATCTCCTTCACGACCGGGGCCAAGATCTGCCGCAGGGCGTTCTGACCCCGAGCGCCACGGTTGAAACTGACAACCATCTTAATAACAGTAGGGTTTCCCGTCACGATCTCTTGAATCTGGTCCACTTTTGACCTATGAAAACATCAGAAACAAACTCAGTTTAAACTACACAGAATCTATGAGCTTAACGATCCCATCTCCTGGACACACATAATTGGAAGGAAGCGGGTACTTGGTATTTCTCTACTAACACTTGTCTAAACACAGAACACCTATCTGCTGCTGCGAACACGATCATGGGAGCGTAACCGGGTCCTTGATTAGATAGAAATGTGGAACCTTGGTGTTTGGATCAGCTTCTTAAAAATTATATTTTAAGGAATATCGGCCGGTGGACTAAAGAGCCCGGGGTTTGATTCCCGGTCAGGGCACATGTGCGGGTTGCGGGCTCAATCTCCAGTAGGGGGCGTGCAGGAGACAGCCGATCCACGATTCTCTCTCATCATTGATGTTTCTCTCTCTCCCTCTCCCTTCCTCTCTGAACTCAATAAAAATATTTTAAAAATAATAATAAAACAAAAAATAAAGAAGGATTAAAGGTCAGTCTTTTAAAAAATTGTATTTTAATATAGAAATGGTCCTAAAATTAATTTAGCAAATTTATTACTTTATCACCTCCCTAGAATCTGCAACAGCACTTTATATTAGTAATTTAAAAAGTAGATCCTTCTTTCGAGTAGTCCACACAAATCACAGCCTTGACAAAAAAAAAAAAAATCACAGCCTTGGCTGAGAGCATGAAGCGGACGATGCAGGCAGCCTGACTGTCCAGCCCTGAGCCTCTGGTTGGGGGGGGGGGGGGGGGGGGGGAGGGGAGCCTCCGTACTTGATCTCCTCCTGGAGCGCCGTCTTAAAGAGCCGCAGCAGCAGGTACTCCTCCCGCTGGTTGGAGGCGTAGTTGTAGAGGGTAAAGATCACCGAGTCCATGAACTTGGTGGACTTGTTCTGGGGCATCTGAAAAATCAGCTTGGCCAGATAGGTGGGGTTGGTCTGAAATGAAGGGATTTAAGTCACTTCCAGATAATGTAAAGGCCGGCAAAAACATCCAAGGTTTTATAAACTCAAAGGATCAGAATGTGTATAAGGAAAGAAATAAAGAAAATATAAATAAAGAAAGATAAGGCAGCTCTTTGCTCACCCCTCAGTGGAAATCAGAACTAGTTCCACAGAGATCTATGGGTAAGGTTATTATCTTATGAAAAGAAAATTAACTACATTTTTCAGTGCCACTTCCAGGAGCCACTCACCTGCAATAAATAAAACAGGTGCTGATAAGCTTCCAATTTCTCTCTCTTCTCCTTGCTCAAAGCCTTGAGACCTCCCTTCTGTTTATTTAGCATCATCATATCAGACAACTGTTCCTTATTTTTTTTGGTAAGTTTTTTACTGTGGGAAACCACATCCTGTAAACACAAACCAACACGTAAATCAAAAAGCTTTCAGAGACAAAGCTGGGCATTGTGGGTCTTCGCGGCACTGGCGGATCCCTTCCAAGTCAGATGGAGTATCCCGGTTTCAATACATCAGTCAAACACAGTCCTACTCTCATCTTCCTATAAAGAACCTGATCCAGCCGTAACCGATTTGGCTCAGTGGATAGAGCATCAGCCTGCGGACTGAAAGGTCCCAGGTTCGATTCCGGTCAAGGGCATGTTCCTTGGTTTCGGGCACATCTCCAGTAGGGAGTGTGCAGGAGGCAGCTGATCGATGTTTCTCTCTCATCGATGTTTCTAACTCTCTATCTCTCTCCCTTCCTCTCTGTAAAAAATCAATAAAATATATTTAAAAAAGAACCTGATCCATAAAAACGTCCACTGACTCAGGAAGCCAACTCCTAGGAGTCTACCTGGAAGACAAAGCCTTAAATACGATAAAAGCTACATATACATCAAGACGTTCCCTGCAATGTTATCTGTAATAATAAAAACTTGTCAAATAGTTGGGGGGAAAAAAGAGGTAAATTATAGTGTACCTTCTAATTAGTTATAACACTGCCATTAAAAATAATATTTACGACTGCCTGGCTGGCATGGCTCAGTGATTGAGTGTCAACCTAACAACCAGGAGTTCACAGTTTGATTCCAGGTCAGGGCATAAGCCTGGGCTGTAGGCTTGATTCCCAGTGTGGGGCGTGCAGGAGGCAGCCAATCCATGATTCTCTCTCATCGTTGATGTTTCTCCCCCCCCCTTCCTCTTTGAAATCAATAAAAATGTATTTTAAAAAATAATATTATGACTTTATCACATGGAAAACATTTTATCTTATATGAAGTAAAAATGTCCGATAGGAAATGATTGTGGGGTGGTGGGCTTACGGGATGGTTTGTATCTTCTTTTCTCTATTTTACATGTTGCTATTAAATTACAGCATTTCATTCCCTCTGTAACTTTTTAAAAGTTTATGGCCTTCAAGGAGAAGGAAGCCATGAGTCAGCGAGGGTGAGGCAGAGAAACCAAAGCAGGACACGCCCCCTGGCCCGCCAGCTCTGCACACACCTGCAGCGTGATCTTGTTTTTCACCAGCAGTCCGATTTTTATATCCATGAGGTTGAGGTCGTTCTCCAGCTGCTGGTTGGAACGAATGAGGGTGATGACCTCCTCCCGCATCTTCATGAGGTCCAGCTCCTCCTGGAAATCCTGGTCACTCTGGTCGAGCAGGTGGACAAACTTCCGGACCACGATCATCGGCGGGTCCTGGGCATTGACTGGCGGAAAGACGGTGCGTGTCGGATGAGAACGAAGTTACCAGGGCCAGTTCTCAGTCCCGAGGAATGCCAGGGCTATGGATGAGCGCTAGTCACAGGTGTCTGTTTAATTGTGAAATGAGCAAGGACAACCACAGACACAGCGTTCTCGGTCACGCTACCGCTGTGATGTGACAGAGGCTGGCGCGGTGGAGCACAGGACGTGCGGCCACAGGTGAGCAAAGGGGGTTAAATCGCAAGCAGCCCCCGACCCCCAGGCTTGCCTGCAGGAAAGGAAAGAGATCCGTGGAGAATGCCCAGAACTGAGGGCCTCCACGCCGTCTCCGCTGAGCCACAGTTACTCACTGAGAGTCTTGTAGTCGTCGCGAGCTTTGTTTGCCCGAATAAAAGCCTGGATTTTGATAATGTCGTTTATCTAAGGAACAGAGAAGAAATGCTTTTGGTCATTTGTCCGCCAGAAATATCGCGAAACGGGTCCCGCCGGGCCTGCTTCCCAGGGGACTCACGTGGTCTCGGAAGTACTGCAGGCGATCTCTGTAGCGCTTTCGCGCCTGATGCATCCTCGCCAGGGACTGGATCTGTGGACAAAGGGCCCCGGAAATTACTAAAGTCCTTCACCTCAACACAGGTCGTACTGGCACCCCACACGGAGTGGCCCGCCCAGGCTGCCGTACCTTCACGACTTCATCTTTATGGGAGCGCAGGTACGCCAGACGGTCCTGATAGGCCTTCTTCTGCTTGTATCCTCGCCACTGCGACTGAAACATCAAATATTACAGTCGGCACATTGTTTGCCAGGGAAGAGAGGCAATTCCAACACCTTCCTCGACACACTGTCCAAGTGCAATTCCTGACGGAGCTCTAAAGAGGACCACGTCCTGCAGGGACTAGGGAGTGTGGGCAGAGGCTTGTGGAGAGCACAGTGGCCAGCGTCCACTTCCCTGGTGTGAGCACAGCACGTCACACCTTTTAAAAGTGCCTCCAGCCCGGCTGGTGTGGCTCAGTGGTTGAGTGTCCACCTATGAACCAGGACGTCACAGCCGATCCGCAGTCAGGGCACATGCCCGGGTTGTGGGCTCAATTCCCAGTGTGGGGCGTGGAGGGGGCAGCTGATCAATGATTCTCTCACATCATTGATGTTTCTCTCTCTCTGTCTCCCCCTCCCTCTCCCTTTCTGTCTGAAATCAATAAAAAATATATATATATGTATATATTTTTTAGAAAGTGCCTTGCCCTAGTTTGGCTCAGTGGATAAATCATTGGACTGCAGACTGAAGGAAGGGTCCTGGGTTCGATTCTGGTCAAGGGCACGTATCTCGGTTGCAGGCCCAGGCCCTGGTCAGGGCTCCTGCAGGAGGCAACCAACCGATGTGCTTCTCTCACATTGGTGTCTCTCTCTGTCTTTCCCGCTCCCTTCCACTTTCTCTAAAAAATCAATGGAAAAATATCCTCGGGTGAGGATTAAAAATAAATTAAATAAATAAATAAATAAATAAAAATGCCTCCACACACAGTCTTTTATTGGATCCTTACAATAAATCAGTGAGGAAAAGGAAGGTAAACATTACATCCCCACTCACAGAGGATGAAGCAAACTTAGAGAGGCTCACACCACAGGGCAGTGGGGAGCCCTGAGGCCAGCTCCAGCCGAATTCTCTCTGCGACACGTGCTGCCCGCCAGAAAACTGCCCTGGGCCGGCAGCTCACCTTAAGCACCGCATCGGGCACTCTGATGACAGTGGCAGCAAAGAGGAAACGCTTATCCGAAGAAGGATGAGACCGAGAGGCCAGGGGGAAAGCACACCCACATTCGCCCCTAAGAATGGCGGTTGCTGAGCCCTGCTCTCGGCGCCCACCCACGGCCTGTGTACGGGCTCTGAAATACCTGGATGCAGGTGATGGCGGGAATCTGTTTCTTCAGGAAATTCAACCTGGAGCGGAACTCCTGTCGGACGAGGTACCCGCGGCAGCAAGCCTGCAGCTTGGTGATCAAGCCCTCGTTGGCCAGCCAGAGCTGCTCTCGGTTATACGCAGTCGTCACCCCGGAGATGGAACTCTGAAAGGCACGTGGTCACAGGGAGACAGACGCAGGTGAGAAGGGACACGAATTTTAACGCGGTATCGTCTGCAGCGCACAAACCAACCCTTACCGCTTTCTCGGACTGTTCTAGATCTTTGAGCAACGAGAATGGCTTCAGGTCTATTTTTCAGGGCCAGGTGGTTCTCACACCCCAACAAGCCACGGACAAAACAACTTGATCTTCTTTCCTCTCCTAAGTACCCACTCATCTGCCCAACACTGGCTGTGCCAGGCACCGTGCGTGGGTCATTATTGACAAGAAGACAGAGGAACAGGGGCCGACAAGGGGCTGAGTGCCCAGTCCCAGAGCCCCCTGGACCGCCGCGGTGGAGGACACGCAGGGAAATGGCCAGCCTGCCTGTGGCGAACAGGTTAAGGTCTAACACAGCACAGTCCGGAGTGGGTGGGACAGTCCGAAAAGAGGGTGAAAATGTAAAGTGGGGGAGGTGAACAGTAGGTGCATTTACTGAGGAGTTAAAGCAACTTTTTACTTTTCTCTTCTGGGCATCCACGTTTGCTTTAATAAGCACACAATTTGCCTGACTTAAATTCCACAATACTGATGTTTTCCTAATTTAGGCCTTAAGTCACTCCTCCAACCACTAGACAAATAATTACTCTAAGCCAGGTCATTACGTGGCCTCAATTTTAGGCTAAGGCTTCTGACCACAGGCCTGTTCCTCCAAACACACGTTCAGCTCCTTCCCCGAAGAAAGGCGACCTACCTGGATCTCCTCCCGCGAGAGCTGCGTGGAGTTCTGCACAAAGCCTGGGGGCTCATCCCATCCTCCTTCCTGCGTGTCCAGGTTGTGGTAATAATAATATCCGCCTTTCACCCAGTGCTTCACCCACTTGCTGTTGTTGTCGCCTGGTGGACAGTAAAGGAAAGATTAAAACGGACCCACAGCCACGCTCCCCACACGCATGTGTCCGATGCGACAGGATGATTCTGACCAGGTTCGCCCATCTCCCTGAAGACCATTCCAAAATCCTGCTCCTTGGATGAGTGAGAGCAAAGGGGCATCCTAAGTCCCTCTTACATTATGGCTTTGCGATGCCTTTTAGCTCACTCACATCTACATTATAAAAAGAAAATACCGCCCTAGCCGGTTTGGCTCAGTGGATGGAGCATCAGCCTGAGGACTGAGGGGTCCTGGTTCGATTCTGGGCAGGAGGCAGCCAATCAATGATTCTCTCTCATCATTGATGTTTCTCTCTCCCCCTCCCTCTCTGAAATCAATAAAAATATATAAATTTATTTTTTAAAAGGCCATAAAAAGGGATGAGAATCAAATCTTTATTCCCCTTCTTTTGCAGATAAACTACTTCTATCTCTCTAGGCTTAGATACTGTAGCAGTTACTGACACCCTATAAAAGATGAACAGTCAAATTTTTATCCTTTCGGCATTTTCAGAAAATGGACCTTTTTAAACATAGTTGCCCAAAAGGGGAAATTCCCCCCCCCAAAAAATAGGGATATTATTGCCTCCTTAGGGTATTTAAAATAAGTCCAGATACTGTACTTCTACAGGAAAGTTATCTTTCCCTACAGACTGCCCTTCCCTCTACCTCGCTCCCCTCATATACTCAGCTCTCAGCTTCAGGGCACACAGTTATTTCACCGTAACCCACCTGCTGCCAGTTTTTTCTTCCTGGCTTCTGCGAGGTCACTCTGGTATGTTTCGCAACATTCAGGGATGACTCCGTACAGGCTGACGTCCGGGGAACGGAGGGCACTCAGCGTTTTACCGACATCGCCGCTCTGCACGGCCTCATTAATGGCAAAGATTCCTACGGCAACTACCGCGGAAGAGAACCGTTACTGGAATAGTTTAGGGAGCACCTCTGCTCATACACTGGTTCACCGGGCTACGCCTCCTGGGAAGCTGTTCCCCCCACATGTGATCTTCCTGACGCGACATGGAGCACCTCGCCACCCCGCCCTCCCCCGAGAGAAATAAACCAGCGATACGTACACCTCTGTGCTTCCTGGGTGTCTTTGTTGGACTGCCAGATTCCACCTTGAATTTCATCCAACCACAACACAGCGGACTCATCCTGGGTTTCCTGCGCACCGTGAAAAGCAACATAATATTAAGAGCCATGAAATCAGGGCCCATGGGATAAAGGGGCTTCTGAGACTCGATGAGATGTGGAGGAAGTTTCAAACACGTGAGACACATGGAATAGTCAACTGGAAGAAGCAGGAATAAAAAAAACGGTGAAGCCCGGCCGGTGTGGCTCAGCGGTTGAGCATCGACCCAGGAACCAAGAGGTCGCCAGTTCGATTCCCGGTCAGGTCACATGCCCGGGTTGCGGGCTCCATCCCTGGTGCAGGGCGTGCAAGAGGCAGCTGATCAATGATTCTAATCATTGATGTTTCTATCTCTCTATCCTTCTCCCTTCCTCTCTAAATAACCAGTAAAAAAGATATTTTTTAAAAAACTGGTGAAAGATTACAAGAGAAGTGATTCAGACAAAGTGAAAAAGATGTGAAGATGAATTCGAGTGGCTCAGGAGGTCAAAAGCAGCGAGAAGGGGCAAAAGAGCAAACTGGGAAGGAACCCAGGGAACTTGAAGACATTTCTGTCTAATCATTTCTGTCTGACCACTAGCTAACCAAGCAGAGACTTCAGTGGACACACATGATAAAGAGCACAGATTTAACAGAAGCAAAAGTCACTAAACAAATAACGACAACAATTACGGACAACAACAAGCCCTGAGGAGGGAGAGCGCAATCTGATTTTCAGAGCTGCCCTGTTATTTTATTAAAATGCCCAATTTTCAAAAACTACAAGACAGCCCGGCCGGCGTGGCTCAGAGGTTGAGCGTCAACCTATGAACCAAGAAGTCACAGTTCGATTCCCGGTCAGGGCACATGCCCGGGTTGCAGGCTCGATCCCCAGTGTGGGGCGTGCAGGTGGCAGCCGATCCATGATTCTCTCTCATCATTGATGTTTCTCTCTCTCTCTCCCCGCCCCTCTGAAATCAATAAAAATATATTTAAAAAAACAAAAGACCTTCTGACTTAAAAAAAAAAAAAAAAAAACACCACAAGACATGCATAGAAACAGGAAAGCCTGGCCCAAAAGGGGGGAAAGCTGACAACCGAAATTCTCTAAATTGATCCTGGTAGGCAGAGACTTATATCAGCTATTTTAAATATGTTCAAAGAACTATAGGATATAAGAACAAGTCTCACCAAAGAGAGAATGATCAACAAAGAAATCAAAATTATTTTTTTAAAAAAAGAAGACTCAAATGAAATTTGGGAGTTATAAAATACAATAACTGAAATTTTAAAAAAATTCCTAGAGGGACTCAGCAAACTGGAAGATTAGTCCACTGAAATGACCCAGTCTGAGGAACAATAAGAAAAAAGAATCAAGAAAGCCCTAACCGGTTTGGCTCAGTGGATAAAGCGTCGGCCTGCGGACTGAAGGGTCCCAGGTTCGATTCCGGTCAAGGGCATGTACCTTGGTTGCGGGCACATTCCCAATGGGGGGTGTACAGGAGGCAGCTGATCGTTGTTTCTCTCTCATCGATGTTTCTAACTCTCTATCCCTCTCCCTTCTTCTCTGTAAAAAATAAATAAAATATATTTTTAAAAAAATCAAGAAAATGAACAAAGCCTCAGAAAACCGAGGACACCATCGATAATATCCATACATGCATAATGGGATCCCCAAGACAAGAAGAAAAAGAGGCAGAAAGAATACGTGGAGGAAGTCTGAATCGACCTATAACAAATATAGAGATGGAATAACAATCAAAACATACCCTGCAAAAACAAAGCCCCAAACACAGGACCACACGGCTTCACTGGTGAATTCTACCACACGTTTAAAGAAGCTAACACCAATCCTTTACAAACTCTTCTAAAGCAAAGACAAAGGAGGCAAACTTCCCAATTCATTCTATGAGGTCAGTATTACCCTGATACCAAAGCGAGACCCAAAGATACCACAAGTTAAATGAAGAACTTTTGCTTGATAAATTTGGAAATCAGATTATTATTTTTAAAACCACTTTCAAGAAGGCCCAGACATAGTTACAAGCTAAGCTGAGGCCTAAAAAAGGCTATTCCATCTAATGTGTAGTCCACCCAACCGGACCTGGCAGTGTTAAGCAAATTCCCTCTAACACCACCCCCGTCCTCTGTAAAATTATTCCACAGCAAACGGAAATGCTTCAAACTCTAGTCACATCCTCTAACAGTTTAACTCCCACAACCCTACCAAAAGGCTCAGAGCATGAGAGCAGGTACAAGTTAGAGCCTTAATCTAGCTTCCTTTTTTAGACATGGAACCTGGTCTAGTTTATTTTCCCAAAGTCCACTTCTCTGTCAATCAAACGTAAGATTCCTTGTGGACTTATATGGCAGCAAAAACAAACATCACCACTGGGGTCTATACAGAATCACTACAGCCAGGCCCCCAGTTAGAGATTCTGAATAAGCAGAAACAAGAGTATAAGTCTTAGGAATTTGCATTTTTAAAATAAGTTTTAAAGTGTTCTGATGATCAGCCAAGTTTGGGGAGAACTGCCCAGCCAGCATGGCTCAGTGGTTGAGCAGTGACCTAGGAACCAGGAGGCCACAGGTCAATTCCCGATCAGGGCACATGCCCGGGTTGTGGGCTTGATCCCCAGTAGGGGGCGTGCAGGAGGCAGCCGATCCATGATTCTCTCTCATCATTGATGTTTCTCTCTCTCTCTTTCCCTTCCTCTCTGAAATCAATAAAAAATATTAAAAAAAAAAATGTTTGGGGCCCAGCTAGCATGGCTCAGTAGTTGAGCGTTGACCTATGAACCAAAAGGTCAGGGTCCAATTTCAGGTCAGGGTACATGCCAGGGTTGCAGGCTCCATCCCCAGTGTGGGGCGTGCAAGAGGCAGCCGATCAATGATTCTCTCTCATCATTGATGTTTCTCTCTTTCTCTTCCACGCCCTTCCTCTCTGAAATCAATAAAAATATATATATATTTTTAATATATTTTATTGATTTTTTAAAAAAATAATACATTTTATTGATTTTTTACAGAGAGGAAGGGAGAGGGATAGAGAGTTAGAAACATCGACGAGAGAGAAACATCGATCAGCTGCCTCCTGCACACCCCCTACTGGGGATATGCCTGCAAGCAAGGTTCATGCCCTTGCCAGAATTGAACCCGGGACCCTTCAGTCTGCAGGCCGACGCTCTATCCACTGAGCCAAACCGGTTAGGGCTATAAAAATATATTTTTAAAAAATTTTTGGGAAGAACTGATCCAATTGATCCCAAGTTGATTATCAGAGACAGAGACCTCCATTGATAACGTCCCCACAGCCAACTGCTTCTCATCTGAGTGAGTAACATCATTGATCCCTTTGTCTCAATTTCCTGGCTACAAAACAGGAGTCATGATTCAACCCTAACCACAGGATCAACTGACACTCAGCATATTAATGTGCCTCTTATACGAAGCTCGGTACTGGCTGCATTTACATGATCAGGACATGGTGATGTTAACTACTGTACTCTGATGACAACGGAATCAAAGGAGATTTATCAACATCATAATATCACCCACAACTCCTCCACCCCTAACCCATGGGGGTTGGTGTACAAAAGCTGCAATCACACAGATGCCTTGGTCTGTTTTTCTATCTTTGGATTCCCAGGAAGAATCTAACCGCCTGAATTAAGAATTTCCTTCAGCTCTTCGCTTGCTATGAGAACCTCACTGGAGGGATCTTCTAAGTTTTAAAAAAAAAAAGTTGTGGTCCTACCTATATAATTGCTGTTAGTTAGGAAGAACTTAAAAAGAGACTAATGACAATTAGAGAAACAGAGGTAACGATGCTTTCATCACACAACTGATATCTGAGGGCCGACCACACACAAACTAGCTCCCTGCTCAGCAACAGCATAAACAGAGGCATAAATCTTGTCCACTTCTTCAACAAACTAGGCGAGAGGCAAGACAAACTTTTTAAAAGATGGGTTCGTGTTACAATTACTTTGGGAAACTTTTATGTTCAGAGCAGCATTATTCCAATAGCCATAAAGTGGAAACAAGCCATATTTCCATCAACTCATTAATGGAACAATATTCCACACAATGGAGTATTATCCAACAATAAAAAGAGATAAAGTAACCCTAGCTGGTTTGGCTCAGTGGATAGAGCACCGGCCTGCAGACTGAAGGGTCCCGGGTTCGATTCCAGTCAGGGCACATGCCCGGGTTGTGGGCTCCAATAGGGGGCATGCAGGAGGCGGCCGATCAATGATTCCCTTTCATCATTTTTTTTCTCTCTCATCATTGATGTTTCTATCTCTTTCTCCCTCTCCCTTCTTCCCTGAAATCAATAAAAATAATGGACACATATGTAATACCCTTTGTATTACTTTAAGCAATAAAAAAAATAAAAATAAATAAAAATTAAATAAAAAAAAAAGAGAGAGATGAAGTACTAACACATGCTACAACTTGGATAAACCAAGCTAAGTGAAAGAAGCCAGTCACAAAGAACCACATACTGCATTATTCCATTTATACTGAACATCCAGAACAGACAAAGAAAGTAAACTCGTAGCTGCCTGGGGCTGGAGAGATTGAGGGGAAATGAGGAGCGGCGACCATGAGTGCTGGGTTTCTTTTGGGCATGATGAAAATGTTCTAAAATTGGTTATGGTGATGTTTGCACAATTCTGTGAACAGACTAAAAACCACTGAATTGTACACTTTAAAGTGATGAGCTGTATGGTAAATGAATTATATCTCAATAAACCTGTTAAAAAAACACACAATCCTCTGTGGGATGATGTACTAAAACTTACATGTATCATCCTACATAGTAAAAGCCTAATATGCTAAATGTCCAGTTGTCCATTCAACCAATCAAAGCATAATATGCTAATGATATGCTAAGGCTGCTCAACCGCTGGCTATGATGTGCACTGACCATCAGGGGCAGTCGACCAGTTGACCAGTCGCTATGACGTGCACTGACCATCAAGGGGCAGATGTTCTGATTGGTAGGTTAGCTTGCTGCTGGGGTCCGGCTGACCGGGACTGAGAAAGACGGGCCGGACATGCCCTGGAGCCCTCCCACGGTCCCTCCCTGGCTGGCCAACCTCCCGTGTCCCTCCCCTGTCCCGATCGTGCACCAGTGGGGTCTCTCAGCCTGGCCTGCGCCCTCTCGCAATCCGGGACCCTTCGGGGATGTCAAAGAGCCTGTTTCGGTCCAATCCTGCTCAATGCAGGAGCTGCTCCTGGTGGCCAGTGCGCTCCCACAGTGGGAGCGCCGCTCAGCCAGAAGCCGGGCTCACGGCTGATGACTGGTCATTCCGCTGTTTGGTTGATTTGCATATTAGGCTTTTATTATATAGGATTAATTTTAGAGAGGAAGGGAGAGGGAGAGAGAGATAAAAACATCAATGATGAGAGAGAATCATTGATCAACTGCCTCTTGCATGGCCTCTACTGGGGATTGAGCCTGCAATCTGGGCATCTGCCCTTGGCCGGAATCAAACCCGGGACCCTTCAGTCCGCAGGCCAAAACTCTATCCACTGAGCCAAACCAGCTAGGGCTGACTTACGCATTTCTGGGTCTTATATTTCAATGCAGAATTTACTCAGGGACAGGGAGATGTGTTGACAAACAACAACAATAAAAAAAAAGCCAAATGTGTAAAACAGCAAAGCTTCCAAGAGGCAGAGTCTATGTCCCTCACCCGTGTCCCTACAGAGCCCTGAGCGTGAGGCGCCCGGGAGCAGTCCCTGAGGGGTCAGGGGAGGCGTCACTCCTGCATCTCGGTGCTTGGAGGGAGGAAGTTCCCGGAACAGAAGCGACCCTTCTGATGCCACTCACCTGGGCTTTCTCTCTCTTTGCGCGGATCAGCGTGTCTTGGTAATGCTGGGCCACTCCGGCCAGGACGCCCTCCAGTTTGGCTGCAGGAATCTGCAGGGCCTGCAGGGTCTTTTGGGCATCACCTTCGTCCAGGGCTTCGTTAATTAGGCCGATGGCTAAAATCCCTGAAGGGGAAGAAACAAAGGTCATTTCTTTAAGAAATTCCATAAACAAATCAGTCTGTAAACATGCTAAGTGCACATGAATCCACCCAAGCATTGCCATGATTCAAACCATAATTTGTCATCCATAATACTGAGCAGCATGGTCTCTTTAAATTTAGTGTTTGTTTCATTCAAAATAAATGGCCTTATACCCATATTCCTATTGAAAGCTCAAGTCCTCTTGTTTTATGTGTAATTGCTCTCACTTAAAAGTGTGAAGATTTTGCCCAGCGGCGTGGCTCAGTGGTTGAGTGTCACCCTATGAACCAGGAGGTCACGTTTCGATTCCCAGTCAGGACACATGCCCAGTTTGCGGGATCCATCCGCAGTGTGGGACATGCAGGAGGCAGCCGATCAATGATTCTCACTCATCATTAATGTTTCTAGCTCTCTCTCCCTCTCCCTTCCTTTCTAAAATCAATAAAAATACATATATATTTTAAAGTGTGAAGATTTTATTTTTATATTTTATTGATTTTTTACAGAGAGGAAAGGTGAGGGATAGAGAGCTAGAAACATCGATGAGAGAGAAACATCAATCAGGTGCGTCCTGCACGCCCCCCACTGGGGATGCGCCCGCAACCAAGGTACATGCCCTTGACCGGAATCGAACCTGGGACCCTTGAGTCTGCAGGCCGACGCTCTATCCACTGAGCCAAACCGGTTCTGGCTAAAGTGTGAAGATTTTGATGAAACTGGCTTTATAATATAGTTTTCAGGTACATTTCAAAGTGTAGCATTAACCATTCTTGACTTACAAAAAGTCAGAGTTCAAGGGATCTTAACCAGTCACCCAATTCAATATTATTGTAGGAAAAAGATGAGGCGTAGGGATCTCTTCCAAGATCACACAGCACACAAGTGGCAGACGGAGGACCCACGCCCGGGGCGCCCTGCTCCACGCAGGGCTCTTTCCACTAAATCAGTGGAATGTTTCTCACAAGGAACACAAAGTAAACTGCAAACGTTCACCCCCATGGCATCTCAGTCAGCTGTGCTACTTCAGTAACGGCTCTATTGTGTAATCAAAACTTTGGCTGGTCTTTCTCCCTCGTTCCTGGAAAAGGGCCTCTAGACCAGTGGTTCCCAACCTTGTTTTGGCCACGCCCCACCTAAGTATCTCTGAAATCCTGACGCCCCACCGCTGTGACATATCCTATATAATAAAAGGCTAATATGCAAATAAACCAAACAGCGGAACAACCGGTCACTATGATGCTCACTGATCACCAGGGGGCAGATGCTCAACGCAGGAGCTGCCCCCTGGTGGTCAGTGTGCTCCCACAGGGGGAGCGCCGCTAAGCCAGAAGCTGGGCTAACGGCTGGTGAGCGCAGTGGTGGTGGTGGGAGCCACTCCTGCCTCCGCAGCAGCACTAAGGATGTCCAACTGACAGCAGGGAGGGGGCCTAAGCCGTCAGTCAGACATCCCCCAAGGGCTCTTGGACTGCGAGAGGGTGCAGGCTGGGCTGAGGGATTCCACGCCCCCCCCCCCAGTGCACAAATTTTGTGCACCAGGCCTCTAGTAATTCTTATAATTCAAAAAGTGAGCTCCTATTCACGTGGAGGAAGCCTCAAAGGCCATGCACTTGGTCTAAATAAGCTTCCAAAGAACATGGCATCCATGAGAGAGAAAAATGAAAGAACGAAAGGACAGTTGAAGTACTGAGGAAGAAATCACTAAGAAATTGTTTTAAAAAATAATAAAAATATGACATGATATAAAAAATAGCAAATAAAGTTCCAAAACATATGAGAACTGAACTGCATAATTATGTCACAATATATGAGGCCCCTAGAACCATACGAAATGCAAAAAATTCATTGTTAATAACTCATTCTCGAATTGCCCCCCTTAAAAATCAAATTGCCCCCCCCCCCCACGCGGGGCGTGTGCCCCACGTTGGGAACCACTGCTCTAAACACTTAGAATTTCCCAAGTGACAAAAATAACTTTGTCATTCATGCCAGGCCCTGGAACCACCCCTGAGTGTACGCTAGCCAGGTGACTTCCGGTGGGCCCCTAAGTAGTTTCAGGGTGGGGGCTGGCCATGCTCGAAAGGCCAACCATGTGATTAGAAGACTGGGTGGGGCTTTGAGCCATGTGATACGTTAGCCCAGCCTCCCTATCTCCAGGGAGGGAGGTGGTCTGGAAATGAAGTTCAATTACATGGCCAATGATACAAGCATCATTTGTCGGTGAGGAAGCCCCAATAAAAATTCTGGCTCCCTGAAGCTCAGGTGAGCTTACCCAGCTGTACTACACATCGATGTGCTGGCAGCGGGCATAGCCTGAGGACGCCCTACCTGACATCGCCCCACAGATCTCTTCCTTTGGTCGGTCCCGATTTGTATCCTTTCTAATAAAACTAGAATCATATGTAGAGCACTTCCCTGAGTTCTGGGAATTAATCTAGATATTACTGACCCTGAGTGGGTGGAGGAAACACCTGAATTTATAGCAAGTGGTTCAGAAATGCTGTGACCTGAGAAGTCCAGGACTCACAGCTGACGCCTGAAGTGGCAGGACCGTACCCTCAACCCATCAACACAACCCAACTCCAGGAAGCTAGTGTCAGAGCTACTTGTTATAATAGCACTTAAAAATAAAAAAACCTGCCCTAACCGGTTTGGCTCAGTGGATAGAGCGTCGGCCTGCAGACTCAAGGGTCCCAGGTTCGATTCTGGTCAAGGGCATGTGCCTTGGTTGTGGGCATATACCCAGTGGGGAGTGTGCAGGAGGCGGCTGATCGATGTTTCCCTCTCATCGATGCTTCTAACTCTCTATCCCTCTCCCTTCCTCTCTATAAAAAATCAATGAAATATATTTTTTAAAAAAAATTTTTTAAAAATAAAAATCCTGTTCATCTTCTGAAAAAAAAAAATATATATATATATTATTTTTTATTTTTTTTATTTCAGAGAGGAAGGGAGAAGGAGAAATAGAAACATCAATGATAAGAGAGAATCATTGATCAGCTGCCTTCTGCATGCGTAGGGGATCAAGCCCACAACCCGGGCATGTGACCTTGACCGAAATCGAACCCGGGACCCTTCAGTCCTCAGGCTGATGTTCCATCCACTGAGCCAAATCAGCTAAGACCATCCCCTGAAATTTTTAGTTATGACCTACATACCTCATGATAGCAGTTGCCTGGTGTTTTGAAAATAATATCCAGCCTTAGCTTTTGAGCTACACATATATTTCAATTTTCAAAATCCCCCCAGGAGACATGGTTAGAACTGGCTCATGGCATCACGCCACCTGGCACCGTGACACTTGGGGGATGGGACCGGAGTACTCACTCTCGTGCTCCTCCTGCACCACCAGATTCACGTGGTCCACGCAAGCCTGGATGTCGTTCCACGTAACAAACTCGTTCTTCTCTGCGTGTGCCTGGTCTTTCAGCTTCATCAGCTCATCCAGATACCTGCCCCATCCCCCAATAACAAAGACAATGAAGTGCAACAGATTCAAAGGGACCTCCAGGATCACTGTGGGTGACAGGAATGAGAAGACGTGGGGGGGAGGGGCGAGGGGGCAATGAGGGCGAGGGAGGGAGCAGTGGGCAAAGTATCCAAGAACACAGACAGTTACGGACCCCTCAGTTTGATATATTCTAGAGGCCAGCTCCGGGACTGAGTTACCTTAAAGAGAATGTGAACATGGAAGGGTATCACCTATTCTTAACAGCCTCCCAATTCCAAGTAAGACCAACTCTAGAATCAGAGAGAGGCAGCAGCTCCAAGGTAAGGAAATAAGGCCACCCACCAGCTAGGAAATGTAGGGGGAATGATGTATCAACAAGTCATCGTTCGGCAGCTCTTACTGAAGCACCGATTTAGGCAAGGATTATCAACTGGGGCCAAACGAACTAAGTCAGTGGTTAATGCGGAACTGCGCATGTTGCTGGTGCAAAAGGTGCAAAGAGATTATGACCTAGTGAGAGATATACACAGACATCCGCTGGAGAGATAAGCTGTCCCCTAAAGACCCATCTTAGTATTGTTAATGGCAGGACAGTAGATTTCACAGGAGTCCTGATATGAGAAGATGTGAAACACATACATTACCAAAAACGTTCAACTAAATCTCGACATGCCTTTAGACATAATTTCCAACTTACAGGAATAAGACAAGTCTTCAGAAGCACCCAGAACCAGAAGATGGGGCCTTTTATAGGACAACTGGCCCCCTCTCTCTGACAAATCAGTGTCGTGAAGAAAGGGACAATTCTGGACTCAAAGCCACCCAAGGGACACAACAGAGGTAGTAACACATGGTCCCGGATCGGGTCCCGGTTTGAACAAACCAGCGGAACAGTCTTGGGACAAGTGAGGAAGTATGAAGGTGGACTCCATTCAGAGGATGTTCCAGAATATTATGGCTTTTGTCAGAATATATGATAAAGTATAAAATGAATCGAAATAGAAGAAAAAAAAAAAAGGTGATCACAGCGACCGTGAAGAAAACCAGAGCTGACGGCCGACCCACACAGAGGTTCCAGCCGTCGGAGGATCCCGTCCGCTCGGCACCCACCTCTGACAGTTCTCCTCCTCGATGTTGGTCAGGCCCGTCACGGAGCTGCTCAGCTGCTTCCACACCGTGTTCATGTCTCCCGACTCCAGGGCCCTGTTGATGAGGGCCACGGACGACAGCATCTCCACCGCCACGGACAGCTCGGGGTGGGTGAGGCTATGCTGCTCAGAGGGCAAGAGGGGCACCGAGTGAGACGCGCAGGAGCACCACGGGGTCTAAGTTTCTGGTTAAAAAACTCGGTGTCCCTAACTACACCACGATGTGGGTGTTCAATTCCCTCCCACTGCTTTCTGTTTTGTTTTGTGGTTGTTGTTGTTTTATTATTTTAGAGAGGAAGGGAGAAGGAGAGAGAGAGAGAAACATCAATGATGAGAATCATGGATCGGCTGCCTCCTGCACGCCCCACACTGGGGATCGAGCCTGCAACCTGGACATGTGCCCTGACTGGGAATCCAACCGTGATCTCCTGGCTCATAGGTCGACGCTCAACCACTGAGCCACGCCGGCCGGGCCCTCCCGCTGCGTTTTGCTCACAAGCAGGGCAGGCCCAGCTCACTTACTTCAGGACTCTGCTGCTGCAGCGTTGCCAGCTCCTTCTGATAAAGATCGGCAGCAAATGGATACACCTGGGGCAGCTGGGCTTCGGGGTTCATTAGTTCCAGAACAGTCTTCTCAGCCACGCCCTTCTGGATGGCAGTGTTGATGGCCGCCACGGCTGCCAGCCCTGGCGGAGAACGGGGTCAGAAACACAGTCAGCTGAGGGAGCCCGAGGGGAAGGAGAGGCCAGCTGTCACAGAGCAAAGGTGCGCTCCGAGGATGACCTGCCACCCGAAGGGGAACTCCCGTCTTTAGAAAGCGGTCTCGTTTGGATGGGGGTGAACTGTAGGTATGCAGACTGCACCGGAACAAAGCCTTTATTAAAAGCAGTCTCCTCACCTAGACCTTCTTTCTGCTCCAAATCACCCGCAGCCAGCACTACTCTCACCTAAAACCTCCTCCTTTGCTGTAACTGCCAGCAAGGCACCAGCTTCTTCTGCCACTCAGCACTCTCCACCGTCTCCCCGAGCCTGACCGTACCCCACCCAGCGCCAAACACCTCCAGACACCTGAACCTTCCACACACCTCTCACCTGCTCACACTCCTTCCCCCTGTTGCCCGTATTAGCACACTGCGGACCAGTAGTTCCATTGCTAGCTTTACCCAGGAGCCAGATAAGTTTCTACTGAACGAGTACAAACAGCGTTTTACATAAATGTTAAAGGCACGCTTTAAAATCAAATACCCATTGCATTTTGAAGTTATTTATTACCTGTCCTGACAAGCTACTCTCTTTTTAAAGTAGGATATTTGTAAAACACTGTGAATGTGAAGCGAGAATTCTCGTGATCCGTCCGCAATGTGTTAGGAACATCCTTCTCTTTCATTCTCCAAATCTCACCCGTCAATCCCCGACTCTCGCCTGCTGCAGGTGTTTCCCTGACCAGCCGAGGTGCTTACTCGCTGAGGGGAGCCCCCGTGACGGGAGGAACCCCACTGTCAGAGGCGCCTGGTGGTGGATTACGGCACGGAGGCTGGGGTGGCGCAAAGGGTGACCTCAGACCCCCAATGACATGAAGCCACTGCCCTCCCCTCCTCGGGAGCCTGGGTGCCCAGCCGGGGGGCTTACTTCTCTGGTACTGCTGGGCGGCGCTGTTGGCAGCATCCACCGCAGCCTGGAGCTCCTCCTTCTGCAGGGCATCGGCCTGGCCACTCTGAGGAGAGCAAAGGACACTCCTGTCAACAGGGCTCCCGCCTCTGCCTCCAGACCAAGTTCTCCTCCCTCCGCAGCAGTCACCGGGTCAGAGCGCCACGGGGCCAGTGGCAGCCCCGCCACGCCGGGGGGAGAGCGACTTTCTGGATACCAGTCCATTTAAAAAGACATTTTGTGAGAAGCATCAAAATGTCCTGAGATAAAATGGTTACAGAATCACTAGCACACGTATGCTACTCACTCTGGCCAATACACGCTGGGAGTTTGTAAAATGTATGAGAAAGCCCCTCATATCTGTTCTGAAACCTACCCCCGCCCCAAAAGAAAAAACAGTCACACACAATCTGCTGTGCAGTGAGCAACTCCCCAGTGTTGGCCAGAGGAAATAGTGAGGTGCAGCAGTTTTTTAAAGCAGAAATTCCTGAAGTGAGAATGTAAAAAACTCAGGTTTCCCGATGGTTTTGGTGGGGGCAGAAGGGGAAGGCTTCGGGTGAAGGGGTGGTTAGATGGGGAAAGTCGGTATTGCCTATGTTCAGGGGATTTACAACTCTAAAACCAAACACAGCTGAAGACAATGTGTATTTTACCTGAGGACATTTTATTGATTGATTTATTTTAAAAGACAGCTCTTTCTTTTTAAATATATCTTTATTGATTTCAGAGAGGAAGGGAGAGGGAGAGACAGAAACATCCACGATGAAAGATAATCACTGATTGGGTGCCTCCTGCACACCCCTTACTGGGGATCAAGCCCGCAACCTGGGCATGTGGGCATGTGCCCTTGGCTGGAATAGAACCCAGGACCCTTCAGTCCGCAGGCTGACGCTCTATCCACTGAGCCAAACCAGCTAGGGCTACCTGAGGACATTTTAAAATCTAATTTAACCCTGGCCGGTTTGGCTCAGTGGATAGAGCGTGGGCCTATGGACCAAAGGGTCCCGGGTTGGATTCCAGTCAAGGGCATGTGCCTTGGTTGCAGGTTCCTCCCTGAACCAGGCCCTTGTCGGGGCTCGTGCAGGAGGCAACCAATCGATATTTCTGTCTTTCCCTCTCTCTTCCACTCTCTCTAAAAATCAATGGAAACACATCCTCGGTGAGGATTAAAAAACAACAACAAAACATAAATAAACATCTGAGACAAAACTGTGAACTGTGAAAACTAAGGCAAGGTTGATCTTTTAAATTATTACATTACATCAATCAACCTCATATCTATGTTAGTATCCCATTAACAAAATTTAAAGCTAAAAAAAAAGTCTCTATTAAATTAAGTTCTTAGTTAAAATAAGTAAATAAATAAATAAAAACCTAATTTCTATGCAGGAGAAAAGGTTACACTAGAAAAAGATGGCTCCGAAGTGTCTTTAACACGACAGCACGGGTTCAGGCGGAGGTGCACCCACCCTGCAGGTTGCTCCCGGGTCTGCTCACCTGTCGCTTCTGCTGCCTGTCACTCAGGAGCTGCTTCAGGTACCAGTCACTGTTCTGCTGCTGCAGCCCACGGAGGCCCAGCGCTGGGGACTGCAGGATCCGGAACAGGGCCAGGGCGCTTCCCTGATCCAAAGCCAGGTTCAAGTTTGCTAACGCAGAAAACGCTGCGGAGGGAGAAGGCAAGCGCTTGAGAAAACACTACGTTAACATTAACAGCCCAGGAGAGTTTTCCTTCCCCCAAACCAGCCTCTCCGCTCAGATTAGGGAGCAGAACCAGACCGCCTTTGTTCCGGGCCGGCACAGCCGCCTAAGGTCTGGGGACTGGAAAGAACCTTGAAGCCATTGAGCTCCCAGGGGCTCCTGCCAGGCTGCTCATCAGAGGTCACAGATTCCTGGAGCACGCAGGCCCCGGGCCTACTTAAAAGCTTCCAGATGCAGACAGCCTGGCACCGCTGTGGGGGCCAAGTCAGAGGCACCCATCGACACGAATACAGGCCTAAGTTCCCTCTGAAACGCCAAGTGGTTGTCTGGAGCGAACTCCTAAACAGGAGAAGGTCTCCCACAGAAATGGACCACATGTTTGGACAATTTTGTTCCAAAAGTATTGTTAGGGAGAACGAAGAGGGCAGAGGAGGGTCAAGGATATGGTGACAGAAGATCAGACTTCGGGTAGCGAGCACACAATGGAGTGTGCAGATGCCCTATGATCAAGTTGTACCCCTGAAACTTATAAAACGTTATTAACCAATTGTTACCCAAAATATTTAATTATGAAATTTGAAAACTGGCCCGGCCTGAGTGGCTCAGTAGTTGAGTGTCGACCTATGAACCAGAAAGTCACGGTTAGATTCCTGGTCAGGGCACATGCTCAGGTGGCAGGCAGGATACCTAGTAGGGGTGTGCAGGAGGCAGCCAATCAATGATTCTCATCATTGAAGTTTCTCTCTCTCTCTCTCCCTCTCCCTTCCTCTCTGAAATCAATAAAAAAAATATTTTTTAAAAATTGTGTGGTTTAGTCTATCTGTGCTATGGGAAATTTGAAAGGCGTGTATACTATGAGTTGGAATAGGTACTACGGTCAGAATTAAACTGGATCTTGAATGCCGGGTACAATTCAGATTAGAAAAGAGAGAAGATATGAAGGCCTTAAGTAGGGAGATCACATGATTAAAAAAAAAAAAAGCATTAATAATACTAATATTTATTGGGTACTTATTAAGTACCAGGCAGTTTACATACATTATCTTATCATCTGCATGATTCTCTTCTCCAGGTGCCCGATGCCACACCGCTGCTGAGGAGGACAAGAGACCAAACCCCAGGTCTGTCCAACTCCAGAGCCAGGCTCTTAATGAGCCATGAAATGAACAGAATAAACACAGGAGACGACTGGGTAAATGGGTCTCCATGGAGTTGTATGCTAGAGCTCTGCACTGGGTCTGGCGAGTCATAAGGAACCAATGCAGGCTCTTGGGCGGAAGAGAGACAACATGAAAATAACACTTTCAAGAAATTAATTTTCTCAAAAAAGAAATTAAATTTCTCAAAAGTGTGCAACATATATGCAAATATCAATATGAATAGTACAATCTCATTTGTGTTTAAATATGTGTTTTGAAAGGGACGTGCATAAAAAAAATCAATAGTGGCCTAACCGGTTTGGCTCAGTGGATAGCGCGTCGACCTGCAGACTGAAGGGTCCCAGGTTCGATTCCGGTCAAGGGCATGTACCTTGGTTGCAGGCAACATCCCCAGTAGGGGATGTGCAGGAGGCAGCTGATCGATGTTTCTCTCTCATCGATGTTTCTAACTCTCTATCCCTCTCCCTTCCTCTCTGTAAAAAAATCAATAAAATATGTTTTAAAAAGAAAATCAATAGTGGTTATTTCTAGGTGACAGGGGTCTGGTTTTTTGTTTATTGTTTATCTCTAGATAACTTGTACTAGTCTCTAAAAGAAAAACAAAGCTATCACTGTGCATTACTTTAAAAATAAAAAGGATAAAATTGCTCTTCAGCGTTTTTTACATGTATGACACAGGGTGAGAGTGAAACAAGCCAAAACGATCAGTCTAGACCAGTGGTTCCCACCCTTTTTTTGCCCACGCCCCACCTAAGCATCTCTAACGTCCTGAATCCCACCCCGCCACCCCCCATGGCATATAATTCTTATTATTCAAAAAGTGAACTATTCATGTGGAAGAAGCCTCAAAGGCCATGAACTTGGTCTAAATAAACAAGCTTCCAAAGAACATGGCATCCATGAAAGAGAAAGATAAAAGAACGAAAGGATAGTGGAAGGACTGAGGAAGAAACTAAAAAATTGTTAAGAAAATAATAATATGAAGTGATATGAAAAAATAGCAAATAAAGTTCCAAAACATATAACAGAGAACTGAAATGTATAACTATGTCACAATATATATTTATAGACTATCTATGAGGCCCCTAGAACCATAAGAAATGCAAAAAATCCACTGTTAATAACTCAAACTGCCCCCTGTTGGGCGTGTGCCCCACGCTGGGAACCACTAGTCTAGAAGCTACAGCAATGAGAGCAGGTGGGGTGAGGACCCGCCTGAAGACAGCGGCAGCTAACAGAAGGCACGAATACAAAACAGTCACAAGCAGCAGTTCCTAAACAAGCCCACTAACGCTGACAAGAAATAAACTAAGTCATCCGTCCAGAACAGATCAACACTCGCAGTACTGCTCTCCCCTCAGGTGCCTGGCTCAGGGTCACACTTACTGTTGACTTTGTTTACGTTGCCTTGAATTTCCGCTTGAGTGAGCAGCTCCTCATAAACATCCCTCTCTCTCTCAGAGTTTTCTGTCTGAAAACGAGTTAAAAGTGCGATTAGATTAGCTCAGCTCTCCAAGGACACCACAGAAAGACACTGAACTCCTGCCCCACCGTAACAGAACCAAGAGCAAGGAAAGGAGGTGCCTTAAATCCGTAGTAAAGCCCTAGCCGGTTTGGCTCAGTGGATGGAGCATCAGCCTGCAAACTGAAGGGTCATGGGTTCGAATCTGACCAAGGGCACGTACCTCAGTTGCAGGCTCCTCCCTGGCCTAGGCCCTGGTTGGGGCGCATGCAGAAGGCAACCAATTGATGTGTTTCTCTCACATTGATGTTTTACTCTGTCTTTCTCTCTCTCTCTTCCACTCTCTAAAAATCAATGGAACCCTAGCTGGTTTGGCTCGGTGGACAGAGCGTCAGCCTATGGAGTGAAGGGTCCCAGGCTCCATTCCTGGTCAAGGGCACATGCCTGGGTTGTGGGCTCGATCCCCCAATCAATGATTCTCTCTCATCACTGATATTTCTCTCTCTCTTTCCATCTCACTTCCTCTATGAAATCAATAAAAATATATTCATAATAATAAAGAAATAAATCTGTAATAATAAAAGCGTAATATGCTAATTAGACCAGACAGCCAAACGACCTTCCGGACATCCTGTCAGACAACCTTCTGGATGAAGCCAGGGCTGCGAGGGCCGAGGCAAGCCGCTGCGGCTGCCGAGGGTTGTGCCCCTTGCACGAATTTCATGCATTGGGCATCTAGTAAATAAATAAAAATCAATGGAAAAAATATCCCTGGGTGAGGATTAAAAAATATATATATAATTAATTCCGTAGTAGAGAACTAAGTGGATTGCTACAGTACTATAACTAAAGCATAAGAAGCAGGTCCCCTTAAGGACAAGCCCTGGGTTCTCCCAGCGCCAGGCAGGCGAGAGAAGGAAGCTCCAGCGAACTTGTCCTACCCACACAGCCCTGCCTCAGACTGCGCAGAACGGGCCCATCCAGAGACCAGCTCTCAGACCCTCTCATTGGTGTGCACAAAATTCAAGAAGAAAGTAGAAGTCAAAGTGGAATCTAAGGCCAAAAGACTACATCCTGTGTAAATCCATTTCATTAATATGAATTTCCCAGGGAAAAGCTATAGTGATAAAAAGAGATTGGTAGTTGACTGGGGTCAGGGGTGAGGCATGGAGGACAGACTTTTACTGCAGGGGCCTGGCAAGTTTTAGGTGATGGTTACATAACCACGTGTACTTGTCAACACTCGTCAAACCATACACTTAAAATAAGTGAATTTCACTATCCTGTACATTATACCTCAATAAAATGGATTTTTAAAATCAAACGAGAAAAGAACATCAATTAGAAAGAAGAGCCCTAACTGGTTTGGCTCAGTGGATAGAGCATCGGCCTGCGGACCGAAGGGTCCCGGGTTCGATTCCAGTCAAGGGCATGTACCTGGGTTGCGGGCACATCCCCAGTAGGGGGTGTGCGGGAGGCAGTTGGTCGATGTTTCTCTCTCATGGATGTTTCTAAGTCTCTATCCCTCTCCCTTCCTCTCTGTAAAAAACCAATAAAATATATTTAATAAAAAGAAAGGAGAGATGTCCCACTTTTACCCTGTTTCTGGCATTTGTCATCTTGTCGTGCTTGGCCTGGTAGAGGACGTCCTGGTAGGTGGAAGCCGAGGACTCTTCAAGGTTGACAAGCATGGCGTTGGGGTTTTTCAAAGCTGCAAAGGTGTCCGCGGGAACTCTACGGTCCACAGCTTCGTTAATAGCGATAACGGCAGCATGGACTGCAAATAGATTAAAAGCACAGAACACCGAGTGATACAGAGTATAGGATATACGTTACACACACACAACCACCCTGCCACACAACATGACAGAGGGGGCTTGCTTTCATAGAGAAATAACACCTGGGGTTGGAGGAGTGGCTCCCTGGGTCCTGTAAGCCCGGTCCCTTCCTGAAGATGCACAAAGCCAACGCTCTGAGCCACATGTGGGACGCTGAATTTGGAAAATCCCAGGGAAATATCCACAAGAGAGCCTTGCAAGGAGCAGGTGTTAGGGAAATGCTCGCCCTTCATCATCATGTAAACACCATAAAAAAATAAGCACCTCAAAGAGGCACTAAAATGTAGACCTCACTAAGTGTTTCTATTATAATCAAAATCAATCACTTATTTCCAAACAATAGCATAAAAGACAACAGCGGTGTTTAAAACTAGACCTACTCGCCCTAGCCGGCTTGGCTCAGTGGACAGAACGTTGGCCTGTGGACTGAAGGGTCCCAGGTCTGATACCAGTCAAGGGCACGTGCCCAGGTTGTGGGCTCGACCCCCAGTATGGGACATGCAGGAGGCAGTCAATCAATGGTTCTCTCTCATCATTGATGTTTCTATCTCTCCCTCTCTGAAATCAATAAAAATATACTTAAAAACAAAACACAAGCAACAACAAAACACCTAGATCTACTGACCTAAGCTTGCTAGCAAAACGCCTAACGTCCAAGACCATCATTAAAGTGCCCATCACTGAAAGTGGTGGCAACAGTCCCATCTGAGCCCCGTTTCTCCCTTACGTGCAGCTTCGTCCACGGAGAGCTCGTTGGCCAGGATGCCCCCGATCTTGCTGAAGGCAGGCATCTGGATCCCGTACTTCTCCAGCTCAATCTTCATGTTGTTGATTTCTTCTTCTACAGGAGAGAAGTGAGACCCAGGCAGACACGTTAAGCGCCTTTCCAAAACTCAGAGAAGGAAACAGATCCTTCAACTACAAAACCTGGATAAGATGGACCCTACCCCTCAGGGCTGTTAAAAGGATTAATGAGACAGCATTTAACACAGTCCCTGGTACATAGCATGCGCTCAGGAGGAGTAAACTATTACTACTATTATCAAGAGCATAAAAAATTAACTACAGCAGGAGAATGGCCCTGCTGAAAACTGCTTTTTCCAAACGGCTACTTATGGCATTTCCCACGATCAACCTATGAGTGGAGCCATATCAAAGGAAGCGCCACGAGAAGTGAATTCGTTCCAAGCCGGTCGGCATCTCCATTTTTACAGTCAAAACCACTAGCGACTATTAAACAATTTCGTTTCGACGGCAGGAAGCCCAGTGATAAAGAAAACAACATGGAAGGTCAGGCCCTTGCCCCAGGTCTGGTGAACGACTTCCCTGAGAGGAAAACCAGCACAGATAGAAGTTTTGTTGCCGTTTTTTATACTCCCAGGCCTATGAAAGGATCACCAGTTTGAAAGATTTGAATCTGTCCTACCCCTAACCAATATCACCTCTGGTCTTTTTCCCCCCCGAGCCCCCATCTCTTCAAGCATCTGACTACAGCAGGTAATGAGAGGAAGCTAAATAAACTAAAATTACCCAAATACGTAAAAATTACAAAAGTGTCATCCTTGCCTCCTCTCACTCCCCCACCCTAGCTCTGCCCCCAGGAGATGCCTGTTGGAAGGAAAGGGTTGGAGGAGTGGCTTTTTTCACAGCACAGAAGCACTTAAAGTTACGTGTTAATACTATATATATACATATATATGTATATATGTATATATGTATATATGTATATATATATGTGTGTATATATATATATGTACACACACACACACACACACACACACACACACACATATATATATATATATATATATATATATATATATATATGCGCGCTAATATTATCCCCAACTTAGATATAAGAAAACCAAGACTCACAAATTATACCCAGGTCATAACTGAGAGGAAAGAGCCTGAAATCCCAATTTTAGTGTTCTTTCCTCCACCCAGAGGGGAATGCTGTTTATACTGCTTTCATCTCTGCTGCCAGAGTATTTTTAAAGCCCCGCGTCATGAAGATCGGTTTTGTTGACTCTCCAGGCTATTTCCACATAAATTGAGTATTTCCTGCTGGGATTGCAACTCCTTACCGGTGAAGTCAACCTTTCCATACAGGTCCTGAATCTGAGGAGCCAGGCCTAGTTTGAACAGGTACAAACTAGAAAACACAAATATGCAAAGTGTTAGGCCTCCAGCCATACCTGCCCCTGCTGTTCCTAAAGGGGGAAATCGGCATAAAGAACAGAAACATTCAGCCCTAGCCGGTGTGGCTCAGTGGATAGAACGTCGGCCTGCGACCTAAAGGGTCCCAGGTTCAATTCCAGTCAAGAGCACATGCCTGGGTTGCGGGTTCCATCCCCAGTGCGGGCGTGCAGGAGGCAGCCGATCAATGATTCTCTCTCATCATTGATATTTCTCTCTCTCTCTCCCCCTCTCTCCCTTCCTCTCTGAAATTAATAATTTTATATATATATATAAAAAACGGAAACATTCTGAACAGAGACTCCCAGGACACCACAATATTCCCCATTGCAATTACCATACTTTACCTCACAGCCTTTTTTTAGTTTTACATAATAACATTGTCCTAAAAAGTCACATAATGTAATGCAAAGGGCACTGGGCTGGGAATCAGTAGACACAAGTTCAAATCCAAGTTCCAGTAGGAATCTAGTATGTGATTAAATGTTAATATAGATGTTAATATAATCATTGTTAGTGAAGAATCTTCACTTTGGGTTACCTTCCTGTGATCAATGTTTGAAGTAACAAGACATTTTAGAAAAGTCTCATGAAAATGATTCAGATTAAAAGAACATATTTAAACTAAATTCTTATTACCAATGAAAAAGTATCAAGTAATTTAAGAGTTTTAAATAGAGTACATATATATACTTTCCTCTTAAATTAAAATCTACTAGACTCTCAGCTTCACGAAGGCAGGGACAATAAATAAAAACCTTGTTCACCAATGTCTACTCAGAGCCTTGCATCTATATATATAAAAGCCTAAGCGACTGGCTGACTGCTTGACCGGTAGCTATGACAGACACTGACCACCAGGGGGCAGACGCTCAACGCACAGGCATGGAAGCATGGAACAGACTGATGCGTTTCAGAGGGAAGGGGGAAGGAAGGAATCTTAACCAAAGATTTTATTAGAGGCCGGGTGCACATATTTGTGCACCGGTGGTGGGGTCCCTCAGCCTGGCCTGCGGCGATCAGGCCAAAACCGGCAGTCCGACATCCCCCGAGGGGTCCCAGATTGTGAGAGGGCACAGCCAGGCCGAGGGACCCTACCGGTGCACAAATCTGTGCACCGGGCCTCTAGTATATTAATAAATATCAATCACTATCTCAGAGGGACTGGATGGATAGATAGATAAATAAATAAATAAATAAATAAATAAATGCACATAAGCCCGAGTTAAGTTAACTGGATTGTAAGGCCCCAACATCAGAATCAATAAATGAGAAGACATCAGAAGGACAGTTTATAGGGAGGGCCATGAACAAGACATTGACAGTCCAGCAATCAGGGAGGATATAGGAAGTATCTAAAAGCCCAGCTGGAGGGGCCCAGTGGTTGAGCGTAGACCTGTGAACCAGGAGGTCACACGCCAAGTTGTGAGCTCAATCCCCAGCAGGGGGTATGCGAGAGGCAGCTGATCAATGATTCTCTTTCATTATTGATGTTTCTATCTCTCTCTTTCCCTCTACCTTCCTCTCTGAAATCGATAAGAATATATACTTTTTAAAAAGTATCTAAGAAACAAACCACAGAAACTCAGTAAAATGGTTTGCAAATAATCTATAAACCTCAGTATTATCTAAACAGAAATATTTATAATGCATATTACATTCACAGAACTGTTCAGAACTTATATTGTATAAAAAAATGTATAATCTAAAAAAACAAAAACAAAAACCCACAAATGTTCTGAACATACATTCCAATTTATGCATCCACAGTAGCTAATAATTTTCTCAGGTAAGTACAAATATAAATCATATTATGATTAAGTGCTTTTCTTCAGAGTACAATGCTCAAGATGGAACTATACAAGGCTCCTCTCTCAGAAGATTTTGAATCTATTAAATAAATTTTCCAAACCAGAAAAGCTACTAACTTCCTGTGCATACACTGAGTGGCCAGATTATTATGACCAACCCATCAGTACAATGAAGTGAATTAGTTATGCAAATAATAATAATAATAAAACCTTGAGAGTATTTGCTTAGGAAGTTTTCAGTATTCAGTATTTTTGGAAGTGTCAATGAAGTACTAGATGGGGTGGTCATAATAATCTGGCCACTCAGTGTATAAAATGTTCCTTTCTATATTTTACCCACATAATATGTTCTACCTAAAGTATGAGTTCTTTTTCTCCAGGAATTTCTCCCTCTTATTCCTACTTTAAAACAGGAAAGTGAATGTCACCTTCACAGCCTTAAGAAGTGTGTTAGCTTTCAATGTCCTCGGCAGTAAATTAAAGGTGTTCCAACAACATCACCAGCGTGTGAAAGGGAGAGAAGGTAAGGCCCCGGTGCCATCTTTCCGTGATCTCGTTTTGAGTACTAGGAATATTTTAAGGAGATGCTGAAGCTATGGGTGCAATCGTCATGGCCACCTAGATCTTCTTGCCCAAAATCGAAAGTACTAAACCTCCAAGCTGGAGCTTCACAAATGCTAACGGTCCACCCCCACTTCTCTGGCTTTGTTCCCGCTCTCCTGCGCCCACTTTTACAAATAAGCTGTTAGGTGCCCCTGCCCATCGGCCTATAACGGAGCTCAGATCTCCTTTCCTTTTCTCTTTTCCTATTTAAGCGGTATGTTACGGCAACAGGGGCGGGGAGCTGTGCTAGCCTATCCGGATTTCAGTTATCTTTGCTGACAGCAGAGTAACTCTGAAGTCCCTATGCTAATCTCAAAGATGATTACTAGCCCTAGCTGGTTTGACTCAGTAGATAGAGCATCCGGGTTCAATTCCAGTCAAGGGCACAAGCCTGGATTGCAGACTCGATCCCCAGTAAGGGGTGAGCCAGCAGCAGCCAATCAATGATTCTCTCTCATCATTGATGTTTCTATCTCTCTCTCCCTTTCTCTCTAAAATTAATAAAATATATGTTTTTTTTATAAAAGATGATTAATAAAGGCTCTGAAACTCAAACACAGCAGCTGATTGGGAAGCAGAATCTAGTACAGGCCCACGATCCCATATCTAAAATCTTTGGGCCAGATATGGATTTAGGACTTCTCAGATAGCAGAAAGGTTTACAGTGTACACAGGATTATAAAACCCCAGCAAGCTTTGAGGCAGCCCCCCTAAACAAATACATTGCTTTTCTGCAGAGAAACATCCATATAATCATACCAAGTACATGAATTCTAAATAACCTCAATGAATTCTGATCAGATTTTGCCCACAAATGAGGTTGAACCAAAGTTAAACTTAGTTCTCAGGGCTTTTAGGGTTGTTTTTTCTTTTTAATTTAAGATAAAGATCTGTGGGTCTATCAGAGGTTCTCAACCTGTGGGTCGCGACCCCTGAAAATACATCCTGCATATCAGATATTTACATTACGATTCATAACAGTAGCAAAATTACAATTATGAAGTAGCAACGAAAATAATTTTATGGTTGGGGGTCACCACAACGTGAGGAACTGTATTAAAGGGTCGCGGCATTAGGAAGGTTGAGAACCATTGGATATGATCCCAAAATCAGTTCTTAGAAAGATAACATATACACATGTAATTGGAATAATGGAGAATGGGGGTCTTATCTGAGAGTAGAATGTAATCTACAAGAGTAATTTTTTCAGGTGACTAAATACAGTGACTATCGCTGGCATAATGCCAGTCAAGACTGAAAGGCAGGGGAGGGGGGAAGGGAGAACACAGGGAGATGATGCTTCTCTGTTACTGTTGACCCAGAAGGGAGCGGTGCCTCGCCCAGTGGAGTGAAGTGAGGAGCCTGCCTTGAACGAGGCTGTGTTTTATGGGAAAGAGGCTCCAAGCAGGGATACACGCTTCCTACATATTATCAAGTGTTGCCAAAGCCACCCTCCGGGAAAATCACTATTAAGGGAGGAAAGAAATCAGAAGCCGCCAAGCAGAACGCACTGCTCTGTTTATACTTTCTAAGCACGGACTGCACACTGAAGAGAAATGGTGAACAATAGCTGACTTCCTCCCTTTCTCTTCGGACTCTGGACTCCGTCATTAGAAAGGCACAGTTAACTCTTCATCTCCATTTCGGAGAATCTGAGGACCTGGGACCCAGGGCACACTGCAGGGACGAGTGGCTAAGAGCTGGCCGAGAGGAATTCGCCAGCTGGGCCTCTGTGCCTGCCAAGTTAGGTCCCCTTCGGAGGCACGGCCTTCTCAAGGTTATAGACGGACAGACCTCACCCACCACGAATTTAATCCGAAGAATGCATCTGGTTTTGACTTAGACTCACACATGTCAAACTCCTACACTATGAAAATTCCCCTAGATATCACCCATTCCTAAACATTTTAAAGAATCCTCATGTTACCATTGTTTGTTCAACATTATGCTGTGTGCCCTGGAGGGGGGGAAATGTAAGGCATGACCTCTGTCCCTAAGATGCTAATAATGTAACAGAGAGAAAGATTAAAATTATGGAAGAAATAACATATAACTAAAGACAAAAAAAAAAAAAAAAAAAAAAAACACCCCACAAACTACAGGAGTTTAGACGAAGGCATGAGCTGGAGAAATCATAAAATTTCACAGACAGTGGGAATGGAGCGAAGACGACCGGCTCAGCCAAGACAAACACAAAGTCATCTGATAAAGGGCAAGTACCACTTCCCTTCTACATTTATTTATAGGGCCGAGAGTCTCCCCTTCAGCTGAAGGAGGGGCAGGAAAACTTGCTATAATGTATGATTGGACATTTTTTTTGTTTGTTTACCTACTATATACGCGAGGCATCTAAGTGCTACAGACACAAAGATAAGGGAAGAATTAAAGGAAACAGTTCTTGCACCCAAGGAGTCCACAAAAAACAAGTGACATATAAGAACAAATAACCAGCGTACAATGTAACAAGCACTAGACTTGAAGGAAGAGGTATCTACAAAGTAATGCTAGAGGAGCACAAAGCAGGGAAGTGGCTAATTCTGCCTGAAAGATAACAAGTTTTTTTTAAAAAAATGTATCAAAAAATGTATCTGAGGTGTTAGGGGGAGAAGGGCAGTCTGGCAAAGGCACAGCATGGCACTGGGTAGGAAGACGGACGCACAGCTGCAGCGGAGGGAATGGCTGCGGGTGAGCCTGGAACGGAGCCATCCAATATTTTATGGAGGGTCTGATATAAGCTGGGCTGTTCTGGAAAGACAGCTCTGGTGGCAGATGGACCAGGAGGAAAGAGCCTACGGAGGGAACCTTCTAGAAAGAAGGTTAATGCCGTGGTCCACAGAAGAGATTCCCTAGTCCTAAGGGATAGTCTTTCTTTTGTGGGTTTCACACTTTTGTGGGTTCTGGTGATAATCAACATCTGGCACATGTTTGATCTCAATGAAGGCAACAGGCTACTTATTATACAATGTCAATATTATACATACATTCATGTAAATATAACTAACATGAAGCACGCATACAGCATGCTACATAAAATGAGCAGCCCGAGCAAAAACTCTCACACGCATGTTCCATTGCCTTCTCCTTTAGTCCCACAGCCATCGTGTAAATGGGGACCACTCCGAAATACTATTATAAGCACCTACTCCCACCCATCCTAAACCCGCCTCCATATACATCGTCTCTTCCTTACGATTTTGTGCTTTGTTGATTCTAAGTCATCTTCCAAATCTATATATATAAAAACTTAATACACAAATTGTCCCCTCGGGAGTTCGACCAGAAGTTCGATTGCTTGCTATGACATGCACTAACCACCAGGAGGCAGCACAGAATGAAGGAAAGCCCCGGCCGGCAGCCAGAAGGCCCCTGATCAGCCCTGATCACCAGCCAGGCCCAGGGACCCTACCTATGCATGAATTTCGTGCACTGGGCCTCTAGTTTACTATAAAATGGTGAAAAAAATTTTTTTCTTTGTTTCAGTTCCTATTTATTTCTTTGGCATAAAACTTATTTAAAGAACAAATGGCTTAGTGAGGACGTAAATGACTAAATAAATTATAAATCAACCATTTGATATTTCCTGGTATTATTTGAAGATGTTGCCAAAATTTGATTGTACTACTAAAGAGCATCAAGACATAGTTTATTTTGTAACTCAGCTTATCAGCTTGAAACAAAATGATAAACAATAAAAGTTTCAAATGTATATATTTTTTTGTAATTTTTAAGAGATTTTAATTAAAAAGGGACTGCATCCCGTGGGAAATGCATAGTTCACAGAAACCCCAGATCAATAATGAAAGATTATACTATGTTTTCACACCAGAATTATCTTCTTTTATGGAAATAAATAATCCTTTCTTCCTGCACCCTAGAAAAACACAGCTGTTTCTCACGATTTTGTTAGAATAATAGTATCCTATTCTACTTAAAAATTCTGAAGCTAATGCACAACCTTTTTCATTACCCCTTTTCCATAGACAAAAAACTACATAGTCAATTCAGATGTTATTCCTAAACTGCTTTTTAAAATTGAGATATGACTGACATACAACATTATTAGTTTCAGGTATACAACATAACGATTTCATAGATATAAGATTGAAATGATAGTTAACATGTGTCACCAAATATAGTTGTAAATTTTTTTTCTTGTGATGAGAACTTTTAAGATCTACTTTCTTAGCAACTTTCAAATATACAACACGGTATTATTAACTACTAGAGGCCCGGTGCACGAAATTCATGCACTCGGGGTGGGGGGTTGTCCCTCAGCCCAGCCTATACCCTCTCACAGTCCGGAAGCCCTCAGGGGATGTCCAACTGACGGCTTAGGACTGCTACCTGTGGGCCTAAGCCAGAGGTGGGCAAACTTTTTGACTCGAGGGCCACAGTGGGTTCTTAAACTGGACCGGAGGGCCGGAACAAAAGCATGGATGGAGTGTTTGTGTGAACTAATGTAAATTCAAAGTAAACACCATTACATAAAAGGATACGGTCTTTTATTTCAACAGTTTTATTCATTTCAAACGGGCCGGATCTGGCCCGCGGGCCGTAGTTTGCCCACGGCTGGCCTAAGCCCTCAGTCAGACATACTTAGTGCTGCCACGGAGGTGGGAGAGGCTCCCGCCACCACAGCTTTGCTCAGCAGCCGTGAACCCGGCTTCTGGCTGAGCGGCGCTCCCCCTGTGGGAGCGCACTGACCACCAGGAGCAGCCCCTGCATTGAGCATCTGCCCCCTGGTGGTCAGTGTGCATCATACCAATCGGTCGTTCTGCTGTTCGGTCAATTTGCTTAATAGCCTTTTATTATATAGGATAGCCACTACACTGCACATTACATTGGCAGGCCTCAATTATTCTATAACTAGAAGTTTGTACCTTTTGACCACTTTCATTCATTTCACCCATCCCTCAACCCCCACCTCTGGCAACCACTGATCTGTTCTCTGTGCACTGCTTATTTTACCAAGAAAATCTGATTACCTGAGTGCATGGATACAATAGATACATCGCGGCATGTTCTTTCGGTCATAGATATCTGTAGTTTCTGGGTAAAAAATCTGAGGAGAAATAAAAGCAGCAGAGTAAGTATCCATCCACTGGGTTTCTTTTGATCACTCACCAATCATCAATAACACAAATAAAACATCGGACAGTTAGCAAACGTTGTTGGCATTCAGCAAATAACTTCATTAGGGTGAAGAGACATTTAACTATAAGTAGTGCAAGGAATAAAATGCTACAATACAGAATGAAAAAACACTATTTGAAAAAAACCTTATTTGGTCAACCCACTGAATGTCCCTGGGTATATGAAAGTCACTTATGCACTACAGACTCAGTCATGGGCAAATCAATCCCAAGTTCTAGTCCAGTTTACAACACTGGCTTTGCTTTGAGACAGCATGGAGGGACCTTGGAGAGTATCACGCTCAGTGAAATAAGTCAGTCAGAGAAAGACAAGTATCACATGATCTCACTCATATGCGGAATCTAAGTAAAATAAACTGATGGACGGAGCGGATCCAGAGACATGGAAGCATGGATCAGAGTGCAGGTAGGGGAGGGTGGGTGGCTGGGCGGTAATCAACCAAAGACCTTGTATGCATACATGCATGGCCCATGGCCACAGACGGGGCCCGCTCCGGGCTGCTCACTGCTGTATCTTCCATGCCAAGCCCAGCACCAAGTTCATGGAAGGAGCTCTATACATGACACATTTGTGAATGAGGTGGGATAGGAACAGAGTAGCTTTAGAGTGTGAATAGCCTTGAAGTTCAAAACCTATTCTCATGGTGAGGGGAGGTGAGGGCCTGGGGTAGGTGAGGGCCTGGCGGGATAACTAGAGGGGGCCGATGGGGGAGAAAAGGTGGCATATGTAATACTTTCAACAATAAAGAATTATTTAAAATAAATAAATAAAACACTGGCTTTGAAGGATTGTAATCTTCCTCGTTACCATCTGCCATGCCTAGACTGGGTAGGAATTCCACAGAACATTTACTAAGTCAGCGGTTCTCAACCTGTGGGTCGCGACCCCTTTGGGAGGCGAACGACCCTTTCACAGGGGTGGCATAAGACCATCGGAAAACAAATATATAATTACATATTGTTTTTGTGATGAATCACTATGCTTTCATTATGTTCAATTTGTAACAATGAAATTGGGAGTCACCGCAACATGAGGAACTGTATTAAAGGGTCGTGGTATTAGGAAGGTTGAGAACCACTGTACTAAGTGCTTCCATCTGTGCAAACCACTACATCTAGACACTGAAAAAACTATCAAACATTACACTATGTCGTACTGCTTGGGGGAAGTGGGAAGACACTGAGATGAAGGAGCTAGAATAGAGGGTGTACAGTATGGGACTGTGGGTGATGGGTCGTTTTCCTTGGCAGCACTTAGCACAATCAATCAATCGCTTGTGCTATCATCTGCTTGACTCCTCCACCAGCCCATACACCACATGAAGGCAGGGGCCCGCTCCGGGCTGCTCACTGCTGTATCTTCGAAGGAGCTCTATACTTGACGCATTTGTGAATGAGGTGGGATAGGAACAGAGTAGCTTTAGAGTGTGAATGGCCTTGAAGTTCAAAACCTATTCTCATGGTAATGAGGCACCACTCACGACTCAACCTGTAATTTAGGGGGAGAAGGATTGGAGAAGTGAAAGGCTGAATTATAAGGTGATTAGAAGAATTCTGACAAGGCAGGGGGAGATGCTACAGCACTACGTATCTATTACAGCACTTAATACGTTGTGTTCAATTCTTTGTTTTATTGCTGTTGTTTTTAAATACATTTTTGTTGATTTCAGAGAGGAAGGGAGAGGGAGAGAGAGAGAGAGAAACATCAATGATGAGAGAGAATCATTGATCAGCTGCCTCCTGCATGTTCCCCACTGGGGATGGAGCACGCAACCCAGGCATATGCCCTTGACCAGAATCGAACCCGGGACCCTCCAGTCTGCAGGCCGATGCTCTATCTACTGAGCCAAATCGTCCAGGGCCAATTCTTTGTTTTGATGCTCATCCCATAATCATCCTGCCTCTCCACTGGAAAGAACTGCCCCTCCACACACACATACCCTACCCCCAAGAAATGGGATGTATCAGAATCATCCTTTTTGATAATTTTTCCAGTTCCACGTGCTTACTTCCCGAGATTGGGATGTCCTCCCCTGAAAGGTGAAAATCCCAGTCGCCGTGAGCCAACCTCCCCGAAAACAGCAGAGAATACATTTCAGAAACAGGAAAGCAAGGTTGGGTAGGTAGGACGGAATCAGATTGTGAGGCCCTGGAGAGTCAGGCAAGTCTGAACCTGATACGCAGGCCACAGAGAAGTTCTCACTTTGGAGCCAAAGAGTGAAAACAGAGCCTCAGAGCCCCGGGAAGATCTGACTGGAGACAAGACACAGGATGCAGCGAATGGCGGGGAGATGGAAGCTCAGGAGGCCGCTGCCAGGCTGTGTCAGCAGATCAAAGAGGCGCTTCCAGGAAAGGAGGGAGGCTGGGGGAATCACTGCATGTAGGAGGCCAAGGGGACGCCAAGGTTTGGAGCCCGGGTAACTGGGAAAAGGATAACAAGGTCCCATTCATTACAGAGGAGGGGATGTCCACGTGCCGGAAAAGGGAGGTTTAGTTTCAGACGTGAGAAATCTTAGGTGCTAGAAAGCTATCCGAGGAGAAATGGCCACTTGAAGACACCGTGTTTATCTTACAGCAAAGAGTCTTCAAAATAACTGAAACCGCCCGGACGGTGTGGCTCAGTGGTTGAGCGTCGACCTATCAACCAGAAGGTCACAGTTCGATTCCTGGTCAGGACACCTGCCCGGGTTGCGGGCTCGATCCCCAGCGTGGGGCATGCAGGAGGTAGCCGATCAATGATTATCTCTCACCATTGATGTTTCTATCTCCTCTCTCTCTCCCTCTCCCTTCTTTTCTGAAATCAATAAAAAAAATATTTTAAGCCAAAACCGGTTTGGCTCAGTGGATAGAGCATTGGCCTGTGGACTGAAGGGTCCCAGGTTCGATTCCGGTCAAGGGCATGTACCTGGGTTGCGAGCACATCCCCAGTGGGAGATGTGCAGGAGGCAGCTGATCGATGTTTCTCTCTCATTGATGTTTCTAACTCTCTATCTCTCTCCCTTCCTCTCTGTAAAAAATCAATAAAATATATTTAAAAAAAAATATTTTAACAATAATAATAATAAAAATAACTGAACCATGAAAATGAGAGAAAGTAGATAAAATAAGGACTGCATCGTAAGGAATGCCCACTAGTAGGATATGGAAGATAGAATAGTTGAAAAAACAGAGGACTAGTTGGGCAGATTAAAAACAATTTAAAAAAATCAAACTCAAAATAACAAAAGTATTTCATGGAGGAGGTGGCCAATAGTACCAATCATAATAAACAGTCAAGAAGGATAAGAACCAAAAATTTATCACAGCACGTTTCTACAATTAACCTGTGTGTACCATATAAAGAGATCAGGAAAGACATCCCAATAAATACTGAACATGTACTGTTCATCATATATCATATGTTATACCACGGCCAACAATACATGTTCAGGCTGAGTGTCTTCTGTCTATATTACTCAGAAGCCTAAATCATGAAGTGTGGACATTTCAAAACTGACAGCCCAGAAAGCCCTGCTGTCCTGGAAAGCCTTTGAGTTTCCATGTTTGTTAACTGTGGTCCAGGACAACGCACTATTGTTAGTAAACAAAAAAGGTAATAAAAGCCAATCATTAAAAAGGCATTTCAGCCCGGCCAGCGTGGCTCAGTGGGTAGAGCATCAGCCTGCCGACCAAAGGGTCCCGGGTTCGATTCCGGTCAAGGGCGCGTACCTAGTTTGCGGGCTCCTCCAGGTCTGGGACCTGGTCAGGGCTCATGCAAGAGGCAACCAATCGATGTGTTTCTCTCACATTGGTGTTTCTCTCTGCGCTCCCCTCTCTCTTCCACTCTCCCTAAAAATCAATGGAAATATATCCTCGAGAGAGGATTAACCAAAAAAAAAAAAAAAATTTATAACAAAAAAGCATTTTATAATAAGAATACTACTCCTAGCAACAGCAAACATTAACAAGGCTCTTAGTACCATTCAAAAGAGGTTAAGTCATCTTGCCCAATAGGCACACCACACAAAAAACAGGAACAGGAAGTTACAGGTGCACAGAGAGGCCAAGTAGCTGTCAAAATTTGACGTACTGCATTTCCTGACATTGTGGGGCCTAATTCTCAAACACACCAGTGCAAGGAAGACAGCTTCAGCACTCTGCTCTGAAAAAAGGAGGACAAAAACTTGTCTTCGGCGAAGACTCAGCTCTGGATTTAACTCATTCAACAGACAGGCATGCAACAGTGAGTTCAGCACTGCGCTACGCATTTACAATTGTCTGTAGGCACTTCCTAATACTCCACATCTCCCTTTCCCCCCCTTCGCTTTTTGTTGTTGTTTACAAAAATTTAACCTATAGAACAGTATAAAGAAAAAGAAAAAAACAGCCCAGCCGGCGTGGCTCAGTGGTTGAGCATCGACCTATGAACCAGGAAATCACAATTCGGCATATGCCTGGGTTGCGGGCTCCATCCCCAGTAGGGGGCATGCTGGAAGCATCCAATCAATGATTCTCTATCATCAATAAAAAATATATATATATTAAAAAAAAAAACCAACCCCTAATCCCATCACACAAAAATGAAAACTGTATTTCCTAACAGATTTTTCCCAAGAACATCCACTTTATTTTTACACAAAAATAGTGATCTCATCGTAGCCAGAACATAAACTCTTATAACCTTAGCCTATTATGTTATTTTTCCACTTAGCACATCCCAGACAACTTCCTTTGTCAATACAGAGTAACGTCATCCTTTTTTATGGCTGCACTGGTATCTGTCTGCATTACAACTAATTCCCTAGTGAAGGAACATGTGGTTTGCTATCAATTTTTTCTACCATAAGCAAGGCTGAAAAATCCTTACATATACATCTTTTTATGCTTGTCTGATTATGGTGGAGGGATAACTTCCTAGAAGAATTCTTAGGTCAAAGAATTGAGGTGGGGTAGTAGAGAAAGATGCCATGCCTGTAAGAATGATAATACAGCACAGCTTTTACGAGTTCCAGTGGGACCAGGTAGCTAGAGATGGCAATTTCACTAAGAGCAGCACTAAACAGACTCCTGGGCAAAACAGTCAAGGATGGCCCGGCCAGCATGGCTCAGTGGTTGATGAACCAGGAGTTCCTGGTTCGATTCCCGGTCAGGGTGCATGCCAGGGTTTCCCACTCAATCTCCAGTGGGGTTCATGCAGGAGACAGCCAAACAATGATTCTCTTATCATTGATGTTTCAATCTCTCTCACCAACTTCCTTCCTCTCTGAAATCAATAAAAATATATTTTTTTAAAATGACCCTTCAAACACCCTAAATTTGGTTATTCTGAAGCTGGAAGAAAACATTTCTAAAATATTCCCTAAAGTCAAATTTTATTTATTTATTTATTTATTTATTTTTAAAAAAATATATTTTTATTGATTTCAGAGAGGAAGGGAGAGGGAGAGAGAGATAGAAACATCAATGATGAGAGAGAATCATTGATTTGGCTGCCCCCTGCACACCCTACTGGGGATCGAACCCACAACGCTGGCATGTTCCTTTGACTGGAATCAAACCCAGGACCTTTCAGTCCACAGGCCGACACTCTATCCATTGAGCGAAACTGGTTAGGGCCAATTTGTACATCTTAATCCCTTCACCTTTTATAGCCAGTTCTCCTCCCCCCTCCCCTCTGTCAATCATCAGTCTGTTCTCTGTGTTTATGAGTCTGTTTCTATTTTGTTTGTTGATTTATTTTGTTCTCCTAAAGTCAAATTTTAATGAAACAACATTGTTAATAATAATAATAACCCACTGAATTATATACTTTAAAATTCATGTGGTGTCTGGCAGAATATCATGGTATGTGAATTTTAATGTAAGTCTACAATTTGATGCAGTAAAAGTAAATGATATCACAAGGAATTTCTCTAAGGTGGGGTGAAGCAGGGATAAAGAATATAAAACAAAAAAACAAAACTATTTTCTAAAAGAAACAGAAGAAAGAGATCTTAAGTACTTTTTTAAAAAATCACCACAGATTCCATTGAAAATAAAGAATACTTTCATAAGTAGAGTGAGAACCCTTATGCCAAGACAGAGCTGAGCCAGAACTATGACTATCACGTGAATTACCTTAGGCAAGCCAATCTCGTCCATGGCATTCAACCACTGAATCACATTATCCGTGTGCCGGAAGTGGAGGCCAGTCGCCTAGAACAAATAAAAGACCATTAGGTGGGGGAGAAGGGCGTCCTTATATAAGGTGACAGGAGAAGATCTGACTTTAGGTGGTGGGCACACGGTGCACTATACAGATCCGGTAACAAAGAAACCCACACCTGAAACCTATATGTTCATGTTGACCAGTGTCACCCCAATCAATTTAATAAATTTTTTTTTAATTTAAAAAATAGACACGTTGCCAACAGGGACAAAATACTAAATAAAAACTGTCTTGCAAGTTTCCTTGACAAACTTTACAAGGTCCCCTTAAATTCAAGGTCTGCTATAGCATTATGTTCACATTCCAATCCCAAAAAGCCAGATCCACATCTCCGCTCCTCTCATTTAAAAACTATCCGGAGAGACCCAGCCAGTGTGGCTCAGTGGTTGAGTGTTGACCTATGAACCAGGAGGTCACAGTTCGATTTCAGGTCAGGGCACATGCCCAGGTTGCGGGCTCGATCCCCAGTGTGGGGTGTGTAGGAGGCAGCTGATCAATGATTCTCTCTCATCATTGATGTTTCTATCTCTCTCTCCCTCTCCCTTCGTCTCTGAAATCAATAAAAATATATTTTTTTTAAAAAAAGAAAAGATAGGTTTCTATCTGAGATCTTAATTTGGCTTTGGCTTAGGGTCTATACCAGAGGTGGGCAAACTTTTTGACTCGAGGGCCACAATGGGTTCTTAAACTGGACTGGAGGGCCGGAACAAAAGCATGGATGGAGTGTTTGTGTGAATGAATATAAATTCAAAGTACACATCATTACATAAAAGGGTACGGCCTTTTATTTCAACAGTTTTATTCATTTCAAACGGGTCGGATCTGGCCCGCGGGCCGTAGTTTGCCCACGGCTGGTCTATACCTTCCTTGTTTCCCTTTAAATTTGAACATAAAAATCTCTCTTGATTGCATCTTCATCCTTAGCTCATTATAGTCAACTGCTCATACACTGGCTGTTGGTTTTGCCATCTCCCACTATTTTATATGCGTCCTTATTTCAAATAAGAGCTCTCAGGAAGGCTCCCCACAGAAGCTCTTAGACGACTAATTTTGGTCCTTGTCAACTGAACTAAGCAGTCTGCTTTCTCAGGGCCGTGGGCCACAGGAATCAAACCCTTTCACTTATCTCCATTTTCTGAAACTGGATCGCCTTCCCACTTTACCTTGAACTCTAATATCACAGGTTGATCTTTTTTCCCTAAAGTTGCTAATGCTTTTAATTTGCCAACAAATCTCAGGACTTGGTTAAAGTTAAAGTAGTTCCCCTAGTTACTTCCCGCTACCTTCCAAGAAATAAAAAATTCATCAAGGCCCTAGCCCAGCCGTGGGCAAACTACGGCCCGCGGGCCGGATCCGGCCCGTTTGAAATGAATAAAACTATTGAAAAAAAAAGACCATACCCTTTTATGTAATGATGTTTACTTTGAATTTATATTAGTTCACACAAACACTTCATCCATGCTTTTGTTCCGGCCCTCCGGTCCAGTTTAAGAACCCATTGTGGCCCTCGAGTCAAAAAGTTTGCCCCCCCCCCTCCCGCCCTGCCCTAGCCAGTTTGGCTCAGTGGATAGAGCATCGGCCTATGGACCAAAGGGTCCCAGGTTCAATTCCAGTCAAGGGCATGTTCCTCGGTTGCAGGCTCCTCCCCCGCCCGGGCCCTGGTCGGGGTGCGTGCAGGAGGCCACCAATCAATGCGTTTCTCTCACATCGATATTTCTCTCTGTCTTTCCCTCTCTCTTCTACTCCCTCTAAAAATCATTGGAAAAATATCCTCAGATGAGGATTAAAAAAAAAAAAATTTCACAAGGACCATGATACCCAACATCGTAAGAAATGTATCAGAAATACAAACAGCCCTAGCCGACTTGGCTCAGTGGATAGAGCGTCAGCCTGCGGACTGGGGGGTCCCGGGTTCGATTCCGGCCAAGGGCACATGCCTGGGTTGTGGGCTTGATCCCCAGTAGGGGGCGTGCAGGAGGCAGCCGATCAATGATTCTCTCTCATCATTGATGTTTCCATCTCTCTCTCTTTCTCCCTTCCTCTCTGAAATCAATAAAGAAATATATTTTTTAAAAAAGAAATACAAACAACTGAAGTTCTTCTACTACTATATCTTGACTTTGCACTATTTTCTCCACTTTTGTTGGAATAAACACCCTTAAACTCATTCTCAGTAACTCGTACACAGAAAGCATGCTAACCACTCACATTCACGGCCATGTTAGCGCCAGGCCGGGAGGACTCACCTTGTATCTGGTCTGCTCCCGGTCGTAGATCTTCTTCAGGGACACCACTTTGGGAGAGAAGAAGTTCCCGAGTTTGGCAAGGTAGACCCCGTTGCGAAGGCCCTCCTCCAGCTCCGTGGTGGGAGGCAGATCTTCCCCCAGGCATGCTTCCATCCACCTGCACAAAAGGGAGGGAGGGCTTGAGTCAAGGCAGGGAGGACTGGGCATTCCTCAGAGGATCAAGTTTAATTTCCATTCTCCTCGGAGAGGCTTAAGGTGAACATAAGCAACACTCCTTTAAGATCCAAGTTCACCGTCAACCAGGAGGTCACGGTTCGATTCCCGGTCAGGGCACATGCCTGGGTTGTGGGCTCGCTCCCCAGTGAAGGGGTCTGCAGGAGGCAGCCGATCCATGATTCTCTCTCATCATTGATGTTTCTCTCTCTCTCTTCCTCTCCCTGACTATCTGAAAACAATAAAAAAATATATTTTTCTTTATAAAAGATCCAATTTCACACGCCTTGTCCTGACCCAGTCAGATGGGAGGCAGGGAACTTGGAAAACTTCTGGAGCATGAATGCCACCTCTTCTCTACCCTACTTTCCTCTCTGCCGCCCCAGAGCCAGCTGGCTCCTGGGTCCTGACTGTCCCATGCACCTCGGATCCGTTCCCTCAGTCCTTAGGTTACTCCTTAAGGACTCCTACGGAAAACCATTTGTAACCGAAGCCACCATCTCAACTGTTTCATTGCCGAAGTTCTCTGGTTTTAGCATTCAGAACCCACAGTGAATTTCTGGGTTCAAGGTTTTATGGTTGTTTGGGGTTGCCAAAATAGTCAGTTATCTTGGCTAAAACACTGAAGGTACCTTTCATGAAAGCAATAAAAATGAATTCTTCAGTGCTTTTCAGAGAAGAAGAGGTTGTAAAGACGGAAGGAAAACTGTATTTTGTCCCTCGAACACTTCTCGCAAGATTTCAGGGAAGCCCAAGATACAACAAATCAGAGTTTAATTGCATATGTTTTCTACAAACAGAAAGGTATGTAACTAAAAATCATTTAGAGCAATGATTTTAAACCTTTTTTTTTTTTGAGTCACAGAAATCTCTGAACATCTAAGAAACACTATATGATCCCAAAAATCAGTAACGCCCTAGACCCGTGGTTGGCAAACTGCGGCTCGCGAGCCACATGCGGCTCTTTGGCCCCTTGAGTGTGGCTCTTCCTAAGCCTTAGGAGCACCCTAATTAAGTTAATAACAATGTACCTACCTATATAGTTTAAGTTTTTTTTAAAATGTATTTTATTGATTTCTTACAGAGAGGAAGGGAGAGGAATAGAAAGTTAGAAACATCAATCAGCTGCCTCCTTCACACTCCCTACTGGGTATGTGCCTGCAACCAAGGTACATGCCCTTGACTGAAATCGAACCTGGGACCCTTGAGTCTGCAGGCCGACGCTCTATCCATTGAGCCAAACTGGTTAGGACTATATAGATTAAGTTTAAAAAATTTGGCTCTCAAAAGAAATTTCAATCGTTGTACTGTTGATATTTGGCTCTGTTGACTAATGAGTTTGCCGACCACTGCCCTAGACAGTTTGGCTCAGTGGATAGAGCGTTGGCCTGTGGACTGAAGGGTCCTGGGTTCGATTCCAGTCAAGGGCACATGCCCGGGTTGTGGGCTTGATCCCCAGTAGGGGGCATGCAGGAGGCAGCCAGTCAATGATTCTCTCTCTCACTCTCCTTTCCTTTCTGAAATCAATAAAAAATACATTTTTTTTTAAAAAAAAGAAACACTATAGGTCCCCCCCTAAAAAATGTGCATATAGTTAAATATATATCTCAGAAATTTCATTTACCTCCAGATTTAAGCCCCTAATTTAAAACTATTCTACTCGAATTTTACAAAGCTGATGCTATCCCTACAATCTTTACCAACCTGGGGGGAAAACTCCCTACACACTAGATGTTGCCGGATCTATTTCACTAGTGATAAATCTTAAAAAGCCAATGAAAAAAATCCAAAGGTACAACTGACTAAAGTAAGAACTAAATTTACTGCCAAGTAAAATTGAAACATTTATAATGTGCATTGATACACAGAAATTTAGTTATAAGGCAAATAAAATTGTAAGAAACATTTAAATATGCTATATTATATACACACAGACACATAAACCCATGAAAAATTATGATTGGAATGAAAACGCTAACATACCAATAGAAAAACAGGCCAAATAATATGTAAATGTATTTATGATCCCACTTATCTATGTTTTTATATAATTCTATTAATAAAAGTTGCTTGAAATATATAAAATAGAGCTTATATTATTCTTTTACAAATTGTTATTTTTCTAATTAAGAATAACATCTCTTGTATTAATTTTATCTTTTCAAACTGGGCCTACTGCTCAGAATCTTTAAAAAACAACAAGGAGCCCTAGCCAGTTTGGCTCAGTGGATAGCACATGGGCCTGTGGACTGGTTGGGGCACATGCCCAGGTTGCTGGCTCGATCCCCAGTAGGGGGCGTGCAGGAGGCAGCCGATCAATGATTCTCTCTCATCATTGATGTTTCTATCTCTCTCTCTCCCTTCCTTTCTGAAATCAATAAAAATATATTTTAAAAAAATAATAAGGAAAAGCAACAATTTCCCGTTTTTCTCAAGTTCTTTCCAATAGTCACTCCACCTTATTTTCAAATCTGTTATACTTTTAAAGCAGCCAGCATACTGTCTGCCCCATAGTCGACTCTTAAATAAAGACTGCCTGGATATATGAATGGGCGAGAGAATTTTCTGGTCATTCTCTCAATTCAATGATAATAAATAAAATTTCCTCTTCTGACTTTTCTTTCAGGTAGAATTTAAATGTCAGGGATGAGGAGGGGGTGGGGTGGGAGGAGGCCCACCAGGAAACAAATGAGTTTTCCGGAAGAGATGCCAGCACACTAAATTAGATAGCAATCTGTAACAGTTACAAAATCCAAACTCTACTTCAGGAAGAGCCTAAAGACCACAGGAGGATGGGGAAAACAGTGTAGGTTATTGGTACAGAAAACGGGTGTAGTCTCAGGACAAACCTCATACAGCCATCTCTCCAATATTTCACTGCTGAAAGGACACAGCAAACAGCTCCTGGCAACCCAGCCCTCGGGGGCAGTCTACCCTGTGATCTCATTGACAGGGACACTCTAGAGCAGTGGTTCTCAACCTTCTGGCCCTTTAAATACAGTTCCTCATGTTGTGGTGACCCCACCATAAAATTATTTTCGTTGCTACTTCATCACTGTAATGTTGCTACTGTGATGAATCGTCATGTAAATATCTGATGTGCAGGATGGTCTTAGGCGACCCCTGTGAAAGGGTCGTTCGACCGCCAAAGGGGTTGCGACCCACAGGTTGAGGACCACTGTTCTAGAACCGCTCAGTGTGAGCCAGCAGCAGCTCTTTGCCATGTAACAGTATGAAGAAAAAATTACTTTTCTTGTCAAAATAAGGTGAACACACAGGGAAGACGATGAATAAGCAGCACAGTATGTGTTTTTGCCTTGAATCAGAGCCAGTTACCAAAGTTGTGTGGGCTTTCCTCTCCGCTGGGATTACTAGATTAATATCAGCCCCAGCCGGTTTGGCTCAGTGGATAGAGCGTCGGCCTGCAAACGGAAGGGTTCTGGGTTCGATTCCCATCAAGGGCACATGCCCGGGTTGTGGGCTCGGTCCCCAGTGAGGGTGGGGCAGGAGGCAGCTGATCAAAAATTCTCTTTCATCACTGATGTTTCTCTCTCTCCCCCTCTCCCTTCCTCTCTGAAATCAATAAAAATATATTTTTTAAAAAATATATATCCAAGTAAAAGCAGGGACCATGCAACATCTCCCACAATCAATCCTCTCTGTGCTTTCCCTAGTCTGACTGCTGTAAAACAGTCCAGATTATCAGCTACACCAGGAAGTTTCCTGTAGTGACGCAGAACATCACTCAAGGGTCAGGCCAGAGGGAGAGAAGCCAAGTATGATTTGGTGAAAGGGAGAGACAGCCAGAGGGCTAGGAGAGGCAGCCAGGCAGGCTGTCACCAGAAAGACAAGAAGTACCAAGTGGTGGGGAGGATGTGGAGAAAAGAGAACCGCTATGCACTATTGGTGGGACTGTAAATTGGTGCAGCCACTCCGAAGGCAACAGGGAGGTCCGTCTTCAAAAAAAATTAAAAACAGAACTGTCATAGAACCCGGCCATCCCACTTCTGGGTGTACAGTCAAAGGAAGCGAAACGAAACCTGGAGATCAAAGGTAGGTCTGAACTCCCCTCTTAATTGCAGCATTATTCACAATAGCCAAGATATGGAAGCAACCTAACTGTGCATCAACTTATGAATGGATAAAGGGGTGTGTGTGTGTGTGTGTGTGTGTGTGTGTGTGTGTGTGTGTGTATGTGTGTGAAAATTAAAATATTCAGATATGAGAAAGAAAATCCTGCCATTTGTGACAACATGGATGGAACTTGAGGGCATTATGCTAAGTAAAATAAGCCAAAGACAAACATTGCATGGTATTGCTTCTATGTGCAATCTAAAAAACAATGCAAAAAAAAAAAATCTCGTAGAAATAATAGAAAAGTGGTTCCAGGAATATGAGAAATAGGGAGAGGTTGGTAGAAGAGTACAAACCTCAAATACATAACACATGGTGAGTACAGCTGAGAACACTGTGCTTTATAAGTGAAATCTGCTAGGAGAGTAGAATATAAATAAATGTTTTTACTAAAATAAGTAAATATGTGAGGTGATGGATATGTTAATTAACTAGATGGTCCTTTCACAAGGTGTACGTATAACAAGTCACGACAATGTACACTTAAAATGTCTTATAAGTTTGTATGCTAATTATACCTCAATAAAGCTGAAATAAAAAATAAAATCATCACCCTGGCTGGGGTAGCATCATCCTGAACACCAAAAGGTGGTGGGTTTGATTCCTAGTCAGGGCACAAACCCAGGTTAAGGTTTAAATCCCCAGTCAGGGCGCGTGTGGGGGCAACGGCTTGGGGTTTCTCTTTCCCTTCCTCTCTCCGGAATCAATTTATTTTTTTATTTAAGTACAAAAAGTAATAATAATCCATGCACAAAAGAAAAAGCAGTGGCCACACAACTTTTTACCAGTTTTCACGTTTAACACTGTCTTCTATTCATAGAATCTCGCGGTTGGGAAGCTCATTAAAGATCTAGTCTACACCAACTCCTCCACTCCCCTCACCTCCCACTCCCTCTCTCTTTAATGCCCCAATGCTCCCAAACCATCTCGGTCCATTTTGACGCTATTGCTGGGAGGTAAAGTGCAAGGGGAACGCTAGGAGGGGACGATGAAGAAGTCGGCGGGCTGGATGGTGCAAGGCCTGCCTGTCAGGCTATGAAACCTTTCTTTCATCCTAGTCATGGGGGACACTGCAGGGTTTTAAAAGGGGGATGACTTGGACAGGTCTGGGTTTCAGAAAATCATTCTGACCGCAATGTGGGAGTTTCACATTTTTCTTCAAGTACAAATGTTTCTGCAGGTACAGATGTTCTAACAAATCAGTCACTTATGCCCTAGCCGGTTCTGCTCAAGTGGATAAAGTGTTGACCTATGGACTGAAGGGTCCCAGGTTCAATTCCCGTCAAGGGCACACGCCTGGGTTGTGGGCTCCATCCCCAGTGTGGGCTGTGCGGGAGGCAGCCGATCAATGATTCTTTCTCATCATTGATGTTTCTGTCTCTCTCTCCCTCTCCCTTCCTCTCTGAAATCAATAAAAATATGTAAAATAAATAAGTCACTTACAAGCAAAGTAGTGATATGACATCAGCACACCCACCTGTGATCAGGATGCTCAGCCACAGCCACAGCCACAACAAAACCCTTGTATTTCTCACAGTATTTCTCATAAGAGTTGAAAATGGGGGGACGAGTTCTTAGTCCTTCCTCTCAAAACAAGGGACAGAAACTTTCAACATTTTATCCTCCTCAATGGCTCATTTTCAATATAAGTAACACTAAAAATATAACCTCTAACCCCACATGGCAGATATGAAGCTAAATGCTTTGCATGAATTATCTCACTTGATACTTGCAAAAAGCCATAAGGGAAGCAGTAATATTGTTCTTATCTTCCCGATACGGAAACCATGCGCTCCTAAAAGTAAAATAATCTCTCCAAAATTACCGAGCTTGTAAGTGGCTAAGCTCACTCTTTTTAAAATATATATATATTTTTTATTCATTTCAGAGAGGAAGGGAGAGGGAGAGATAGAAACATCAATGATGAGAATCGCTGATCGGCTGCCTTCTGCACACCCCGCGCCCCCCTCCCGCCCCCCTCTCCCAGGCCTAGGGATCCAGCCTGCAACCCAGGAATGCGCCCTGACCAGGAATCGAATCATGACCTCCTGGTTCATAGGTCAACGCTCAACCACTGAGTCAGACTGGACAGGCTAAGCTCACTCTTGAACCAAAGCTGGTGTGGTTCTAAAGCCTAAACTCCAGTGCTACAATATATTGCCTCTTTGAAAAATGACAGCTACCACCTACTGAGCACTCACTAACAAATGCTCCAGTTCTGAAACTGGACTTTCTGAAGCGTCCCACACCACAGTCCATGACCTCACTCACCATCCTCCTCTATCAAGCACCAAGAGACGGGCATGTTAAATGTTAAACACGGGTGAAGTAGACACAATTAGTGTGAACAATGAGTGCTCATATAAAAGCCTGTCTTTCATATAATTACATAATAATTCTCATAATTATTTTTTTGATTGATTGATTTGTGAGAGAGAGAGAAGAAAGGGGAGGGAAAGAAACATCGATTTGTTGTTCCACTTAGTTATGCATTCATTGGCTGATTCTTTTATGGGCCCTGACTGGGGGTAGAACTTGCAACCTTGGCATATCAGGATGACTCTCTAATCAACTGAGCTACACAGCCAGGGCTCTCATAAAAAATTCTTATATCCCTTTCATATTTAGGCTGCTTTTATAAAGCTGTTATATACATATTTTAAATCAGTTTTTCAAAAAAATCTATTCACATTCATTCAGGAAACATTTTTTAATATATTTTTATTGATTTCAGAGGGGAAGGGAGAGGGAGAGAGAGATAGAAACATCAATGATGAGAGAGAATCATTGACTGGCTGCCTCCTGTACGCCCCCTACTGGGGATCGAGCCCACAACCCAGGCATGTGTCCTTGGCCGGAATCGAACCTGGGACCCTTCAGTCTGCAGGCCGGTGCTCTAGCCCCTGAGCCAAACCAGCAAGGGTAGTTCAGGAAACATTTTTAATGGACCACTCTGTGCAGCACCTATAAAATGTGCCGAATACCTGCCCCACCTTTAAAGAGATCATCCTCTTGGGACAGAGATGCTTAACCAACTGGCTACCACAGGAGATGAGAGCTAAACTGGCTTTAAGATAGACGGTACTTAGAGGTAAACAATGGGAAAAGGAGATGTTTAAGATAAAGGAAAGGGCATAAGCAAAAGGCCCGAAGGCATGACCACAAATGGCATATTTAGGGAATGACAAAGCATGCTGCTGGAGGACTCCGTGGAGATGGAGCTGTCTGGAGCCTGGTATCTAATCTGCAGGCAATGGGAGCCATGAAAGTTTTCAAACAGAAGAATGACTTGGCTGTGCCCTGGCCAGATAGCTCAGTAGGTTAGAGTGTGGTCCCCATACTCCAAGGTTGCGGGTTCAATCCCCGAGCAGGACACATGTAAGAATCAACCAATGAGTACATCAATAGGTGGGACAACAAATCCATGTTTTTCTCTCTCCCTTCCTCCCGCTCTCTAAAATCAGTCAATAGCCCTGGCTGGTTTGGCTCAGTGGATGGAGCATCAGCCTGCGGACTGAAGGGTCCCGGGTTCGATTCCGGTCAAGGGCATGTACCTTGGTTGCGGGCACATCCCCAGGAGGTGGTGTGCAGGAGGCAGCTGATCGATGTTTCTCTCTCATTGATGTTTCTAACTCTCTGTCCCTCTCCCTTCCTCTCTGTAAAAAATCAATAAAACATACTTTAAAAAAAAATAAAATAAAATCAGTCAATAAATAAAAATTAAATTGAAATAAAAGAATGACTTGGCCAACTATAACTTAAAATTTTTCATTAAATACATTAATACAAAGGAGTGGCTCGGTCAGAACTGAGACTTTAGAACAGTAACTAGGACGACAACATGGAAGACAAGATTCAAGAGGCAACTATTTCAGGAATCTAGGTGAGAGAGAATGAGGTCTGGAACTGGGGGAATGATGGAAACAGAAAGAGAAATGGTGACTAATCACAGAGGAAGGAGCCTCTTTGCAGATGTTAGATAGCTGGGCCTGGGGTGAGAAGGGCATCGGGGAAGATGCAGGCTTTAGTGACGACCGGAAAAGAACCAAAAAACAAAGTGAGCTCCTGACCTCACATTTCACTACTGACATTAATCACCAAATGGATTAGAAATTTTAAAAATAAAAAAGGAAGGAAAAAATATAGATGAATGGTTGTACAATCCTGAAACGGGAAAGGCTTTTCCTGACAAAACCATGGAGGTAGAAATCACAAAGGAAAGGGAAACAATTGGCTACACAAAAAGCAGTTACACTTCTATGAAAATCAATTTTAAAAAATCAAATGGAGCCCTAGCCGGTTTGGCTCAGTGGATAGAGCATTGGCCTGTGGAGTGAAGGGTCCGGGGTTCGATTCTGGTCAAGGGCACATGCCCGGGTTGCTGACTCAATCGGGGTGTGCAGGAGGCAGCCAATTGATGATTCTCTCTCATCATTGATGTTTCTAACTCTCCCCTCTCCCTTCCTTTCTGAAATCAATAAAAATATATATATTTTAAATCAAACAGAGAGATAAACCAGATGATAAATTTATAACATGTAACAAAGGAATAATAATCTCCTATAATCTTCATATTCTACATAAATGCTTGAAATAAATAAAATAACAAATATTTCCCTAGGAAAAATGGGATAGAAACACAAAAAGGCAGTTCACAAAAGATTATAAAGGGTCAGTGCCCTGGCTGGTGGGCTCAGTGGTTAGAGCATCAGCCTGTGAACCAAAGGGTCTTGGGTTTAATTCCTGGTCAAAGGCATGTACCTGGGTTTGATCCCCAGCCCTGGTGGGGCTGAGTGAGGAGGCATCCAATCTATGTGACTCTCTCACACCCCTCCCTTCCACTCTCTCTGAATATCAATGGGGAAAAATATCCTCAAGTGAGGATTAACAAAAATACTAGTAAATGGTCAGTAATAACAGGAAATATTTGTACTCACTATTAATCAAAGAAATGCAAATGAAAGTAACAATAACACCGTTTTCAGCTATCAGACTGGCAAAGATAAAAAAGAATAATAGCAGCGTATTACCATTCCTTATGTGGGAAAACCCCACATTCTCACACTCACAGTTCCAGAAAAAATCTGGCAGCATGCACCCTCTATAGTGAATTTGCAGAAACTTCTATAAAAGGGAAAAGGTTGTTTTATTTTTAAACGATGATTTGGCGACTTGCGGCATGGATGACTAAATAAACAATGATGCCATGTAACAAGGCTGGGGACACCAGGAGAAGCAGGCCAGGATGCTAAATTCATGCCTGAAACATGTCCAGGTTGAAATGCAAGGGGTGGTGGCGGGCGGGGGGGTAGTGACATCCTGCAGGCAGTTGGAACTATAAGTCTGAACTCAGGGAGACCAGGTTGGAAACCCAAGTTTGAAAACTGGGACCAAGAGTGGGATGAGCTCGCCAGAGACCCAGATTACACAGAAATAGAAATGGTCAAGGACTGCGCCTCAGAACACAATGACTAGTTTGCCCTGGCCAGTTTCGCTCAGTGGATAGAGCGTCCACCTGCCGACTGAAGGGTCCAGGTTTGATTCCAATCAAGGGCATATGCCAGGATTGTGGGCTCAATCCCCAGTAGGGGGCGTGCAGGAGGCAGCTGACCAATGATTCTCATCATTCATGTTCCTATTTCTCTCTCCCTCTCCCTTCCACTCTAAAATCAATAAACATATATTTTTTAAAGAAAGAAAACAGCCCTAACCGGTTTGGCTCAGTGGCTAGAGCCTCGGCCTGCGGACTCAAGGGTCCCAGGTTCGATTCTGGCCAAGGGCATGTACCTTGGTTGCGGGCACATACCCAGTAGGGGGTGTGCAGGAGGCAGCTGCAGCTGATCAATGTTTCTCTCTCATCCATGTTTCTAACTCTCTAACCTTCTCCCTTCCTCTCTGTAAGAAATCAATAAAATACATTAAAAAAAAAAAAGAAAGAAAACAATAACTTTTAAGAGGCAAATACACAGAAAGAAAAGTCACTATAATAAAATGAAAACCATGAGCCCTAACCGGTTTGGCTCAGTGGATAGAGCGTCAGCCTGCGGACTGAAGGGTCCCAGGTTCAATTCCGGTCAAGGGCATGTACCTGGGTTGTGGGCACATCCTCAGTAGGGGGTGTGCAGGAGGCAGCTGATTGATGTTTCTCTCTCATCAATGTTTCTAACTCTCTATCCCTCTCCCTTCCTCTCTGTAAAAAATCAATAAAATATATTTTTTAAAAAATGAAAACCACGAGAGAATCACATGACAGCAATCAAGGAAGGAAAACTGTTCAGGAAGCTGGAAGAAGTCGCCAACATCAAATGCGGTAGAGAGATGAGTGGCAAGGAGAAAAGGACATGGCGCATGAGGGAGAATGTCAACTTGTGAGCCCAATGAGGGGGGTCTCAGTGGAGTGAGGCGAAGGCGTCAGATTCCTGTAACTAGAAAAGTGACTAGCAGTGGGGAACTAGCAAATGTAGACTTCACTTTTTTTTTAATGTCCTTGATTCCACTTTTTTATTTTCATTGATTTCAGAGAGGAACGGGGAGGGAAAGAGAAACCTCAATGATGAGAATCATGGATCGGCTGCCTCCTGCACGCCCCCTACTGGGGACAAAGCCCACAACGGGGGCAAGCATGTCAAACTCAAAGGCTAACACAGGCCAAATAAATGAGGCATGCGGGCCCGCGAGTTTGACATGCTTGAGCTAGGGCAAATGTAGACTTCTTGATTTCAAGAGGTTTAAGAAGGAAAGAAAAGGTTAGTCTTAAGAGGTGGTATGTCCAAGGAAGGAGTGCCTGTCTTAGAGTCTCTCTCTCTCTCTCTCTCTCTCTCTCTCTCTCTCTCTCTCTCTCTCTCTCTCTCTCTCCCTCTCTCGACTGAAGAAGACTAATTTGAAGCCTGCAAGAAGAAAACAAGTGGCCCTAACTGGCTTGGCTCAGTGGATAGAGCATCGGCCTGTGGACTCAAGGGTCCCAGGTTCAATTCCAGTCAAGGGCATGTACCTTGGTTGCGGCATATCCCCAGTGGGGAGTGTGCAGGAGGCAGCTGATCGATGTTTCTCTCTCATCAATGTTTCTAACTCTCTATCCCTCTCCCTTCCTCTCTGTAAAACACCAATAAAATATATTAAAAAAAAAAAAAGAGAGAGAACAAGTGAAAGAGGGACTAAAGACACAAGAAATAAAGAACAAAATTAAGTAAGAGCCTACAGCCAGCGATGGTAAGGAACATGCCCACTTCTTCTTTGAGAAAAGAGGGAAGGAAATGAGAATGAGCAAGAATGCCATCCAGCCAGCCAGCCTCTCCGAGCTCCGGTTTTCTGTCTGTAAGACAGGATTAGGGGCGGCACCGATTCCCATGAGATTATTGTAAAGATTAGCTGAGCTAATGCACACAAGCACCAGCAGGCTCTCAGTGATGACAGCCCTGCATCTGGGTATGTGTATGCGAGTGTGTGTGTGAGCCTGCCAGGTCCCAGAAGTCAAACCTACTCCTGAGTCTAACACCCAGTAACTTGCGTAATAATACCTGTCTACCTCGCCCCGCTGATGACAATTTTCAAAGGGAGCGCACAGACTTGGCCCTACCCATTCCGCCACTCGGGGAGACAGAGAAATGACTCTTTGGGGAACTCCACCGTGGTGAGCCTAAAGCAAGTCCAGACCCAGAGCACTTGGGGAACAGAAGCAGTGTGAATGCGGGTCTGTGAAGAGGAAACCAGCTGAACGAGTTCTGCGGAGCACATGACTTCGGCGGTTTCCCAGCTCTGCAATACGGAAGGGGAAGCGACCGATGCCGGAACTGACCACTCCAAACCACTGACATTCGGTTCCTCCAGGAGCCCCACCCTGCTGCCACGCCCAGCGTGCAGGGCCAATGCCCAAATGGCAGGGTTACTCGCTGCCAACCCCCCACCCCCAAGCTGGGCCATCTTTCCTCGCAAGTAGGACATCTAGGCATGGGAACAGCCTAGCGATTTCAATACAGTGTGACAGGATGCGCCTTGAGGGAAAGGAATGTGGAGTATTCAATAAAGCATTCCTGGCCATATTGGGGGGGGGGGGGGGGGGAATTAGGGCTGGTTTCCCAGCAAAAATGGCACCGAGGATTCTGTGTGTGTGTGTGTGTGTGTGTGTGAGAGAGAGAGAGAGAGAGAGAGAGAGAGAGAGAGAGAGAGAGAGAGAGAGAACGAGAACAGAGAAAGAAAGAGACAGAGAGACAGACAGAGAGGTATGGAGGGAGGAGAATGTGCAGACCCTTTGAGGGATCTGAAACAGGAATGAAATGATGGAATCTGATTTAAAAGGTCACCCCAAGCAGTATGGGTTAGGAGGCAGGACCAGTAAGAGCTGAGAAAGTACTAGCTTCAGTGATCCAGGCAAGAAATGATATGGGCTTGTTTCCCAAGCCATGTCAGCAAAATGAGACATCTTGATAGTATCTGTTTTAAATGAAACCTCTGAGTATACCTCATACCAATGGGAACGGCTATAGTAATAAGTGAGAAACAGAAGGGAACTTCTTTCTTCTGAAGTTAGCTAACTGAAGCGCTGTGTTTTTTGATACCTAATGCAGACCCTTCCCCGAGGAAATCATTTCACTCTTTGAATTTGATATGGTATGTCAAGTCTACTTGCCAAAATTAAATGTCTAATTGTTATCATAATTCTAAAGAGTCCACTGGGGTGATGGAAACTAGGCTATGATGACAGTTGCACCACCTAGTAAATTTACTAAAAATCATTAAGTTGTACATGAAAAATGGGAGAATTTTATGGTGTGAAAATTATACTTCAAGGAAACTCTTTACAAGTTTACTCCCAGACCGAGCCTTCAGATGCAGAGCCTAGTGAAATATTACCATGTTTGAGCTCCCTATTCATCCAGCTCTACTTTAACACATTCTCATGAAGCAAGAAGGGTCTTTGAACCTTAAAGGACAAAAAAATCTTCAAGCCTGGCCGGCGTGGCTCAGTGGTTGAGTGTTGACCTATGAATCAGTTTCAATTCCTAAGTTGCCGGCTCAATCCCCAGTTAGGGGGCATGAAGGAGGCAGCTGATCCATGATTCTCTCTCATCATTGATGTTTCTAGCTCTAGCTCCCTCTTCTTTCCTCTCTGAAATAGATATATATTATATACATGCTAGAGGCCTGGTGCACGAAATTCATGCACCCAGGGGGAGTGGGCCTAAGGCTGGCAGTCAGACATCCTTAATGCTGCGTGGAGGTGGGAGAGGCTCCTGCCACCACCGCTGCACTCGCCAGCTGTAAGCGCGGCTTCTGGCTGAGCAGCACTCCTCCTGCAGGAGCGCACTGACCACCAGGGGGCAATTGAGCATCTGCCCCCTGGTGGTCAGTGCATGTCATAATGACCAGTCGTTCCTTTGTTCGGTCGATTTGCATATTAACCTTTTTAAAAATATATATATTTTATTGATTTTTTTACAGAGAGGAAGGGAGAGGGACAGAGAGTTAGAAACATCGATGAGAGAGAAACATCCATCAGCTGCCTCCTGCACACCCCCCACAGGGGATGTGCTCGCATCCAAGGCACATGCCCTTGACCGGAATCGAACCCGGGACCCTTCAGTCTGCAGGATGACACTCTATCCACTGAGCCAAACCGGTCAGGGCGCATATTAACCTTTTATTATATAGGATATGTGTGTGGTGTGTGTGTGTGTGTGTGAAGATTAAAAAACTCAATTTTTTAATCTTCAAATTGAGTTAAACCTTGATGATAGCTAAGCCTCAGCAGCTACAGTCTAATCCAGCGATGGCGAAACGCTTGAGTTCGGCGTGTCAGCATTTTGAAAAAACCCTAACTTATCTCCGGTGCCGTGTCACATATAGAAATTTTTTGATATTTGCAACCATAGTAAAACAAAGATTTATATTTTTGATATTTATTTTATATATTTAAATGCCATTTAACAAAGAAAAATCAAGCAAAAAACTGAGTTCGCGTGTCACCTCTGACACACGTGTCATAGGTTCGCCATCACTGGTCTAATCACTGCTGGTTGTGAGCAGCATGGGAGGAAAGAAACAGGTGAGTCCTCCACAAGGCGAAAGACAGGTACATATTTCTTTGCGAAAGCAGTTCTCTGGGTCACTGCCTACTGGCAGCTGCTGGAGCCCAAGGGAACAGGGAGAGCCTGTAGAGCAAGTGCTATGTCAAAAATTCCATTTTCAGATCTGGTAATTAGTAAGAACATACCGGGAGGAGGGGTTAACTATGATACTCGTCAAAGACATGGTCCTTGACCTCTGAGGCTCACAGTACATTAAGGAAAAGTCTAAGGCACTTATATTAATAAAAAAAAAAAAAAAAGCTACAATAAAGGTACATTGTGGGAGGTGCTGTAGGAACAAGAGTGGGTATCTAGGTAAGCTTCCTGCAGGAGGTGCTACCTGAATTCATTTTCTTAGGCAGGTAATATATTTCCAAGGTCAAAATTCAAAAAGTATAAAAAGCTACCCAGTGAAAAGGAGGAAAATTTCATGCAGTGAACAGACATGAGTGTCATATGCTGCTGAGATGAAGAAAGAAAGTACTGAAACTTTCCAGTGGCTATAGCAATGAGGTCATGGGTGATATCAGCGAGAGAAATTGCAGTGGGGGAAAGGAAGGCTCATGAGTCACACCCACATGAGCTAAGGTAAGGAAGTGAGGGTGTAGGCAGTAAAAGACAAGTTTTCCCTGAAGGAAAAAAGAAGGGACAATATTCACAGTGAGGTCTAGTATTTAGGGAGTACATCTTATATGGGTGAGCATGTTTATGGAAAATATGTATGTAAAATAGCATGTAAAAGGAAAATAGGCAAATGATAGTTAAGAAAATAATACTGAATAGGAACCCTAGAAGACAGAAAGAGAGAGAGAGAGAGAGAGAGAGAGAGAGAGAGAGAGAGAGAGAGAGAGAGAATGGATCCAGACCACAGATGGAAGGCTAAGTCCTAGGAAGAAAGATAATTCTCCCACTGCTACAGGGGAGGAGGTCAAGATGGTGTGTTAAATGAGATGGGATAAATTTGTTAGGGAAAGAAAAACCGAGAGAGTTTGTAGAGAAAAGAGAGGTCATCAACCTGTAAATAGGAAGCTAGGGATGGAGATGCCTACTGACAATCAAGATTTGGCTAAAGCCCGGCCAGCATGGCTCATAGGTTGAACATCAACCCGTGAACCAGGAGGTCACGGTTCGATTCCCGGTCAGGGCACATGCCCTGGTTGCAGGCTCGATCCCCAGTGTGGGGTGTACAGGAGGCAGCCGATCAATGATTCTCTCTCATCATTGATGTATCTCTCTCTCTCTCTCCCTCTCCCTTCCTCTCTGAAAGCAATAAAAATATATACATTTAAAAAAAAAAGATTTGGCTAAAAGTTTTGATCAGCCTCATCCATCTCAGACAATTCAAATGTTACTCTCAAAAGTCACCTCCTCGCCCTAGCCGGTTTGGCTCAGTGGGTAGACTGTCGGCCGGTGGACTGAAGGGTCCCAGGTTCAATCCCAGTCAAGGGCACGTACCTCGGCTGCAGATTCCTCCCAAGCCGGGGCCCTGGTCCGGGCACGTGCAGAAGGCAACCAATAGAAGTGTCTCTCTCACATCGATGTTTCTCTCTCTCTGTCTCTCCCCCTCCCTTCCACTCTCTCTAAAAGTCAATGGAAAAATGTCCTCAGGAGAGGATTTTAAAAAAATAATTTTTTTTAAAAAGGAAAAACTCTACAAAAGACATTAAAAAAAAAAAAAAGTCACCTCCTCCATGAACTCTGCCACAATCTACCATTGGAAATAATCTCTTTTTCCTCCAAACTTCCTGTCACCTTTCCTGTGGCACTTTGTATGTCCTTACCACTTAACGCAGTAATTTAAACACATAAGGGTGGGATCGTTTTCCGATTTACCTTTGCAGCAGGGTGCCCTACAAATAACTACTGCATGACACAAACTGTTTCTGGTCTCCATGGTCACCAAATAATAAAAGAAAAAGAAATTCCCCTAAGCTCTCGGAGGCACAATACTGACATTCTCTTCACCACCACGACCCCCCCATGACCTCCCCACACGCTGCACCAATTCAGCTGAACGATATCCCTGAGCACCCAATCCGCTTCGTGGGCGAGCACTGTGGAAGGAGGCGTGGAGACCAAGAAGTCGAAAAAGACGGTCTCGACCCTGAAGAAACGCAAGAGAATAAGACGAATATCTGTGTGCGTGGGCTTTCCTTCTCTCCCACACCGTTTCAGCTCATCCTGCCAAACCCAGCCGTAAGGTAATCTTCCCTCATCTAAACTCTCGCACAGTTACAGCACAGTTCCCTTGGCATCAGTTAGACCTCTCATCCTCTGATGTTGAGTAACTTTTCAAATGGTTACGCCCTGTCTGCCCAATCCATCCATAAGCCCCCTAAGGGCAGGACTGGGTCACACTTTCACATCTTCTCCATTTCCCCAGAGGTCCTGAACAATGGGGGAGCTCAGAACTGTGGGTTACCCGTTTTATTTCATTGCAAGTGTTTTCTCCAACTACGTTAGCCCCATGTCAGAGAAAAGAAAAAAAAAATAGAGAATAAGCAATGGAATATTATCAAGCCATTCAAAACAAAAAGACTTTTTAAGGGTAACACAGGAAATGAAAATAAAAATTGTTTTAAGTAACAAGAGAAAGTACTTGGGTCAGAACATAATCTTCCGTTAACTGTTATACAGTCTACGCTTGAAAACCAGCAACATGGATTTTTCCAAAGCACTTTTGGGGACTTTTATTTTTAAGAATTTCTTGTTGTTACAAAGTTCCTCCTCCTATTAGGCAGATCTCCCTTGCCTAGTTCTGTTCCTCTGACACCACACATGATAAATTGAATCCCTCTTCCATTTTCCAGGAATTTTTTAATAATGTGGGCACAACCCTAGCCGATTTGGCTCAGTGGATAGAGAGTTGGCCTGTGGACTGAAGGGTCCCAGGTTCGATTCCAGTCAAGGGCACATGCCCGGGTTGCAGGCTCGATCCCCAGTAGGGGGCTCGAGCAGGAGACGGCCGATTAATGATTCTCTCTCATCATTGATGTTTCTATCTCTCTCTCCTTCTCCCTTCCTCTGATATCAATAAAAATATATTTAAAAATAATAAATAAAAAAGTAATAATAATGTAGGCACAGAGTTAACAGCTGAATGAATTACTATACAGGCTGACAGATTGAACTGAGATTCTGTTTCTACTAGAGGCCTGGTGCATGAGATTCTGCACGAGAGGGGGGGGGTCGGAAGGGGGAGGGGTCCCTCAGCCCAGCCTGCACCCTCTCACAGTCTGGGAGCCCCGAGATCAATCACCCCACAGAGGGAGGCCCCACCCACCCGCCACAGCACGCGGGTCGGTGGCCTGGGCCTCCCTCTGAGGCGCGATCATGGGGCGATGGCCAACCCCCACCAATTGCATCACACCCGCCTTGGCTGGCCTGGCGCAGTGGGTGTCATAGTGTGGTCGTCGAGAGGCTGTTCTGTTATTCGGCTGTTTGGTCGATTTGCATATTACGTTTTTATTATTATAGATATTCCCCCTGAATCTTGTTTCTGTGTTACGTAATCTCATTCCTTTCCATTATCCCTCACCCATCAGAATGTATAGAGCCTTTATTACCCTGGTCATGCTCACCCAGCATGCTCTAGTCCTGCAGCAATAACCAACTCAACTAGTGGGCCCACACCCACCGGAGGAACCACTCCCAGCCGTGGGTGTGGAAGAATCCCACCACATAGCTGCCATCCCTGCTCTAGATGATCAAGGTCCCACCACAGGCAACTTCAGGGAGCCTCTGATCAGCTCAGAGGCCAATGGATCCCTCTATCGCTTCCCTTGCTGCATTCTCCATTTTTCTTTTTTTAAATATTTGGTTATTGATTTCAGAGAGAAAGGAAGAGGGAGAGAGAGATAGAAACATCCATGATGAGAGAGAGAATCATTAGACGGCTGCCTCCTGTAAGTCCCCCACTGGGGATCGAGCCCACAACCCGGGCATGTGCCCTTGACCAGAATTGAACCTGGGACCTTTCAGTTCGCAGGCCAATGCTCTATCCACTGAGCCAAACTGGCCAGGGCTCTCCACGTTTCTGTTAATGAGCTAATACACGTCTCAGATTTGTTTCCTTTTCTTTTATTTTCCTACAAATACTACTTCTCTATCCTGTACTTAGACACTCCATTTTTTGAACCCCAATGTAGGACTTCACACTTACCACTAGTAGACTCAAGGTATTTTGAAAGCAGAACTTGTCATGCAGTGTATTAAATTAAACATCCCTCAAGGCCCTGGCCGGTGTGACTCCGTCGTTAGAGTGTTGGCCTGCGCACCCAAGGGCTGTGGGTTCAATTTCCAGTCAAGGGCACATAACTGGGTTTCAGGTTTGCTCCCCACTCCCAGTCGGGGTGCGTGCAGGAGGCAACCAATCTATATATCTCTCTTACACTGATGTTTCTTTCTTTCACTCTCTCTCCCCGCCCCCTTCTCTTTTCTCCCTTCCTCCATCTTTCCCTTTCACTCTCTCTCTCTCTGAAAAGCAATGGAAAAACATCCTCAGGGGAAGGTTAACCAAAAAATAAAATAAAATAAATAAAACAAAAATAAACATCCCTCAAGCAACAAGTCAAGCTCAAGTGCGATCAACACATCATTTATGCATTCTTAAGTCCCACTAAAAATGTTTTCTATGAAACATGCCCTAAAGAGCTTTCTTCGAATTAAAAACCTAGCAGCACCTTTTTCTATTGAGATAAAATTCATATTTTTGCACCATTTTTAATTGTGAAACACAGTGGTGTTTAGTATATTCACAAAGTTGTGCAACCACCATGACTATCTAATTCCAGGAGATTTTCACCGCCGGAAGAAGAAACCCCACCCACTTACAGCCACTCCCCGTCCTGCAGCTCTTTTTGAATATGGGTTATTATTCAGCTGGCGATAAGTTTTAATTACATTACAACCTAGTCCACATTCACCCAATCTGCCTGCAAAAGTATTACAGGCCATACTTTCAAAGTCCCTACTGAAATCTAGACATTACTGTGTTCCTCTGAGTCACCAATCCGGTGACCCTGTCCAAAGGGAAATGACCTTACTATGACAAAGCCTTTACAGGGAGTCCTGGTCGACCCCTACACATCACTTCTTTTCCCACTCAGTGCCCATAAAGCCATCCATTTCATCATATGCCATGAAATTTTGCCAGAGACTAGTTCACTAGACTAAAATCTGTGATTATCTTCTTTTCCTTTTTAATAATTAGTACATTTGCACCCTCCCTCCCCCCACCGCCCCCACTTTTAAAAAAAAATGTATTCCTGTTCTTCACAATGCCTTTAAGATCCTGCAACAGTTTGGCAATTATACCTGTACAATTAGTACAATAATGGCTTTAATTTAAGCTCTATAAGCCAAGAATATAAGAGCTCAATGGAGAATGGAAAGAAACTACAAATAAAACATAAAACAGGTGAGAGCTGGCCATGATCGTGTCCCAAATTCTTACTTGAAATAGTCCCTCAAATCCATTACTCTGACGAGAAAAGTATTTCCCAAACTAGGGTACCCTGGAACACCAGTCCTAAGAAAGATGATCTGTGAGAACGAGTCTGACACTCTCCTCTTCCTTGGAGACTCAGAACTAGCAGCCTATGATAAAAAAAATCTAAATTTCCACAGGTTAAGCAATCTGTTTAACTGGGCTTAATCCGGTATTTCTGAAACTTATTTGACCACTAAATCCTTTCTTCCCTTATGTCAAACCCTCATTAATAGAATACACATCAAAAAGAGGGATGCAGCCCTGACCAGTTTCGCTCAGTGGATAGAGCGTCAGCCTGCAGACTGAGAGGTCCCAGGTTCGATTCCGGTCAAGGGCATGTACCTTGGTTGCAGGCACATCCCCAGTAGGGGGTGTGCAGGAGGCAGCTGATGGATGTTTCTCTCTCATCGATGTTTCTAACTCTCTATCCCTCTCCCTTCCTCTCTGTAAAAAATCAATTAAAATATATTAAAAAAAAAAAAAAGAGGGATGCAGAAAGTCAGCCAGTATTCAAATCCCAACCCAAAGAATGGATTCTGTTGACTTGGCCAGCCTCTTCATCTCTTCACAGTACACATGTGCAAGCGGTTAATCTAAAATCTGCTCCCTTCCTGACCAGTATAACTCAGGTTGTCAGAGCATCGTCCCGCTATGCCAAGATTTCCAGTTCGGTCCTGGTCAGGGCACATACAGGAAGCAACAAATAAAAGCATAGATGAGTGGAAGACAAAATCAGTGTTTCTCTCTCTCCCTCACTTCCTCTCTCTCTCTCTCTCTCTCTCTCCCTCTCCCTCTCTCTCTCAAATGAATCAATAAAAATAAATAGCCCAGCCAGTGTGGCTCAGTGGTTGAGCATCAATCTTTGAATCAGGAGGTCACAGTTCCATTCCCAGTCAGGGCACATGCCAGTGTTTTGGGCTCCATCCCCAGTGGGAGGCGTGCAGGAGGCACTCGATCAATGATTCTCTCTCATCCTTGATGTTTCTCTCTCTCTCTCACACTCTCCCTTCCTCTCTGAAATCAATAAAAATATTTTTTAAAGTTTTTTTTTAATAAATTCTTGAACCCTGTTCTCTCAATGCCAACTTCATTATATACTATTCATCTTTATAACATCACAATACATCTTGCTTGAAAGCACTCTGGAAAAGTCTAGTCAGTTTCTCTAAAAGGAAATGTATGCCATATGTTTCAAAAATCTCTACAATTGCAGCTGCCTTGTCCTGAAAAGAATTAAGGTCTCAATTCATAGACTAGAGAGTATGGCAAACTCAGAGCACATTCATGAGAGAGCTAATGCTCATCATTTAAGATATTATCCAAATCTCATATGGGGGGGAGGGGAGAGAGAAAGCAAGATCTCTACTTCACTCCTCACACCAACATAAATTCCGAATGGATCAAATGTTGAAACTTTTTATATACTAAAAATACTAGGAGAAACTACAGGGGAATGTTTTTGTAAAGTCTCGGTATAGATAAGAACTCTCTACAAGTAACATAGATCCCCAAAGCTAAAAATAACGAAGAGCTTTAAAATTCTAAACTATTTTAAAACTTTAAAGTCAAAAGTTAAAGGACAAACTGGAACCATTATCTACTACGCATACGGCATCCAAGGGGTCAGCATCCTCCAGAGATAGAGACCCCTTACAAATCGGTAAGAAAAGACCCCTTTTTCTATGTGCGCAAAGGGCTCTGCAGAAACAATGGACAGAGAAGGAACTACAGATGGCTTTTCATCACATGGAAAGAGGCTCAGCCTCACTCAGAATTCAACCATCTGAAAGTAAAACTTCCACGAAATACTACTTTGACCTATAACATTCACAAATATTTTTTTAAAAAAACTAATACTCTTAAGTTGATGAGATTATGGAGAAAGCAGCCCTCATTTATTGCTGAGGAACATGCCAACTCGTACAACCTCTACAGGCGGCTACTTTCGCCCCAGTCCCTCCTTTTATACTTCAGTTCCTCCTGCTTCAGTTTCTAGGAACACTCATTAGTCCTATTCAAAAAAATACTTTTAGTTTTCTATGTTGCTAATTAACGGCCTTTAGCAACAGACTGATACTTTCTATTTATATCACAATAACAGTATTTGCTTCTTCTACAAAGTCTCACACTTTTTCTGAAAACCGGCGTTCTCTCAGTCCCCAAGCATCTGTCCTAGCAGAAGCCACGCCCTGGGCTGGCAGCTGCCTCTCTAATGCTCCCTTCTGCTTTTCGTTATGATTTCCAATGAGTCAACAGGAAGGTATTCTGAGCAAAGAAGAAATAGAGGCCTTCAGACAGGCCTTCCCTCCACCCACACCAAAAAATACAGATTTCACCAAACGATCCAAGGCAATTTCCAATCCAATTTGCCACTCCTGTCTGCATGCAGTCATTATTAAACACACATACACACACACACACACACACACACACAACACATAAACCAAAAAAAAAACAAAACCCACAAGCAATTGGGGAAAAGGAAAGCTTTTCTTTTTCTTTTTTTCCTAAATCCTCACCCAAGTACATTTTTCCATTGATTTTTACAGAGAGTGGAAGAGAGAGGAAAAGACAGAAAAACATCAATGTGAGAGAAACACACCGATTGGTTGTCTCCTGCACGTGCCCTGACCAGGGCCCAGGCCGGGGAGGAGCCTGCAACCGAGGTACGTGCCCTTGACCGGAATCAAACCCAGGACCCTTCGGTCTGCAGGCCGACGCTCCATGCACTGAGCCAAACTGGGTAGGGCAAGAAGGAAAGCCTTTCTAAACTGAATCAAAAGCAGATACCAGGTTATGAGAGAGAAAACCAATCGGGAACTCTGCAGCACGCCCCCCCCCCCCCCGCCCCGCCCCGGCCCAAGTCACTGTATGTAACTACATAGCCTCTACTGCATGCACTTCCCCTTCCATGGAGACCGCCTCGGTGAGCAGAAGCTACGTCAACAACGTGAAATATACACATTCATCAGAGGCCAATTACCATGTTTCTAGACGCCCATAGAAATCACTTATATTTTACGTTACCTGTATTTCTTATAAGCACGGATGCACAAATCTTTCACCAATCAACAAACACTGAACCAAGACTCAGGTAAGCCTATCAATGTCTTTAGCTCTGAGTGAATTTAAAAAAAAAAAAGTATATATGACAAAGCCCAACAATCTAGTTAGACACAAAGACACAGAAATCGGAGACTCGACCTCACACAGTCAGATCGGCAGGTGGAAGACAGTCAGTGCCCACAGAGGTGACCGCACTGGGCGCTGGTGTCACACAGACCTGGGCTTGAATTCCACAGGTAGTTCCATGACCTTGAGACAAGTAATACTCATTCTTTTCCCTCTTTAAAATAAAAATAATGTCACCTGGCCAGAGTGGCTCAGTGGTTGAGCATCAACCTATAAACCCATGAACCAGGAGATCAAGGTTCGATTCTCGATCAGGGTACATGCCCAGGTTTCGGGCTCCATGCCCAGTATGGGGCATGCAGGAGGCAGCCAATCCATGACTCTCTCTCATCATTCATGTTTCTCTCTCTCTCCCTCTCCCTTCCTCTCTGAAATCAATAAAAATATATTAAAAATAAAAGAGAGATGATCCTTTCTGAAAAAGAGCAGATTGCTCCTAAGCCAGAAGAGGAGGTTGCACAGGAAAAAAATAAATAAATAAAGACAGCCCAGAAGAAACTGAGGAAATGAAAACTTAAAATAAATAAAAATAATGCCCCTCTCACAGTAATGCTGCATGTAAATTACTACATCATCATTCGGTTAATCACTGGTGGTTACTGCTGCTGTCATTATTATTTTTAGAAGCAGACGTAGTGCCGCAGAGGGCTGTGGAGTCCTCGCCAAACCTGAAATCTGGATCAACCACTTACTAGCCGGGCGCGTCCGCTTCTCTGAGCTTTGCTTTCCTTTCTGTTAAATGCAGATAAGAATAAGTACCTCCCAGAACTTCAAGAATAGCTCAGTAGACGATGCGTATACAGTGCTTAGCGCAGTGCCTAGCACATAAGAAGTGCTTAATAAATAAATGACACGGTGATAACAGTGCTGAAGACAGGGAGAAGGAGAATAATGACATTGGCGCAAATGGCAGGATTGGGTTTTTGGATTGGGGGGGGGGGCTTTTTGGCTTACTTGAAGTATGAAGGTTTCTAAAATAAAATGCCTTATTGAAAAATAAATTAATTTTTCCCAACTTATAATTATAAGCAAAAATTTTAAAAAACACACACACATTCAAGCTTAAGCAACTAAACTCTTTAAAATAAACTAGTAACCAGATCTTTCATTTGTATGTTGAAGAGTCTTTGATTCACACGCTGTGAAAGCACGGGCATCAATCAGATTACCAGGGGCTCTTCCAGAAGAAAAATCAAGACGCAGAGTCCTGATTTGGTCAGGTAGGCAACGGGACCTCGCAGAAGTGTCACTTCCCTCAGCTTGCTCAAAGATAGTCGCTAGGCAACCAAGCCACACATTAAATAAACAGCCCCAATAATATGAATCACTTCCGGATGGTCTCACTTTGCCTACCAGCACTTTCTTACACAAATACTTCCTATGAAAGGGTTTCTTTAGCAGCCACAACTGGAAACAACCAAGAGTCCATCGAATACCACATGGCTTTAAAATGTTCAAATCAGTTTCTACTACCAACAAGTAAGGAGAATTGCTTAACTGTGAAGCAGAAGGAATTCTGCAGAAATCAGAGGCAGCTCACTTTGCAAAGCCAGAAAATTAAGTTCCTAGAACATGCCAACTTAGCTCTAATATCTTTTTTTCTTTTTTTTTTTACTATAATTTCATTTACACTATTGCTGCTCTGACCTCTAAGAACAGAAGTAAATATACGCGAAATTAGGTAAAATTAATGATCCGCTTATCCTAGTCAGACTTTCCCAACTTTGACGGGTGAACAATTCATACACTCAACCTGGCCAGTTAACAATGGTTTCCTGTGGTCATATCCACCCGAGACTTACTGAAAATATTAAGTCCAATTTTCTTGGCTACCATCTCCTTTTTTCCCCCTAAAAGGGATCCTATGTGTCACATTATTCCTCATGAACTAATCAGAGACCATGTGATTTATTATCAAGAACAGAGAGGAGCCCTAGCCAGTTTGGCTCAGTGGATAGAGCATCGGCCTGCAGACTGAAGGGTCCCGGGTTCGATTCCGGTCAAAGGCACAAGCCTGGGTTGCAGGCTCAATTCCCAGTAGGGGACGTGCAGGAGGCAGCCGATCAATGATTCTCTCTCATCATTGATGTTTCTATCTCTCTCTACCTCTCCCTTCCTCTCTGAAAGCAATAAAAATATATTTAAAATAAAAAAAAGAGTGGAGAGGAAAAAGGAGATAATGGGGACCAGTATAGACTGATGAACAGGGGTAGATACAGAGGCAGAGCAGCACTGAACAGACTGTCAAACTACAGTGGGAAGCCTGGGGAGGGTTTAGGGGGGCGGGGGGGGAGGGGTTGGTTAAGAGATCAACCGAAGGACTTATATGCATGCATATAAGAATAACCAATGGACACAAGACACTAGGAGGTAGGGGCCGGGGGAATGTCAAGGGGGGGGGGGGGAGGAGACATATGTAATACTCTTTGTAATACTTCAAGAAATAAAAATTATTAAAAAAAAAAGAAAATTGCAATACCACATGGCTTAGCAACTACCATTAACCGAACCAATGGAAAAAATCAAGATGGTAGAAAATCAAGTCAGTGAGCAGAAGATATATGCGAGACATCTAGAATGCTGATTCAACCAAGGTAAACAAAATGAAGAACAGCCATAAAACAGACTGTGCAGATCTAACCTAACAACAGGCACCCCCAAGACAGAACTAATGAATCAGAACCAAACCAAGGTATAACAGACCATTTCCTAGAGGTAAAATAAACAAACAAAAAAGATATCATAAACCCAGAAGAGTCTCATTACCGGCAGAATTGCTAAGCTGACATCAACTCTAAGATGTAAGTTGGGGAAACCTCAAGAAACAAGAATTTCACAAGTTTCAAGTCATGAAAAGGTGTAAAAAGAAGTTACTTGTCATGGAGCTAAAATCAAGCTCCCGTCAGCCCTGGCCCGCGTGGCTCAGTTGGTTGGGTGTCATCCTGTGCACCAAGGGGACACCAGCCCAGGTTTCGGGTTTGGTCCCTGATCCAGGTGCATTTGTGTGGGAGGCAACCAATCCATGTTTCTCTCTCACATCAATGTTTCTCTTTCTCTCCCTTTCCCTCTAAAATCAATAAAAACATTTTTTTTTAATCCTCACCCGAGGACTTTTTTTTTTTCCCCCATTGATTTTTCAGAGAGAGGAAAAGACAGAGAGAAACATCGATGTGAGAGAAACACATCAATTGGTTGCCTCCTGCAGGAGCCCTGACCAGGGCCCGGCCCGAAAGGAGCCTGCAACCTAGTTACAGGACCTTAGCCAGAATCGAACTTGGGACCCTTTGGTCTGCATGCTGACGCTCTTTCCACTGAGCCAAATCGGCTAGGGCTAAAAACGTATTTTTTAATAAAATCATGCTAGCTTCAGATATTACTTCTCAATAAGTACAAGAAAATTAAATCATATCTATTTTCTCAGGAAAAATGAAATATAGTTCACCATAACAGAATAAAAAGCCTAGAACTATATGTAATCTAACATCTGAGAAAGCAGGCATCAACTGTTAATAGGTAGTAATAACACTGTTTTTTAAATGATATCAGAATAATTTAGAAACACCACGAATTTTAAAGACTTAGATTCTTTTTTTTTTTTTTTAAATATATTTTATTGATTTTTTACAGAGAGGAAGGGAGAGAGATAGAGAGTTGGAAACATCGATGAGAGAGAAACATCGATCAGCTGCCTCCTGCACATCTCCCACCGGGGATGTGCCCGCAACCCAGGTACATGCCCTTGACCGGAATCGAACCCGGGACCTTTCAGTCCGCAGGCCGACGCTCTATCCACTGAGCCAAACCGGTTTCGGCGAGACTTAGATTCTTAAAAAACGTTAAATCACTAAATCAGGGAAAAGATAACAGAATATAAAACTTGAAATTTTAGCAGGGCTGTAGAGAAGTTAAGCTATCTAAACTTTGAATTTAGAAGATATTATAAACAGAAAGATTAACATTTAAGTGACAAAATTTAAAACTGTACAATGAGCCCTAACGGGTTTGGCTCAGTGGATAGAGCGTCAGCCTGCGGACTCAAGGGTCCCAGGTTCAATCCGGGTCAAGGGCATGAACCTTGGTTGCGGGCACATCCCCAGTGGGAGGTGTGCAGGAGGCAGCTGATCGATGTTTCTCTCTCATCGATATTTCTGACTCTCTATCCCTCTCCCTTCCTCTCTGTAAAAAATCAATAAAAACAAAACAAAACTGAACAGTGAAATAACAAAGAAAGTGGAAAATTAAGGGAAATATTGGTAGCAAATGTGACAGAAGGTTGACGTTCAGATTCTTTTTGGAAACTGAGGTATAACTAACATATAACACTGTATTAGTTTAAGAAGTATAACACGCTTTCCCTGCTGACAGCGCTCGCGAACATGGTGAACGTTCCTAAAACCCAGCGAACTTTCTGTGAGTAGGTGGCAAGCATCAGCCCCACAAAGTAACACAGTACAAGAAGGGCAAGGAGCCGAAACCGGTTTGGCTCAGTGGATAGAGCGTCGGCCTGCAGACTGAAGGGTCCCAGGTTCGATTCCGGTCAAGGGCATGTACCTGGGTTGCGGGCACATCCCCAGTGGGAGATGTGCAGGTGGCAGCTGATCGATGTTTCCCTCTCATCGATGTTTCTAACTCTCTATCTCTCTCCCTTCCTCTCTGTAAAAAATCAATAAAATATATTTAAAAAAAAAAAAAAAAGAAGGGCAAGGATCCTCTCTGTGTGCGCAGGGAAAGTGGCGTTGTGACAGGAAGCAGAGCAACCATGGTGGGCAGACGAAGCCGATTTTCCGAAAAAAGGCGAAAAAAAAACAAAGATTGTGCCGAGGCTTGAATGCGTTGAGCCCAACTGCAAATCTAAGAGAATGCTGGCTATGAAGAGATGCAAGCATTCTGAACTGGGAGGAGATAAGAGAAAGCGCCAAGTTCTAAGCTTCATACTTTGTTTTATTATTATGACAGTAAAATCTTGATATGTTCACTTCAAAAAAAAAAAAGAGGTACAACATAATGATTATATATTTGTGTCTATTATAAAATGATCACCACAGTAAGTCTAGTTAACACACATCCCCGTACATTGTTACAAAGAAAATACGTTTCCTGTGATGAGTCGATAAGATCTACTATCTTAGCCACTTTCAAAAATGCAATACAGTATTATTAACTGTAGGACATCCATATTATAAGGGTGTTCACAAAAGTTAACATATTAACCCCAGAAGATATACAACCTAAAATAAAACTAGTAAACAAATATGTAGGGAAATATTTAACCTTTCCAGCAATCAAAGCAATATAATATTAAACCAGAATAAATAAAGTATGAACATTATGTACCCACTGAAAATAGTAATTAAATGGCACTATAGCAATTTTAAAAATCTAAATTCATGATTACAATCTAAAAATTATGTTAGACAGCTCGCCCGGTGTGGCTCAGTGGTTGAACATTGATCTATGAACAAGAGGTCATACTTCGATTGCCGGTCAGGGCACACGCCCAGGTTGCAAAGCTCGATGCCCAGTAGGGGGTGTGCAGGAGGCAGCCGACTAGTGATTCTCTCTCTCATCATTGATGTTTCTATCTCTCTCTCCCTCTCCCTTCCCCTCTGAAATCAATAAAAATATATATTTAAAATAAAAATAATAAATAAAATAAAATTATGTTAGACTGTTTTTCCCTTTTCTTCATTCCTTTTTTCTTTATTTTAAAACTCACGATCATTGTAAAAAGCAATTTAAATAGACAGAAGGGCATTAAATAAAAAGGAACAGTCCTCTCATACCATTCACCTCTATCCTACTTCCTAGAGCAGTGATGGCGAACCTATGACACGCGTGTCAGAGGTGACACACGAACTCATTTTTTTGGTTGATTTTTCTTTGTTAAATGGCATTTAAATATATAAAATAAATATCAAAAATATAAGTCTTGCCGAAACTGGTTTGGCTCAGTGGATAGAGCGTCGGCCTGCGGATTGAAGGGTCCCGGGTTCGATTCCGGTCAAGGGCATGTACCTGGGTTGCGGGCACATCCCCAGTAGGAGATGTGCAGGAGGCAGCTGATCGATGTTTCTCTCTCATCGATGTTTCTAACTCTCTCTCTCCCTTCCTCTCTGTAAAAAATCAATAAAAAATATATATTAAAATATATATATATATATATATATATATATATATATATATATATACACACATATATATAAGTCTTTGTTTTACTATGGTTGCAAATATCAAAACATTTCTATATGTGACCCGGCACCAGAGTTAAGTTAGGGTTTTTCAAAATGCTGACACGCTGAGCTCTAAAGGTTCGCCATCACTGTCATAGAGCGTAGCCTCTGTTTCTGGAGTTCCTTTTTAAGACAAGCGCTTATGTCTGAAGTGAAAAAACTAGGTCTAACCAAACGTTAGGACCTTGAAAGTGCCCAGAAAAGTTTATGAATACTTCATCATCTTTATAGTGAATTGGCTTTGCCATCAAGGACCAGGATAAAGAATACATCTAGTGGATGCCAGGCACTTCATGCTCACAGCAGCTCCTAAGATGCATGGTAGATCATTTTGCAAAGGACAAATTTAGGCTCACTCCCTGAGGTTAAAGCAACTTGCAAAAGCAGACTCAGAACTCACACCTGCCAAAACTGAAAGTCCTACCTCTTTTCACTTCGTATATCATTGAAGTCAAGATTTTCAAAGACGTTTTAATCAGACTTTTTCCAGTTCTATTTTACTTGGTATTTAGTATTTTGAGATTATAGTCATATGACTTTTCTTAGTAATAATGATAGCTACTAACTAGCTGACTGCCTAATATTTACCAGATTACTCTTCACATTTTTTTTTTTTAACTAGAGGAAGGAAGGAGATAGGAACATCAATGATGAGAGAGAATCATTGACCGGCTGCCTCCTGCACACCCCACACCGAGGATTGAGTCTGCAACCCAGGCATGTGCCCTTGTCCGGAATTGAACCTGACACTATCCACTGAGCCAAACCAGCTAGGGCCTCTTCACATTTCTTAATTATAAATTTGCTAACAGTCTCAGCTACACAGTTAGGTAAAAAGCTTTATGTGGCCACACTAGAAACTAACCTCCTCCCACTTATAACATTGTTACTATATGGAAAGTAACTATTGTTACTACTCTCAATTTGAATCACTTTATAACAAATACACTTCTATTTAAATGCAATCCACTTCTTACCAGGAGTCTGTGGCATGCAGCTGCACTAAGTTTCAGAAAAGAGATCAGAGGTTTTCATTTATGTCACCATTTTAAAAGAGAGATAAGAATAAATTGCACACCATACTTCCTCCCTTGATAATTATGAACACATGAACGCATCCAGCTGGCTGTCCCAACGTGCCACCAAGTAGCCACGTGCGAGGTAGCCCCTTAATCACACTGGGTCTCCCGAGGCGATTAAACTAGTTTTCTCATCTGCTAAAGAAGAGCTTGAGTCACCTCCTAAACATGATCCCCCTCGATCGTTAAGTGATCATCCTCCACTGGAAAATTCTAGAAGCCGGTGGGCAAGCTGTTCTTCCTAGTTACCTCACCTATCCATTTTATTTTCTTGCCTCTTCAATGTCTTTAACGTCTGTTTTCAGGATCACGGTGGGCCAGCCTGGACCTATCCAGATGTTACTGAAATTCAGATCCCAGTTAGGGGAGAGGAGATCTGAAGAATTCATCCCAGAAAAGGGTCGATGCCAACCACAAAGACCCATGCAAGACCTGATTTCCTTCCAAGAAACTTTTCAACTCCCCTAAATGACAGAAGGTAAAGTGCCTCTATCTAGTGCTACTGTGGTTTCTGACCGTCTCTAACCAGCCACAGCCCTTACTTTCCCTTCTGTAAGGGGGTGTGCCCTACCCCTTGAGCTGGGGCATGGAGACTGGGCCGGAGGAGGGTGGCTCGTGACAGTCCTGAAAAGGCACACCAGCAAGCCTCTGAAAGAAGGAATCCTAAATGTGAACTGGGAGAGTGCTGGAAAGAACCTGGAATTAACCTTCTTCCTGTGACCTTTAACCTAACTGAATCTAAAATATATATATATATATTTTTTTTTATGTACTTCAGAGTGGAAGAGAGAGAGAGAGAAAGAGAGACAGAGAGAAACATCAATGATGAGCCCAGCTGGCATGGCTCAGTGGTTGAGCGTCCACCTATGAACCAGGAGGTCACGGTTTGATTCCTGGTCAAGGCACATGCCCATGTTTCGGGCTCCATCCCGTGTGGAGTGTGCAGAAGGCAACTGATCCATGATTCTCTTTCATCATTGATGTTTCTCTCTCTCTCTCTCTCTCTCTCTCTCTCTCTCTCTCTCTCTCTCTCTCTCTCCCTCCCTCCCTCTCCCTCTCCTTTCCTCTCTGAAATCCATAAAAATATATTTGAAAAAAAGAAGCATCAATGATGAGAAAGAATCATTGATTGGCTGCCTCCTGCACGCCCCACACTGGGGATCGAGCCCGCAACCCGGGCATGTGCCCTGATTGGAAATGGAACTGTGACTTCCCGGTTTAACCACTGAGCCAGGATGGCCAGGCCTGAATTTAATCCCATTTCCAGTACTACTCTCTTTATCTTCAGATTGCCCTACCTGATATGTTCTCTTCCTTTTTTCCCCCACCTGATCTATTTTTGTCACCTGATCTATTTTTTCTGATCTATCACTTCTTCCTGTGCAAGACCTCACATATTTAAATCTCACCTCCTTCCCTTGAGTGACAACGCTGTGCATGCCTACTCTCCTTACCCAAAACAAATGAAAAGCCCAATTAGAACAGGCAAAAGGATAAAAATAAACCTGCATTTAAGCATACACATGTAATTTCAGATGGCTCCCTTTATAAAGTCCTTGATCTGCTCTGTAGCCCTAGCAAAAAGCCCCATATCCTTAGATAATATTTCATTAGAACAATAACAACTTCCTACATGGAAGCTGCTCCCCAAAGAATAAAGAAAGCAGAAGCTCTGCATTTTCTATTTCCCAACCACCCCAGGGCATCCTTTTGTGGAATCACCCCTAAATTTTCCCAGTTAACTTTTTGGGGAAACGTAGACCCACACCCACAGCCCTCTCTCGTTTCTCTGCACACATTCTTACTTACACACACTGTCTCCACACTGTCACAGTCACTCTCCTCTCCTTCCACTGAAGAGCTCTGTTACAGGTACATGGCAAAACGGCGTGCCCTGCGAGACACAATGGGGCCACTGTCCTGCAAGGTGGAGCCTTGAGTGGGAGGAGCGGCGGTCTTATAAATAGAACTAAAGAGGGGGACCTTTTCTCCCCTGGATCTCTCTGATCTTTCTTCCTGGCCTTGGAACCGGTGTAAATTCCAGGCCCTGGCGGCTCTTCCAGTTTGGGAGGGGTGGAGGTTACAAAGGAAGCAGGATGGGGCCAATCCAAAAAGGCGAACGGGGCTCGAGGGGAAAGAGGGGCCCTCGCAGCACAGAAGGGGCAGCACAGCTCTCCAGGTTAAGAGATACAACTGGGCGCTCGCCGGTTTGGCTCAGGGGATAGAGCAGTGGTTCTCAACCTTCCTAATGCCGCGACCCTTTCATACAGCTCCTCATGTTGTGGGGACCCCCAAACATAACATTATTTTCGTTGCTACTTCATAACTGTCATTTTGCTACTGTTATGAATCGTCATGTAAATATCTGATATGCAGGATGTATTTTCATTGTTACAAATTGAACATAATTAAAGCATAGTGATTAATCACAAAAACAATATGTAATTATATATGTGTTTTCCGATGGTCTTAGGCAACCCCTGTGAAAGGGTCGTTCCACCCCCAGAGGGGTCACAACCCACAGGTTGAGAACTGCTGGGATAGAGCGTCGGCCTGCAGACTAAAGGGTCCCAGGTTCAATTTCGGTCAAGGGCACATGCCCGGCTTGTGGGCTCAATCCCCTGTCCCCTCCCCCCGCTCCCCCACCGCAGTAGGGGGCGTGCAGGAGGCAGCCAATCAATGATTCTCTCTCATCATTGATGTTTCTATCTCTCTATCTCTTTATCCCTTCCTCTCTGAAATCAATTAACAAATAAATAAATAAATCTATAATAATAAAAGTGTAATATGCTAAATAGACCGGACATCCTTCTGGACAAAGCCGGGGCTGCAAGGGAAGCCTGGGTCCCGGGTGCCAGAGGGAAGTTGGTGCCGGCAGCCAGGGGAAGGCCTACTCTTGCACAAATTGTGTGCATTGGGCCTCTAGTAAATAAATAAAAGAGACACAGCTGGAACTGAAGTCCCAAGCTCATAAGGAAGAGCATGTGATCTGCCTGCGGGGCGCCTCAAACACAGCAGGTGGCCGGCCGGGAGGGATCCAGTCCTCTGTTCTCAGCAGGACATTCCAGGCTTCTTTCCCTAACCTTGACTAGCTGTAAAATCTAAATAGGGGCTTCCAACGTTGATTTCCTAATCAAATCTTGAAACAAAAAATTCACCACGTCCAGGTTTTATGTGATTGCCTCCATTAAAAAAAAAAACCAGCATGCCCAGCCAGCATGGATCAGTGGTTGAGCATCGATCTATGAATCAGGAGGTCACGGTTCGATTGCTGGTCAGGGCACATGCCCGGGTTCAGGGCTCGATCCCCAGGAGGGGGCATGCAGAAGACAGCCGATCAATGATTCTCATCATTGATATTTCTATCTCTTTCTCTCCTTCTCCCTTTCTCTCTGAAATTAATAAAAAATATTTTTTTAAAAAAATTAAATAAACCAAGCACATTTCACAATGCCTGGCCAGCAGGCGTGTATTAGGGCAAGTAATTGCCACTATTATGTCCTCTCTTATAGCCAACGCATAAAAAATGAAGACTATCACAAATGTCTCACTAAGTATGCAAGAACATCCAACTGAAAAAACACCCCAGGTGATCATGGCCCCCTGGAGGGATTTTAAAGAAAATGGGTTACCTTCCTACACTGGAAAAAACACCTGACAAATGAAATACCTTGCTAGGGCAGCAACTGAAGAAGGAAATGTGATTATAAAAGCATCATTCTTTTCAGGCTATGATATCCCAGCATAGGCAGACTTCATATATACATACATATATTTATCTACCTATCTATTTATTTATTTATTGAATTGATCTCAGAGAGGAAAGGAAAGGGCAAGAGAGAAACAATGATGAGAGAGAATCATTGATCAGCTGCCTCATGTTCGCCCCCTACAGGGGATCGAGCCCACAACCGGGCACGTGCCCTAACAGAGCATCGAACCATGATCTCTTGATTTATAGGTCGATGCTCAGCCACTGAGCCACAACGGCCGGGCAAGCAGACTTCTAAAAACATTTTAAATCTTGTTTCTCAACGCGGGGGGACCATCAGAACCACTAGAAGCATTTACAATATACAGGTGTCTGACCTCCCGGCCCAGGTCTAACTGAACCAGAATCTCTGTGGTTAAGGCCTGGATATCTGTATTTTGGGGAAGTTTCCTAGGTGATTCTAATGCCCATACCTAGTTAAGAACCACTCGATAAAATGATGACAATTATTCTTCCGTCAAGAAAACTACACATAGACCATGAAAGCTCTAGCCTCAGTTTCCTCACTGACATGAGATGGTTGAACTAGATTAGTGGTGGCAAGGGGGTGTCAGCCAAGACACCTTGTGTAACAAGGAAATTTTACTGTCAAACCCAATATTAAAACAAAAGCAGAGCCCTGCCCCGTAAGTCAGTTGGTGAGAGTGTTGTCCCAATGCGCCAAGGTTGCAGGTTTCACCCCCCATCAGGACCAGAATCAACCAATGAATGCATAAATGAGTGGAAAACAAATCGATGTGTCTGTCTGTCTGTCTCAAAAAGTCAATACATTTAAAAATAAAACAGCCCTAGCTGGTTTAGCTCAGTGGATGGTGCGTCAGCCTGCGGACTGAAGGGTCCCGGGTTCGATTCCAGTCAAGAGCACATGCCCGGGTTGTAGGCTCGATCCCCAGTGTGGGGGTGTGCAGGAGGCAGCCAATCAATGATTCTCTCTCATCACTGATGTTTCTATTTCTCTTCCTCTCCCTTCCTCTCTGAAATCAGTAAAAATACATTTTAATAAATAAAACAAAAAACAGAACTGCTTTGGATGCAGGAAGGAAGGAGAATTGAGGCTCGTCTGCCTGTCCATCCCCAGCTCATCTCAACGGAATCAACAAGGCTTCACAGAGCACAACCTGAACTCTCAGACCAGCTGCAGCTCCCAAACCCTCTGACCTTCCAAAGCTAGCGCTAGTCCATCCACAACTGGAGGAGCAGAGAACTGCATCTTCTTGTTCAAGAAGTCCTTACAGACCTTGTATAGGAAACCAACCCCTTTTATAATAACACACTCCTCTGGTGTCTAACCTTCCATTTAGAAAAACAATTCTCCCCACCTCAATCATCGCTAATCCCACAGTCTCCGGGGAGACCTTTAAGCTCCGGAAAAAAGCCTGGATTCAAGCGGACACACCAAATGCATGTTAGTGGCAGCCCCAGGGACAGGACGAAGGGGAAAGAGGACCAGGAAGGGGCACAAAGGGAACGCCATCATGTCTTTTTGAGAGGAAAGAGCAAGATCTGAAAGGACTAACATTTGTTCCTGCTGAAATACATGCCTGTTTGCTGTCCTGTCCTTGGACTTTCCTGTAGCGTCTTTTATATTTTCAGAATTAAAAATAAACAAAAAATCTTGTTTCTTAGTCACACTTCAAACATCCATGATTTTCATTAGCCTATGCATCACGAATACCTGTCATTACATCCCTTGCTGGCCTTTTCGGCCAAAGCTCCCTTATAGGATACCTGATCTGTAATTACATCTATCTGCCCCGGGACGTTCAAAGGAACAGGGCGCCGGGACAAAAGGAACGAAGAACGGATAGCAAATCGAGACTCAAAGGAGATGGCCACAAAAGGCCTCGTACATCTGATGAAACAAAAGAGCAGCTGTACATTCGCTTCACAAAGGACGCAGAGGACGCTGCCTCTGGTACGCTGTCTCTGAGGACTGCCCAATGGATGGGCCTATACTCGTAGCGCTGCCACGGAGAGAAGGAACCCAACTCGTAGATAAAGCAAAACGAACGAAGAACTGGTGAGACGTTAACGCCCAAGAACTTCTAATCCTAACAATGCTCTTCCCCCCCCCCGCCCCCCCGCCCCCGCCCCCCCAGCTGGGAGTGCCTCACACAGGCACCCTGGGCATAAATCAGAACAACACAAACTTGGACACTTTTCAGTATACAAAAACGTCCACCATACGTCATACTTTAAACAATAAAGGATTTAAATTTTTTTAAAAAATGTCCATCAGTGTTTCATGAATAAACTACCAGCAAGGTTACTTGCTCCCATGAATAAACACCCTAACTACACTTACTCCTTCAAACCACCGGCCTCCCGCAGACACAGCTATAACATGGTGAAAGAGGCCTTTATCTGCGGTCACATCCTATCGGCTCCCTCCTCCCAATCTCTTTTTCAGCCAGCCCATCTTTACCTCTTGGCTTCTTCCAAGTGACAAAGGTATTCATAAGCCACATTCTGCCGTCTCCTTTCATCCATCTCCTCCGCAGTGAGTCTCTCGTTATCCAGGACGGCTGAAACATGAAAGAATCCGTAACCTTTCTGAACGATAAGAGGACGCCACATCATCCCATTCCTGCTTGTCACTTAGTCAGGGTAACCTGTGGACGTGGGGCCGGACAGGTGTACCAGAATGACTTTCCTAAAACAGGACTATACCTATCTTACCCTTTAAAAAAAAAAAAAAAGTATGATAATATGAACATGCCCTATAGTTTAGCATAACTTGAAAAATAGTAAGTTGACATTTAGAGCCAAATCTGTACTCATCCACCTGCCAGACTTTTTCTAAATTGAGCTGAAAATGTCGTTCCCCTCTTGTATTAATAACCAAAGCCAGCCCTAACCGGTTTGGCTCAGTGGATAGAGCATCAGCCTGCGGACTGAAAGGTCCCAGGTTCGATTCTGGTCAAGGGCATGTACCTTGGCTGCGGGCACATCCCCAGTTTGGGGTGTGCAGGAGGCAGCTGATCGGTGTTTCTAACTCTCTATCCCTCTCCCTTCCTCTCTGTAAAAAATCAATAAAATATATTTAAAAAAATAAAAATAACCAAAGCCAGCAGTCCAGTCATTGAGAACAAAGGGGCCGCCATGGTGCTGAGCCTTTTACATGCAGTCTCTCACTGAAGCCCCACAGCAATCCTGAGATGATCGCGCCCATTTGACAGATGAGGAAACTGAGGCAGGGTGATCTCCGCCCCATTCCTAACACGTGGTGGGGCCTGACTTCAAACCCAGGCGGTCTATCTCACAAACCCCTGTGTGAGCTTAACCTCGAAGCAATCCACCTCTTGCTTGGGCGCCCAGGGTCTGGAATAAATTCCTAACTCCTGGGGGTGGCACTCAAGGCCTTTCCCAACTTTGCTCCAACTACTTTGGGAAACTCGCCTCCCCGCTCCCTGCCCTTCCTCCCACCACCATGCACTCCACGCCATAATTCCCAGTGCCTTTCTGCTGTTCCGTTTCTTAGTTTATGCTCTTCCATCTTCAAGCCACATCTTTTGCCCCATCACACTTGACAGCACACTTCCAGGCTCTGTTCAAACGTCACTACCTATGCCCCCCGCCCTTCCCCAGGCTGATCCCCACCCAGGCTCCTCTTTATGCCTGGTGTTTCCACGCAACTTTTATCTTTATGACACCTTATTATCACGGGGTGGTACACCTGTCCGTCTCTCTGATTAAAACGTTCTCTGAAGGCAGGGGCCGGCTCTGACCTTTAATTTCACACACGTGATACAATGCCTCCCATTTAACGGTGGATGTGCAAAATTATCTTAAAAACTCAACGTTGCTCCCAGAGGATAAAATAAAATCGAAAACCTCAAGACTCCCAAGGACTCTGCCTGGGCCGGAGGGAGCTATCCCGCCGGCCGTGCAATGACGTCCCACGGGCAGCTACAGAAAATGAGGAAGTCCGAGAGTTTTCTGGTTTTGTTGCTTTTGAAATCCTGACGGAGGAACCGAGCTGGAGAAAGCTGAAGTGACTTGCCCAGGGCCGCACCTCTCGGCTCGCCCGGCACCGGGCAGGTCTGGACCCGGGGTCCCCCTCGCCGCCAGCACTCGGGCAGCAAGCAGCTCCCCAGGAAGAACGAGCAGAGCCCGGTCTCCAGTCCCCGGGACACGCCCTGCTCGGTCCTCCTGCCACCTCACCCTCCTAGGCCGTCCCCTCAATCTCGGCCGAGCGGGGAGGCGGGCGGGCGGGCGGCGCGGGGGGAGGCCCTCCAGCCGCAGCGCGCGGGCGACGGCGTGGAAGCCGCCTGGGTCCCCCCCGACCCCCGCCGCCGCCTGGGAGACCGAGGGGCGCGGGCTGGGAGCCCCGCCGCCCGCACCCCTCCCGCCCACCGCTCCGGCTCTTCCGGGTCCGCGCGGCCCGCAGCCGCCCTGCCCCACCCGCCTGGCCGAGCCCCCGGGAAAACGGCGCCTGGGAAGGCAGAGAGCCACCCCCCAGCCCCCCATGGAGCCCCGCACTCACAGCCATAGTGCGGCCGGAACACGCTCAGCCCGTCTACCTCCTCCGTGGCGGACATGGCGGCCGAGCCCAGGTCTCTGCTGAGGAAGCGGTGAGACCTTAGAGGCGCGGGCGTCGGTGGCTGCAGCTCCTGCAGAGTGCGCGGGCTGCCCTGCCCTCAGGCCCCGCCCTGGTCCCCGAGGCCCCGCCCCGTCCCCGAGGCCACGCCCTGGTCCCCGAGACCCCGCCCTGGTCCCCGAGGCCACGCCCCGTCCCCGAGGCCCCGCCCTGGTCCCCGAGGCCACGCCCTACAGAGCCGGCCCCGCCCCTGAGGCCCCGCCCCAGCGGCCGCACCTTGCCGCGCCGTCGGGAGGGGGCGGAAGTGGGCGGGGCATTGGCAGGCTTTCCCGCCCCCGGCTCCGCCCATGCCCCGCCCCGCGCCCTCTAGGGCCCGGCGAGAGACGGAAGAAAGCGGGGGGAGCTCGCCAACAGCTCGGCTCGCCCAGGAAAGCCCGCCCCGCCCTGAGCCCTACCCTCTGAGGCCGGCATCTCAGCCGCATCTCGGACAAAACTGAGGCCATTGGCGGCTTGAAATACAAAAGGTGGGGTCCGTCCCCTCCCCCGCCTGCCGAGCTAAACTCTGCACCTACGGCCTCGGAGGAGGGCGCCCTGGGCGGTGGCCCCGGGTGTGCTTATCGGGTCCGCAGGGAGGACCCAACTGCCCCGAAGAACTGACTGCAGGGTCCGGCAGTCCGGCCTCAGTTCTCGCCTAGGTTCCCCGGGGGCACCCGATTGGAACTGCTTGACCCTCCTAATATTTGAGAAGTGGATGCTAAAGCAGGAGAGCTCTATTTGTCCCAACTTATTTCCCTTACATCCCCTGCCACTGACCTTTGCAAGTTCTTTTTAAGTGACTTTTGCCCCTTTCAGGGCCTCTTTCCCTTGCAGCTTGTGCGCTGCCCTTAAAATAATAGTTATTCGACGGATTTCTGTCCTCAGCCCTCTTCCGTTTTTCTCTTTGTCCATCTTTCTGAGTGACTTTACCCGTGCTTACCTTAAACTGGTGAAGAGCCCTAATATGTATCTACACTAATAAAAGAGAAAAATGGTAATTGGCGTACGACGATACCCTTTTCATTGGCTAATCAGGGCTATATGCAAATTAACTGCCAACTAAGATTGGCAGTTAACTGCCAACAAGATGGCGGTTAATTTGCATATGTAGGCACAATGCAGGGAGGCGAAAGGGAAAGCAGGAAGAAGCCCCCTGCCACTGACAGTGATCGGAAACCCAGGGGATCAGAGAATCAGGCGCCTTTGCCGCCCTGGCCAGTGATAGCAGGAAGTAGGGGTGGAGCCAGCGATGGGAGCTGGGCACAGTCGAAGCTGGCAGTCCCAGGAGCTAGGGGCCCCTTGCCTGGGCCTAAAGCGAAGCCCACGATCGCGGGGCCGCTGCAGCTGTGGGTCCCCGCTGCCCGGGCCGAACACCTCAGCCAGAGGCGTCAGGCCTGGGAAAGGGGCCGATCCTGTGATTGGAGGGTGATGGGGGTCAACGCCTGAGGGCTCCCAGTATGTGAGAGGGGGCAGGCTGGGCTGAGGGACACTCCCCCTCCACACACACCCAGTGCAGGAATTTCGTGCACCAGGCCCCTAGTATATACATATTATATACTAGCTGCACCCGGCCACGCGTTGCTGTGGCTCAGTCTGGTTAAATGGAAAAGAAAGAAAAGAGAAAGCGCACGTTTCTAATATGTTTAATTTCACAATGCTTGTGGGTATACAATATTTTTTGTTGTTCCACTGTCTGTGCAGATATAGAGATTGTCTGGTTGCCAACTCTAGAACGTGCAACATATAATTGTCCTTGTGAGAAGCAATCCGAGTCTAGATCTAAACCGCACAATTCTAAAGATTGGCCCTGAGCTTTGTTGATGTTGATTGCAAACGCCAATCGAACTGGGAATTGCGGTCTCTTAAATTGAAATGGCATATCCGTTGGAATCATAGGAATGCGAGGAATGAGGACATCTTCACCTTTGAAAGGTCCTGTCAAGATGGTTGCTTTTACTGCAATCCGCCTGCCCCGTTGCAAAGTTTGGCTGGTTGATATTTCGCAACATGATCATTGGTACGCCAATTTTCAATTGCAGTATGTGCGGTGGCATCCCTGGCAGATCGAGTGAATTCAAAAATTCTGTTGGATAATTAACCGCTTCATCTGCTTCCACAACAGTGTCGACGGACTTGTATGTGACTGCCTCGCTTTGAATGTTAGACTGAACAATATTAAGTTTGTAGACGTCTTTGTTCTTGGCCACAAGAATAGCTCGTTCACTCAGCCAATCGTGATTCTTATAGTTGGTATGAATATTGGGAAATACTTTTTCAACCAGTTCTTCTTTTGACGTCACTAAATTGCAGAAGTTATGAGGCAATGAAATTCGTCCTGAGGTCAGATCAACCGGCACCTTTCCATTCCCAATAAACGCTATGGTAAACGACACAGCTCAATTCCAACGCAATGTCACAGGAAATAATTAAATCAAAATGAAAATAAACCGAAATCTATGAAAATTCAATTTAACAATGCAATCAGAAACATTGAAATGGAATCGTAAAATATTTAGTATAGTGTGTGTTGCTTTTACGTCCAACAGATGGCGCTGTTTTTCAAAAAAAAAGCATGTTTTTACCTGTCACAGGTGTGACATCTATATACTAGGTATATAAAAACACATGCGTATTTGAATGCAACATTGTGTCAAAATTTCAAAGCAATCGGTGAAGAACTTTCAGAGGTTTAAGATTTTGAACAAACGAACATTTACGGGAGAGAACCAAGATGGCGGCATAGGTTAACGCCGGAGTTTGCTGCTTTGAACAACTACTTCAAAAGTGAAACCAAAAAACGGAAGGGACATCACCCAGAACCACAGGGGCGCTGGCTGAGTGGAAGTCCTACAACTAGGAGGAAAGAGAAACGCATACGGACACTCAGAGGAGGCGCAGTGCTGAAGTCAAATTCTGAGGTGCGGAGTGCGCGGAGCGGGCTGGCGGCGGAGGGCGCGGTTGTTGTTTTCAATCGGGAGGGAGTCGCAGACTCTGAGCTCCAGATCCGGGCGAGTCTTTAGGGACCCAGACTCAGGCGAAGAAGCGGGACTGTCTGGCTTCGGTCAGAGCGAGTGCAGCTTTCTCTCCGAGCTTTGCAGCGGGTGCTGGGACTCAGAGAGGCAGAGCCCCTTGGGACAGGACTGAGAGCCGCCATAACTGCTCTCTCCGGCCCACACTGTTGATCCTGTTCGACCCGCCCTGCCCAAGCCCTGCACAGAGGCATTTGCCGGATAGCCTCAGGCAAAGGCTAGATTAGCAACTCCCTAGAGGACAGAAGTTCTCTCACCGCTGACACAGCTGAATCTCATAGCCACTTGGCCTGGAGGTCAAACCCTCCCTGGAATTAGCTACAGCAATCAAGATTTATCTATAAGACTGCGAACAAAGACCACTAGGGGGTGCACCAAGGAAGCATAACAAAATGCGGAGACAAAGAAACAGGACAAAATTGTCAATGGAAGAAATAGAGTTCAGAACCACACTTTTAAGGTCTCTCAAGAACTGTTTAGAAGCTGCCGATAAACTTAATGAGCTCTACACGAAAACTAATAAGACCCTCGATCTTATATTGGGGAACCAACTAGAAATTAAGCACACACGGACTGAAATAACGAATATTATACAGACGCCAGACAGCAGACCAGAGGAGCGCAAGAATCAAGTCAATGATTTGAAATGCGAGGAAGCAAAAAACATCCAACCGGAAAAGCAAAATGAAAAAAGAATCCAAAAATGCGAGGATAGTGTAAGGAGCCTCTGGGACAGCTTCAAGCGTACCAACATCAGAATTATAGGGGTGCCAGAAGATGAGAGAGAGCAAGATATTGAAAACCTATTTGAAGAAATCATGACAGAAAACTTCCCCCACCTGGTGAAAGAAATGGACTTACAGGTCCAAGAAGCGCGGAGAACCCCAAACAAAAGGAATCCAAAGAGGACCACACCAAGACACATCATAATTAAAATGCCAAGAGCAAAAGATAAAGAGAGAATCTTAAAAACAGCAAGAGAAAGAAACTCAGTTACCTACAAGGGAATACCCATACGACTGTCAGCTGATTTCTCAACAGAAACTTTGCAGGCCAGAAGGGAGTGGCAAGAAATATTCAAAGTGATGAATACCAAGAACCTACAACCAAGATTACTTTATCCAGCAAAGCTATCATTCAGAATTGAAGGTCAGATAAAGAGCTTCACAGATAAGGAAAAGCTAAAGGAGTTCATCACCACCAAACCAGGATTATATGAAATGCTGAAAGGTATCCTTTAAGAAGAGGAAGAGGAAGAAAAAGGTAAAGATACAAATTATGAACAACAAATATGCATCTATCAACAAGTGAATCTAAGAATCAAGTGAATAAATAATCTGATGAACAGAATAAACTGTTGATTATAATAGAATCAGGGACATAGAAAGGGAATGGACTGACTATTCTTGGGGGGGAAAGGGGTGTGGGAGATGTGGGAAGAGACTGGACAAAAATCGTGCACCTATGGATGAGGACAGTGGGTGGGGAGTGAGGGCGGAGGGTAGGGCGGGAACTGGGAGGAGGGGAGTTATGGGGGGGAAAAAAAAGGAACAAATGTAATAATATGAACAATAAAGATTTAATTAAAAAAAAAAACGAACATTTACATTTTTATTTATATAGATACTAGGGGCCCGGTGCACGAAATTCGTGCACTGGGTGTGTGGGGGGGGGGGGAGTGTCCCTCAGCCCAGCCTGCCCCCTCTCACATACTGGGAGCCCTCAGGCGTTGACCCCCATCACCCTCCGATCGCCTGATCAGCCCCTTGCCCAGGCCTGATGCCTCCGCCAGAGGTGTCAGGCTTGGACAGGGGACCCCCATCTCCCCCCGATCACTGGCTCTGGCCCCCGCCCAGGCCTGAGGCCTCTGGCCCAGGAATCATGCCTGGGCAGGGGACCCCCATCTCCCTCTGATTGCTTGCTCCACCCCCCGCCCAAGCCTGACACCTCTGACCCAGGCTTCAGGCCTGGGCAAGGGGACCATCATATCCCCCCAATCCCCGGCTCAGCCCCCCGCCCAGGCCTGATGCCTCGGCCAGAGGAGTTGACCCTCATCACCCTCCGATCACCAATCACCGGATCGGCCCCTTGACCAGGCCTGAGACCTCCGGCAGAGGTGTCAGACCTGGGCAGGGGACCCCCAGCTCCCTGCGGTTGCAGGCTCTGCCCCTGCCCAGGCCTAACGCCTCTGGCCTAGGTGTCCGGCCCGGGCAGTGGGGACCCGCAGCTGCAGTGGCAGCGGGGGGCGCCGCGATCGTGGGCTTCGCTTTAGGCCCAGGCAAGGGACCCCTAGCTCCTGGGACTGCCAGCTTCGACCTTGCCCAGCTCCCATTGCTGGCTCCACCCCTACTTCCTGCTATCACTGGCCAGGGCGGCAAAGGCGCCTGATTCTCTGATCATGGCTGGGGGGCAGGTCTTAGCTCCCCACTGGGTTTCTGATCACTGTCAGTGGCAGGGGGCTTCTTCCTGCTTTCCCTTTCGCCTCCCTGCATTGTGCCTACATATGCAAATTAGCCGCCATTTTGTTGGCAGTTAACTGCCAAGCTTAGTTGCCAGTTAATTTGCATATAGCCCTGATTAGCCAATGAAAACAGTATCGCCGTACGCCAATTACCATTTTTCTCTTTTATTAGTGTAGATACTAGAGGCCCGATGCACGAAATTCATGCAAGCATAGGCCTTCCTTCCCCCGGCTGCCAGCACTGGCTTCCCTCTGGCCGCTGGCAGGCACCTGGGACCAGGCTTCCCTCTCAGCCAGGGTTTCGTCTGGAAGGTCGTCCAGAAGGACATCCGGAATGATGTCTGGTCTAATTAGCATATTACACATTTATTTATTTATTTGTCTTCGTACCCTCTAGAAGCCCCAATTCAGTGTTTGGGCTGTGTAATGGACATTTTCACCTGTGAATTCCACAGATACTTCAAATTTAACCTGTGTGACCCCGTAGCTGACCATGCTACTGCTAGACTCTATTAATAGAAATGCTCAATTAAGTCTAGCATATTTTACCAATCACTTTTCAGAAACTTGTAATAATTTTTGGTCACATTCACAAACTTAGTTCATTCAACATCTTCAAACATTTAAAATCATGTCTATAGACTTACTAGATTTTCTTTTTACTTTCTTCAATAGTCTGACCTAGAACCTTTGCAATGCCTGGTAATCTTTATAAATCAGATAAACTGACAAATATAATGAACCTTAAGTTCTCTTAGTTGGCCCACTTCCATATGTAAGTTTAGTAAGACTTGAACTCAAAATCTTAGGTCTAAGATTAACTCAAGTATATATTGAAAATAAGAGTTATAAGATTGTTACTCTAATGAGCCATTTTTAAGCATTGCAAGTGCATAAAATGTGAAATATGCACATATTTATTCTTAACCTCAACATATTAATCCCATAGCTTTTACCCCATTAACCTTAATTCTAAAGATTCTCTAAGTTGGAAAAAAAAAAATATTATCTAAGTTGAAAGACACAGAGCTTCCAGAAGTTTCCAACTGAATTAAATAAGGTTATTTTTTTTTAATATATTTTTATTGATTTCAGAGAGGAAGGGAGAGGAAGAGAGAGAGGAGAGAGAGAAACATCAACGATGAGAGAGAATCATTGACTGACTGCCTACTGCATGCACGCTACTGGGGATCGAGCCTGCAGTCCGGGCATGTGCCCTTGAGTGGAACCGAACCTGGGACCCTTCAGTCCGCTGGACGACGCTCGATCCACTGAGCCAAACCAGCTAGAGCAGGTTATTTTTTATTAGAGGTTTCTACAGACATGAGTCCTGGAGCGGTGGACTTTCAGAGCCATACTTTTCACTGTGCCAAGTATCATTTTGAGCCCCTTTTTACATTATGTTGTGGACGAAAGGGGCCACACGCTGACCTGACAAGCTCAGGGAAGGCCTGCGTGGCAGCCTAGCAGACTCAGAGACCTAAAATAACCACAAAGGATGGTCTGAAATTAAACTTTAACTAAAAGCAGTTATGGTGGGCAGTTATGTCCTAGGCCAGTATCTTCACTGACAAGATCAACTTTGATCCTTACTGAGCCCATTTGCCTTTTTGCCTCTAAGATAACATACCCTTGAAATGTCTGGGTAACTTGTAACTTCCCTTTTTCTGGGAAGGGCACAACCAAATGTTCTGGGCGCCAGGGCAGATACTACAAATTCCTTCATTATCATGTTAATTGATCCTGCACCCACCTAAGTATGTGTCCATCATTTTACTTTTTATCCTATCCTAGAGGTTTCCCCGCTTCACTTAATCCCACCTCCTTAAATCTGTCACCAATGAATTTTATTTTTATTTATTTTATTTGTTTTAAAATATATTTTATTGATTTTTTACAGAGAGGAAGGGAGAGAGATAGAGAGTCAGAAACATCGATGGGAGAGAACCATCGATCAGCCGCCTCCTGCACATCCCCCACTGGGGATGTGCCCGCAACCCAGGCACATGCCCTTGACCGGAATCGAACCTGGGACCTTTCAGTCCGCAGGCCGACGCTCTATCCACTGAGCCAAACCGGTTTCGGCTGTCACCAATGAATTTCATGTAACCCACCTATGTCCCTCCTTTGATTGCAATGTATAAATACAATTGTAACCCCGCCATTCTTCGGAGCACTATCTCAATTTGTTGAGATTCTGCTTCCTGGCATATGTCGACAGTTTGGCTCAAATAAACTCACAAAAATTCTTTACAGGTTTCAATGGTTTTTTTACGTTAACAATGTCATGGACTTAAAACTCATTATATCATCCGCTAACTATTCTTAGAAACCTGCAAGACCTACCTACCCCGGTTACCTTTGATTTTTCTATTTCTTGGCTTTTAAGATACGTATCTATGTTTTTATTTCAATTCTAAAGACCTTGGTAATAGATGCTATCCAAATAAGCAAATGTATTTTCTCTCTAATGATAAAGGTTATGAACCTAGTGGGCTCTTGCTTGCTTTCTTATTTCTAGGACTATACAATTCTAACAGGTATTTAAATCAATGTCCCATTGAGTTTCAGATATCTCACAGAGCTTTATCTGATGATCACAAATTAAGTCATTCTTTATAACTATAATAAGTGTACAGAGGTTTTACCAAGCTAAGTGTTTTGTTATTTATTTTCTTATCTAAGCCTCATTATAATCCTACAAAGTAATCACTATTATTATGTCCAATACACAGAAGAGGCAATAGAGAAGTAACTTAACTGAAGCCACACAGCAAGAGGCAGAACTAAAACTCAAACCCAGGTCTATCTAATGACAAAGCCCACATGTCTAGTCAACAAAAACATCATACAGAGAAATACACATTAAGACCATAACTGACCACTTACCACTTCTTGCCTGTCAGAATAGCTATGTTTTGGTGTGTTTTGGGGTGTGTGTGTGTGTGTGTGTGTTTAATTGATACTATTGGAAAAGGGGTGAAAAATCAACCACTTTCATGCCCTGCTTATGAGCTGTAAATTGGCACAGTCTTTTTTTATTAAATATATTTTATTGACTTTTTACAGAGAGGAAGGGAGAGGGATAGAGAGTTAGAAACATCGATGAGAGAGAATCATTGATCAGCTGCCTCCTGCACACCCCCTACTGGGGATGTGCTCACAACCAAGGTACATGCCCTTGACCGGAATCGAACCTGGGACCCTTCAGTCCTCATGCTGACGTTCTATCCACTGAGCCAAACCGGTTAGGGCAGCACAGTCTTTCTGAAGTCCAACTTGATATCATTCAGTTCTCCTTCAAACAAGGAATTCCACCTGTTGGGATAGATCATAACAACATTATGTTTCATTGTGAAAAGAATTAGTGATGAAGGTACTCATTGGAAATGTCTGAAATGCCCATCACTAGGTTTTTAACCTAATGGTACCTCCACACAGTGGAATGCTGGACAGCCACAACAGTGATGAAGTGCGGTTCTGGTAAGCCATGCTGGCGGCAAGGAATAGAAACCCACTTGTTTTATCTCTAAAGGAAAAAAGGCCAGAATGCCGGGACCCGGTCCATCCTTGCTGGTTCAAGGGACCTGGCATATATGGCATACGGTTCTTAATATGTTTGCTCACCTTCTTGGCGCTGTGTTTTAACCAAGGTCACCTCTCTGAGAAAGGTTGTTTCCCCAGGTAGGGATTTTCCCCTGAAGTTAGGGAGGGAATAAAACCCCTTAACTAAGTGCCAGGCGGGTCATTAATCACTTTAACTACGAACAATCATGCTTAAGCTACATAAACTTTACTCCCTGGAATGGAGATAAGAAACACCCTAACCTTTGGAATAGAGATTGATAGGATTGGAATCAACTGGTATAAATACAGATGTAATGAGACAACAGGACACAGAACCTACACAGAATCTAGAGACAGAAGAACTTTGCTGAACAGAACTTGGCTAAAGATCCTGGACAGAAACTGGAGACAGAACCTAGAGACAGAACCTAGTGAGGGAACATGGCTACAGAACCTGGCTGGAGAACCTAGCAAGAGAACATGGACACAGAACCTGGCTGGAGATCCTGACCAGAACTTGGCTAGAGATCCTGGCTAGGCTGCTGATCAACTGAACGCTGTCTCCCTCCGTGTCATTCCTTCTTTGCCGACTCCGTCCACACCTTTGGGGACCCCTGGACCTGCTAGGGTTGGACTCCAGCACCAGAAGAGAGGCATTTGTAATAAATACTAGAGGCCCTTAGGCCTGGTCTCCCGCCTCCCCGCCTCCTCCTTCCCTCGCTCCCTCAGCGCCCTGACACTGGTAGCCTGCCATGTTCCGTGCCGCCCTCCTAGTGGTCAGCGCACATCATAGTGAGCAATTGAACTCCTGGTATCCCAGTCGAACTCCCTACGGCACACTTTGCATATTAGCCTTTTATATATATAGATATACATGGACTGAACCTAGAGCTGGGGAAAAAAAGGCTAATGGAAGATTGAAGGCATGGGATTTATTTGTTTGTCCCTCTGTGCATCTCTGCTTCCCCATGGGTCTGCTCTACCCTCCTCTCTTTGACAACCAGCTTCCTCCATTCTAGTTGTTTATGCTCCCTCATATCTCCAGCTTCTATTTGACTTGCCATGGTCTCAATTCAGCATCAGCTCCATTGAGGGTAATCTCAGTGGCCCAATTCCGTAACAAGTGTCATATGATTGACCCAGCTCATTTTTTCACCCCATGGTTATGTCTCTGACTCAGATACCAATCATTGGGTCAGCTACCAATCCTTTTTAGTACAATTAACTGTGGTCAGGGGATAGAGCCACGTAAGGACAGAAAACTATGAGCCCCCTGAGTATTATATCTAGGCAAACAATGATCAGTATTTCTAATGTGATGGTTAAGTAAAAATAACAAATTATGAACTAATAAATAGATTGTGATACCATTTTTGCTCTAAAAGTATATAGATATAGATGTGCATATGAACAAGGGGAAAAACTTGAAGCAATATATTCACAGTGGTTTCTTGAGGTGGTAAACTTAAAGTGGATTTGTGTAGGATTTGTTTATTTACTTATTTGTATTTACCAAGTTTTCTACCATGAGCTACTTGAAATAAGATTTGTCAGTAAGTATAAAGTTAGTAAATATGAAATGAGTAAATAAAATTAAATGACAATAATGAGCTGCATGGTCATTTTGGGAGATGGAATTGGTTCATGACCTCAAGAATTTACAAGACTCATGGGAATGGAGCAATATGAACAGGATAGCTTCAGATAAGCATCATAATAGAAGTTTCTCTGGGCCTGGAATACCTTTAAGCCTCTTATCTGTTTGGGAAATTCCTACTAACTTGCCAGACCCAACTCAAATGTCACCTTCTCCTCCAGGCTAAATTAATCACTTCCTTGTTTATTTCCCTGGAACACTTTATTTTATCTCCCCCCCCCCCCCAGGAGCACTTCAAAATATATATATATATCCCAGCTGGCATGGTTCAGTGGTTGAGGGTCGACCTATGAACCTGGAGGTCACGGTTCAATTACCAGTCAGGACACATGCCTCCCTTGCAGCCAATCAATGATTCTCTCTCATCATTGATATTTATATCTCTCTCTCCCTCTCCTTTCCTCTCTGAAATCAATAAAAATATATTTTAAAAAACTATTTATTGAGAGGGGGGAGGGGGAGAGAGAAAAAGATAAGGGTACAGGGAGAGAGAGAGAACACCAATTTGTTGTTCCACTTATTTGTGCATTCATTGGTTGACTCTTGCACATGCCCTGACCAGGGATAGAGCCTGCAACCTTGGTGTATCGGGCCGAGGCTCTAACCAACTGAGCTATGCGGCCAGGACGCTAGGAGCACTTTAAAAACCATTTGTCTTCAAAAATAAGTCCCAAGTTTTTTTTCATATTGTAATACTTCAGAATCAGGATAGGTCTTACAATCAGTATTAAAGGAAATTAACCAGCCCTAACTGGTTTGGCTCAGTGGATAGAGCGTCGGCCTGCGGACTGAAAGGGCCCTGGTTCGGTTCTGGTCAAGGGCATGTGCCTTGGTTGCGGGCACATCTCCAGTAGGGGGTGTGCAGAAGGCAGCTGATCGATGTTTCTCTCTCATCAATGTTTCTGGCTCTCTATCCCTCTCCCTTCCTCTCTGTGGAAAATCAATACAATATATTTTTTAAAAAATTAAAAATAAATAAAAATAAAAATAAATTTTTAAAAAAGGAAATTAACCAGATACCAGGTAGACAGAGAAGTCAATGGAAAAATAACATAACTGTAATTGCTTGCAGATGTGTCCCTTTAAATTCTCAGTAAAGGTCAAAAGACTTTCTGAGCTAGAAGTGATGACAGATTCACATCTCAGGAATGACTGTGCGGATCTAAATAGAGTTAGACTCTTCCCAAAAGGCTTGGCTCCAACATTGATTTAGAGAAGAGGCTAGTAATTCCAGTGATACATTTATGCTGTTGTCTATCAGACAACATATGTTTAAAAACATATACATTTGGTAAGATATTCTTTTTTGCCGAAACCGGTTTGGCTCAATGGATAGAGCGTCGGCTTGCGGACTGAAAGGTCCCAGGTTCGATTCCGGTCAAGGGCATGTACCTGGGTTGCAGGCACATCCCCAGTAGGGGACCTGCAGGAGGCAGCTGATTGATGTTTCTCTCTCATCAATGTTTCTAACTCTCTATCTCTCTCCCTTCCTCTCTGTAAAAAATCAATAAAATATATTTTAAAAATATATATATTCTTTTTTAAAATATATATATATATTGCTGGGGTCCAACCCCAGCAGGTCCAGGGGTCCCCAAAGGTGTGGACGGAGTCAGCAAAGAGGGAATGACACGGAGACAGAGTTCAGTTGATCAGCAGCCTAGCCAGGATATCTAGCAAGGATCTCCAGCCAAGTTCTGTGTAGGATCTCCAGCCAGGTTCTGTAGCCATGTTCTAGTCAGGTTCTCTTGCCATGTTCTATCCAGGTTCTGTAGCCAGGTTCTGTCTCTAGGTTCTTCAGCCAGGTTCTCTCGCTAGGTTCTGTCTCTAGGTTCTGTGGCCAGTTTCTGTGTCTAGGTTCTGTGTCCTGTTGTCTTGTTACATCTGTATTTATACCAGTTGATTCCAATCCTATCAATCTCTATTCCAAAGGTTAGGGCGTTTCTTATCTCCATTCCAGGGAGTAAAGATTATGTAGCTTAAGCATGATTGTTCGTAGTTAAAGTGATTAATTACCTGCCTGGCACTTAGTTAAGGGGTTTTATTCCCTCCCTAACTTCAGGGGAAAATCCCTACCTGGGGAAACAACCTTTCTCAGAGAGGTGACCTTGGTTAAAACACATAGTGCCAAGAAGGTGAGCAAACATATTAAGAACAGTATGCCATATATGCCAGGTCCCTTGAAACAGCAAGGATGGACCGGCTCCCGGCAATATATATTTTTAGAGAAAGGAAAGGAGAGGAATAGAGAGTTAGAAACATCCACGAAAGAGGGACATCATCAATTGGCTGCCTCCTGCAGGGGGTTGAGAGGTAAGTGCCCTTGACCAGAATTGAACCTGGGACCCTTCAGTCCACAGGCCTATGCGCTATCCACTGAGCCAAACCAGCTACAGCTGGTAAGGTATTCTTAATGTCCCAAAAAGCTGTTGGAAGCTGATGGTGCATCCCACAATCAAAGGTGTCTTCAAGGAAGTGTATGACCTTAAATGGCTCTATTATAGCACTTAGATCATTGAATTACAATCAGTTATTTACCTGTCCATCTTCCTTTTTAAAAAAAATATATTTTTACTGATTTCAGAGAGGAAGGGAGAGGGAGAGAGATTAAAAACATCAGTGATGAGAGAGAATCACTGATCAGCTGCCTCCTAGATGCCCCGCACTGGGGATGGAGCCCGCAACCCATGCATATGCCCTGACCCGGAATCCAACAGTGACCTCTGGGTTGATGCTCAACTACTGAGCCAAGCTGCCAGGCTTCCCAGACAGACCACTAAACACCTCAACGACAGAAAAATGGGTAAATACACTCAATGTGAATAGTTAACAAGTGTAACATCCTTCCTGTTGGATTTTTAAGATTTGCTTTTCATATCGTTTATGTAGGAATTTTCCAGAAGGAGGGGGTCCATAGGACCCCTTTTATAAATGAGAAAACAAGCACACAGAGGTTTGGTATTTTGCTCAAGTCATAAGATTTAGAGTTAGGAATCAGAGCGGGTCTTTCTGATTCTAAAATCTCTGGCATATCACTAACAGCACATCCCAGTTTATAGATAGATTATCACTGAGAAGGTATTCATTCACTTCCTGCACATGCCAAATGGTCTCTGAAAACCCTTCAGCAAACATGTATGAACACCCGTGTCCTGGTCTAAAGACAACTGACAGCAGAGACCTAGAAGTTGTGGGAGGAAGCCAGGAAGTCAGCCCAGGATGAAGTCGGCGCTTTGGTTTCCGGGCTGGGGTTAGAATGGGCCACAGACACTGCTGCAGACTCACAGCTAAAGACAAAGGATGAATATAAGGACTCATCAAGAGACATAGTTAGAACCATAAGCCAGATCCAAGTATGCAGAAAAGAGAAGCAGGTGGGGCAAAGATCACCAGATTCCTCCCCAAGACCGATGCTGAGATGGGCAGGGTTCCCTCGTGGCACACATTTAAACAGCTATAGACTGACAATGGGTTACTAGCCACAGTAGCTAACCTGTATTTAGCACACAACTGACAGATTCAGAGCAAAAGCCATGCTTGGTAATAAAAGCAAGCTTCTGGCTTCAGGATCCCTAGAATTGTCTCCTGAAGAATCAGATGGGCAGCTAACGCAGGTGGGATGGACCTGCCATCCTGGCTGCAGGCAGAAAAGCCAAGCATTTGCAGACTGGGACCTCATTGTGGACAAAGAAGCTAGTATCTGGGGCAGAAGGCAGGGTCATACCGGGAGAAGCAGCAGGAAGGGAAAGTGGACGCCAGAGCCCATGTCAGGGTCTTAAATTCTACATTAAGGACATTCAACTCTCTTCTAATAGGAAACTAAGTTTTTAAAAGCAGGGAGGGATATAATTTGACTCAACAAAAATGTATGAAATGTTTGCACTAGGTACGAACAAGGGCATAAAGTTGAGTTAAACATAGTCCCTGCCCTTCAGACAAGTACACAAATGACTTTACAAGATGAAATTAGAAGTGTAATGCAAGATGTAGAAAGGGTTACAGAGACCCAAAAGAGGTCCCGCCCTACCTGGTTTGGCTCAGTGGGTAGAGCCTCAGCCTGCAGACTGAAGGGTCTCAGGTTCGATTCCCGTCAACGATACATGCCCAGGTTGTGGGCTCAATCCCCAGTAGGGGTGGTTCAGGAGGCAGCCGGTGAATGAATCTCATCATTGATGTTTCTATTTCTCTCTCCCTCTCCTTTCCTCTCTGAAATCAATAAATATATTCTTTTAAGAAAGAGAGAGACATCCCATCTGCCTGATGGAAGATATCTGGAATATTTCATGGAGAGGGAGGGTTTTAAAGGGCTTTGAAGAATGAGTAGTTTATGAACTAGAATTCCCTGAATCGGCCACAGGGACAACCAATACCCTTGTAAAAAGTTGTGCAATTTCCCTGCTAATCAGAGAGATGTATATTAAAACCACAATGCAATGTCATTCATACCCATCAGATTAGAAACATTTTAAAGTCTGATGAAATAAAGGGTTGGCAAGGAAGAATAGTGAAGAGAATACCTACTGTGAGAATGGAAACCAGTACAACCACTTGGGAGAATAATTTGAAAATATCTAGTTAGAGATGCACTTAACCTATGACTTCAGAATTCCATTCTTAGGTGTACAGACCCAGAGACTCCTACACATGCATGCAAGCAGACATAGAATGTCATCGCAGCAAATGCCTGTGACAGCAAAAACCAGAAGTGATCTAAATAGCCATCAGCAAAAAAACAGGTAAGCCCTAGGGTTTGGCTCAGTGGATAGAGCGTCAGCCTGCAGACCAAAGGGTCCCAGGTTTGATTCCGGTCAAGGGCACATGCCCAGGGTTGTGGGCTCGATCCCCAGTAGGGGGCGTGCAGGAGGCAATCAATCAATTATTCTCTCTCATCGTTGATGTTTCTCTCTTTCCCTTTCTCTGAAATCAATAAAAATATATATTTTTTTAAAATATATTTTATTGATTTTTTTACAGAGAGGAAGGGAGAGAGATAGAGAGTTAGAAACATCGATGAGAGAGAAACATCGATCAGCTGCCTCCTGCACATCTCCCACTGGGGATGTGTCCGCAACCCAGGTACATGCCCTTGACCGGAATCGAACCTGGGACCTTTCAGTCCGCAGGCCGACGCTCTATCCACTGAGCCAAACCGGTTTCGGCAGAAATCAATAAAAATATATTTTTAAAAAAACAGGTAAATTGTGGTGTGATTATATAGTGAATATTAAAGCATGGACATGAATGAAGGACAACTACATTGAATATGGATGTCTTTCACAAATATAGTATTGAGGAGGGAAAGTATAAAATACTTGCCTTGATATCCATTTGCAGACAGTTTAAACAAATTTATGCAAATCAGTACTATACATTACTTAGGGATCTATATCAATATTTGCATATAAATATATGGAGAGAGGAAGCTTAAATAAATGTAAAGTCATAGGAGTGAGAAATACCAAATTCAGGAGAGGGCAATGAGGGTTGGGGAAGGGGCTGTAATTGAGGAAGGGTTCACAGAAATCTTTAAGTGTGCTTTTTCTTTCATGTTTTATTAAAGTGTAGTTGACAACATTTTAGTTCTTATTTTTAAAATATGTTTTTATTGATTTCAGAGAGGAAGGGAGAGGGAGAGAGAGAAACATCGATGATGAGAGAGAATCATTAATCGACTGCTGCCTGCACGCCCCACACTTGGATTGAATCCCCAACCCGTGCATGTGCCCTGACCAGGAATCGAACCATGACTTCCTGGCTCATAGATCAATGCTCAACCACAGAACCATGCCGGCCGGGCCAACATTTTATCTATCTATCTATCTATCTATCTATCTATCTATCTATCTATTTATTTATTCATTTATAATCCTCACCCAAGGATATTTTTCCATTGATTTTTGGAGAGAGTGTAAGAGAGAGGGTAAGACAGAGAGAAACACATCGATTGGTTGCCTCCTGCATGCACCCTGTCCAGGGCCCAGGCCAGGGAGGAGCCTGCAGCCCAATGGAGGTACCTGCCCTTGACTGGAATTGAACCCAGGACCCTTCAGTGTACACGCGGATGCTCTATCCACTGAGCAAAACCGACGAGGGCCCAAAATTTTATTTCTTTTTTTTTTAATATTTTATTGATTTTTTATAGAGAAGAAGGGAGAGGGATAAAGAGTCAGAAACATCGATGAGAGAGATCAATCAGCTGCCTCCTGCATGCCCCATACTGGGGATGTGCCAGCAACCAAGGTACATGCCCTTGACCGGAATCGAACCCGGGACCTTTCAGTCCGCAGGCCGACGCTTTATCCACTGAACCAAACCGGTTTGGCCAAAATTTTATTTCTTAAGCTATATGGTAGATACATGGTTGCCCTTTGCACTAACCTTTATACCTTCTGTATTTGTAATCTTTTTTTTTTTAAATATATTTTATTGATTTTTTACAGAGAGGAAGGGAGAGAGATAGAGAGTTAGAAACATCGATGAGAGAGAAACATCGATCAGCTGCCTCCTGCACATCTCCTACTGGGGATGTGCCCGCAACCCAGGTACATGCCCTTGACCGGAATCGAACCTGGGACCTTTCAGTCCGCAGGCCGACGCTCTATCCACTGAGCCAAACCGGTTTCGGCCCTTCTGTATATCTTACAGATTGAATTTTTTCAAATAAAGTGGAAACCTGTTCAGTAGGAAAATTGAGGCAGGAAGTCATTTTGAGAAGAAACTGTGTTGAGGAGGGCAAGCTGTGTTCAGGGAACACGGGTCACCACTCTGCTTGGCAGGGTAAAGGGCATTTGTGTCATCAGAACAGCAGTGAAGGGCATTTTATATCAAACTTGTGCTTATACACCACCCTGCGCTTGATAAATTACTGTCACACACGCTAACTCATTTGATTCTCAACTTGAGTATTCTCTCTTTATATACACAGGAAGGTTAGGTGATATATTTCCATTTTTGTTATAGAAAATGTTTAAAAAGATATGTAATAAATGGTGGTGGTTATCTCTGCAAGGTGGAATAATAGGTGAATTTTTTTGTTTGCTTAATTGTATTTTTGTGATATTTCTAAAATGAACATGTACTATGTACGAACTAAAAAAGTAATAAAGAAGTAAGGGAGCCCTAGCTGGTTTGGCTCAGTGGATAGAGTGTCAACCTGCAGACTGAAGGATCCTGGGTTTGATTCCGGCTAAGGGCACATGCCTGGGTTGCAGGCTCCATCCCAAGTAGGGGGTATGCAGGAGGCCGCCAATCAATGATTTTCTTTCATCATTGATGCTTCTTTCTCTCTCTCTCTCTCTCTCTCTCCCTCTCTCCCTCTCTCCCTCTCCCTCTCCCTTTCTCTCTGAAATCAGTAAAAATACATTTTAAAAAAGAAGAAGCCCTAACCAGTTTGGCTCAGTGGATAGAGCATCGGCCTATGGACTCAAGGGTCCAGGTTCGATTCCAGCCAAGGGCATGTACCTTGGTTGCGGGCACATCCCCAGTAGGGGGTGTGCAGGAGGCAGCTGATCGATGTTTCTCTCTCATCGATGTTTCTAACTCTCTATCCCTCTCCCTTCCTCTCTGTAAAAAAATCAATAAAATATATTTTAAATAAATAAATAAATAAGAAGTGAGGGAAACGGAAGGGAACAGGAAATAAAGCAAGTGACTTCCTTAAAGCCAAATAATAAAGTTTTTGGATTCTCTCTCATCATTGATGTTTCTATCTCTCTCTCCCTCTCCCCTCCTCTCTGAAATCAATAAAAATATATTTTTTTAAAAAAAGAAAGAAGCTAACATATGAAAAAAAACGTTCAACTTCACTGCTAATCAAAGAAAAGCAAACGAGAACAATCTGTAAAAATCCTGTCTCTTAAGTGAGCAAAACTGTTTTTCAGGGACGAGGGTGTGGGGACGCTGGTGCGCATCTGTGGCTGGTAGCATGGCAAATGGGTACCGCTGGCTCAGAAAGCGATTTAGCAAGAAGTAACGAGAGCTGTAAAAAAGTTCACACCCTGCAGAAATCATCTAAATTGTGGAAACATTTTTTTCTGGGAGGAAAAAAGAAGGTTTGCACAAGAGGACTATTGATGTCGCAGGGCCTCTTGCCTTCAGACAGAAGGTCCGAGCATGGCTGGTTATAGACGCGTGGGCCTATAGTTTCCTGGACGTTGTTTGCACTACATAAGGGGAGGGTTTGTTTTCCAGCCGAAGGAAAAATGAGAAAGTGTGATTGAGAAAGAATGGAGAGGACTGGCCTAGTGCTTGTCCAGGCCCAGGCACTTGGACTATCCCTCCTTTTTTTATTCTCAGTATAACTCAACTTTATGAGATTTGCGTGGAAAAGGTGAGTCTCTGCTAGAGTGTTCTGTTTTCCTATTTGCTTTTTCTCTCGTGAAATATACTCTAAACTAAAAGGATATAAATAATGCAGATTAATTTAAATTAAAATTAATTTTTAAATTCTGTGTATTCAGCACCCAGCTTAAGAAATAGAAACTTTGCCGAAACTGGTTTGGCTCAGTGGATAGAGCGTCGGCCTGCGGACTGAAGGGTCCCGGGTTCGATTCCGGTCAAGGGCATGTACCTGGGTTGTGGGCACATCCCCAGTGGGGGATGTGCAGGAGGCAGCTGATCGATGTTTCTCTCTCATCGATGTTTCTGGCTTTCTATCTCTCTCCCTTCCTCTCTGTAAAAAATCAATAAACTATATTAAAAAAAAGAAAAAGAAATAGAAACTTAGTATTTTTTTTCCTCATTTTAGTCAACCTCTACCCTGGCTTTGATGAATCCTTTGTTTTCGTTTCTTTCCTTTTTTAGGGAGAGAGAAAGAGAGAGAGAAGGAGGGAGAGAGAGAGAGAACATTAATTTGTTGTTCTACTTATTTATGCATTCATTCGATGATGCTTGTATGTGCCCTGACCGGGAATAGAACCTGAAACCCTGGCATATCGAGATGATGCTCTAACCAACTGAGCTAACCGGCCAGGGTGGATCTTGTTTTTAGATTTGGTTCTTTATCCTAAAAGCTGTCAATTTTAAGCATTTAGGTGATATGATTTAAGGTTTTTAAAAGATCACTCTGACTTCTCTGAGAAGAAATTAGCAAAAATAATATCTGGGGTATTAGTAGGAAGCTACTCCAGGGACTTAGGTAAGGGATGGTGGTGATTTGGGACTAGAGAGTGGCCTTGGAGATGGAGAGACTGGTAGATGGTTCTGAGAGGAGCCTGAGAGGTAAAGTTGACAGGGCCTGGAGATGACGTGGGTTTTAAAGTGGAGGGAGGCCCTAGCCGGTTTGCTCAGTGGATAGAGCATCAGCCTGCAGACTGAAGGGTCCTGGGTTTGATTCCAGTCAAGGGCACATGCCCGGGTTGCAGGCTCGATCCCCAGTAGGAGGCAGTCGATCAATAATCCTCATCATTGATATTTCTATCTCTCTCTCCTTCCTTTCTCTCTGAAATCAATAAAAATTTTAAAAAATATTTCTTGGCAGAACCCTGAGCTTTAAAGAAAAAATCAAAAATCAATGGAGTGCCGAAACCGGTTTGGCTCAGTGGATAGAGCGTCGGCCTGCGGACTGAGGGGTCCCAGGTTCGATTCCGGTCAAGGGCATGTACCTGGGTAGCGGGCACATCCCCAGTGGGAGATGTGCAGGAGGCGACTGATCGATGTTTCTCTCCCATCGATGTTTGTAACTCTCTATCCCTCTCCCTTCCTCTCTGTAAAAAATCAATATATTAAAAAAAAAATCAATGGAGTGAAGGAGAGAGGAGGTGTGGAGCATGTACAAGGAGCTAATGGCCCGTCACGGGGTAGCAACAAAGGGAAAATATGTTGTGGACGAAAGGGGCCACATGCTGACCTGACAAGCTCAGGGGAGGCCTGCATGGCGGTCTTGCAAACTCAGAGACCTAAAGTCACCACAAAGGATGGTCTGAAATTACACTTGAACGAAAGCAGTGATGGTGGGTAGTTACATCCCAGGCCAGTATCTTCACTGACAAGGTCAACCTTTACCTTAACTGAGCCTATCTGTCTTTTTGCATCTATGATAACATACCTTTGACATGTCTGGGTAACTTGTAACTTCCCTTTTTCTGGAGCCCCTGGGGCACGACCAAATGTGCTGGGTGCCAGGACAGATGCCACAAATTCCTTCATCATCATGTTAATTGTTCCTGCACCCACCTAAGTATGTGTCCATCATTTTACTTTTTATCCAATCCCAGGGGTTTCCCTGCTTTGCTTTATCCCTACTCCTTAATCTATCACCCATGAATTTCATGTAACTCACCTATGTCCCTCCTTTGATTCCAATGCATAAATACAGTTGTAACCCGCCATTCTCCGGAGCATTATCTCAATTCCTTGAGGTTCTGCTTCCCGGCATATGTCGACAGTTTGGCTCAAATAAACTCACAAAATTCTTTACAGGTTTCAATGGGGGTTTTTTTTACGTTAACAATGGAAAGTCAGTTACCTTGACTCTCACCAATACATTGAGGGGTTCCCTGCTCATGGCTGGAGGGTTGGGGGGAGGTGGCAGAGCCCCAAAGCAAGTCCCACGTCGCCCTGCAAGAGCTCATGTTATGGGAGAGACATTTCTGTAGATGTACAAGCATGAAAAACAAGGTGATAGAAAAAGACGCAATTTACGTTACAAGCCCGTGACCTGTGTCTGTTCAATACTGTTAGGAAGTCGGAATAGGAGCGGCTGGAGCCTGGGGGTCTTGAGTTTGGAGGGAATGTGCCAACTCTGCTGGCAGCGACTAGGTTGCCAGCCAGCCTCCTCTCCTCCAAGAACCGGGGGAGGGCTGAGGAGCGGGAGATGGAGAGGAAGCCAGGCTACAGGCCACCTGCTTTTATCTCTCAGAGCGTGAAGGTGCGTATATGGAAGAGCCTGCTCGCCATGTTGGCCGGGGTCTGTGAGAGCCCCCAATTATTTATTTATGTATTTATTATTTATTTTATTTCAGAGAGGGGAAAGGAGAGGGAGAGATAGAAACATCAATGAGGAGAGAAAGAATCATTGATGGGCTGCCTCCTGCACGCCCCACACTGGGGATGGAGCCCAGAACCTGGGCATCTGCCCTGACCGGGAATTGAACCGTGACCTCCTGGTTCAGAGGTCGACACTTAACCAGTGAGCCACGCCGGCTGGGCCGGCTCCCTCTTGTGGGACACTCTTCCAGGACACTTCACGTTAATCCAGTGAAAAACTGTCAGAATGTCTCTTCTGAGGGATATCATACTCAACTCTGCAGTCTCATATTCCACGTCCTACCCCTGGCCAAAACACTCCCACCCCCGTAGAGATGGTACCCCTGGAGTTCACATATATTACCCCTAGAGTTTTTGTTTTGTTAATCCTCACCCAAGGATATTTGTCCATTGATTGTCAGAGAGAGTGGAAGAGAGAGGGAAAGACAGAGAGAAACATCGATGTGAGAGAAACACATCGATTGGTTGCCTCCTGCATGAGCCCTGACTGGGGCCCGGGCCGGGGGGGAGCCGGCAACCAAGGTACGTGCCCTTGACCAGAATTGAACCCGGGACCCCTTGGTCTGCAGGCCAATGCTCTATCCACTGAGCCACATCGGCTCGGGCTATCCCTAGAGGTTCTGATGCAGTAGGTCTGGGGTGAGGACTTAGACTTCGCATTTCTAACAAGTTCCCAGATGCTAATGCTACTGATCTGGGTTTACATTTTGGGAACCACTGCACTCAATGAACCAGATTGTTTTTTCCTGGTCAATTATCTAACTTCCCTGACAAAGAAAGAGCTTAGGTCATCAGTATGTTCTGTCCCCCATGAGTTAAAGCCCTCAGGGGACATTCCATAGAACAGAAGGGGACAAAATAGTATTCCAAGGCTGTTGTAGTAATTTAGTCTGAGTAACACAGGAAGGCTTTTAAGAAAAACCTTCAGGCACCCACTTTTCCCTCTAGAGCAGTGGTTCTCAACCTTCCTAATGCCGCGACCCTTTCATACAGTTCCTCATGTTGTGGTGACCCCCAATTTCATTGTTACAAACTGAACTTAATGAAAGCATAGTGACTCATCACAAAAACAATATGTAATTATAGATGTGTTTGCCGATGGTCTTAGGCGACCCCTGTGAAAGGGTCGTTCGACCCCCAAAGGGGTCGCGGCCCACAGGTTGAGAACCGCTGCTCTAGAGTATTCAACACCCCGAACACGCCCTCCTTAGCCCCTTGCATCTGCCCTTACCTGTCCTCCCTTACTCCTCCAGGACCAAGGACCCCCGGCCCAGAATCCTGTAAAGCTCCCTGGAACTTGGGCTCCACGCCTCCGTCATGTCCAAATGCAGAGCGGTCTGACGGATACAATACCAGACACTGACAAACCCCAGGGCTGGTCGGTTCCGCGTTGCCGACAGGAGACCTGCAGCCAAAACTCCGGCTCTTCTGTTAACTACGTGACCCACAGCGAGTGGTTTGGCATTTTTCAGGCCTTGGGTTTTCAGCACGTGAAAAAAGAAGCCTGTCATCAGGAGAGAAAAGGAGACATCTGGAGAAATATTACCCAGAGGTCCTCGGGAAAAAAGACATTTGCAACAGTATTGGATAGGGATATTACACTTTATGGTTTAACAACAAAGTGCTCGCGTGCGTGCGTGCGTGCGTGCGTGCAAGCTCTCACAACCACCTTGTGAGGTAGGGAAGGTAGGGCCTGACCAAAGGCAGAAGTCTGGCCAAGGTTAAGTGTCAGGGCCAGGACTCAAACTGCTCACCTTCTCAGCGAAGTCAGCGTTCTTGCCAACACTGCCTTTCCTCAGTGCGTTCCAATTAAATACAGGACTGGACCAGTGTGTAACATGAATGACCCTGAGAAGGTCAGAGAGTTGCAGTAACTTAAAACTAAGAGGCAAAGGAGCCAGCGGATTTGAAAACAGGAGCCGTTTCCTGCAGCTGGATGCCGGGGAGGGTCCCTGTAGCGTTGCCCAGTCGTCTCAGGAATCTTGTTTCCACAACGTGACGGTCCTCTTCCAGGTCCCTCTGGCTGGCTTGTCCCTGGATCTTTCTGTGCCTCGGATGGCAGCAAACCGCCAATGGGAGCACCTCAGTCAGGCACTGCTGCTGTACCGAAAGCTTCAGAAATTCTTTCGGCCTCTTAGTCACAAGACCGCAAACATCCTCTAAGACTAATTCTGCCTCGTCATGGCAATGAGACATCTGGTGACTAATGCCTGCACAGCACTGGCTTGGGACAGTGTTTTCTGTTTTATGAAGTCTGGGCGCTCACACCCCAAATCTAATGCCAACCTAATTGCTTGCAAGTCCTCAGCTCGCAGGGCTGCCCTAATAAATGTCTTACTGTGTAATAAGGCTGATATAAGCAGCCAGCTTGGCATGGAGTGTCTTTTAAGGGGCAGGCACAATATTGAGGGCTTTATATAAGATCTCAAGTATTCCTCATTTTTATGATAACGTGACCATTTTGTTACTAGGAGCCTATTTTGTGCCAGGCACTGCTTACAGGAGACCTTTAGGTCACATTTATTTCACTTCTCTTATAGTAACCAGGCATCAACCATTCAATTTATATTTCCCTAAGAATCCATCAAAAACATTGAAGGAATGCCTTTTGTGTTCAAACATTGTTTGGATCCTATAGGTTTATCCTTACCATTAAAACATGAAAAAAAAAAAAGAAAGAAAGAGAGGGAACAGATTAGGGCCCAGCTTGAACCACTGGTGCCCAGGTTCCTAGTTGGGGTACTTGAAGATAGTTTTCTCTATTGGGGTACTTAAAGATAAAAATTTGGCCCTGGCCGGTTTGGCTCAATGGATAGAGCGTCTGCCTGGGACTGAAGGGTCCCAGGTTCAATTCCAGTCAAGGGCGCATGCCTGGGTTGCAGGCTCGATCCCCAGTTGGGGGCATGCAGGAGGCAGCCAATCAATGATTCTCTGATCATTGATGTTTCTCTCTCTCTCTCTCTCTCTCTCTCTCTCTCTCTCTCTCTGCTTCCTCTCCCTTTCTCTCTGAAGTCAATAGAAATATATATATATTTTAAATTTTTGGAAGGGAGCAGCAAAACCACTAAAGATTATTTCCTATTAAATCAAATGAGTGTTTTGATGGCATAAAAGGTGTGCTTTCTGACGGAAGCTCTTGTCACATTTACTACAGTGGAAAGGTTTTTCTCCTGTGTGCGTCCTCTGGTGTGTCAGGAAGTGGGAACGCTGATTGAAGGTTTTGCCACACTCGGGGCACGGATACGGTCTCTCTCCTAAGTGGATCCGCTGATGGGTCACGAAGTGGGAGCTCTGATTGAAGCTCTTCCCGCACTCGCCACACCTGTAGGGTCTCTCGCCCGTGTGGATCCGCTGGTGCTTAACGAGGGCAGAGCTGTCGGCGAACCCTTTGCCGCAGCTGTCGCACTTAAAAGGCCGCTCGCCGGTGTGGGTCCTCTGGTGCGTGACCAGATGGGAGCTCTGGCTGAAGCTCTTGGGGCAGGAGGGGCAGCTGAATGGCCTCTCTCCCGAGTGCGTGCTCATGTGCGCAACGAAATGGGAACTGTCCGTGAAGCCCTTCCCGCACTCGGGGCATTTAAAGGGCCGCTCCCCCGTGTGGGTTCGCTGGTGCTTGATCAGATCCGAGCTCTGGCTGAAACTCTCCCCGCAGTCATCACACCGGTAAGGCCTCACTCCTGTGTGCGTCCTCTGGTGGGTGATGAAATTGGAGCTTCGGCTGAAGCTTTTGTGACATTTGAGGCACGTGTAGGGCTTCTCTCCGGTGTGGGTTCTTTGGTGCATGATGAGGTGTGGCTTCCGCCCAAAAGTCTTCCCACACTCTGGGCACTCATAGGGCCTCTCGCCCGTGTGGGTCCTCTGATGTTTGATGAGTGTTGAGCTGTCGCCGAATTTTTTCTCACACCCACTGCACTGGTAGGGTTTCTCCCCTGTGTGTGTTCTGCGGTGGGTGACGAGGTCTGAACTCTGCTTGAAGCCTTTCCCACACTCGGTGCATTTATAAGGCCTCTCGCCGGTGTGGGTTCTTAGGTGTCTAATGAGATAGGAGCTCTGGTTAAAGGTTTTCCCACATTCTGCACACACAGGCTTCTTTCCTGCGTATCCCTCCAGGAGCTTGTTTAAATCCTTGTCCCGATGGCCCTCCCCTGGAAGGGTTCCAGGTTCTAGTTCAAGGCCCCTCTCCCAGCTTCCTCCCCAGCTAGGAGTCTGATAAACATCTTTATTGGCCCCTTCTGAGGATGTTCTGCTTTGTCCTGCTGTTTCAGAAACATCCTGATGGAGTTTTTCCAGCTGATTCTCCAAGTCTGAAAAAGTAACAGAAGTGACTGAGAATAAAGTTGTCAGGAACATACATCAGAAGGCAGCAAGAAAGATTAAAATTAGTGTTTTTACAACAGACTATACTTAATTTGACTACTTTGGTTTTCACTCTGTGAAAAGTTTATTGATGTTCATTGAGCTCACAGAAACCATGAATTCCTAAACCGTTTTTATTTTAAGACTAGAGGCCCGGTACACAAAATTTGTGCGGGGGGGGGGGGGTTGTCCCTCAGCCCAGCCTGCACCCTTTCCAATCTGGGACCCCTTGAGGGATGTCCAACTGCCCGTTTAGGCCCGATCCCAGTGGACTGCTGGCTCCCAACTGCTCATCTGCCTGCCTGCCTGATCACCCCCTAACCACTCCCCTGCCAGCCTGATTGAGGCCTAACTGCTCCCTTGCCAGCCCAATTGCCCCCAACTGCCCTCCCCTGCTGGTCTGGTTGCCCCTAACTGTCTTCCCCTGCAGGTCTGGTTGCCCCCAACTTCCCTCCCCTGCTGGCCCGGTCACCCCTAACTGCCCTCCCTTGACAGCCTGGTCGCCCCCAACTGTCCTCCCCTGCTGGCCATCTTGTGTGTTGGAGTGATGGTCAATTTGCATATTACCTCTTTATTATATAGGATGACCAGATAAATCTTGAGATGACCTTTACATCCTTCAAGAGTAAGCCACATGTTGTCAAAATTAGGCACCTCCTTTCAAAGATGTCACAGTGGAAACGAAAGTGACATGCTTACTTAGAAAGAGACTTTATTTGGTCAATTTGTGCCTGCCCAAGAACTCAAATGTAAACTTCCGATGGGAAGAACAAAACTCCAGGGCAGCATTTCACATTCTTCTCCCACCAAGTAACATTCACATCTCACCTGAGTGACTTTCCTTTAGGATCTCCCTTGCCTCAAAATGTTGGAGTGGTAGGAGCCATGGCTCGTCTTTCTGTTCCAGGTGGGAGAGGACACTTGGTCTAGAAATCCTATACAGGAAGATGAACAGAGGATGTTGATCTGAGCCAATCACACGAGGCCTGGCCAAAATGTCAGCCCTCCTCCTTCCCTAGGTAGAAGGAGACACCCAGAGAAACGCTCATGTGTCTTTTGTCTCATTAAAAGGGCAGCCACGCATATCCCCAGTAGGAGATGTGCAGGAGGCAGCTGATCGATGTTTCTCTCTCACCGATGTTTCTAACTCTCTATCTCTCTCCCTTCCTCTCTGTAAAAAATCAATAAAATATATTTAAAAAAAAAAAAAAAAAAAAGGGCAGCCACGGCAAAGTGATAAAAGAGGGTGATCTCCCCAAGAGGCTGAGGAAAAGCCCTTTTCCTCCCATTAAAAAAAACAAAACAAAAACCCAGCAGAATCTCAGAGGGAAGGTGGGGGAGGATGTGTGGGTGGGAGGTAATCAACCAAAGACAGTGTATGCATATATGCATAACCCATGGATGCAGACAGTGGGGTGGTGAGGGCCTGGAGTGGGGGGTGAGGGGGCTGGTGGGGGTAGATGGAGGATAAAAGGGGACATATGTAATACTTTCAACAATAAATTTATTTTAAAAAAATCAGACATAGGTCATTGAAACTCTAGGGTAAGTACAATAACTCATCTCTGAAGGCACAAGGCTAAACCCCTGTGGAAAGATAATTTTATCAGAAACAAAGCCGCCATGACCTCACCCTTAGAGAGAATCAAGGAAGTTAACTATAATATTGGTCTTTAAATTTTTCCCAGAAGGACAGCAATAGATACAGCTATGAGAAAAAGACGAACACTTGTAAGAAAAAAAATAATGAACATAGGCAATTCACAAAAGAAAGAAAAGTAGCCTATAAATATACGGAAAATCTTACACTTACTATTAACCTAAGAAATTTAAATTCAAATGATTGTCCGGCCTCTGTGGCTCAGTGGTTGAGCATCGACCCATGAAACAAGAGGTCACTGGTTCGATTCCCAGTCAGGGCACATGCCCAGGTTTTGGGCTCGATCCCCAGTAGGGGGTGTGCAGGAGGCAGCTAATTGATGATGTTTCTCTCTCATTGATGTTGCTATCTCTGTGTCCCACTCCCTTCCTCTCTCTAAAACCAATTTAAAAAACATACTTTAAAAAATTAAAACAATGATACACTTAGGCAATAAGAGTAGAGGTGAAGAGTGCAAACTCAAGAGTCATATTGCCTGAGTTTGAATCCGAACCCTATCTCTTACTAGCTGTGTAACCTCAGGAAAGTTACTTCAACTCTCTGTGCCGATGTCTTTATCTATAAATTAAGGAATGATAAGGTCTACTTCATAGAGTTATAAGGATTAAGTGGTAAGTCCTCAATAAATGTTAGCTATCACTATTAATTAACCCAGACTCTTAAAATATAATATCTACCATGATGGTAGACTATGAAGAAATGGAATAAATAAATTGATTTAATCTTTTTAGAAGGCATTTAGCAAAAATATCAAATACCTGCCCTAACCGGTTTGGCTCAGTGGATAGAGCGTCAGCCTGCGGACTCAAGGGTCCCAAGTTCGATTCTGGTCAAGGGCATGAACCTTGGTTGGGGCACATCCTCAGTAGGGGGTGTGCAGGAGGCAGCTGATCGATGTTTCTCTCTCATTGATGTTTCTAACTCTCTATCCCTCTCCCTTCCTCTCTGTAAAAAAATCAATAAAATATATTAAAAAAATATATATCAAATACCCGAGAAATGTACCTATTTTTGGACCTAGCAATTCTAATTCTGGGAATTGTAACAAAATGAATAAATAAAAGTTATGCAAAAGACATATTAGCTATTTATTAACTAATTATACTTCAATAAAGAAGACAGGAAAAAAAAGACAATTAAGAGTTGTTTATCACAATACTGGTGAGAATCTGGAAATGACATAAATCAATTAAATGTCCTACAACAAAGGCATACGAAAGGCATATTGGAGCCATATGAAACTGCCATTTATTTTTTTTAAATACGTTTTTATTGATTTTTAGAGAGATGAAGGGAGAGCGATAGAGAGACGGAAACATCGATGAGAGAGAAACATCATCCACCAGCTGCCTCCTGCACACCCCCCACTGGGGATTGTTAGAGTCTCCAAGGAGGAACGCATGAAGCCAGAAGGAATAAAGAATGAATTTATGCCGAAACCGGTTTGGCTCAGTGGATAGAGCGTCGGCCTGCGGACTGAGGGGTCCCGGGTTCGATTCTGGTCAAGGGCATGTACCTGGGTTGCGGGCACATCCCCGGTGGGGGATGTGCAGGAGGCGGCTGGTCGATGTTTCTCTCTCATCGATGTTTCTGACTCTCTATCTCTCTCCCTTCCTCTCTGTAAAAAATCAATAAAATATATTTAAAAAAAGAAAAAGAAAAGAAAAAAAAGAATGAATTTATGAGGTCATCTGGAAAACCAGACGGGCTGGGCCCCAAAATGGTGCCAGCCCCCAGGCACAGGGAGTCAGAGATTTTAAAGGACTCTAGGAACCAGAGTCTAGGTGGGCTTTTTCCGGGCGGAGAATTCTCTGGGCAGGTCCAGAGGGGAAGGATAATGGTCTTAGCAAGTGGAATGTGATCTAAGCGAAGGGGAATGTCGGTGGTAAAATGGTCTAAAGGTCAATTCCCAGCCCCAGCTGGTTTGAGTCAGTAGATGGAGCGTCGGCCTGCGGACTGAAGGTCCAGGGTTCGATTCCAGTCAGAGAAACGTACCGGAAGTGCCTGGGTTGCGGGCTCAGTCCCCAGGAGGGAGTGTGCAGGAGGGAGCCAATTGATGATTCCCTCTCATTATTGATGTTTCTATCTCTCTCTCCCTCTCCCTTCCTCTCTAAAATCAATGAAAATAAAAAATTAAAAAATAATAAATAAATAAAAATAAAGGTCAATTCCCAGGTGAGGGGGTATACATTTAATTACTGAATCAGACCTAACAGGGATTGAGTCCACAACCCATGATCATCAGGAATCAAACCTATTACCTCTTTTTTTTTTTTAATATATTTTATTGATTTTTTACAGAGAGGAAGGGAGAAGGATAGAGAGTTAGAAACATCGATGAGAGAGAAACATCGATCAGCTGCCTCCTGCACACTCCCTACTGGGTATGTGCTCACAACCAAGGTACATGCCCTTGACCGGAATTGAACCTGGGACCCTTGAGTCCGCAGGCCAACGCTCTATCCACTGAGCCAAACCTGCCAGGGCAAACCTATTACCTCTTGGTTCCTGGGTTGATGCTCAACCACTGAGCCACACAGGCGAGGCTCTTTTTTTTTTTTTAATTAAATATTTTTAAAAAATCTTTATTGTTGAAAGTATTACATATGTCCCTCTTCTTTTTCCCCCATTGACCCTGTCTAGCCCACCTCTGTCCCCCACCCCAGGCCTTCACCATCCCTGTGTCCATGGGTTATGCATATATGCATACAAGCTCTTTAATCACTTACCACCCACCCAACCACCTTCCCCCCACCTTTCGAAACTGCCATTTTATAAGTAAAAAATGGTCAAATATATAGTTCAATCTAATTCAAATTATTGTACTCACATGACAGAATACTAAATGGTTATTTTAAGTGGTATAGAGGAAGATATTGTTGTCAAAATGTATTCATAATGTAATGTATGAGAAAGTAGAATGGCCCAGCTGGCATGGCTCAGTGATTGAGTGTTGACCTATGAACCAGGAGGTCACGGTTCGATTCCTAGTCAGGGCACATGCCCGGGTTGTGGGCCCAATCCCCAGTGTGGGGCGTGCAGGAGGCAGCTGATAAATGATTCTCTCTCATCATTGATGTTTCTACCTCCCTCTCCCTCACCCTCCCTCTCTGAAATCAATAAAAATATATTTTTAAAAAAGAAAATAGGCCGAAACCAGTTTGGCTTAGTGGATAGAGCGTCGGCCTGCGGACTGAAGGGTCCCGGGTTCGATTCCGGTCAAGGGCATGTACCTGGGTTGTGGGCACATCCCCAGTGGGAGATGTGCAGGAGGCAGCTGATCGATGTTTCTCTCTCATCGATGTTTCTAACTTTCTATCTCTCTCCCTTCCTCTCTGTGAAAAATCAATAAAATATATTTTAAAAAAAAAAGAAAGAAAATAGGATGTACAACTGAATATACAGTATGATCCCAATTTTTTCTTTTGTTTTTGTATCATTTTCTAATTCTATATGTACTTGTTTTTTTAATTGTATAAGTATGTATGTGTATTATGCTTTTAATTTTATATATGGAGGCATAGTAACTTTTCAGTGGTGGAATGGATAACTTTTGTTTTCATTTTGCATGTTTTTTTTCTTCAACGAGTATATATTACTTGTATGTACATATTCCCCATTTTCCACAAAGACCTGATTTGTACTCTCACCTCTGGCACTTACCTTTGAGTCCCAGTGTCCTGAGCTGGAAAAGGTGGAAGATAATACATGCGTCGAAAGGTTATGGTGAGATATTAACAAGATAATAAATACCAAAGACATCTATCTGCAAACCATAAAGTGCCATAAAAATGGAAGTCTTCCTTTCTCTGCCAGGAAGGCAACAGTTATTCTCACAGGGAACTGGAGCTCTAAGAGGCCAACATCCCTAGAGACCATTTAGACCTCGGCCCTTTTAAAATATAGGGCTTAAATCTAAAGGAGAGTAGCATCCTGCCTGGCTGGGTATTGCTCAGTGGTTAGCATCCACCCAGGAACCCAAAGGTCACTGGTTCGATTCCCGGTCAGGGCACATACCCAGGTTGTGGGCTTGATCCCCAGTAGGGGGCATGCAGGAGGCAGTCAGTGGATGATGTTTCTCTCTCATCATTGATGTTTCTCTCTCTCTCTCTCGTTTCTCTCTCTCTCTTTCACTCTCCCTTCCCCTCTCTCTAAAAATCAATAAAAACTGCCGAAACCAGTTTGGCTCAGTGGATAGAGCGTCAGCCTGCGGACTGAAAGGTCCCGGGTTCGATTCCGGTCAAGGGCATGTACCTTGGTTGCGGGCACATCCCCAGTAGGAGATGTGCAGGAGGCAGCTGATCGATGTTTCTCTCTCATCGATGTTTCTAACTCTCTATCTCTCTCCCTTCCTCTCTGTAAAAAATCAATAAAATATATTTTAAAAACATAAAATAAAAATCAATAAAAACATATTAAGAGTAAATAAATAAAGGAGAGTAGCATCCTTACCCTTTGAGAGCCCATTCTTCTAACGGCGCTGGGTCGTATCCCTGAAGAGGATTCTCTAAGTAGTTTCCATTCTTTCCTGAAGTCCCCAGCCACATCATTGAGGGTCATCAGGTCCTAAAGCAACAGACCTCTTCATGCATCCATAGCTTTCAGGATATCCTCAGCATGGTCTGAAAAGCAGAAGACAGCTATCAAGGATAACCGTATACTCAAACACTAGATTAGCTCTCAGGTAAATTCTGGCCACCATACAAGGTTTGGTTTCTTTATTTCTATTTATTTATTTTGCACCTCACATCCCAATAAAATATTTATTACTTCAAGAAATAAAATCTTTTTGCCCTGACTGGTTTGGCTCAGTGGATAGAGCGTCGGCCTGCGGACCCAAGGGTCCCAGGTTCAATTCCGGTCAAGGGCATGTACCTGGGTTGCGGGCACATCCCCAGTAGGAGGTGTGCAGGAGGCAGCTGATCGATGTTTCTCTCTCATCGATGTTTCTGACTCTCTATCTCTCTCTCTTCCTCTCTGTAAAAAATCAATAAAATATTAAAAAAAAAAAGAAAGAAATCTTTTGAAAAGAGAGTCTCTGTTGCTTTCCCCTGAAGGTCAGGTCCTTGGTATCTTGAGTGTCTGTGGCTGCAGGGCAGCCAGGGAGGGAGAGGGGCGAGGTGGGAGGCACCCTGCCATAGCCCAGAGGGCCACCTCCTCCCGACTCTCAGGGCCCAGGGGCTGTCTCCATGGACGGGTGGCAGGGCAGCCCAGGAGTGAGGCTGGATGTTCTTATTCTATTTTCACATAATCCTACCCTTGGCCAACTTTCCCATCACTAGAGAGGATTGGGCCTCCTCGAAACACATGAACAGAACCCTGTCTTTGGACACACTAACTTTTTAAAAAAATATATATTTTATTGATTTATTTACAGAGAGGAAGGAAGAGGGATAGAGAGTTAGAAACATCCATGAGAGAGAAACATCGATCAGCTGCCTCCTGCACACCCCCTACTGGGGATGTGCCCACAACCAAGGTACATGCCCTTGACTGGAATCGAACCTGGGACCCTTCAGTCCGCAGGCCGACGCTCTATCCACTGAGCCAAACTGGTTAGGGCCTAACTTTTTTTTTTTAACATCTATATATATAAAAGCCTAAGCAACCATTAGGGCTGTCTGACCAAACGGTCGCTATGACATGCACTGACCACCAGGGGGCAGACGCTCAATTGATGTTTCTATATCTCTGTCCCTCCCTTATCATTGATCTGAAATCAATAAAAATATATTTTAAAATAAATAAATAAAATAAAAAGATGGATAAGCTGTAAAATCAAGTGAACTTCAATGGGGATAAGTACATAATTACCCTAACCACTGTGCTTAAAAACAATCATTAATACATTCATAAAATTGATGGCAATATCAAGAAAAAAATATTTGGGGGGAGATGGCCAGATTACTGGATGGATCAGTAATTTCTTCATTAAGTAATATATTGTAAGGCACAGGGAGTCACAAAGAAATATGATAGATTCCCTCTCTTTAAAGAGTTTACAACAGCCTTCCCAGTACGGCTCAGTGGTTGAGCACTGACCCATGAATCAAGAGGTCACCAGATCAATTCCCAGTCAGGGTACATGCCCGGGTTGGGGTCTCCATCCTCAGTGGAGGGGGGGCATACAGGAGGCAGCCCATCTCTGTTTCTATCTCTCTATTCCTCTCTCTCTAAAATCAATAAACACACACATATATATTTTTTAATTATTATTATATTTTATTGATTTCAGAGAGGAAGGGAGAGGGAGAGAGAGATAGAAACATCAATGATGAAAGAGAACCATTGATCAGCTGCCTCCTGCACGCCCCCACTGGGGATGGAGCCCGCAACCCGGGCATGTGCCCTTGACCGGAATCGAACCTGGGACCCTTCAGTCCTCAGGCCGACCTCTATCCACCGGGCAAAACCGGCTAGGGCCATATATATTTTTTAAAAGTTTTCAACAGCCCTAGCCAGTTTGGCTCGGTGGATAGAGAGTTGGCCTGCGGACTAAAGGGTCTCAGGTTCGATTCCGGTCACATGCCAGGGTTCTGGGCTCAATTCCCAGTGGGGGGCGTGCAGGAGGCAGCTGATCAATGATTCTCTCTCATCACTGATGTTTCTATCTCCCCCTTTTCCTTCCTCTCTGAAATCAATAAAAATATATTTGAAAAAAAATAATAAAAAGTAAAAAGTTTCCAACAGAAACAAACACAAGTCAGCCACTGAACCTGCTACAAAATATTCTGTGTTTCAGAATTCAGGATGGACCAGAATGGGGGGGGGGGGGTGAGGAAGTTTTTACTCTTTCCCATCTTCGTCTCCCCAATCAAAGCACCTAGAACTAGGATATACGATACACACACGCACACTTTTCATGGAAACATGTAACCCTTTACAGCCACTGCTATTGGGCACGGATGAAGTCCCGAGTTCTTAAAGTACCTAAAAACCGTAGGAATACATTTCACCTCTCTGGCTTAAACCCTTCACGAGCAGCCCTAACCGGTTTGGCTCAGCGGATAGAGCGTCGGCCTGCGGACTCAAGGGTCCCAGGTTCGATTCCGGTCAAGAGCATGTACCTTGGTTGCAGGCACATCCCCAGTAGGGAGTGTGCAGGAGGCAGCTGATCGATGCTTCTCTCTAACTCTCTATCCCTCTCCCTTCCTCTCTGAAAAAAATCAATAAAAACCCTTCACGAGCAAAAATAACGTCATTGGGGAGCGAGAGCCGTGCTGAGTTTGGAGCGATCATTTCATTTCTGCGCCCATCACCAAGCCCACCGCAGCGCCCCCTGCAGGAGCCGGCGGGAGCGGGGACGGGGACCCTGCCTCCCACGCTGTCTCCGGGGCCGGTGACCTCAGAGGCCCCCCGAGCGCCAGGTGCGGTGTCCGAGTGCCTTTGTGCGAAGCAGCGGTTTGTCGTTGGATTTATTAATAGGAACATGACGGCCCGGGCAGGGCCGCCACCCAAGCTCCCCCCTCGCCGTGCAGCAGGCCCAGTCCGGGTGCTGCGGTCAGGGGGTCACAACGCCAGGCTGCCACCCGGGACCACCCTCGAGGAGCAAGAAAATGGATACGAGGGTTGCCATCTCGACGACGGCACAGAAAACCGCAGCTCCCGGTCCCCGCTGCTCAGCAGACCCGCGGGCTCCGCAGGGCGAGCGCGGGGACCGGGCAGAGTCGGCGTCGGGGCGGCAGGCGAGCGCCCTCCGCGCTCCTCCGCAGCGCCTGGCTGCGGCCGCGGTCTCCGCTCCCGGACCCACTCACCGCCCCGGGGCCCCGCCGGGGACGGAGCGGGAAGGAGAGTCCGCCGCCGCCGAGCCGCGCCCGGCCCGCCACACCCAGCGCGTCCCTACCAGACTCCGACCAGGGGTGCGTGACAGGGCTGTGGAGACACAGGTGGGACTCGGCGCTCCGCAGCCAGCCGCCGGAAAACACCGCCCATGACCTCTTGCCATTGGCTTCTCAGTTTCCGTGACGAGACGTTTCCCCTACCCGTAGGCTGATCGGGCTGTCGATCACCGCGGCGCCTTCTGGGAAATGTAGTCCTGAGCAAACACTTACAAGCACTTACAAGGATTCGGAGTCTGGGACGCCCAGTTCGGAACGGTGACAAGTACTAAACACAATCCCCCAGCTACCCGACTGCGGGAACCGCGTCTCCGGAGCTGAGAGGGGGGGTCAAAAACTGTGTCCCCAGAGAGGGATCTGCAGATGCGGAGCACCCTGGCCTCACCGGACAACGGCGGAGCAGCCGGGTACCCACCGCGCTGTCTCCCGCGCTCTGGCACCCAGCCCCGCCCAGGGCGCGGAGCAGCTCGCCGCCGGACCTCGCTGCGCATCCTCCTCTGGCACCCCTCCGCCCCACCCCGTCGCGGCCGGGGACCGAATGACGTCTGCCGCCGCTGGATTCCAGGCCAACTCAGACTAAGCATAAGAAACCCCAAGCAGAAAGCAGCCTTTAGTGTAAGACAGCTATGCTTCTTGCCATTAACATCACAATTCCCAGGCTATGCGCCTTCCATTGATTCATGCCCGTGTCCGTAGCCAGAGGAGGCAGGCGAAGGAATCGGTATTAGGGAACCGTGTTCTTGCTGTGACTGGAGTCCTGGTTCTTAACTCTCTGATCTCCCCAGTGTGCCATTCCCCAAGCAGGGGCTCCCTGTCGCCCACTTCTGCAACGCTCAGGCTGGACTTGAGCATCCACCACAGGCACCTGTCCAGCCAGCGCAGCTCCCACCCGGGCTCCACCCGCCTTTCTCTCTCCTCCGGTTTCTTGTCCTGGTTTCTGCCACCTGAGCGGCCTGGGGAGTGGCGAGGAGATGGGAAGGACCAGGGAGGGACCTAAACCTCTGGTCCTCCGAGCCCTGGGCTGCCCCGCCTGGAGCAGTCTGCCCTCTCCTGTTCTGCCTGGAGGCCTGCCCACTTCCCTTGTAGAGAAACGTTCACACCGCTAATGGCAATGGTTTGATTTCACAAATGCGTTGAGTCAACTAAGAACTTATTACTGGAAATGAATGAAAATAGTGTTTGTTGCCATAACCGGTTTTGCTCAGTGGATAGAGCGTCAGCCTGCGGACTGAAAGGTCCCGGGTTCGATTCCGGTCAAGGGCATGTACCTGGGTTGCGGGCACATCCCCAGTAGGAGATGTGCAGGAGGCAGCTGATCGATGTCTCTCTCTCATCGATGTTTCTAACTCTCTCTCTCTCTCTCTCTCTCTCTCTCTCTCTCTCTCTCTCTCCCTTCCTCTCTGTAAAAAATCAATAAAATATTTTTTTTTTAAAAAAAGAAAATAGTGTTTGCCTTCCAGGGACTCCCCATCAAGTCACGTGCTCCCTAAGTTTTAAGGTCTTAAGAAGAAGCTAAGTTGGGGAAAACAAACAAACAAAAGACTACAGTGTATGGATCCCACCTTGTTTTATTGGAAATTCGGGGACATAAGTGAATGTATTTATTTATGTTTTCTAAGCAAAAGAAGTAATTCTAGCTTTCTTTCTTTTTAAAAGAAAGGGTTTGCCCAGTCAGGTGTAGCTCAGCGATTGAGCGTCCACCCGCGAACTAGGAGGTCACCGGTTCCATGCCCAGGTTGTGGGCTCGATCCCCAGTAGGGGGCGTGCAGGCCGCAGCCGATCAATGAGTCTCTCTCATCATTGATGTTTCTATCTCTCTCTCCCTCTCCCTTCCTCCCTGAAATCAATGACAATATTTTTTTTAAAGCAAAGAAAGAGTTTATTAGGCCATTGCTGGCAAAGAAAGAGGAGACTGTATTGGGGTACAGAGTCAAAAACCATCAGCAGCATGGCTAGGAAGTAAAGACAATATGTCCCAAATCTAGCTTTTCTTGATGATTCATAATTATGAACTGTCAGTCCTGTCCTAACCCTTCCAAAAAAATCCAGTTTAACCTTGAAAATAAACTGTTTACAGAATGAATGCATACCATGACCTATTACTCATGCCTTGAATATGGGCAATGCTTGAAGATAATGTTTTTAAAAGGACATAATCATGACTCTCGTGCAGATATAAAATGAACATATGTCAAAGATTTTATTTAACTCATTAATTGATTATCATCATGGAACCAGTAAGATGTTACTTACTAATTCACAGGAGAATTCAAAGAAGTACACACACTACGTAGTCAGATAAGAAATGCTAAAATGTATTTATAAATAGAGGCAAATGTATCAATTCCAGGGCAATAATCAATTGTATTCCACAACTAATTTGCATTTCTATGGACAAGAATAATTTGCATTAATATTGGTTTTCTACAATTTACAGAGTTGTGAAATAGGTCACAGACAACAAAAGATAACATGAAAGGGTGCTCTAGATACTACGACACCCATAAAGTTTTTATTGTTGTTGTTCATTTCAAAGTCTTTCACTTTTTCCTAACAGTGACCACTGGAGGAAAAGACCAAGAAATTTGAATATATAAAAATTAAAAAAATGTGCATGATTGTGTATGTATGTTAAAACTCTTTAATGTGTGCTCTTAAGATCTGTGCATTTCATTGTGTATAATTGTACCTCAATTTAAATAACTTAATCTTTAAAAATTACAAATTGAAAACTTGTAGACATTAAAATAAGCATTACACTGAGAAAATATTGGTAACAAACACAAAAGACAATAGATCAGTCTCTTCAATAAATAAAGGGCTCACAAGAATCAATTTTTTAAATGTATTTTTTTAAAATATATTTTATTGACTTTTCACAGAGAGGAAGGGAGAGAGATAGAGAGTTAGAAACATCGATGAGAGAGAAACATCGATCAGCTGCCTCCTGCACATCTCCCACTGGGGATATGCCCGCAACCAAGGTACATGCCCTTGACCGGAATCGAACCCGGGACCCTTCAGTCCGCAGGCTGACGCTCTATCCACTGAGCCAAACCGGTTTCGGCCAATTTTTTAAATGTATTTTTTATTGATTTTAGAGAGGAAGGGAGAGGGAGAGATAGAAACATCAATGATGAGAGAGAATCATTGATTGGCTGCCTCTTGCACGCCCCCCACTGGGGATGGAGCCTGCAACCCGGACATGTGCCTTTCACCGGAATCGAATGCAGGACCTTTCAGTTTGCAGGCCGAAGCTCTGCCGCAGAGCCAAACGGGCTAGGGTACAAGGCCCTGGCCAAATAGCTCAGTTGGTTAGAGCAGCGTCCCAACATGCCAAAGTTGTGGAACCCATCTCTGGTCAGGGCATATACAGAAGGCAACTAATGAATGCAAAAATAAGTGGAACAATGAATCGATGCTTTTCTCTCTCTCTTTCAAAACCAATCAATAAATAAATACAAAAATTAATACCCCAATAAGTAAACAAAAGATACTAACAGAAAATTTATAGAAGCAGAAACATAATTTAAAACTATTCATACTAGTAATAAATTGCAAATTTTAAAAAATTTCTTTTTCATCCCCACATACTAAGGGTGATCCAGTGATGGCAATAAGAGACAAAATGAGCCCTGACTGGTTTGGCTCAGCGGATAGAGCGTCAGCCTGCGGAGTAAAGAGTCCTGGGTTCGATTCCAGTCAAGGGTCTATTGGTTGAGGCATATCCCCAGTAGGAGTGTGCAGGAGGCAGCTGATCAATGTTTCTTTCTCATTGATGTTTCTAACTCTCTATCCCTTTCCCCTCCTCTCTGTAAAAAATCAATAAAATATATAAAAAATATTTTAAAAAAAGAAAATAAAATTATATCAGAAGGACTAGACTCAGATCTTTGTGAGATGCCAGATGCTCCAGTGCCTGATGGCGAAGGTGAAAAAAATACAGAAGGAAGTTCAGATAGTGAATCTTCTTTTAGTGTCTAAGCTTAGTTTTGATAACAATCACATATAGGCATGTGTACGCGTGCTTTTACGTTCTATCAGAAAGAGAGCCTGAACTTGAACTCGTAGTCAATAAAAGCATCAGCCCAGCCAGTTGGCGTGGCTCAGTGGTTGAGCATCGATCTATGAACCAGAAGGTTCAATTCCCAGTCAGGGCACATGTCTGGGTCGTGGGCTCAGTCCCCAGTGTGGGGCAGCCGATCAATGAATCGCTCTCACCATTGATGTTTCTATCTCTCTCCCTCTCCCTTTCTCTCTGAAATTAATGAAAATTTAAAAATAAAGCATCAAATGGCCAAATATCCACCACCAACCTTCCTCTGTGTTAAAATAATAATACTAGCCCCGATCGGTTTTCTCAATAGTTAGAGACCTAAGGGCTTTTGGACCTAAGGGTCGCAGGTTCGATTCCTAATGGTGTACCTTGGTTGCAGGTTCCATCCCCTGTGCCCCAACTGGTATCGTGTGGGGAGGAAACCAATCAATATGTCTCTCTCACATCAATGCTTCTCTCTCTCCCCTCCTCCTCCTTCCATTCCACTCTCTCTCTCTCTTTTAAAAAAAAAAAATCAATGGAAAAAATACCCTCAGGTGAGGATTAAAAAATTTTGAGAACAGACACAGAACCTACACAGAACCTAGAGACAGAACCTAGAGACAGAACATGGCAAAAGATCCTGGACAGAAACTGGCAACAGAACCTAGAGACAGAACCTAGCGAGAGAACCTGGCTGAAGAACCTAGAGACAGAACCTGGCTACAGAACCTGGCAGGAGAACCTGGACAGAACCTGGCAACAGAACCTGGCTGGAAAACCTAGCGAGAGAACATGGCAACAGAACCTGGACAGAACCTGGCAACAGAACTTGGCAGGAGAACCTGGGTAGAACCTGGCTGGAGAACCTGGCTAGAGAACCTGGTGACAGAACTTGGCTGGAGAACCTAGACACAGAACCTGGCTGGAGAACCTAGCAAGAGAACATGGACACAGAACCTGGCTGGAGATCCTAACCAGAACTTCGCTGGAGATCCTTACCAGAACTCAGCTAGAGATCCTGGCTAGGCTGCTGATCAACTGAACGCTGTCTCCGTGTCATTCCTTCTTCGCCGACTCCATCCACACCTTTGGGGACCCCTGGACCTGCAACCTCAGCAGTTTCTTATTAATTATGTGTAACAGGATATTGTAAAAATTAAGTTACAAATTTTTATTAAAATGTTTCTTACATACCGTTAAAAAAAAAATTTTGAGGCCCTAACTGGTTTGGCTCAGTGGATAAAGCGTCAGCCTGCGGACTCAAGGGTCCCAGGTTCAATTCCGGTCAAGGGCATGTAACTTGGTTGCGGGCACATCCCCAGTAGGAGTCGTGCAGGAGGCAGCTGATCGATGTTTCTCTTTCATCAATGTTTCTAACTATCCCTCTCCTTTCCTCTCTGTAAAAAATCAATAAAATATATTTAAAAAAATTTTTTTGAGAACAACAATAAAGCATTTATAACCTGCCCCCCCCCAATTTTTTTTTCACTTATTCAATGATCAGAGATTTTTACAAATTGTTTTAATTACTTTTCATAAGGATGCAGTAAGTTAAGCTTCTGTATCCTGCTTGCTGCTGGTCGTGATATAGTAGGCAGATGGACAGGCAAGAGCAGCGTAGGAACCATAGGCCAGGTACCAAGGCTGATGATCACTGTGGGGATGAAATCTTTCCTCCCAGGCGTCTAACAGCCGCCCTACAGCGTCACATTGATTTGAATGTGCATCGAGTGACACCTTGTGGCCACGAAGAGCAATTGCAGAGACAGCCACTGTCCAGAGTTTAAGACGCTGCTTTGGGCTTTTCCCCGACAGGTGTGAGTGTCCACAGGGCTGCTGTGTGTGTTACATAAACTCCAGGGTCCTGGGCAGTCCAGGAGAAGGGGGAGGTACACAAAGGAGGTTAATGGCTAATCCAGTAGAGGCTAGAGGTAGTTTTAGTTTCCTTTATTTTGGAAAATAATTTAGCCCTAGCCAGTTTGGCTCAGTGGCGAGAGCATCAGCCTGCAGACTAAAGGGGTCCCAGGTTCGATTCTGGTCAAGGGCACATACCTGGGTTGTGGTCTCTATCCCCTGTAGGGGGCATGCAGGAGGCAGCCAATCAATTATTCTCTCTCATCATTGATGTTTTTGTCTCTCTCTCCCTCTTCCTTCCTCTCTGAAATCAATAAAATATATATATTTAAAATATATTTTATTGATTTTTTTACAGAGAGGAAGGGAGAGGGGTAGAGAGTTAGAAACATCGATGAGAGAGAAACATCCATCAGCTGCCTCCTGCACACTCCCCACTGGGGATGTACCCGCAACCAAGGTACATGCCCTTGACTGGACTCGAACCTGGGACCCTTGAGTCTGCAGACTGACGCTCTATCCACTGAGCCAAAAACAGGTTAGGGCAATAAAAATATATTTTTTAAAAAAAGAAAATAATTTAAAGGCATCCTGATGTTGTGGTACAGTTCAGATTGGCCACACTCATGCATAGAAAAAAGAATAAAAGGAATTTCACCACAACGGTATTAGAGGTTATATTTGGGTATTGAGATTATACATAGATTTTTGTTATCTTTTTAAAGGTTTCTGTATTTTCCATAATTTCAACAATAAGCATACATTATCACTTGCTTTTTGTTTTTGTTAGGTCTGAACGAATAATTGAATCGACACCCCCTTCCCTGGGGACTGACCTTTAGACCATATCACAACTGACATTTCCTTTTGCTTAGACCACATTCCACTCGCTAAGATCACATTCCACTTGCTAAGACCCTTATCTTTCCCCTCAGGACCCGCCCAGAGAATTTTCCGCCCAGAAAAAGCCTGCCTAGAGTCCTTTAAAATCACTGACTCCCCACCCCTGGGTGATGGCACCATTTGGAGGCTTATCCATCTGGCTTTCCAGATGACCTAATAAGTGCATAATTCTTTACCCCTTTTGGCCTCATATGTTCCTCCTTTGGGGACCCTAACAGCTTTGTGTGCACATTTTAAAAATATATATTTTTTATTGATTTTAGAGAGGAAGGGAGAGGGAGAGAGAGAGAAATAGAAACATCAACAATGAGAGAGAATCATGGATCAGCTGCCTCCTGCACGCCCCACACTGGGGATCAAACCCACAACCTGGGCATGTGCCCTGACTGGGAATCGAACCATGACCTCCTGGATCATAGGAGGGCCTCGCACACTATTTTGGACCTTGCTGTTTTTACCCTTTTGAAGACCTTTCTATGTTAGCATATAGAGATCAACCTCACTTTTAAAAAGCTCATAGAATTCCAAGGGTAGGGGTTCCAAACATTATCTACTAGTATATTTGCTTTGATTTGCATTTTTACAATTATTTGTGTGGTTGAACTTTTTTCCCCTCTCTCTCTCTGTCTCTCTCCACCTCTCTCTTTGACCTGCTTATTCTTATCCTTTGTTAGGGAACTCGAAGCCTCTTTTGCATGCCAAGTGTATTGCAAGCTTTTACTGGAGGTTGCAAGATGATTTTTTTCTCTTTCCAATAGTCAACTAACTACTCTAGTGACAACTTTCTTCCTATGAACTAAGCAGCCTAGGGAGTGTGTGTGTGATATTGTGTGTGTATGCATGCATTTAAATTTCTTCCTTCTTTTTCTTCCTATCTCTATAATTAGTTTTCATTTGTGATAGCTTGGGGGATATTTCTTTCTAGAGCAAAATCCCCTCTGAAACACACCCTGTGTCTCAAGCCACCCCGTGCTGCTGGTGCCTCTGTGTCTTGGCAGCACACCCTCACACTGGGGCTGCCTCCCGAGTCATTCCTTCCATCCCAGAGCACCCCTGCGTCTTCCCAGAAATATCCGTGAATGGAGCTGTTCAGAATAGGCCATGGGAACTGGCCGGAGGCTGTAAATCCATCCTCTTCTTGGCACGATGGGGCTAGAGAAGCCCAGGCCAGCACAAGACACGGGAGAGAGGGAAAAGCCAGCATCTCTGGAGGAGCAACACAAGGTCCAAGAGCCTCCCTCTGCCACACTAAATACACACTGTTCATTAAAAAAAAAAAAAAAAAAGAGCGCCCTGACCGGTGTGGCTCAGTGGATAGAGCGTCGGCCTGTGGACTCAAGGGTCCCAGGTTCGATTCCGGTCAAGGGCATGTACCTTGGTTGCAGGCACATCCCCAGTGGGGGGTGTGCAGGAGGCGGCTGATCAATGTTTGTCTCTCATTGATGTTTCTAACTCTCTATCCCTCTCCCTTCCTCTCTGTAAAAAATCAATAAAATATATTTTTTAAAAAAAGCCCTAGTTAGTTTGCCTCAGTGGATAAAGCATCGGCCTGCGGACTGGAGGGTCCTGGATTCCATTCCAGTCAAAGGTACATGCCCGGGTTGCGGGCTTGATCCCCAGTAGGGGGCGTGCAGGAGGCAGCCGATCCATGATTCTCTCTCATCATTGATGTTTCTCTCTCTAGCTCCCTCTCCCTTCCTCTCTAAAATCAATAAAAATATTTTATTTTTTAAAAGGAAAAGATACTGGTTGGTCTTAGGAGGGAAAAATTCCATTTTAAAAAATACAATCCTGCCCTGACCGGTTTGGCTCAGTGGATAGAGCGTCGGCCTGCAGATTCAAGGGTCCCAGGTTCGATTCCAGTCAAGGGCATGTACCTGGGTTGCAGGCACATCCCCAGTAGGGGGTGTGCAGGAGGCAGCTGATCGATGTTTCTCTCTCATCGATGTTTCTGACTCTCTATCCCTCTCCCTTCCTCTCTGTAAAAAGTCAATAAAATATATAAATAAAATAAAATCCTGTTTTAGCTTCTTTTTACATGGGGTGGGCCTACCAAATGCTCTTTCCCGGAATTGAGCTCTGAGAGGAAGGCAGGCAGACAGAGATGGCTGTTTGCACCAGGGCCCACGGGAGGGCAGGCTGGACTGTTTCTGCTACGAGATTTTAAAAAATGTATATTTTTATTAATTGCAGAGAGGAAGGGAGAGGGAGAGAGAGATAGAAACAGCAATGATGAAAGAGAATCATGGATCGGCTGCCTCCTGCACGCCCCCAGGGGGGGAATCGAGCGCATAACCCAGGCATGTGCCCTTGACTGGAATCGAATCTGGGACCCTTCAGTCCACAGGCCAATGCTCTATCCACTGACCCAAACTGTCCGGGGCTGCTGCAAGATTTTTGCTGTGGTTCTTGGGGCCTTACTCTGTCTCCCGGTTCCCAACTTCTCAAGCCTGATCCTTCAGCTCCCATGTACTTTGTGAGTTCCCTGATATTCTTTTTTTTTTTTTAAATATATTTTATTGATTTTTCACAGAGAGGAAGGGAAAGAGATAGAGAGAGTCAGAAACATCGATGAGAGAGAAACATCGATCAGCTGCCTCCTGCACATCTCCCACCGGGAATGTGCCCGCAACCCAGGCACATGCCCTTGACCCAAACCAAACCCAGGACCTCTCAGTCCGCAGGCCGACGCTCCATCCACTGAGCCAAACCGGTTTCGGCTCCCTGATATTCTTTTACTTAAGTTAGCCAGAGTAGTTCTCTGAAGCTTTTTTTTTTTTTAATATTTTTATTGATTTCAGAGAGGAAGGAAGAGGGAGAGAGAGATAGAAACATCCATGATGAGAGAGAATCATTGATCAGCTCAGCTGCCTCCTGCAAGTCCCCCACTGGGGATCAAGCCCATAATCCAGGCATATGCCCTTGACCGGAATCGAACCTGGGACCTTTCAGTCCGCAGGCTGAAGCTCTATCCACTGAGCCAAACTGGCTAGGGCAATTCTCTGAAGCTTTTAAGCATGACTACTCCCTGGCAGAACAGAGCTCTGTCACCCTGTGGTTTGGTGAAAGGAATCAATTACAGGAGGAGTCCCACTCGGGGAGTGGGGCTGTGGTCCTAGGCTTGCTCACTGTCTTAGGCTGGTCGTAGGGCTCTGGCTTGGTGTGGGGAAGCACAGGACTTGGTTGGAAAGTCTGGAAGGAGGATTCTCTGAAAGGTCAGGGGCCTTTAGGGGGACCTTGCCGAAGGCGGCAGTTCCTGCTTTGACTTTTCCAAACAAGTCTGAGCCCCTGGGTGTCTTACTGGAATCTCTGTGTTTAGTCTTTAGGCCCGACCATGTAGAAGCATGTGCTTTCTCAAGGATACTTACCCTGCTGGTTGTGTCTAGAGGTTAATTTGAGTTCAAGCTGTTGTCACAATAAAAGCCTAAGGAGGCAGGCGAATGGGGCTGTCCAGTTCCTCTAGCCAGGCAGTCCCTTAGCCCTCTCTTTCACAGAAATGTGTGTCAGAGTAATCCATTCATCTGTCGCTCAGGGTCTGCTGATCAGTCCCGGCAGTTTGGGGACAAGGTTATGCCAGAAATTGGTCTTAACTGTGTCTTACTGTCTATCTAAATCTGGGACAGTTGACATTGGCCAGGACCAACTTCCTGGAGAATCAGGCACAGGGCAGATGGCTGACTTCAGAATTTTCCTGTAACAAGATAGTGTCAGTGTCTCGTGGTCTAAGGTTGGCTTGGGATAGATAGATACAAGCAAAGGTAAGTGAACTCCTAGGCTGCTGAAAAGGGTCAGCTATCTCCCCACCCCAAACCCTAACCAAACATATCTTGTCTTTTGTGTAAATTTACATCTCTAGTGAGGATGGAAAAGTGGAGAAACTAATCTCCACTTACATGATTATCTCCTGGAATTATCATCCTCAAACAGTTTGGACATCTTGCACTCTAGGAATGCTGACTACCAGGGAGGTGCTGGGGGAGGTGGGGTTGGGCAATTCTGCCTTCAAGCACTTAGTGCAGTTCTCAGGCTAGACTGCAGGTGGCGCTGTTTGCACGTGGTCACTTGGGGCTAATAAATCAAGACACCAAGAGGGACAGTAAGATTTAACAGTGGAACCTTGCTTTGCATGTTTATACTTGGATTAAAGGGCTTATAATTAGTGAAAAATGAGTGAAACTCAAATAATCTTTGGAGTGGGGCAGAGAACTTTCTAAGAATGACAGAAAACTCAGAAGCTATAAAAAGACTAGTCTGACAAAATTGACATCATAAAAATGTCAAAGTTCTATATTTTAAAAAATAGCAAAAAGCAAACAAAATATTGAGAAAAACAGCAGCAATTTTTGTGACAAATAAAGGAATCACTATATTTAAAAAATATTTTATGGTTTTATTGGTTTCAGAGAGAGGAAGGGACAGAGAAAGATAGAAACATCAATGGTAAGAGAGAAATATGGATGGGCTGCCTTCTGCACAACCCTTACTGGGGATGGAGCCTGCAACCCAGGCATGTGCCCTGATGGGGAATCCAACCCTGACCTCCTGGTTTATGGGTCTACACTCAGCCACTGAGCCACACCAGCGGGGCCAAAGGAATCATTTTCTTAACATACAAAGAGCTCTTATGGATAAATACAATTTAAAAAGCGGGGAGACTATAGGAACAATCTGTTCATAGAAAATGAGATTAAAAACGCCAATAAACATAAAACCTTTATCAAACATTGACAAAATGAAAATTAAATTTCCATGAAATGAAATTTAAATGACAACTAACACAACAAATGAAGTCATTTGTGTGTGCCTCCAGTAATTGCTCTGTAAGAACACGCACGATTGTTCCATCTATCACAGATCTTTAAGAGTGTCTTTCTCTCCGTCTTTATATTTCCCCTTGGACTTCCAGGCAGTTTCTTACTTGCCATACAGACTCCACTTATCCTCAAGCCTTATCTTCAAGCACGCCAAGCGTGGGATAGAGGTCCACCTCCCATTGACAGCAGGGAGACCTGGAAAGGTGTGCTGAGGGCGGTGTCTCTGGGGGTTTGCTGATGGAAACAGACGAAAGAATGGGAGTTCCTGGCCGAAGAGACAGGACAGGGCATTCTAGACACAGGAATGCCACTTGCAAAAAACAAAGGTGTAGCCCTAGCTTGTTTGGCTCAGTGGATAGAGTGTCCGCCTGCAGACCAAAGGGTCGCAGGTTCGATTCCAGTCAAGGGCACATGCCCAGGGTTGCGGGCTCAATCCCCAGTGGGGGGCGTGCAGGAGGCAGCCGATCAATAATTCTCATCATTGATGTTCTTATCTTTCTCTCCCTCTCTCTTCCTCTCTGAAATCAATAAAAATATATGTAAAAAAACAAACAAACAAACAAAAAAACAAAAGGTGTATGCACCAGCCAGGTGCACCTTCAAGTTGGGGGAGGGGTGCTGGGCTGGGGCGATGGGGGGCTATTACTATGTAGATGTCTTTCCTCCTCCAGGGCTGCTTTTGACCGTCCAGGGGCTTAACCACAGCTGGAAAGGACCTTCAAGTCCCTTCATCTAACTTTCACTTTTTATAGACAAATATAGGAAAGCTTCAAAGAGGTGTAATGACCTGTTCCAGGTTACAGCTCTGGCCAACACTGCAGTCCTGAGGGCCAGCCCGCGGATTTTCTGCCTCTGCCTCTCGGGCGCCGCCCAGACTCTCAACCCCAAACGCCTCTCCCAACCTGCAGCCTGGGTGGTCTGGGTGGATGGACTACGTCTCCCACAATGCCTTCGGCCTAGCCTCCTGCCCGCCGCCGGCTGGACACCGTATCTACCAATAGGAAAGCAGAGTTTCAGGGGCCGTTCTAGGTAGCCAATGAGAGCGGTTGGGGGCGGGCCTCTACCGTCCATTGTTCTCGGTGCCCCTTGGGCCGGAGCCGTCGGGACTCCCGGGGCCGGGCCGTGCCCCGGGCGCTTGTGCACACAAAGCCGCCGCCGGAGCAGGATCTGGTCCCCGGGGAGGTGAGCCCGGAGAGACAGGCCTGGAGCCTCGCGGCCCAGGAGGGTAGCGCGAGGCGTGGGAATAACGGGCCTGGAGCCAGTGCTGGCAGCCTGCTGGGGGAGGGGCGTGGGGGGCGCTCTCCGCGGACCCGGGGGTCTCGGTTTACGCGTTGGTCCGCCCGGCGAACCACGCGGGCTCTTCTCGCTGCACTGAGCGCCCCGCATATCCAACCGGGGCGCAGGGTTTGGCCTGGATGCGCACTGGCCGCCGTCCCGCGCAGCGCCTCGGTTTGCACGTGGGGAAACTGAGCCCAGAGGGGGCGTGTCTTGGCCCGGGTCACACGGAGACTTGGCTTATTAGGAACAGTTTCCCCGGGTTTCTGAGTAAGAGTCCTGTTACCCTATTTCTTCTAGTCCTTGTAAATACACATTGGGAACTTCGGTTTTCCCACTAGCATTCCGATTTTATTTTTTTTTTAGAAGCTTTTCCTTTTCGGGGGTGGTGGTGTTATCTGAGTATGATATATTGATTTTTTTTTTAAAAGAACTTTATTTTTTTAAAATATATTTTATTGATTTTTTACAGAGAGGAAGGGAGAGAGATAGAGAGTTAGAAACATCGATGAGAGAGAAACATCGATCAGCCGCCTCCTGCACATCTCCCACTGGGGATATGCCCGCGACCCAGGTACATGCCCTTGACCGGAATCGAACCTGGGACCTTTCAGTCCGCAGGCCGACGCTCTATCCACTGAGCCAAACCGGTTTCGGCGATATATTGATTTTTAAAAATAATTTTTCATTGCTTTTATAGTCTTTATTTTGTAATTTCACTGCTCTCAACATCTTGTAGAATTTCCGTCCAGCTCTTTTTTTTTTAGTCTTGTGTGTGTGTTCATTTTTAAAGGGAATTGGGGTCATACTATAACTAGTTTTAATGCCTTGCTAAAAAAATAACAAACTCACAAAAATTAAAAAAAAAAGAAAAGCCTTGCTGGTTTTGTCTTTATCCCTAATTTTCATATTGCGGAGATCTTAAATCTTTAATGATTAATAATCTTTGTCAGCATACTTTTAAAAATACTTTAAAATACATACAGCAGGGTGCACAAATGTCATATTTATGCTTTTGTGCAACCATCATCAAATCAAGATAACAGAACATTCCCAGCACCCCAAAAGAGGCTCCTTTGAGCTCCTTCTCAGTCAGTACCCCCCAAAGGTAGCCATTATTACATCAGCATCATTTTTAATACATTTTACTGTATGGATGTGCCATAATTTATTAACCATACCCTGACTGCTGGATTTTTAATGTGTCCATTTTTTAATTTTTATTTTTTTGCAATTAGAATGCTATGGTTGGATGTCCTTGCAAATAAAATTCTCTTTGCAAAGATAGTTACTCTAAAAGAAAAATTCCTGAGGGGCCAAGACTAGATGGAAGAGTCTGAACATTTAGAATTTCATGAAAAAAATTTTTTTTTAATCCTCCCGAGGATATTTTTCCATTGATTTTTAGAGAGAGTGGAAGAGAGAAGGAAAGACAGAGAGAAACATCGATTGGTTGCCTCCTGCATACGCCGGGACCAGGGCCCGGGCCAGGGAGGAGCCTGCAACTGAGGTACATGCCCTTGACTGGAATCAAACCCGGGGACCCTTCGGTCCGTAGGCCAATGCTCTATCCGCTGAGCCAAACTGGCTAGGGCAAAACTTCATACTTTTAAATATGGTAATCATGCGGTTGAGATATTGTCTTCCTTCTAGTGAGGCTCAGTCTCTTGACATCTGAGCCATTGCTAATCCTTAAGATATCCCCGTAAAATAAGAAGGATGATGTTATTATCTCTGTTTAGTGGTGGTCAGTGAGGTTGATTTGAGTGTGCGAGGTCAGGGTCACTCACTCTGCAGCCAGTCTGAACTGACTTCGGGCAGGATTACTCAGTCCTGGATTCTTGCCAGGGCTTTGGACTTCTGACACTCATGCTTCGGTCTTTTGGAAAGAAAAATGCTCTATATTTTGTGTTTATGCTTCTTCTTAACTTCTCTCGCCATAGAGAGAAAGAGAGAGGTTTTCAGGAATAAGCCATTTTGCCTTTAAGAGGGACAGGAAACTTGTTGATTTGCGGACGTAAGAATTACTTGGTGGCCTGACCTGGGCTGCTGTGAGGTAGATCGTTTCAGGACTGTTTACTTACTGATCCCGGTTCTCTTTCTCATTTCTCAGCTGGGCTACTTGTTGAAATTCGAGGAGGGACGTGTCGTCTCAGAGAGCTTGGCTGGATGAGACTGAAGTTTAAGGCTAGAAGCCTGCGCGATTGTCCCGGGAACGTGGGTGATGGCCGCGGAGGTGCCCAGAGTGGCCACTCCCCTGAGCCCCTTGGCCCAGGTACCTCAAGAGGAAGACGAACAGGAGGCGGAGGTCACCACCATGACCCTGGAGGACGACTCTTGGGTACAGGAAGCTGTGCTGCAGGAGGATGGCCCGGAGTCCGAGCCCTTTCCCCAGAACGCCGGCAAGGGCAGCCCCCGAGAGGAAGTGGCTGGAGGGCCGCAGGGGGCCCTGGGCCGCCTCCGAGAGCTCTGCCGGCGCTGGCTGAGGCCAGAGGTGCACACCAAGGAGCAGATGCTGACCGTGATACCCAGGGAAATCCAGGCCTGGCTGCAAGAACACAGGCCCGAAAGCAGCGAGGAAACGGTGGCGCTGATGGAAGACTTGACCCAGACCCTTCGGGACAGTGGTGAGAGGCTGAAACTCATAGGGAGAAGGTGGGGGCCCCCTCTGAGGTCGAGGAGGTCAAGGTGGGATCCAGGACAAAGTTGGGGACAACCCCATGTCTCTGTGCTGTCTGTGGAAAATCGGCACGTTGTCACTTGTTTGTTTTATTTATTTTGGTTTTTGTTAATCTTCTCATCCGAGGATATTTTTTCCATTGATTTTTAGAGAGAGTGGAAGGGAGAGGGAGAGACAGAGAGAAACATCGATGTGAGAGAGACACATTGATTGGTTGCCTCCTGCACGCATCCTGACCAGGGCTGGGGAACCTACAACCAAGGTACATACGTGCCCTTGACCAGAATCGAACCTGGGACCCTTCAGTCCGCGGGCCGACGCTCTATCCACTGAGCCAAACCAGCCAGGGCACATTGTTACTTTTTAATTGTTTTAAATATATCTTTATTGATTTCAGATAGTCAGGGAGAGGGAGAAAAATAGCAACATCAACGATGAGAGAGAATCATTGATCGGCTGCCTCCTGCAAGCCCCCCACTGGGGATCAAGCTCACAACCTGGGCATGTGCCCTTGACTGGAATTGAACCTGTGACCCTTCAGTCAGCAGGCCGACGCTCCGTCTACTGAGCCAAACCAGCCAGGGCACATTGTCATTTTTTTTTTTTTTTTTTTTTTTTTTTTTTAGCCTATAGCACCCGGACATTGTCACTTTTTTTAAAGTCCTTGGGTGCAGTGAAAGTTCCAGAATTTCAGCGCGGAACTGAGTATTCTTGGAACTGTATGTGCGTAGCAAGCCTGGTTTTTACTTCTGTGTTTATTCTGAGTGGTTGGGAAGCTGGAGGAGGCTTGGGGGAGGGGCTGATGAGCCTATAACTCACTCCTTGGCACCTTCACTTGGTTGTGCAATGAACATCCGAATGTGTGACGTTCCAGCAGCTAGAAAAAACAAATCCTAGTTTTAAAAAGTGATTATTTTTTATGAATCCACGATGAATGGCGAGCAAACCAGGGGCTTTTCTGTGGCACAGAGTCACGCTGGGCTCTCACAAGAGGAATTACAAACGTGAGTTCATTGCAACCGTTAATATATTTGTCTCCTGACTCTGCCTCCGCCGTCCTGCTCCTCACTTGTCAGCTGGACTCCCTTGATCTCCAGATACTTACTTCCCATCCACGGGTGCCCCCAGCACTGCTTCGGGGCCCACGGGAAACGGCAGAGTGTGATGAGGACTGCAGGAGGAGAGGCGAGGCCCGCGAGGCTTTCTGGAGGGTGTGGAACTGAGCAGGGGTTGCAGGCTGGGGTCGAGTTTGGAGAGGCGCAGGGCAGGCGGAGGGTGGCATCCGAGAGGAGCTGAGCGAAGCAGAGGCTCGGAAGGGTGGGCCCGCGTGGCATAGTTCGGGTGACGGCGAGAAAGGCCTGGCTGATGAGAGTGGAAAGGGTGTGTTTTGGAAGGGGTAGGAAGTGGGGTGTGGGGGAAGGGTGGGTGGAGCAGGTTCTTGACGTGGGGCCTAACGGGGAGGGGAGGAAGCCAAGTTTGGCAACAGGATGTGGGTTTGATTAGAGTAGGGAGAGGCTGGAGGCAGGAGAGCGGCCAGGAAGCCACTTGGACATCAGGTGTACAGGGGTCAGGCCAGGATGGGGACAACGGCGGGGAGGGGAGGAGACTGGACACGTGTGAGAAAGAACCCGGTGACCATAGCTGGCATTTATCCATCCCTTTTTGTGGGCCAGGCAGTGTGCGTGGCATCTACTACGCAAAACTCAACGGGAACTTGACCACCTTGGGGGGAAGCAAGGTCATTACCACTGCACGGCCTGTGAGTTAAGTGAGAGAAGTTCACTGACTCCTATGATGCCGTGCAGCTAGTGAGAGGCCAAGATTGGAGCTCATGGGTCTGAGCATTGAGCTCCTGTCCATCTCATCTGTGATGCAGTGATAGTTCCCAGTGGGGGTGTTGGCAGAGGGGATGCAGGCGCACTGAGCCAAAGGTGACCGACCAGGGGTGTGTGGTCTGGAGGATGCAGAGGACTGGGAAGAGGAGAAAGGACAGAGGTGACAACCTTCAGGGACTGGGGAGATAGGAGGAAAGCCATCTTTTGGAGAAAGGGACTGCTACGGTGAGCCTGGTCCTGCAGCGGGCACCTTACATGTCCCTCTCACTAACATTCTACAGGCGAGGTCATGGGAGTCCAGCAAGGTCAGCCCTTACTCGAGGTCACACAGCGGCTAAGTGGAGGAGCCAGGACGGAAACTCCAGTCTGTTCGCTTCCACATGTGTTAGGTAGATCCTAGGTTGCATCTAAAGCAAAATACCTGATTTCCTTTGGTCTTGACAAGTAGCTTTTGCCCTAACCGGTTTGGCTCAGTGGATGGAGCATCGGCCTGCGGACTGAAGGGTGCCAGGTTCGATTCCGGTCAAGGGCATGTACCTTGGTTGCAGGCACATCCCCAGTGGGGGGTGGGCAGGAGGCAGCTGATCGATGTTTCTCTCTCATCGATGTTTCTAACTCTCTCCCTTCCTCTCTATAAAAAATCAATAAAATATAAAAAAAGTAGCTTTTAATTTTATTCCTATTAAAAAAGAAAAAGACAAAGACCTCTCATCCTATTTATTTAATATATTTTTACTGATTTGAGAGAGGAAGGGAAAGGCAGCAAGAGAGAGAAACATCAATGATGAGAGAGAATCATGAATCGGCTGCCTCCTCCACGCCCCACACTGGGGATCGAGCCTGCAACCCGGGCACGTGCCCTGACCGGGAATCGAACCGTGACCTCCTGGTTCCTAGGTCAGTGCTCAACCAGTGAGCCATGTTGGCCAGCTCATCCTTGGTTTACCTGCCTCCTGACAGATGGGACGGTTTGGAATGAACTTTAGGATCGTTAGGCAGATACTGCAGGGAGGCCAGAGGGGCTGGGGGCTGAGGAGAGGCCTCTGGGGTTGTGGTTTGGTTGGGGAAGTCACAGAGCAGGAGGTTAGGTCCCAGGCGATGATAGGCACCCACTGCGCCAGCCCTCCCCACCTGGCTTCCTGCCATCATCTCTCCTGGGACTCCCAGATGTGTTTGTCAGTCCTCTGCCTTCTGCCTTTGAGATCATCTTTGTTCGCTTTTAACAAATGCCCCTGGCCTTTCTCATGATTATGCAGAGGAACCTCTGCAATTATCTGCATCCCTTCTGGAACATTTACTCAACGTGAGACCTCCACTCTGCCGGGCTCGGGACCTTTGGACACACTTACCCAGGATGGTGGTTTAATATTGACTCGCAGGCATGCATCCTACTATCGTAGTTGAGATTGGACCTGTACTAAAAGCTCCTCTCTCTCAGTGGGTGTTTCCCACATGTTAGTCCTGAGCCCTGAGTCAGGCTCTTTGTATTTCTCCGAACTCTTGCAGGAGCCTCCAAAGGGAACCTGCTTCTCTCCCCTTCATTACAGCCGCTCCACTCCTACCTGAGTGATCAGTCATTCTTCTACTTAAAAGTCTTTTTTTTTTTTTAATATAGAGGAAGAGAGATAGAAACATTAACGATGAGAAAGAATCATTGATCAGCTGCCTCCTCCACACCCCTTACTGGGGATTGAGCCTGCAACCTGGGCATGTGCCCTGGACCGGAATCGAACCCAGGACCCTTCAGTCCGCAGGCCGATGCCCTAAACACTGAGTCACACTGGCTTGGGCTCCTGCTTAAAAGTCTTCGTGAGTTTCCCAGTGTCTCCAAATCAAGTGTCACCTTGCTCTGCTTGGAGCCCGGGGCCTCTGAGACCTGGCCCTGCAGCCAGTTTTCCCAGGTCCCCCTGCCGCAGCTCCTGCCCCATCCAGACCTGGTCTTGCTGTTTCTTGAACAGGCCTGTGCTTTCTAGCGTTCGCCTGTGCTCCTGAATTCTGACTTGGAATGCTTTGGTCCTGTCCCTGCGAGTTAACATCCCGGTTGTCGTTGGAGTGTGCACCCGTGGAGACCCGCTCCATCAAAGCTGTCCTTACTTCCGGTCTCTCTTCCCTGTCCCCGGCTCCACCCACCTGGGGGGCCTCTCGGATCACCTCTGCTCGGATCAGAGAAAACTGAAGTTTTCTCTCTAGTGCATTTTGATTCTTCTGATTCTTCTTCTCTTTTGGTGTTTTATCACATTCCATCTTATTTTCTATTTCTGTGAATACGTGTCTCATTTTTTTCTAGGAACCTATAAAATCCCAGAAGGCAAGGAGCCTGTCTTTCTTTTCTTCTTCTATCTATAGAGAAACGGAGATTGTCAACCTCAAACCTACTCTTTTCCAACAAGTGATCCAAAGAGTGACGGCTGACCTCTCCAGCCATCCCCCGCATCACCCGGCTTTCTGTGGGCACTACTTTGGTTTTTGTTTGTTTGTTTGTTTGTTTTAAATATATTTTATTGATTTTTTACAGAGAGGAAAGGAGAGAGACAGAGAGTCAGAAACATCGATCAGCTGCCTCCTGCACACCCCCCACTGGGGATGTGCCCGCAACCAAGGTACACGCCCCCGACCAGAATCGAACCTGGGACTCCTCAGTCCGCAGGCCGACACTCCATCCACTGAGCCAAACTGGTCCCGGCTCTGTGGGCACTACTTTGAGCCTGCAGCCCCAGCAAAGTGCTCCCTTCAGGACAACAAATGAACAAAAAATATTCATTTTACTTAACAAGAAGGGGAGTGGAGAGGGTTGGAGGGTTGGAAAGGTGTATGTGTTTTTAAAGCTATGATTCTCAGCTTCAAAACAAAATCACTTTGAATTCACTTAAGTATTTGAAATGTATACCATACAGAACTCCTAGATGCAATGTTATAATGTAAAATGTTCAGCAGTCATTCGTTTACGCTGATAAGAGAGCTCATTGCTGTTTTTATCAGTGGTTAGTCTTTCAAGCAGCCAGAGTTCAGGTAGAACAATGTTCCCAGTCACTCAGGTGCGATCAGGCTCCTGCCAGGCTTTGATCAGGTTCGCACCAGGCTTTTCAGGGCAGCGCCCAAGTCAGAGTGGGAGAAGCTGAGGTGGACACAAGCTGTACTGAACCTCTTCTGTATTTTATTTTATTTTTTATTTTATTTAATTAATTAATTTAATTTAATTTAATTTTATATATTTTTATTGATTTCAGAGAGGAAGGGAGAGGGAGAGAGAGATAGAAACACCAATGATGAAAGAGAATCATTGATTGGCTGCCTCCCGCACGCCCCACATTGGGGATCGAGTCTGCAACCCGGGCATGAGCCCTGACCAGAAATCGAACCATGACCTCCTGATTGATGGGTTAATGCTCAACCACTGAGCCACAGCGGCTGGGCACACTTCTGTATTTTAGACCAATGCCTCTGACCACCGTCACAATCAGGTTTTGAGTGTTTTGAGTCTGACCCACACTAAAGCACCACAGTTAGTGACCAATTCCATTGTTATAAATAAATTAGAGGCCCAGTGTGTGAAGTTCATGCACAGATAAGGTCCCTAGGCCTGGCTGGTGATCAGAACCAATCTGTGGGGTGATCGGGGGGCTCCCACGGGCACCCACCTTGGCTGGCCTGACACCACCCACATGCCAGCCCTGCCCCCCACTGCTGCCACCAGTCACCTTGCTTTGCAGGCAACAGGCAGGGTGATCAGGGGGGGCCCCCTCTGGCACCTGCCTTGGCTGACCTGGGGCCTGCGAGCTGGGGGCAGCTCCTGCTTTGAGTGTCTGCCCCCTGGTGGTCAGTGCGTGTCATAGCGACCAGTCGTTCTGCCGTTTGGTCGATTTGCATATTAGGCTTTTATTATATAGGATGACAGTGAATTCAGGTTTATCCCCATATTGACATCAGTTTTCCTCACACTCATTCTGATATGCTTTCTAGCATGGGAGGGAAAGAGGAGGCCTCTGGCCAGGCAGAGGTCACACATGGCCCTATGAACAGCCACAGCAGTGTAATGTGCATGGGAGTCGAGAGTGTGGGTCGTAGATTGGAAAATACAAGAACCACTGTCTTAGATTGAGCTACAACTGCAGCTTGTGTCTACTGACCCATAGGGAAGAGGTCCTATGGCAGTTCAAGAACCATTCAGCCCTAGCTGGTATGGCTCAGTGGATAGAGCATTGGCCCGCAGACTGAAGGGTCCTGGGTTCGATTCCAGTCAAGGGCATGTGCTGGGGTTGCAGGCTTGATTCCCAGTACGGGGCGTGCAGGAGGCAGCCAATCCATGATTCTCTCCCATCATTGATGTTTCTCTCTCTCCCTCTCCTTTCCTCTGAAATCAATAAAAACACATATTAAAAAAATAATAAATAAATGCTACCCTTTGAGCTCCCAGGTATTTATTACAGACTAGAGGCCCGGTGCACCAGTAGTGGGGGGTCTCTTGGCCTGGCCTGTGGAATAGGGCTGAAACCGGCTCTCCGACATCCCCTGAGGTGGAGCAGGCCAGGCCAAGAGGGAGCAGGCCAGGCCAAGGGACCCCACCGGTGCAAGATCGGGGCCAGGGAGAGATGCGGGAGGTTGGCCAGCCGGGGAGGGACCCCGGGAGGGCTCCAGGGTGTGTCGGGCCCATCTCGCTCAGTCCCGTTCAGCTGGGCCCCAGCAACAAGCTAACCTACCAGTTGGAGTGTCTGCCCCCTGGTGGTCAGTGCATGTCATAGTGACTGGTCAACCGGTCCCCCTGGTGGTCAGTGCATGTCATAGCAAGCGGTTGAGCGGCCTTAACATATCATTAGCATATTATACTTTGATTGGTTGAACAGCCAACCATTGGACTGGACACTTAGCATATTTGGCTTATATTATATAGGATAAGGCAACCAAAGAACATACCCTGTATTCCTCCTTCTTTCCCCTCAATCCCAATTTTGATTAGAGTATCATTTCTACATCTCTGTATAACAATTATATTCTGTTTTAACACCCTCATTGCCATGGCTCTTGTAGACTTCTGTTCTAAAGTTATATGTATCAGATGTTCATCCCCAATCTTTGTGCTCCAGTTCCCTTTATCTCTTGGTTGAGTGAAAGTCATCTCCTAATAGTTTCCTCTGGAAGGGCTCATGGGACCTGTAGTCCATGAAGTTGTGTCTACTCAAAGCCGCTCGCCTGTCAGCTTTGTACTTGAAGGACAGCCCTGTTGAACATGAAATCCTTGGCATGCATTTCTTTTCTAACATAGCTGGCAGCTGCTGCTGCACTGCCTGCCGGCGTTGAGCGTTACTGCAGAGAAATCTGAGACCCGTTGGTTTCCCTCCCCCACATAAGTGGTTTCATCTTTGTCCTTGTTACCCTTTGTCTCATTATTAACCACCCCGGGTTAGTTTTCCTTGGCACACACGATGCCTTTCAAGAGTTCTTATATCTTCATAGGTGGAGCTGTCTGTTCTGTTCCTGTGGTTTCGTTTCGTTTTTTGAGAATTCCAGTTATGTTTATTGATTCTCCTTTGTCTAACTTCTGTCTCTTTCTCTCTCTTTGATCCTTCTCAGCTCTTCCTTTGTTTCCATTTTATTTCACTGCTCTTCTCGTTTCACTCCTCCTCCATCTCTGCTTTCCCTGGTGCCTGTATTCTTTTGTGTTTCTTCCCATTTGTGTTCATTTCTCGGGACTTTCCCCTCCTTTCCTGCGTTTTTTTTTTTTTAATACAGAGAGGAAGGGAGAGGGATAGAGAGTTAGCAACATCGATGAGAGAGAAACACCGATCAGCTGCCTCCTGCACACTCCCTACTGGGGATGTGCCCGCAACCCAGGTACATGCCCTTGACCGGAATCGAACCCGGGACCCTTCAGTCCGTAGGCCGATGCTCTATCCACTGAGCCAAACCGGTTAGGGCTCCTTTCCTGCGTTTTGCCAGCTCACATTTCATTGTTTCACCATCTTTTCCTCAAGTTCTCCTTTAGGATCTTTCTGCACAGAGCTGGTTGCTTCCTTTAACTTTTTTTTTTTAATATATATTTTTATTGATCTCAGAGAGGAAAGAGAGGGAGAGATAGAAACATCAATGATGAGAGAGAATCATTGATTGGCTGCCTCCTGCACATCCCCTACTGGGGATCGAGCCACAACCCAGGTATGTGCCCTTGACCAGAATCGAACCCGTGACCCTTCAGTCCGCAGGCCGACTTTAACTTTTTTTATGGATGAAAAATTGCCACTTTTTTTCATAATAACAACTCCTATGACTACCGCCCGAGAGTCAGAGGCGCTGTCCTCAGATGGCCCTTCTGTGTGATCCTGGTTGCAGCCTCACTTCCTTTTCTTGTCTGAGCCCAAGAGGCCAGCCCTGCCTATCCCAGCCCCAGAGGCAGTGTTGCCTCGAAGGCAAGTCCTTACCTTCAGAAAGAGCTTTTCTGCCCGAGCTGTTGGGGATCTCCTTCACCTGGGTGCTGGCCCTCTCCTCACACTACTCTCCATGCTTGTCCTCCCTCTGCCTCCCTCACTGGCTTCTGCACAGTCTCCGCTGTTTTTGGAAGAATATGCATGGCGTTCCTGACATATTACATGTATTAGTGTCTGCAAATTAACCCTCTTCCCGATCTCACTAAAATGAAGCTTGAGTGTTTGTTTTCCCTGTTGCTTCTGAGATCATCCTAGGACAGTGATGGCGAACCTATGACACGCGTGTCAGAGGTGACATGCGAACTCACTTTTTTGGTTGATTTTTCTTTGTTAAATGGCATTTAAATATATAAAATAAATATCAAAAATATAAGTCTTTGTTTTACTATGGTTGCAAATATCAAAAAATTTCTATATGTGACACGGCACCAGAGTTAAGTTAGGGTTTTCAAAATGCTGACACGCCGAGCTCAAAAGGTTCGCCATCACTGGCCTAGAACATACCAGGGCTTCGGATGTTAAGGCAGCGAAGCCTTTAACAGCGAATGTTCCCACTCAGAAGAGAACAGTTTGTAAAGTCATAAAAAAATGTTTTTGGTTGTGTGAGCTTGGAGAAAATAAACCGGGGCCTCCACCTGGAGGCCCTGTTTTATGGCAAATCTCTGGGCTAGAAACTTGCAAAACACTGTTGCAGGAAGTTGAGGAACCAGAGACCTACTGGCCCTGGCCAGGTGGGAACCAGCATTGTGCCCGTCATGCCTACACCCATACCCTGGAGATCTAGGAGACGTGGGACAGAGGGCAATTACACGTACTCACAGATTACCAGCAGTGTGTGTCAGTGTGAGCACGAATTGTAATTATGTGCCTATTTGCAGGTTTAAATATAATTTTATATTGACTAAAGGCGTGAGTGGAACCCAGGGTCTACCTAAAGGATACATGTCAAATTTAATCATGTGCATAAATGGAGATTTACATTAAGTCATAGAAACTAATCACTGAATTGAGCATTATTGTACATGTCGTTTATTAGCTTTAATAATGGAAATGTCACTAGGACTTTGTGATTATTTTGCTAATTGTCTTCCCTGCTATGGATAGATTTTCTTTTCTTTTTAAAATTTTTTTTTTTATTGATTTCAGAGAGGAAGGGAGAGAGAGAGAGAGAAACATCAATGATGAGAGAGCATCATTGATCAGCTGCTTCCTGCACACCCACTACTAGGGATGGAGCCCGCAACCCGGACATGTGCCCTGACCGGGAATCAAACAGTGACCTCCTGGTTCATAGGTTGATGCTCAACCACTGACCCATACCAGCTGAGCTAGATTTGCTTTTCTAAGTGGGGTCTGAGGTTAGGTCTTAGAAATACTCAGGCAATGGTCTTTATCAATAACCCATTGATTTATTTCTGAATGTGCTACAGAATTAAAAAAAGAAAAAGAATTGAAGACACCTTATAGAAATCGTGCACAGGGAAATTATAGTAAAAAAAGAACATCATGGGAGGGGAAAATGAAAGAACACACACTGCGTGCTGTAAAGCCATCCATGTTCCTGCTCTGAGTTTTTGGCTCCAAGTTTCCAAGCAGGCAACGCAAAGACGAAGCCACAGCCTGGGGAATGAGGCCGACACGAATTGGTTGCTCAGAAGAGCAGCGTTTTGGTAGTTTGTTCCAAGGGAGATTTCCTCCTTGGGCTCATCAAGAGGACATCGTGTGTTACAAACAATGTCATCGGCAACTTCCTGGCAGCGTTCATGTTTCTGACAGTCCTTAAGTACTAATGACACTTCTTATCATGTTTGTCCCAATCAGCCAGAGCCATTACACCAACACACAGTTCACTGAGCGGGTTCCCGGGGAGTCAGAACAGTGTGGCCTGGGCTCACAGCTTTCTGCTGCTCTGGCTTAATCCTGGGATAGATTCATTAGAGTCTCTAGTCTCAGGAAGGGCTTGCATTTTCTTCCAGAAATCCTCCCTGGTGATTTCTCTCACCCAAATGCTTGGTAAGTCCTGGGTAGTAGAGGGTTTGACAAGGTTCTGGAAGGTAGGTATTTTGTATTGCAGATGGGATATACATGTATAGGCACACTCTGTAGATAAAGTTAAGGGCTTTGTAAACTGCCCCCTTACGAGTTTCCAGTCATCTGGAGGATTACAAGACCCCTTGTTGCAGGGCTCCTGTCATCTTGTCTGAGTCTTACATGCCAACTAAGATTATAAACATGAGACATATTTTAATGCATGAGATTATTATATAAGCTCCTTTTGAAAGGAGAGTCAGCTTTAGGGAAATTTCTGTGGTGCCAATAAAAATAATTCATCAAATTTAATTGAGCCCCTACTAAGCATCAGGCACCATGGTGTGCATTGGGGGTCATGTACCCCGTTACTTTCCCTTGATTAGGATCTTCAGAGTTCTACTTGCCCTCATTTCCCAGCGGAGAAACGAGTAGAGACAGAACCCACAGCTTTAAGACTTAGAAATTCTGGGTGATTACCAGGAAGTTTGAGGCCTGGTAACTAGATAACCAGTTAGAAGAAAATTAACCTGGTTTTTAAAAGTCTTCAGGATTCTTTAGCCTCTTTATTTTCATTAGAAGTTGAAATTTTAAAAATTTCCCCCTTGGTTTCCTTTTCTCATCACAGGGAATTGAGTATAAATTGTGTGTTTTTTCTTCATCATTTCAGATTTTGAGATCCCGAGTGAAAATGGGGAGAACTCTAATCAAGACATATTTGAGGACATGGAATCACATGGGCTCTTCTCAGAAACACCTGAAGGGGAAGGTGTTCAGCAGTCTGATTGGGAAAGTGACCTTGAGAGAGACTGTGGCTCTAGGGGTCTCCAGGGAAAGGCCTCAAGTGAAGACCACAGGGAAGTGCCATCACAGGGCAGGGAAGCTGGACAGCTCATCGGCCTTCAGGGCACCTACCTGGGGGAGAAGCCCTACGAATGTCCCCAGTGTGGGAAAACCTTCAGTCGGAAATCCCACCTCATCACGCATGAGCGGACCCACACGGGAGAGAAATACTACAAATGCGACGAATGTGGAAAAAGCTTTAGTGATGGTTCCAACTTTAGTAGACACCAAACGACTCACACCGGGGAGAAGCCTTATAAATGCAGGGATTGTGGGAAAAGCTTTAGCCGGAGCGCAAACCTCATAACCCACCAGAGGATCCACACGGGTGAGAAACCCTTCCAGTGTGCCGAGTGTGGCAAGAGTTTCAGCAGGAGCCCCAACCTCATCGCTCACCAGCGAACCCACACGGGAGAGAAACCATACTCATGCCCTGAGTGTGGCAAGAGCTTCGGCAACCGGTCCAGCCTTAATACACATCAGGGAATCCACACTGGAGAAAAGCCCTACGAGTGTAAAGAATGTGGCGAGAGCTTTAGTTACAACTCCAACCTGATCAGACACCAGAGGATCCACACCGGGGAGAAACCATACAAATGCCCCGACTGTGGGCAGAGGTTCAGTCAGAGCTCAGCCCTCATCACCCACCGGAGAACTCACACAGGAGAGAAGCCCTATCAGTGTGGCGAGTGTGGGAAAAGCTTCAGCCGCAGCTCCAACCTGGCCACACACCGCAGAACCCACCTGGTGGAGAAGCCCTACAAATGCGGGGAGTGTGGGAAGAGCTTCAGCCAGAGCTCGAGCCTGATCGCGCACCAGGGGATGCACACGGGCGAGAAGCCCTACGAGTGCCTGACCTGCGGGGAGAGCTTCAGCTGGAGCTCCAACCTCATCAAGCACCAGAGGATCCACACGGGCGAGAAACCCTACAAATGCGGCGAGTGTGGGAAGTGCTTCAGCCAGCGCTCCCAGCTGGTGGTGCACCAGCGGACCCACACGGGCGAGAAGCCCTACGAATGTCTCATGTGTGGCAAGAGCTTCAGCCGGGGCTCCATCCTGGTCATGCACCAGAGAGCCCACTTGGGGGACAAGCCCTACAGGTGCCCCGAATGTGGGAAGGGCTTCAGCTGGAATTCAGTTCTCATTATACACCAACGAATCCACACAGGGGAGAAGCCCTACAAATGCCCTGAGTGTGGCAAAGGCTTCAGCAATAGCTCCAATTTCATTACCCATCAGAGAACTCACACGAAAGAGAAACTTTATTGACGTGGCGAAAAGGAAAGGTGGAAAAGGGGCCAGCCCAGGAGAGGGAACTGTCCCACTGCGCCCAAGCCAGGCTATCTCATTAGAAGAGCCATTCTTCCTGAATGGTCTTTGGGGATTTGTGCCAGAATCTCACCACTGCTCGTCCTCATTCCTAGGATCCCATCATCTTAGTGGTCGGAGCCAAACCCCAAGAACAGTGTAGGACTGGGAGGTCGGGAAGTTGGGTCTTTTTCTGTTTCGTTTCATGGCTTGATTGACTTTCTCTCTCCTGATCCCTCTGTGCCCCAGTTTCCTCTTCGGTAGACGGGGGAGTGTTCCTCCACGTGGAACGGAAGACGGCATGGCCCTCATCCCGCGGAGTCCTCAGAGAAATGCTGGGAATCTGTTGGCGCAGCCTGGTTGTTGTACTGCCCCTTTGTGAGGCTGAGGCGCCCTCAGCCCCAGCTGCTAGCGTTTCAGGCCCCTTGCCCACGTCAGCACCATTTCTTCCTGGCTCTGTCCTTGGCTTTGATTTCAGGTCAAGGTGGAGCGGCTCCTGTAATTCTGAGTCATCACATGAAGGAAACGTCCTCTCTTGAAAGTGTCAGGAGCACTGAGACACTGTGTATGTCCTGGAACCAGCGTCCCAGTAGCCTTTCTATTGTAAGAGTGGAACGGGGCCTGCCAGGGAGGTATAAAATGAGATTTACATCTTTGCTTGGTCTCCGCTATTGTCCGGTGGTGAGTCAGCTGCCAGGGGGAGCGCTCTAGTTTTTGTGGAGCGCTTCGTTTTTGGAGTGTGAAGGCGGCGACTCCCAGCTGTCCACCCTGGTGGGTGGCAGTTTCTCTCTCACCAGGTTCAGTGAGGCAGCCCTGCACTCCGCCGGGTGGGCCTGTGTCTACCCCACAGACACAAAGCTCCGCAATCATTACTCTGTGCGCCTGTCAGTTCCTCATTCTTACGTGTTTTGTTTTTTTTTCTACCTGCAGAGCTAGAATTCTGTCCAGCAGCTTTTGTACGCTAAGAATGTTATTTTGAAGGAAGCGTTGGTTTTGAGGACACGTCATCTGTCCCCTGGAGAGATCTGGGCTTGAGTCAGGAGTTGATCTACAGAGGTTGCCTTTGCTTTTAGGGTGCCACCAGGGCTTTGTTCTTGGGTCCTTGAGCCTTGAAACAGCAAAGATGGGTGATAGCAGGTGAAGGGGTTTGTTACGAGAAAAGGAGAGTAGAGAGGACGTTTCTGGGAAATGTGACTCCGTCTCCTGTGCATGGGGCCTGCTCTCGAAATGGGCCTTGGTCCTCATAGGATGGATGCTCAATGTTGCCTAATAAAGCAGAGTCCCATTCTCTTCCTGACTCTGACTTGTCATGTGTGTCAAAAACCTGAACTTGACTGTCATTAAGAAACCCACACCTCACTGCCCACCATCCCACCTCCTGCCCCAAGCTGAAAATGGTCCAAGACCTTCAGGAAGTAAAAACCAGTTGCTTTGCCCTAACTGGTTTGGCTCAGTGGATAGAGCGTTGGCCTGCGGACTGAAGGGTCCCAGGTTCGATTGCGGTCAAGGGCATGTACCTTGGTTTCGGGCACATCCCCAATCAGTGTTTCTAACTCTCTATCCCTCTCCCTCTCTCTAAAAAAATCAATAAAATATATATTTTTTAAAAATCAGTTGCTTCAGCTCTAGCTGGTTTGGCTCACTGGATAGAGCATCGGCCTGGGGACTGAAGGGTCCCAGGTTCGATTCCGGTCAAGGGCATGTACCTTGGTTGCGGGCACATCCCCAGTAGGGGGTGTGCAGGAGGCAGCTGATTGATGCTTCTCTCTCACCGATGTTTCTAACTCTCTATCCCTCTCCCTTCCTCTCTGTAAAAAATCAATAAAATTATTAAAAAAAAAATCAGTTGCTTCAAAGAGCACACCTTTGGGTGAACCTAGATCTGTGTGCCTGACCAGGGCGCACACCTTCCCAGAGTCCTTTGCCACTCTGTACCCAATCTGTCAACCAAGACTTGGAGCCGCAGCTTTGGCTAAGGAGCCAGATGGCCTCCCGAATCATCTCTATCCAGAATCACCTAAATTAGACACAAGGAGGAGTTTCTAACCTAGGTAGTGATTGTTAAACCAACCCCATTGGTGTTAAAATCCGCATCATTAGTTCCACCCCTGCTAGGTACTGGGGAAGGTTGCGAACAGGAAGTCCCATGACCTGGCTTCAAGTTTTACTGGAAGAGAAATTCCCACCACCTGCTCCGTCAGGCCTTCCCTGCACTTTCTGGCAGGCCTGACCCTGCCTACCATACCCCTACCCTCTCCAACTTCAGTGCCTGTGACCTATTCCATCTCTCTTTCTTCCCAGTTTTTTAAAACTGATTTTAGAGAGAGACAGAAAAACATTGATTTGCTGTTTCACTTAGTCATGCATTTATTGGTTGATTTTTGTATGTGCCTGACCAGGGATCAAACCCACAACCTTGGCGTATCAGGACGACACTCTAGCCAACTGAGCTACCCGGCTACATCTCTCTCTTACATAATTTTGCCCCCTTCCCTCTTCTATTTTTTTTAATATATATTTTATTGATTTTTTACACAGAGGAAGGGGAGAGGGATAGAGAGTTAGAAACATCAATGAGAGAGAAACATCGATCAGCTGCCTCTTGCATGCCCCCTATGGGGATGTGCCCGCAACCAAGGAACATGCCCTTGACCGGAATCGAACCTGGGACCCTTGAGTCCGCAGGCCGATGCTCTATCCGCTGAGCCAAACCAGTTAGGGCCCTCTTCTATTTTTTGTGTTCACACCCATACTGAGGTCCCAAACTCTGTCTCCAGCACCCAGCTCAGGGCCTGGAATACGATAAGAACTCAGTAAATTTTTGCCAACTGAGTTCTCTTCATGGAGATATATGGGGTGTCCCAAAAAACTATACACACTTTAACAGCTGATGACTCAATTTTTACTCCTTTTCAGGTTTAACAGACACTGACTTTATAATCATTCAAAATATGTATATATTTTTTGGGGACACCCTGTATATAAAATGCAAGAGGCAGGTGGAGTTCAAAATTCTGGCCTGAAAAATGATTAGATTTTCTACACTTTACTAAGACAATAAATGTAAGTTTTAACTTCAGTGCTCACAAAAGTTGCGATCTATTGCTATTGGTGAGACAAATCTGAAGACATTTATAAAAACCAACCAGCCTGTATCCTAATGAAAACGTTATATTTTTGAAATGTCACTGAGCCTTAAAAGCCATTGAAAAACCAGTGGCGTGGTGGATAGAATTGAGGGAGCTGGATAGACCTGGTTCTACACCGGTGCCACTAACCACACATTCTCAACAGGGATTTTACCACTCCAGGCAAGTCATAATGAGACTTCCCTTTCTTCACCCCCATGGAATTTTACCTCCTTTTGGGTTGTATTTATAGTTTACATAGCCACAACAGGTTATATAGTAACACAATTTATGGAGTGGTTACTCTGCACAGGCTCTGTGCTAAGCTCTTGACATGCATGTCTCTCTCTCTCTCTCTCTCTCTCTCTATATATATATATATATATATATATATGTTGATTTCAGAGCAGAAGGGAGAGGGAGAGAGAGAAACATCAATGATGAGAGAGAAAATCATTGATTGACTGCCTCCTGCAGCCCCCTACTGGGGATGTAACCCACAACCCAGGCATGTGCCCTTGACTGGAATCGAACCCAGGACCATTCAGTCTGCAGGCCGACACTATCCACCATACCAGCTAGGGAAGCGGTTCTCAACCTGTGGGTCGCGACCCCTTTGGGGGTCGAACGACCCTTTCACAGGGGTCGCCTAAGACCATTGGAAAACACATATATAATTACATATTGTTTTTGTGATGAATCACTATGCTTTAATTATGTTCAATTTGTAACAATGAAAATACATCCTGCATATCAGATATTTACATTCCGATTCATAACAGTAGCAAAATGACAGTTATGAAGTAGCAATGAAAATAATTTTATGGTTGGGGGTCACCACAACATGAGGAACTGTATTAAAGGGTTGAGAACCCTTAGGGAGGTTGAGAACCACTGAGCTAGGGCAATGACAACAACCCTATGACAGGTCTCTATCCCCACTCCCCAGCTGAGGAAGTGGGACTGGACTCGGGAAAGGTTAATAAGTGACTTACCTAGCACCTGCTACTCAGTCAACCACTCTAGTCCTGAAGACGGTTAATGGTTAACTCCATTGCATTATCAAAGGCAGGAGCAATATCTATGGAACAGATTGAGAAAACAAAACGTTAAAAACAATGTATTGGTTACATGGTTTGAGTCTTTTCCCTGGCTAGTATCAAAATGATCCAGAACTGTAATTGGTCCTTCCTTGCATGTGACTAGTGGCTGCTCTTTCCAGCCCTTTATCCACGGTTGGGGTTCCTGTCTCATAACCAAGGTGTTTAGCTGGGCCCAGTATACTGGGTTTGCTGCACCCACTGTGTCCCACAAGCCTCTGGAGTTTTTCTTTCTGTTTCTTGAGCGAAAGTAAAGGTAAAGGTTTATTACAGAAAGGCTTCCTGCCGCAGGGAGGAGACCCAAGCGCGTTGCCCGGCCCTGGAGTTCCTCACATTCAAATTCAAACCCTGCTGCCTGGGAACTATTTCAAATCTTTGGACAGGATATTAAAGTCTTTCCTTTTTTCATCCTCTTTAGTTGATAAAATAGCCAAAGGCTCGAGAGCAGTGGTTCTCAACCTTCTGGCCCTTTAAATACAGTTCCTCATGTTGTGACCCAACCATAAAATTATTTTCGTGGCTACTTCATAACTGTCATGTTGCTACTGTGATGAATCGTCATGTAAATATCTGATATGCAAGATGGTCTTAGGCGACCCCTGTGAAAGGGTCGTTCCACCGCCAAAGGGGTCGCGACCCACAGGTTGAGAACCGCTGCTATAAAGGAAGTAGAAGTAGAATTGTATGGATGGTCAGACTTTGAGACAAGATTTCAGAACCTGGTGGAGAGCAGGGCTGGTGGTTCATCCCCTTTGGCTTTCCACCCAGTCACTGGTACCAATGAGCTCATGCCTCTGGCATCAGCAGGGACTGTGGCTCCAGGGCCCACCTGCCCCTGGCTCCCTCCTCCTCCCTCTTCCTTAGTACCAACTGGGAATTTTCCATCTGTTCACAGGCCCAAGGCAGCTGGAGAACTACACGAAGAAGGGTCTGGCTCCAAGGAAACATTTGCCTGGGCCCCTCCTGGCTCACAGGCCTGGCAGCCACAGCATCTCTGCTGGTGTCTGAGGGAGGGATGCCTTGCCAGGATGCCTCAGGGGGTGGCACATCTTGGCAAATGCACCACAGCTGAGTTCTGGTCCCAGCCTTTCTTTTTTTAAAAATATATTTTATTGATTTTTTACAGAGAGGGAGAGGGACAGAGAGCTAGAAACATCAATGAGAGAGAAACATCGATCAGCTGCCTCCTGCACACCCCCCACTGGGGACGTGCCCGCAACCAAGGTACATGCCCCCTACCGGAATCGAACCTGGGACCTTTCAGTCCGCAGGCTGACGCTCTATCCACTGAGCCAAACCGGTTACGGTGGTCCCAGCCTTTCTGATGCAGTGCACTCAAAGGTGACTAGAACTCGGGTGCTAAGCTTCTGTTAACAATTTCGAAGAGCCTGATAGATTCTGGAACCCTAATTATTATCGACAGTGGAGGAATCTCCAATACTAAGCCACCTGCAGAGGACCCCTTGCTCCTGGTCTCCGGTGACTGAAATGGTGGCTTTGTGATCAGATAGTGGTTGATTCAACATTTAATGAAAGAAAGGGGTCAAGTGAGGGACAGGTAGACACCAGCCATGAACCCCCTCACTTCAAAGTCCTACTTCTCTTCCCTGCCCCCACTGCTGTCTGCTCAGTGTCCAAGGTTCCCTCCTTAACCCTTCCAGGTTTCCCTGCTGAACACACCCCTTTTGCAGCTAGGTTAGTGTCACTGGTTAGGTTGGAGTTAAATAGATGATCCAGGCCTAACCAATTTGGCTCAGTGGATAGAGCGTTGGCCTGCGGACTGAAAGGTCCCAGGTTCGATTCCAGTCAAAGGCACATACCCGGGTTGTGGGCTTGATCCCCAGTAGGGGGCGTGCAGGAGGCAGCCAATCAATGATTCTCTATCATCATTGATGTTTCTATCTTTTTTTTTTTATATATATATATTTTAAAAATATATTTTATTGATTTTTTACAGAGAGGAAGGGAGAGAGATAGAGAGTTAGAAACATCGATGAGAGAGAAACATCGATCAGCCGCCTCCTGCACATCTCCCACTGGGGATGTGCCCGCAACCCAGGTACATGCCCTTGACCGGAATCGAACCTGGGACCCTTCAGTCCGCAGGCCGATGCTCTATCCACTGAGCCAAACCAGTTTCGGCAGAACCACTGCTCTTAAGGTCAGAAGTCTCCCTGGCCCAGCTCAATGCTGGACTGGGGACTCTCTGGAGAGCCCCCCGTTACCATGTCCCACCTCAGGCTTCCCCTCCTGCGGGGAGGTTCACCACTTCATCCACTTTCAACTGAATTTTGAACCTTTCATCTGTTAAACGGAGTGAGCCCTACACTGCAGGACTCATTGTTAATATCTAAACCATCCTGTATAATAAAAGGCTAATATGCAAATTGACCAAACAGTGGAACCACCGGTCGCTATGATGCGCACTGACCACCAGGGGGCAGACGCTCAATGCAGGAGTTGCCCCCTGGTGGTCAGTGTGCTCCCACAGGGGGAGCAACACTCAGCCATAAGCGGGGCTCATGGCTGGCGAGCACATAGGTGGCAGCACGGCCATCAGTCGGACATTCTCCGAGGGCTCCCGCAATGCCAGAGGGGCAGGCTGGGCTGAGGGGGGGGCCTCCCCCAGTGTATGAATTTTGTGCTGGGGCCACTAGTATAAAATAGGTAAAATAGGCGCTCAATGAGTGTAGTTTCCTGCCCCCCGAAAAACTAACCGTCTTCCCTCCAGGCTCTCCCAGCCCCTCCACTGTTTCTCCCCTCACACTTGCAGCGCACACACCTCACTGAGCACCTACCACACTCCCTGGGGTATTTGCGCTGCTCACTGCAGGTCTGAGGAAATGCGTCCATCCTGCTGCACCGCAGTCCAGTCCCTAAGGGAACGGTGCTTGCTGGGCTCCAAGGTCGCTCCACAGCTGATGGCTGCGCGCTAGCGCCGGCGGGGTCCCCCTGCCTCTCCCAGGGCTGTGCTCACAGACGTGAGGGAGTGGGGGTGCGGGGTGTCGGGCGAGGACTGAGGGGGTGACGCGTCACCACAGAGGACACCCAGGACGGAGAAGTACTTTCTCTTGTGGCAAAATAACTTGGTCTCAGCCCCACACGAGCGGCCTCGGCCGAGCCGCCGGCTGGGTGACCGCCGGTGTGACGCGGGTCAGCGGGGGCTCGCGGGGATACACGCCCGCCTTCGGCGGCCAGGGACACTTTGGAAAGGACCCCCTCTCCGTGCCGCCGGCCGGTAGGGTGAGAGGCTGCCGGCTCCCCGAATTCCCGCTCAGTCGCTTCCAGCTGCGGTTCCGAACCCCGACTTCACTTTGTGGGAAAGCCCCACCCCTCGGCAATGATTCGTCCGGAACAAATACGCGCCTAAACCATCTCCGAACCTTATTGGCTACCGCTGCCGTCAGTCTGTGGGCACCAGCGGAGACCTATGGGAAATGAAGTCCGGCGAAGCTCGAACCCTCCTGGGGCTGGCGTTTTCGCTCCTGGTGTTTGGTGGGCGACCGAGGGCCCAGATTTGGGGTCTGAATCGGGGTCCGAGTGCAGGGTAGGGCCAGACCTCCCGCAGTCGCAGGGGCCTTGGCGGACGGAGCGGCTTGGGTCGCCCTTGCCGGGTGGGCGTGGCCGGGCCGAGATCCTGGGTCCAGATGTGGGTCCACGGCCCGCGAGCGGACCAGGGGCAGGTCACGTTGTCACGCCGGCGGCACCCTTTCCCCACCGCCCCCCGGGGACGACCTCGCCCCCCGCCAGGGTAGCCCTTGGAGCGGCGTAAGTCAGGCTCTCCAGGCCTGTCACCCAGCCCACGGTCCAAGGGCAGAGCCACTGTCCCAGTTCTTGCCGTAAACCAGCTGTGAGACCTGGGGCGAGTTGAAGCCCCGACTGCCTCAGCTTTGAGTGGAAGCCGGAATATCTTAACTTTCCTTCCAACTCTTAACACCCTGTGAACCTGTTTTTATCATCTTTGCTCTTAAAGCCTGTAACCTTAACCACGGTAAGCCTTCCTGTTTGGGAGAGTTACGGTGCCAGGACTGAGGAATCCTGAACGGGGCGCCCAAAGCCGAGAGCTCAGCCAGATGCGAGGCAGCTCAGCAGTCGGAGCATTTGAATCTGAAGGGCCAGCCGCCTCCACCCGGTGCTGCTCTCCAAGGTGCTGCTACGTTGGGCGCCCTCTGTGCCGGCCCTGCACATTCACTTTGCAGCACTGGGGACCAGTGGCTGGGGAGGGTGAGCTTATTGTCCCTATTATCTCTGCAGCCCACCCTCATTCTTCAGCATGGATAACTGGCATTTTCTCAAATTGCTATGCAAACACAGCTCCATACGCCTTTACTTTCCAACCAGATCACCTGTCTTTGCCCCCTCCTATCAAACTTCTGGAGCTGCCTCCCCAGTGAGAGGGCCAGACCCACGGGCACCAAGACACGGGGAGGGAAGAACAGGAAGGCTCTTTCTTCACCTCAGTCCTGCTGGGATGACTGACACTGGTGGCTTTCACTAGGGCTCACTCTGTAATGCATGTCTCTGGTTCTAGTTCTACTGAGTGGCTCCCCTCTGACGGTGGCTTCCCAACGAGGTAAAGGAAGAGGTTTCAACTTCAGAGCACGGTTGTAAGGTTCTTCTCGGAGCTGAACAATGGCTGTAGCTGGGGACCAACAAATCCGGGCTCCTCAAGTACAAGGAGAGCTTCGAATAGTGAAGCTGGAAGATTTTCACTGGGAGCAGGAAATTTCCCTTCAAGGGAGTGGCCCCAGACCAATGCTTTTGGCATTTCCACTCTCAAGAAGCGTCAGCACCCCAGGAGACCCTCATCCATCTCCGGGAGCTCTGTCGCCAGGGGCCGAGACCAGAGAAGTGTACGAAAGAGCAGATCTGGAGTTGCTAGTCCTGGAAGAGTACCTGACTGTCCTGCCCCTGGGGCCCCAGATCTGGGTGAGACAAAACACCCAGAAAGTGGAGAGGAGGCAGTGTCTGGAGGACTTGCAGAACCCGGAAGATGGGGGCTGCAGGTGAGATATGGAACCTAGTTCTGACTAGTCAAAATAGAGGAATGTGAGAGACAGAGCCACCCGGGTTGCCAGCAGTGAGGGGGATGTGCAGTACTTCGCTGTTTGGGTCAAAGTGGAATTTGCCTGTTTCTTGGAACTACAGTTTTCCTCCCAAGTTCATACGGACTCTTCAGAGAATGCATAGCCTTGGTTGCTCTGAGCGGTCCCTGTTAAATGAGTGGGGATCGAGCCCACAACCCAGGCATGTGCCCTTGGCTGGAATCAAACCTGGGACCCTTCAGTCCGCAGGCCGATGCTCTATCCATTGAGCCAAACCGGCGAGGGCTAAATGAAAACTTCTTAAAATGCTGAGCACTACGCTGATCAAGGAGGAGCTGTCATCCAGCAGCAGCGAGCCTGAATCACAGGGCTTCACTGGTCTTTATTGACATGATTGAACCTTTGGGTCCTATTGCAAAGTAGCTGTATTGTTGGATGGATCTCTGAGTTTTGATTAGGGGTTGACAGGAGCAGCCCCAAGAGAGCTGGTGGGCAGGTTGCAGTGGGCCTGGGCCCCAGACTTATGTCTCTGAAGCCTTCCACACATGCACACTCTGATCTGACTCCAACACAAGTGTCTTAATCACTATGTTATATCAGCCTCCCAACTGTACAAAGTGCCGGGAGCCAGAGCTTACATGGGGGTGGGCTGTAAAGTCAAGAGACCGGGAATGACTGTGCATGGTCAGCACTGCTCTTGAGAAGGCCCCCCACCGTCCATTAGGTCAGGAAGGCATCTCTCGTGCCAAAAACCTGTGGGATTGATCCTGTCGCCCACAACTGTCTGACCTAAGAGTAGCCACCAATTCTCTATCCTGCATCCTACCTGGTATTTCCCCATATATTTCTTCTAACTTCCCCAACAACCCTGCGAGGTAGTTACCAATAAAGACACTGAGGCTGAGAGAGGCTGCTTCACTGGCCCAAGGCGACCCCGCTGGTAACAGGGACTGTGGTCACTTGAGTCCTAAATCAGTGCCCTTGTGTGTACAGCAGCTCCTCTTCCAGGGGCCCGGCAGGAAGACGCTGGTGTCAGCGGGAGGCACGGCGGTCCACCCAGTCCCACACGTGCACAGAGGCATCACTTGCTGCCGACAACAAAGTCCTTGGCTTGCGGGGGTGCCAGGTGTGGGTGGTGACCAGCGGAGCAGCGCCTGTCCCGTGGTCATCTAGGAAGACGTGACCTCTGTGAGTGAAGAGAGGTTCTACGTGGCCCTCCGTTCCATCCCAAGAGGTGACATCATAGACCTGGACTGTCCCATCAAAACCTGAGGGAGAACGAGAAATGAGAAGAGCAACAATGAATCTCTAAAATAATTTTTATAACTTGCTCTATGGCACCAAAACTATAGGACGAGGAACCTAATAGTAAACTAGATACTTAATGGCCAACCGAGGGCGTGGAATATCTGACCACATGCCGGCAGCTGCCAACTCCATGGGGCATGTGATGACGAGAATCTATAGTATATCATGTGCCAGGCCTGAGGCTAATCCTGGATCTACATTCCCTCTTTTAATTCTCACAACTGCATGAAGTAGGTACTAATACTTACCCCAGGAAACTGAGGCTTAAGACTTTTTTAAACCTTTCCACTTGCCCCAAATTCTAATCCATCTGGGTCTCAATAGATGGCCTCATCTCCACACTGATGGAGAAAATAGAAGCCGCTAGAGCAGTGGTTCTCAACCTTCCTAATGCCACGACCCTTTAATATAGTTCCTCATGTTTTGGCAACCCCCAACCATAACATTATTTTCGTTGCTACTTCATAACTGTAATTTTGCTACTGTTATGAATTGTTCTGTAAATATCTAATATGCAGGATGTATTTTCATTGTTACAAATTGAACATAATTAAAGCATAGTGATTAATCACAAAAACAATACGTAATTATATATGTGTTTTCCGATGGTCTTAGGCGACCCCTGTGAAAGGGTCATTCGACCCCCAAAGAGGTCGCGACCCACAGGTTGAGAACCGCTGCGCTAGAGGAACATTCTCATGTTCCTCCCACGACCTAGCTCCATCTGCTGTCTTCTTGTTAAAAGCCAGTCCTTTCCCCCACACTTGGTTCTTGCACTCTTTCTGGATCCTGCCATTATCAATGATCTTTTCTTGTTCTCTCAACCTCTCCCCCTCTTAATGGATCCTTCCCATCGGCCTTTATTATTATTATTTTTAATATTTTTATTGATTGCAGAGAGGAAGGGAGAGACAGAAACATCAATGATGAGAATCAATGAGCAACCGCCTCCTGCATGCCCCCTACTGGGGATTGAGCTCACAACCCAGGCATATACCCTTGATCGGAATCAAGCCCGAAACCCTTCAGTCCACAGGCTGATGCTCTATCCACTGGGCCAAACTGGCTAGGGCCTTCCCATTGACCTTTAGATACTCTCACTAAATGTCGTCTTTCAACTAGATACTGCCAGGCCAGGAGCCTGTTGACCTAGGGCAGTGATGGCGAACCTGACACGCGAACTCATTTTTTTGGTTGATTTTTCTTTGTTAAATGGCATTTAAATATATAAACTAAATATCAAAAATATAAGTCTTTGTTTTACTATGGTTGCAAAGATCAAAAAATTTCTATATGTGACACGGCACCAGAGTTAAGTTGGGGTTTTTCAAAATGCTGACACGCCGAGCTCAAAAGGTTCACCATCACTGACCTAGGGGCTTGCTATAATTCAAAAAGCAAACAGACTTGGGATCCTATGGCCTCTTTCTGGTCGAGCCCCATGGCTGTCCTAGTGTCTTACTAACTGCAGGCTCTCGACCAACCTCAGAACTGAATTCCTGCTACGATGGGAAAGGCCTGCTCCCACTGTATGAAAGTTGAGTAGCCAGTTGGGGAAGAGCCTGCCCCTGAGGAACCTGGAGAGTTAATCTGGAGACTCTCGGTGAGAGACTTTAACTTTTGGGGCCAGAGGCTCCTTCCTGAGCATGCGATAGTCCCTTGGAAGAGAAAGCTCAAACAACAGATGCAGAAGCCTGCTCAGCGGTACCTGAGATGGCCAAGCAGCTGTCCAGGCCTGGAGCCCAGGTCACTCGCAGCAGCTCTGGGTCAGGGCTGGGTGTGGACACTGGGCACCGCACTGAGCGCACAGGATGGCCGAGGTCCCGAGGGTCAAGAAGACAGAGCAGCCCATCTGAGCACAGGCTGGCAATGCTGGGCCCAGGGCCCTGGCCCCTGACTTCTGCACACCACCTCCCTCCACCAGCCCCGGGGCTGGGGCTGACATTCTCTGCCGGCGCCCACTTCTGGCGGGTGTCAACGAGCCCCAGCCGGCCCGAGGTGCAGCAGAAGGCAAAGGTGTCCGCATCCAGGACCTGCAGGCTACTCAGCTCCTCACTGTCACTGACACCTGGGAGACAGAGGGCGAAAGAGAAAAGCTGCCGGAGTCACATGGGTCTGGCAATCTGGCAGGGCTGGCTGGTCACAAGTCCCTTCCTCTGGGAAGCATCCCTAATACCAGCAGAATAAACCACGTCTCCCCTCTCCTGTTCATTTTTTAAAAAATATATTTTTACTGATTTCAGAGAGGAAGGGAGAAGGAGAGAGAAACATCAATGATGAGAATCATTAATTGGCTGCCTCCTGCATGTCCCCCACTGGGGATCGAGCCCGCAACCCAGGCATGTGCCCCCGACCTTAATTGAACCCAGGACCCTCCGGTCCGCAGGCCAACGCTCTATTCACTGAGCCAAACTGGCTGGAGCTCTCCTGTTCATTTTGCCATTCTATCCACTGGTGGGTGCTGGTCCCAGGACTGCCTCCTCCAATCCTAGAACGGGAGCCCCTAGAGGTCGGGGCTTGCCTTTCATTCATCTTGTGTCCCCAACATTTGGCACACAGGGTTGGATTCAGTTCTAATGCGGCAGCGTAGGGGCAAACTGCGCTGTCCGTACCTGAGGTGTATGTGACCTTCTGGGATTCCAGATCCACAACCTTCAGGCCGCTGAGCCGCGCCCCGTGGAGGACTCCAGGTGCCACTGACGAGAAGATGGCGATCCTCGGCCAGAGACTGCCCTCTTTCTCATGCACAGCAATGGTGCGGACAGCTTCAATGACATCTAGGGGCAAGTGGAAGAGGTGAAAGTCCAGAATGTTAGTGAAGGTTTGAAACATAACCTGGTGCAAGCCGGCTAGCAGTCTTCCCCTGTACAGCTAGAAGGCCAAGGAAGAAAGGGAACTGACAGCTGGCTAGAGAGGATGTGGCATCATAAACACTCTGTGTTATATTTACATTTTGAAACTGTCAGAAGCACTTTAATTTCTTTTTTTATTTATTTATTAAATATATTTTTATTGGTTTCAGAGAGGAAGGGAGAAGGAAAGAGAGATAGAAACATCAATGATAAGAGAGAATCATTGATCGGCTGCCTCCTGCACGCCCCCTACTGAGGATCGAACAAGCAACCCAGGCAGGTGCCCTTGACCGGAATTGAACCCGGGACCCTTCAATCCACAGGCTGACACTCTATTCACTGAGCCAAACCGGCTAGGGCGCACTTTAATTTCTTTATAAATTGTCTTATGAACTGTTTTGCAAATGGGAGATAATGAATCTCAGACGCCATCTCAAAAGCCCCCAAAGCAGTTCTGGCTTTTTATACTTTTGTGGAGTACAAATGAAAGGAAAGAATCCACTGATGGTGTCATTTACACTTTAAGTGAAGAAAATAACAGGAACAGAATTCATGAACTACCATTATTTCTTAAAAAACTTATTATACAACCTCGGCACTTTGCTGAAACCTTGCAGGTAAAGGTCACAAGGCAAATGTCATTGTCTTCAAACACAAAGTAGACAAAAAAGTCCATGTCCTTTTGACACTGAACAAGAAAGACACCTGACCTCCAGTTGAATCAAATTTTAGTTTTGTTTGTCTCAGCCTGCTTAGTGGACAGGCAGGCTCTTGTTTCTGCATCTACAACTGAGGCTTCTCTTAACAGGAGCCATTTATGACGTGGTTCAGAACAAGCTGTCTACTGCACCAATTACTTTCCTGTTCCAAGAGGGGACTCGTTATTTGGTTCCCACAATCCCTGAAGAAAAGGGAGACGTATGTATTGTTTAAATTCTGAAGGAGGTAAAAGTCAGCCTGTGAACAGAATGGATGAGGAACACGAACTAACATGACTTATGCAGCAGCAAGCACGTGAGCAAGGCCCCTCCGGACGGTTCACAAGCCAGGAGCGCACAGAAGGACCGGGGTGGGCTGACGAGAATGCCAGGACCTGAGTGCCTACTGCTCCCCAAGCCCGGGGCCCTCAGAGCCCTGAATCCAGACTTGCTCACCTCACCTGGCGGAGGTTACGCAGACAACTCCAGAGCCTCAGGACCAGAGTCTGTGCCGGGGCAGAGCCAATGAGGCTGTGATCCAAACCGGCCCAGCAGAGCCTCCCGACGCTCCCAGGCCACCCTGAGCAGCTCCCTCTTCCCTCTCCACAGACTCCGAGGAGCCTGTACCAGGCTCCCAGGACCTGCTGCTCTGCGCCAGGGGATGGCTCTCACAAGTGATTTGTCTCCTGACGGGGGGGGCGGGGAAGGAGGAGGCCGAGGGGAAGACTTCAAAGACGTATTTCAAAGAGGCAGTGGAAAACAAAGGCTTTGGAGCCTCCTGATGAGAGAGCTGCTCTACAGTCACAGTGAATATGCAGGCTTCCTCCTCCTCTCTCTCTAGTAAAATGCCCTCCTCTAGGGAATCCACACCACACGGACCAAACCAGCCCCGAACTGCAAAGAGAAACTGCTACAAATCAAAGCAAAAGACACAGGCAGGCATCTCCAAGAACTTGGCGACGAAAGACAGTTGTGTCTGAAGATTAAACCAACACAGAGCAGGTCAGAGCAGAGGCAGACACATCCTTCAGGAGTCAGAACGGTGCCCAGACCGCATGACTGAGCACATGCATGAACAGCTCTGAAGTGGAATCCACGGGAAGGGCTGCCCAGCCAAGGGGTCAAAGAAAATGCTGAGGCCTGTCCGGGGCAGAGGGCGCCACACCAGACTGAATATCTAACTTCAAAGGGGAAGCAGCAGGTGACACTCAGCTGAGACCTTTGGATATTTATTTATGCAGCTCAGTGGTTCCCACAGCCCCAGAACTGAGAGGGGGCCTCGGGCACTGTCCAGGAGCATGGACAGCAGGAGCCTGGGCAGCTGCCTTCACAAGTTTCATACTTTCTGCCTGAGAGCCACGAACACACACTCAGGAAGCCTCTGAGCTGACTCCTCTGGTGACGGTCACCTTTATCATGACACCTCTGACCGGGTTAGGTCTTCCACAAGCAAGAAGAAGGGACTGAAATATTCCATATTTAAGGGATACTTGTTTTTTCATTATCTATGATAATAAAAGCATAATATGCTAATTAGACCGAACGTCCTTCGGGAGGAAGCCGGGGCTACAAGGGAAGGCCGGGTCCCAGGTGCCTGTCGGCAGCCAGAGGGAAGCCTGGGTCTTGGGTGCCTGCTGGTGGTCGGAGGGAAGCCCGAGTCCCGGGTGCCAGAGGGAAGCTGGTGCCTGCAGCCGGGAGAAGGAAGGCCTACTCTTGCACAGATTTCGTGCATCGGGCCTCTAGTAAACTAATAAAATTGCATTCTGGTTTATATGGCAGTCACGTGAGTCTGATGAGTGCTTCTGCTCCTATAAACAGATTGGAATTGTTTTAGACGTGCCGACAAAATCAGGTTTGAGACACCAAAGCTGTGGGTCAAGACTGGATCCTGGAAAATTCACCCAAAAAACACTATGCTTTTAAGTTTCCAGGTAAAAGCTGGCCAATCTTCCCCAGGCTCCAGAATATTCTGCACTAATATCTAGGGAAGATAACTCTTATCTGATTTCCTAATCCCACACGAGTATCAGAGCAGCCTGGGCTCATCAGCTCCCCTGGGCCTGGGCTACAGGTTCTACAAGGTACCTGGTACCCCAGGCACTGGCAGGACAAAAGGCGCCTCCTAATGGTTGGTAATACTCCGGTATCTCTCATCTTTAAACCACTGCGGCCCCTCACAGTCTACTTTTGGGCAAACTACAAGTTATTGGCATAAGGGCAGATATAAAGATCAATGGAACAGAACTGAGAGTCCAGAAGTAAATGCTTAGATTATGGTCAATTGATTTTCAACGAAGGCACTAAGGCAAATCAATGGAGAAAGGTTAGGAATTTTGACAAATGGTGATGGAACAATGGGATAGCCACATGCAAAAAGATCAACTGAGATCCTTACCTCACACCATACACAAAAGTTAACTCGAAAGAGATCATAGATTTAAATATTAAAGAGAAAAAAACAGAACTTCCTTTTGGGAAAAATAAAACATGGGACAATTTATGAGTTAAATAAAGATTTCTTAGATATGACATGAAAAGCATAGTCCCTAACATAAAACAGTGATAAATTACACCTCATCAAAATCTAACACTGTTATGTTTCAAAGGACACTATTAAGAAAACAAATATGGCCGAAACCGGTTTGGCTCGGTGGATGGAGCGTCGGCCTGCGGACTCAAGGGTCCCAGGTTCGATTCCGGTCAAGGGCATGTACCTGGGTTGCGGGCACATCCCCAGTGGGAGATGTGCAAGAGGCAGCTGATCGATGTTTCTCTCTCATCGATGTTTCTAACTCTCTATCTCTCTCCCTTCCTCTCTGTAAAAAATCAATAAAATATAAAAAAAAAAAGAAAAAAAAGAAAACAAATATGGCCCTAACCGATTTGGCTCAGTGGATAGAGTCGGCCTACAGATGGAAGGGTCCCAGGTTAAATTCTGGTCCAGGGCCAATGCCCGGGTTGCAGGTTCTTATCCCCAGCAAAGGCAGCTGACCAACGATTCTCTCTCATTGATGTTTCTACCTCTCTCTCCCTCTCCCTTTCTCTCTGACATTAATAAAAATATTTATTAAAAAAACAACAACAGTAGCCCTAGCCATTTTGGCTCAGTGGATAGAGCGTTGGCCTGCGGACTGAAGGGTCCCAGGTTCAATTCCGGCCAAGGGCACATGCCTGGGTTTCAGGCTCGATCCCCAGTAGGGGGCATGCAGGAGGCAACCAATCAATGATTCTCTCTCATCATTGATGTTTCTCTCTCCCTCTCCCTTCCTCTCTGAAATCAATAAAAATATAAACAAAACAAAACAAAAAACAACAGCAATCATAACTATAAGTAAGTGACACAAACACCTGGAAGCAACAAGAAATGACAAAAAATAAACAATAAAGGAAGGTGCATAGGGTCAGTGACCACAAAGCAAAGGAGCACAACCACCGCCTCTCTACAACCCCTGCGGCCAGTTTCCGGGAAGCATCCACGTGAGCGTGGGGACCCGCTGGCAGGCACAGAATCACACAGGCAAAGGGGCAGTTCCAAGAGCGACAGCCTGTGCGTCGGAGGCACACTTGCACGCTGGCCAAGGATGCTCTAACTGAAGGGGGAGGGAAGGGCTGCATCAGGGCTGCAGGCTCTGACACCTGCCTGACCAGAATGCACAGAACTGCCCTCCACTCCCAGAAGGAGCGGGGGTAGAGTGACTCCTCTGAGGGAGATGGGTCAGCCCAGCTTCTGGCCCACTCTGTTTTCCTTCCCTGCGGCTACCAGGCTGGGCAGAGAGAGGTGACCTCCTGCTGCCACCTCCTCCTCCTCCAAGAGGTGAGCTCACCTGAGTGGCCATAGCTCTGTCCTAGCCTCTGCCACTGCACCTGCCTGGGGGAGGGGAAGCTCACTCCATGCTCCGCCTATGACTGGGTTGGTAACCTCAGTTCCTGAAGCAAGTTACAGGAAGCTCCATTTGGGGCTGTGTGCCGTGCTGTAGTTGCTAACTTGTCTATGCCTGCATTAAAGTAGACACTGAATTTTATTTTATTTATTTATTTAAATATATTTTATTGATTTTTTACAGAGATGAAGGGAGAGGGATAGAGTTAGAAACATCGATGAGAGAGAAACATCGATCAGCTGCCTCCTGCATACCCCCTACTGGGGATGTGCCCGCAACCCAGGTACATGCCCTTGGCCGGAATCGAACCTGGGACCCTTCAGTCCGCAGGCCGATGCTCTATCCACTGAGCCAAACTGGTTATGGCGACACTGAATTTTAATTCCCACCTGGCTTGGAGTCTACTTCTTTTTAAAAAAAAAAAAATTTTTTTTTATTGATTTCAGAGAGGAAGGGAGAGGGAGAGAGAGAGAGAGAGAGAGAGAGAAACATCAATGATGAGAGAGAATCATTGATCGGCTGCCTCCTGCATGCCCCCTATGGGGATTTGAGCCCACAACCCGGGCATGTGCCCTCATCAGGAATTGAACCGTGACCTCCTGGCTCATAGGTCGATGCTCAATCACTGAGCCATGCTGGCAGGCCTGAGTCTATTGCTTAACTGACTCGGATTAGGGGATGGAGGTGTCAACCCCCACCAGGTCAAATTCACTCACCACTGTCCTCTGCGATCTGCCACACCTGCAGGTAACAACCTGGAAGGCCACTGGTCACCAGCAACCTATTTAGGAGGGATAGGAGATCTCCGTTCAGACAGTGAGCTCACCCACATCCCCTCCTAGCCTTTCCGCTCTCCAGCCCACTCAGCTTGATTCCTACACGCCCACCTCAGGAAAGCTCACTGGAGGAAGGACTGTCCTGTTACCCTCACTTAACAGAGGAAGAGCAGGCTCACTCCACTTTAGGGACAGGCCCATGGTCATGAGAGTCACGGGACTGAGCCCAGGCTTCCATGTGGCATGAAGTGTCCCAGACAGGACACCAGCATGGAGCCTGAACACACAGCCGACCCAGACTCTCAGCATCTGCCAATGGAGCCATTCGCCCCCGCCACCCACCATCAGCTCTCTGAGAAACCAAGAGCATCTTTCTACTCTCTATCTATTTGGAGTAGCTCTGGAGATCTGTGGGTTATAGTCATTGAAAGGTCTGCAGAGGGACCACGAAGCCGCCAAACAAAAGGTTCTTTTATTCCAGATTTCTGTGTGCACGCGCTCACATGTATCCAGGTGCTCTGGGGATAGGGGCGGTGCGGTGACAAAGAGGCAGAATACCCTTGACATTTCCAGCCACTCCATCCTGAATGGAGGGTCTGAGTAACCGAGCTGACCATACCTGGTGTCTGGCACGTGCTTCAGATCAAAGATAGACCTGTCTGAAAATCCTCCGTGGCAGACCTTGAAATCTCTTTCTGGGAATAAGCCCTGAAATACGGAAGGGTGGCCAATCAGATAGAGCCTGCTCTCCAAAGGGACCTTTCAGACTCGCTCTATGTGAGAAGCCCGATACCAGCCTGGCAGGAGGCCACGGAGGCAGCTCTGCTGGCAACAGATGCTCCTCCCTGCAGGGCCTTGTGTGCTGCTATTTGGTGTGTCCGTTGGTCTCAGCTGCCTACATGGGCAGCTTCCTTTCTTTCCTGCACGTCCAAAACCCTTCTGCTACCCTTTCCCCAGCCCCTTTCGTTCTAACACAAGTGTTACATTCCCGGCCTTCTTAGGGGAGTCATAAGGTTTAACAGCTTCATCAAAAAAAGCTAGAGCCCTGGCTGGGTAGCTCAGTTGGTTAGAGCATCATCCCAATATGCCGAGGTTGTGAGTTCAATCCCTGGTCAGAGCACATATAAGAATCAATCAGCCCTAGCTGGTTTGGCTCAGTGGATAGAGCGTTGGCCTGTGAATGGAAGGGTCCCGGGTTCGATTCCGGTCAAGGGCACATGCCTGGGTTGTGGGCTCGGTCCCCAGTGTGGGGCAGGAGGCAGCCGATCCATGATTCTCTCTCATCATTGATGTTTCTCTCTCTCCCCCTTTCCCTTCCTCTCTGAAATCAATAAAAATACATTAAAAAAAAGTCAACCAATGAGTGTATCAATAAGTGAAACAACAAATCGATGTTTCTCTCTCTCCCTTCCTCTCTAAAATTAATTTTTAAAAAATATATTTTTATCGATTTCAGAGAAGAAGGGAGAGGGAGAGAAAGATAGAAACATCAATGATGAGAGAGAATCATTGATTAGCTGCCTCATATACACCCCACACTGGGGATCGAGTCTGCAACTGGGCATATGCCCTGACCGTATGCTAGCTGGGCTAAAATTAATTTTTGAAAAAGGTGGAAGGTATCAGCCAACTAACATATCTCCATTTCCCATGCCACCTTCCATTGGAAATCAAGTGGGTTCTTCTAGTAATAAAAATATAACAACTACCAATTATCCAGCATTTATCATACCAGGCATTGTGTTTAGTGCTTTACATACTTTATCACATTGAATTCTAGAAGTAGGTTCTATAATTAACCCTACTCTAAAATGTCAAAAATAGCCCTAGCCGGTGTGGCTCAGTGGCTAGAGCATCGGCCTGAGGGCTGAAGGGTCCCGGATTCAATTCTGGTTCAGGGCGCATGCCTGGGTTCTGGGTTCAATTCCCAGGTAGCCAATCAACGATTCTCTCTCATCATTGAGGATTCTACCTCTCTCTCCCTCTCTCTTCCTCTTTCTGAAATCAATAAAAAATAAATAAAATTGCCGAAACCGGTTTGGCTCGGTGGATAGAGCGTCGGCCTGCGGACTGAAAGGTCCCAGGTTTGATTCCGGTCAAGGGCATGTACCTGATCGATGTTTCTTTCTCATCGATGTTTCTAACTCTCTATCTCTCTCCCTTCCTCTCTGTAAAAAATCAATAAAATATATTAAAATAAATAAATAAATAAAATAAAATAAAACAACAACAAACACTATTCTTAAAAAAAAAATAAAATGTCAAAAGTAAGGCCTGGGGAATTTAAACAATTTTTGAAGATCACAGAGGGGATTATGTTGTGAATTTGAACCTAAGTCTGTCTACCAGTCCATGCTCTTAGCCACTGGACTACTATCTCCACGTGAGGAACTGGAGGCAGGGAAAAAGGAAGTGGCACAAGAGGAAAACCCAGGGGTGAGGTGGGAGGTAAATCAGGTCTCATAAAGGCCCAGTCTGGGGAGCTCCTGGCTCAAACCTGAGTGTTGGGGTAGGGTGATCAAGAGCGCTAGGTGGGAAATCTCCCCCAGGGAAACACCAGGTGGCTACCAACTCTTTTCTTTTGTCATATTCTCTTCTCTTGGCTTGAAACACTGACCTTTTCTGAGACTCCTCCTACTTTACAGATTATTCCTTCCTAGTACAGTGGGGCCTTGACTTACGAGTTTAATTCGTTCCGAGACCGAGCTCGTTAACTCAAATTACTCTATCAACTCAATGCAAAAAATCGGCCAAGAGACAGCTGGTATCTCAAAAAACTCGTTAGTCGGAACACTCGTAAGTCAAGGCCCCACTGTATTCCTTGTGAGTTCATTTTCCTCTGCCCATTCCTTAAATGTATCCTCTGAAGTTCTGTCTTTAGCCACCTTCCCCTCTTATTTCTTACTAAAGGCCTGGTGCATAAAATTCGTGCACTCAGGGTGGGGGTCCCTCAGACTGGCCTGTGCCCTCTCGCAGTCTGGGAGCCTTCGAGGGATGTCTCATATCCTTAGCGCTGCTGGAGGTGGAGAGGCTCCCGCCACAACTGCGCTCACCAGCCATGAGCCCAGCTTCTGGCTGAGCAGTGGGCTCCCTGTGGGAGCACACTGACCACCTGGGGCAGCTCCTGCATTGAGCGTCTGCCCTCTGGTGGTCAGTGTGTGTCATAGTGACCAGCTGTTCGGTCGATTTGCATATTAGCCTTTGATTGTATAGGATACATTACACACATTCATTCTTAACCATTCTAAGGGTTTCATTCACCCTCTATATCCTAATGGCCCCAGGTATCTAATTTTGATAAACTAAAATGGACTTCTTCCTCTAGTAACCCTCTGTAATCACAGGAGGTTCCTTAGTGCTTATCCATGTGAATATTTGCCTCCCTCTATTAGACTAGAAGGGCAGGCCCAGGGTTTCTCTCTCTCTCTCTCTCTCTCTCTCTCTCTCTCTCTCTCTCTCTCTCTCTCTCTCTCTTTCTAGTATCCAGGACAATAGCTGGTAGACAACAGGAGCTCCATAAAGGTTTAATAAATGACTAAAAGCAGACACATATACTCAGCATTTATATTTCAAATTACCTGGTTTTCTTTTACAGAAAGTCGGGAGGGTAACGTCAGGTGAAGAACTTCATTTTTTTTCAACTTTTCATAGCCAGCAACAAAAACTCCTGGAAAAAAGAAGCAGAAGTAGCTGTGACAAACTGCTAGAAAGACTGTGGACCACGGCTGGCTCTAGAAACTCCGCCAAACCCATTGATGCTCAGACTTGTACTGGGGGATGGAAGAGATCTAGAACTTAGTAAGCGCTGATGGAGCACAAAATTGCTCAAGGGGCCCTCAGCTATGTGGGCTGGGTCCCTCTGGGCTGAGCGCTGGAGTCCCAGCCTGAGTGGGATTCCATCTCCTCACCTTTGTCACCAATCCATTCAAGGACTCGAGTGGCTCCTGGGAGGTCGAATGCATGGAAATCCTGGTACCTGCAGGAGAGGGACACAATGTCACACGGTGCCTGGCACTTGGCATCTGTTCAAGAACTCCGAGAGGCATCACGGTTTGGTGGCTAGAGGCCCAGGCTCTGGAGTCAGGCAAACCTGGAATCAAGTCTTGTTACACATTCTGCTCCCTGTGTGACCGGAACCAGGCCAGTCACAATAACCCTGAGCCTCGGTCCTCATCTGTAACACGGACCTCCCAGAGAGCCCAGCCTTCGTCGGGTTGATGTGAAGAATCCATGAGACTTTTTGGCCCCTTGACTGTGGCTCTTCCACAAAATACCACATGTGGGCGCCCACGTACAGTGCGATTGAAAGTTGGTGGCCCCTGCGCAGAAGTGGGTTTTCGGCCTGGGCGAGTCTATTTTGAAGAAGTACTGTTGATATTTGGCTCTGTTGACTATTTTTTTAAAAAATATATTTTATTAATTTTTCACAGAGAGGAAGGGAGAGAGATAGAGAGAGCTAGAAAGATCGATGAGAGAGAAACATCGACCAGCTGCCTCCCGCACATCCCCCACCGGGGATGTGTCCGCAACCCAGGCACCTGCCCTTGACCGGAATCGAACCCGGGACCTCTCAGTCCGCAGGCTGACGCTCTATCCACTGAGCCAAACCGGCTCAGGCTCTGTTGACTATTGAGTTTGCCGACCACTGGAGCCGGTTTGGCTCTGTGGACAGAACGGAGGCCTGCGGACTGAAGGGTCCTGGGTTCCATTCTGGTCAAGGGCACATGCCCAGGTTGTGGGCTCGATCCCCAGTAGGGGGCGTGCAGAAGGCAGCCGATCCATGATTCTCTCTCATCATTGGTGTTTCCATCTCTCCCTCTCCCTCTGCCTTCCTCTCTGAAATCAATAAAAGAATATTTAAAAAGAATCCATGAGACAATTAATCTGGGGTTCAATTCAGAGGCTGGTGCAAAATAACTGGTCACTTATTACCCTGCACAACTCTGCTCTGACTAGTGCCTCACACAACTGCGCCCGCAGGGAAGCGGGATCCGAGGCCCAGGCGGAGTCCTCGGGCGGTCCCGCCCGCCCCGCCCGCGGGCATCACCCGCCCGGCCCAGACCTGGATTCCCCACGCGCTGCGCCTCGCGCCCGCCCGCCCCGCCAGCTCAGACCCGAAAGCCCGGTCCCAGGTCCACACGACGTACAAGCGCAAGGATTCCACCAGCCAGTCTTCCGCGGACTCCATGGCAACTGTCGCTCAGGTAGCTCACTTCCGCCACCCCACTTCCGCTTCAGAACCTTCCGGGCGGGAGGGGCCTTCTCGCGAGGAGAGGGCGCGTCCTGCTCCGACGCAGGGGGCGTGGCCTCACGCCAGGGGCGGGGCTAGAGTTGCCCGAGCGCCGCCAATGGCCAGCGGTACCCTTGCTCTGCTAGGTTAGGGCTTCTCCCGGCAAAAGTATGTAGAAGCAGGAATTCCCGGGTTATCAGCTCCGGCTGGGGCCTGAGGGACTAAATATCGTTCGTTTTACGACCGGGTATTTGCAGATCAGCGGGCCAAGGCTAGATAAGATACAGGACGGCCGGTTAAATTCGAATTTTAGGTTAAATAACGGAACACTTTTTCTTGTAAGTATGTCCACGCAATATTAGGCCATCTTATACGAAAAAAAGGATTGCTTATCTGAAATTCGAATTTAACTGGGTGTCCTTTATGTTTTGCTAACTTTGGCAATCCTACGGAAAGCCAGAGAAGAGTGAGAGAGGACAGCAGGGTCTGGATCCCAGCTGGCCCGCACCCTTGTGGGCGCTGGGGGCTCCCCTCAAAGATTGGCGTGAGCATGAAATGAACGGGGTAAGCAAAGCCCTGGGTAATGTAGGTGTAGTGTAGGCAGCTGCCTTTTATGGGTGAGGAAACTCGAGAGACTTGCTTGTGCCAGTAGGTGGCAGAGAGGACAGTAGAACCAATTGCCTGGCACAGGACCTGGTGTACAGCAGGTGTGGAGCACCTGTTTGCTGAATGAGCTAGTGAGGTGTCCCGAGTCAGTGCCAGGCTGGTACCATGGAGTGTTCTGGGCATTTTGGAACCAACCCCATCTCCAGCCCCCTTCCCCCTGACCCCCATCTCCTCAAACACACTGGAAGGAGAGGACCAGACATTCTATGTAAAGAGCAGGGTTTTATTCACAACTTAAACAGGGAAGCAAGAAATACAGCAGGAACGTAAGTTGTGTCTGCACGGGTGATATTCCTGGTGACCCGACCAGAAATTACAGTAATGGAGTAACAGAGATTTGAGCCCAGAATTTACATCCAGATGGGGCCACTACCAGGGTCCCCTTCAGCACCTTCCCGGGGTGGGCACAGTCTAAGCCACGCTGTGTCTTCCTCATTAATGGCATCACTTCTGCAGCGTTTGCACCAGCAGCCTCCTATACTGAAGGGGAACACAGAAGAGCTGACCTGGGCACGGGGGCCAATAATAGGGCATTCTGCCATTCCTAAGTGCTAGGCATCCACAGTCAGACAGGGACAGACTCTCGTCTGAGGCAGGCAGCCCCCACCTCTCCTCTGCCCCCAGCACCAGAAGAAGGGTGATTTTCTCACATTAACAGCCCAAACCTCAGAGTGGTCATGACATTCAAGGGAGACCATGGAAGTAAATTCCAAGTAGGGTGGCTGGCCCTCTGCCAGGGTTAGCGTTTTCACTCCCTGACACCTCACTTCTGAAGCTCGTCCCCAGGGCTAGGTACTGCTTCCTCTGAGGTTCTCTAGTGGGTCTGCCCGTTTCAGGCCGCCTAGACCAATGGCCCCAGAGGTAACATCGTCTCCCTTCAGAGTAGCCAGCCCGAGGCCCCCAGCGGCAGGTGGTTCTGCACATCAGCAGAATCACAGCTGCACCTTCTCTAGGGCATGCCCCTCCCTTCTTTCAAAATGTACACTTTATACGCTCGGCAGTGGGGGATTCAAAGGTGAGCCAGGCCCAGCCAGTGTGGCTCAATGGTTGAGTGTCGACCTATGAACCAGGAGGTCACAGTTCGATTCCTTGTCAGGGCACATGCCCGGGTTGCAGACTCAATCCTCAGTGTGGGTTGTGTAGGAGGCAGCCGATCAATGGTTCTCTCTTATCATTGATGTTTCTACCTCTCCCTCTCCCTTCCTCTCTGAAATCAATAGAAATATATTAAAAACAAAGGTGAGTCAGCAACAGGTGCTGCCAGGGTTCTCAGACCATCTAGCTCCCATTTACTAAGCACTTTCTATGTGCCTGGCGTCATGCTGAGCAAATGATACGGTCTCATTTAACAGGAAATGGCACTATTATCCCCATTTTATGGGTGAGAAAGATGAGGCTTAGAAAGGTAAAGTGATATTTCTAAGGTCACACAGCTACTAAGAGCTAGGTTTTGAATCTAGCACACTCCCACTCACTCTGCCTTCCACACACAGCACACCGTACCCGGGAAGGTGGTGTGGGACAGGGACCACCCCAGGGGCAGGGAATGGCTACAGACTAAGGCTGGCTTGGTCAACCAAGGGCGATTTTAACCCCCCCTCATTTCCCTTTGCTAGAGCACCTGTGGCAATATCTGAAGGCATTTTTGGTTATCACAGTTAGGGAGGTGGGGGATGCTCTGGTGGACAGAGACCAGGGATGCTGCTAAACTTCCTGTGATGCACAGGACAGCCCCCACAGTCCAGACATTCTGTCAAGAGTATGCTGAGGCGCCCTAACCGGTTTGGCTCAGTGGATAGAGCATCGGCCTGTGGACTCAAGGGTCCCAGGTTCGATTACGGTCAAGGGCATGTATGTTGGTTGTGGGCATATCCCCAGTAGGGAGTGTGCAGGAGGCAGCTGATCGATGTTTCTAACTCTCTATCCCTCTCCCTTCCTCTCTGTAAAAATTCAATAAAATATATTTTTTTAAAAAAAGTGTGCTAAGGCTGAGAAACCCTACCATAGGCCACTGAGGCAGGAGACAGTCTGGGAAGAGCACTGGTCAAGGTGAACAAGGTGGGACTCTGTCTTGGCTGCTAACTGAGTCTTATCTCCCCCTGTGTGGGCCTCAGTGTCCCAACTCTAACCACAAGCATATTCAGGACACAGCAAGGGTGGACAGGTGGGGTGGGGATAAGTCTGTCTGGGCTGTGGGCGGAAGGTCCAGCTGCAAGAGGCTGGATAATCCTAGGCTGTGACCTCAGACTGGGCAATCGGAGGGGAAACTTCTCCCCCTACTTCTTATTCCCTAGGGTTTGCTGGGAAGGTCACTTCCTCCCCCACCCCCCCTCTCTTTTCCTTAATTATTTAGCTTCCTTTCTTATTTAAAAAATTTTTTCCTTTCTTTTGATTTCTTCACCTTCTTTTATTTTTCTTCTAAAAAACATTTTTATTGACTTCAGAGAGGAAGGGAGAGAGAGAGATAGAAACATCCATGATGAGAGAGAATCATTGATAGGCTGCCTCCTGCACGCCCCCTACTGGGGATGGAGCCCACAACCCAGACATGTTCTCTTGACTGGAATCGAACCCGGGACCCTTCAGTCCGCAGGCTGACACTCTATCCACTGAGCCAAACCAGCTAGGGCGTCACCTTCCTTTCTTTGGAGTCCTCTCCCTTTGAGCTCTGGATCACCAAGAGAGCCTGGAATCCCTGGATTTCTGGGGCCCATCACACCTGGTTGGGCAGGCACACCCTAATCCCAAGGCTGGACCCAGGGGCAGCCCCGGCTAAGCCTCTCCTGGGCCAGTGGTGGGGGCTGGCTCACCTGGGTGTGAGGTGCTGGGCTGCCGGGGCTCATGCCCAGAGCTTTCTTCAGCAGGAGGATCCTGAGCAGATCATGACTCAGCTGCAGTCTCTGGTCCCCCAGGGAGGCGTGGGGACCTGTCTCCAGTAGGGATGAGCCGGGGGGCGCCAGGCTCTTCTTGCCCATGAAGTGACCTAGAAAAGAGGTTCCGATAAAAAAAAAAAAAAAAGAGGTGCCTCGACACAAGGAAGTGAAGGAGCAAGGATCCTATCACAGTGGGGAAGCTCCCATCTCTCCCACCTTTTAGTTCTCATGGAAGGAATACACTCCTCACCAAGGAGCCGTAAAGACCCTTGTGGTGGCAAAGCCTGTGTCTCAGCTTTTCCTGAACAGGTGGAGCGGGTGGAGAGGATGGCGCAGCTGGAAGGCGGGATGGGCCAGGGCCAGGGCCAACCCTGCCAGTTGTGCTGCCTGCTTGGAAGTGGACAATGAGGAGGTTTCTGGACGGAGGAGGTGCAGGGAGAAGTCTTGTTTAAACAAGAAGGGGCAGAGCTCTGAGGCAGATGGAGCACCCAGCTCAGCCTTGTTGGACACTCGCTGAGTGATCTCAGCCACTCTCTCACCTGCCTGGGTCTCAAGTTCCCCATTTAATTAGAGGAGTTCCAGGGTCCCCACCAGCCCAGGCACTTATGTCTGTGGCTGAGGGGCGGCCAGAGAAGGAAAAGGGGATGAGAGCGTGCTGGTGAGGGGCGCTTGCCCGGGTCCCAGAGACTCACCGGTGGCCCAGAGGTTGCCCCGCGGGTGCACGCGGATTTTGCCGGCCCGGCTGCGGGGCTCCCGGAGGTCCCAGCTGAGTGAGGCGGCGCTGGCAGCGAGCAGGGCGAAGAGCAGGACGCCGCCGAGCCGCCGCGCGCCCCCCGCCCGCAGGGCCATCGTGGCCTGGCCGCACCGCGGAGCTGAAGCTTCCACCGCGGCTCCAGCCTCCCGGCGCCTTCCCAGCTTTTAAACCAGCGCCCCTGGGGGCGGGGCCTGCCTGAGCCCGCCCCCCAGTGCCCGCCCCGCCCCATCAGCCCTGCTCCCAGGTCCAGGTCAGGGGCCGCCACAACCTGCACACCCGCACTCCCGCCCCAGTGGCCTCCGCTTCCTCATGCGAAGGACCTGGCCCTCCCTCTCCACTCCCACCCGCTTTCGCCCAACGAGGGATGATTTCACCTCTAAGCCTCCCTTCATGAGGGCAAAACTGGGGGCGAGGATGCCGCCTCCCTTGTCGCAAAGGCGTTAGCGCCCCGCCAAGTGCCAGGTACTAGAGGAGCTCCCTCCCCCGGGGCTCTGGCCAGCTCTGTCCGCTCATCGCCAGAAACCAGGGCAGGCGCCTGGGATGGGGAAGTCGAACGGCGGTGGGATAAGGGGACGCCCCCCTGCCCCCCCCCCCACCTCCCCTCCCGCCCCCCCACCTCCCCTGCTGCGGAGAGCCTGGCCATCAGCTGGGCAGGAGGCGGCAGATCTCGGGGTCAGGGGAGTGAGCACTGGACTAGGAGTCCATATACCAGCCGGTGACGTCCTGGAACTTCACTGTCTTCAACTACAAGGTGGGAATAACTACACTGCCCAGTGTTTGATCCTTTTACAGTTTTTAGCGGTTTTCCTGTGGCCGCAGGCCTATAGCACCGCCCGCTCCCACTCAGCCCCGCCCCCTCCCAAGGAGAGAGAGGGCCAGTCGTCTAGGAAGGAACTTCTGGGTCCCTGGCATCGCTTTATGAGCAAAGAAGCTGCGCTCCAGGAAAAGGCACTTGCTTTGGCTTAAATGTTTACAACACAATAATGTTCAGAGCACTGTGCTGGGCACTAGGGGGGGGAACAAAAGATAATTACCTGGCCCAGCCACGGTGGCTCAGTGGTTGAGCATCGACCTATGCACCAGGAAGTCACGGTTCTATTCCCAGTCAGGGCACATGCCCGGGATGTGGGCTCGATCCCCAGTGTGGGGCGCAGGAGGCAGCCGATCCATGATTCTCTCTCATCACTGATGTTTCTCTCTCTCTCCCTCTTCCTTCCTCTGAAATCAATAATAATAATTTTAAAAAGATAATTCCCTTCTCCAAAGGGAGTCAACCATCTCATGGGAGAGACGAGTACACAGGAGGAGGGGGGTGCAGACCAACCCCTGGACCCTGGATGCTTCCCTGAAACACTGCACACTGGCTGTGACAGAACCTGCTCAATGATGGCACTGCTGCCTGCTGGCTCTGTGAACCCCCTGCCCCCCAAAGGGGAAGCGTATATGAGGACCTGCTTGTCACGCTGAGCCCCCAGGAGCATGACACACAGGGCAGGGACACTCCACTTCTAACCCTGGCTTTCCTCCCAATCTCCTTGCTTCTCATCGCCCACCCTGGCATTTACACCTCTCGGCATTGTCACTGCTTCGCCATGGTGTACAGATACAGCTCTTGTCACCTCCCGTAATAGTCATCCCCTTGCGGCCCCCACCCTCTCCTCTCACCAGCCACATGCCCACCCTATCTTCTCTGGTCCTCAGTAATTGGTGGGCACACACAGGAGCTGGCAGAGTGCTTGAGGGAATCTTATTTGGTGGGTTTATTTCTCACTGTATAGCTGGCAACAGCTCAGGGGTTGAGCCACTCACCCAGACATCACCCTGGAATCAGACTTCGGGTCTGTCTGGACCTCTCACCCAGGGCAGATGTAGCCTTGCCTAAACCACACCCACTCTGTTTTACCATCCCAAGTTTAAACATCACGTTCCTTTAGACTTCCCAAGGGGAGAGGGAGCAGGCACTGAATTTCCAGTGTCACCTCTCTTCTGCAGGTGACCCTGGGATTCTGCTCTGACAGGTTCATGTACACTTAAGCCAAGCCTCCTCTGACAGCCGGCTCACGGCTCCAACCACAGCCCTGAGACTGACCGCTGATGCCCTTGGGATCCTTTTATCTGTCTGCCTAGAACAGGAAAGAAGGGCTCTGAGGACCCTGGAGAAAGCAGGGTGGCAGCTGCACAGCCAGCTACAAACACAGGAATGAGAAGCATCAGGCACAGCAGAGGGCGGCTTGGCCAAGATAGCACTTCTAAGTGGAATCTCCCGGGAGTCCAAGGCTCTGGGTTTATTTTTTATTTATTTTCATTTTTTAAAAACTTTAAAAAATATATATTTTTATTGATTTCAGAGAGGAAGGGAGAGAGAGAGAGAGAGAGAGAGAGAGAGAGAGAGAGAGAGAGAGAGAGAGAGAGACACCAATGAGAGAGAATCGTTGATCGGCTGCCTCCTGCATGTCCCCTACTGGGGATCAAGCCCACAACCCAGGCATGTGCCCTTGATGGGACTCGAACCTGGGACCCTTCAGTCCGCAGGCTGAGGTTCTATCCACTGAGCCAAACTGGCTAGGGCAGCCGTGGGCAAACTACGGCCCGTTTGAAATGAATAAAACTAAAAAAAAAAAAAAAACTAAAAAAAAAAAAAAAAAAAAGACCGTACCCTTTTATGTAATGATGTTTACTTTGAATTTATATTAGTTCACACAAACACTCCATCCATGCTTTTGTTCCAGCCCTCCAGTCCAGTTTAAGAACCCATTGTGGCCCTCAAGTCAAAAAGTTTGCCCACCCCTGAGCTAGGGCGAGGCTCTGGGTCTAGAACAAGGACGTCAACTGCCCACAGCCTGTCCCCCAAGTCTACGATGATGACAAGGGAAGTCCAAAGGCCTCCATCCATCCTACGGGGAAGACTGACAGTGAGTCACATGGAGGTTCAGGGGGAAGCTCTGAGCACTCTGGACCCTTCCCAGGTTTCCACAACATTCAAGGACATCCATGGACAACGCAAAGAAGATTCACAGGATAATCCAAGCTTCAAAAAAGGAGGAAAAGATACATGGCAAATCCCATTATAACCGATAAAACATTTCAACTGCACCATGGCTATTTTTTGTTTTGTTTTGTTTAATCTTCACCTGAGGGTAGGTTCTTACTGATTTTTGAGGCGGGGGGTGGGGGGGGGCATCAATTGGTTGCCTCTTGTAAGTGCCCCGACCAGGGACTGAACCCACGACCTAGTATGTGCTCTGACTGGGAATTAAGCCCCAAACATTTCAGTGTACGGCATGAGGCTCCACCAAATGAGCCGCCCGGCCAGGGTTGCACCATGGGTTTTAATCAAAGACTGCTTGAAATAAAGGACATTTTTTGCTGTATTTTCATTACATTGGAACCCATTACAAGTAGCACCTTTCATAACTGAGCCTTTGTTGCTTTCTAAACGCACTTACACGCATGCTCCTTGGTCACCAACATGATTTTGATGTAGTAAAGACTACTATTGGGGTGGGGGGGCATTGGGGGGTTAAGGACACATATGTAATATCTTTATAAAGAAAAGACCACTATTATGCCCATTTTACAGATGAGTTAACTCATGCACAAGGCATTAATTGCAGAGAAACTAAACATATGGAGAAAACCAAAGTGTGGTGGTTTTCAAACACATGAAAGGTACAGAGGACAACAGAGGTACAGAGAAAGTGAAAGCAGAAATTTTAAATTAGACATTTCTAATAAAAGAAATGATGACAAGCACAGAGCTGCTCAGAGTAGGGCAGTGTAAAATAACTCTCCTGGCAAATTTCTGAGCACAGATCTCCACCTGTGTGGGCTGGAGAGCTGGCGAGAGACATCCTGAGATATCTCAGGTCCTTCTCTTTAGTTTCAGAATAAGAAAGCCGCTGTAGAGTCAGGAAAACAGCAGAATCTTTAAGGAAGGCTAAAGGGAGAATCAGGAATAGTTCATAGTTTCCCAGAGTCAGAGAGATTAGCTAGAAAATCAGAACATTAGTCATTAATAAGGCAATATTTCAGAAACTGAAACTGTCAAAATACTTTTTAAAAATTTATTTTATTTTTTTACATGTTTTTATTGATTTCAGAGAGGAAGAGAAAGGGAGAAAGAGATAGAAACATCAATAATGATAAGAGAGAATCATTGATCGGCTGCCTCCTGCACACTCCTACTAGGGATCAAGCCCGCAACCCGGGCATGTGCCCCTGACGGAATCAAACCCAGGACCCTTCAGTCTGCAGGCTGATGCTCTATCCACTGAGCCAAACCAGCCAGGGCCAAAATACTTATTTTTTTAAAACAGGTAATATTCACAAAAGGAGAAAATATGATTGGTGAGGCTTAGATGACTGTCGCCCCATGCTCCGAGAGGTGGCCCGTTCAATTCCCAGTCAGGGCACATGCCAGGCTCAATCCTCAGTAGGGAGCCTGTTTCTCTCTCTCCCTATTTCCCTCCCTTTCTCTTTAATGAGAAAGCGATGACAATCCTCATAGTGGCTAAAAAAGCTAAGCAGCTGCTCTCAGGGAAACGGCACAGATGGTTAGGGAAGGTATGGATATCTAAGGAAGCGAGAAGCCTAGGTCCAGCCTTTGTAATTATTTGGGTTTGGGTACAATTGTCGCGTGTTTCAGGAGGCATTTCAGTAGCTGAAGTAAATAGTCTTTAAACCTCACAGAGGTTTAAAGGCTTGGAAATCTGCCTGAGAATCTCACTATATCTAGATTGGCTATTGTGAGCAAATCCAGAAAAAAACGCAGAGCCTCTACAGAACAACTCCCAGGGGCTTTGCAATAGTGGGGTTTATTCCAAATAAGAGTCTCAATAGACGCTATAACAGTAGAAAATGGGTTACAACACCCAGCACTGTGACATGATAAAGAGACCGACTTCAAGCTCCTGGCTCCATCTTCCACAAACCAGAAGATGCTGGGCAAAGCTCAACTTCCGGTTTCTCTTTTGTAAAATGGAGTTTATTTTGAGGACTAAGTGAAAGAAAATAAAAATCTATTACAAGCTCAAAAGCACTTAGCAGAGCACAGGGCGAATTCTACGTCCTCAGTATTATTAGCTGGACCCCGGGGAAAGCAAAGCCTGCTGTAAGCCTGAAGCCCGTTACGGGGCAAGGTTCCCTGGACAAGGTTCCCTGGACAGCAGCGAAGGCCCTGGTGTTGACACAAAGTCCACAAAATGCTTGGCAAATGCCTATTCACCATGAGCTTCCTGATAAACTAAAATGCTAGCATATCTACCTCTCTTTTGACCAATTCCAAGAAACAAGATCTATACAAAGTTCTTTTTCACTTAACTGAGTTGCCAGGCTGACAGCTTTGATCAAACTTCATGCTAGTTGATTTAATTACTTGCCTGAGGTAAGTCCTGAGAAAAAATCCTTTAACTAGACTCCTGGAATTAAACCTGGAACCCAGCTAACCCATGTAAACAAACTGACCAACTGCAGGAAGGGCTCAAGAGAAATGATTCTTCATCGAGGCGTTCCAGAAACTTCCAAGGTTCGTAGAACAACAATCTACAGTTTAAGTCATATTCAATACAGTAACCTAACTGTATGGAAGAGGAATAACTGTTGTTTTATATATAACATGAACTTAAGAAAAAGCAGGATAAAATATTCTCAGCTGGTGAGGATAAGAGGTTGGCTATAGTCCTGACCGGTTTGGCTCAGTGGATAGAGCATCAGCCTGCGGACTCAAGGGTCCCAGGTTCGATTCCGGTCAAGGGCATGTACCTTGGTTGCGGGCACATCTGCACCGGGGGGTGTGCAGGAGGCAGCTGATCGATGTTTCTAATTCTCTATCCCTCTACCTTCCTCTCTGTAAAAATATCAATAAAATATATTAAAAAAAAAAAAAAGGTTGGCTATAATAGACCTGAGGGGAATTTTATCAGAATGGAGAAGAGGTATGAAATTTTTATGTTTCTTAAAAGAGGCTATGAGTTTGAGAAGATTAGGAGCACTGCTTCACTGGAAAGCTAGAAGGCTCCTGACTAAGCGTGGAGCCGGTCTTCTGTCAGGTGGCTCTTGGCAGAGGCTGCAAACTGTACCTACACTGAAGGAGCATCCTCTGAAACAGCTCATACAAACATTAGGCTCAGTGGTTAGAGCATCGGCCTGAGGACTGAAGAATCCCAGGTTCGATTCTGGTCAAGGGCGTATGTCCAGGTTGCGGGTTCAATCCCCAGTAGGGAACATGCAGGAGGCAGCCAATTAATGACTCTATCATCATTGATGTTTCTATCTCTCTCTCCCTCTCCTTTCCTCTCTGAAATCAATAAAAAATAATTTTAAAAAAACACAACAGAACAAAAACAAACAAACATCAGGCTAATGGACACAGGGATTACAGAACAGCAGCACACAGTGCCCCTGCAAGGAGGTCCCAGAAGAGAATTTCTTGGTCCCCGATATCACTACAAGTCGTTGATGTTTATTCATTGTGCCTATTCCATAAAGAACAGACATGATTATTTCCCTCTTTACATCAACCCCGAAGGAGCTGAGAACCACCCAGACAACAGAATCTTTCAACGTGTCTTACCATCTATGTTCTCATTCTTTTCTCTTCTCACACTATTTCAATCCCAAATTCTTCAATTATTTTATATATCTCATCATATGCCTTATACATATAGCATCTTTGGGAGCCAGCCCAAATCCCTTTTGGAACAACGCAGGGTATAAATAAATCTAAACTGTGCAAAGCACTATGACAAGGACCAGGGGACACCCCAGGGTAAGTCAGAGGCTGGCCTTGCCTTAACACCTGCAGGGAGCTGGTTGGGAGGGGGACACACATCACACGGTATCACAGAGGAGCATGAACAAAGTCTGGCAGTGCCGAGCAGGAAGCACTGTGCACTTGAGAGCTCAGTTGAGAAGAAAAGCACTCCTCTTTTGAGCTCCCTGTGCACCTCTCTACCACTGCACCTAGGATCCTATGTGGAAAAAGTCTGTTTCAAGTTGCCTCTGGGTTCCTGGCAGAGGAGGGATCTGGTCTTACTCATTTTGCATCCCCAGGGCCTAGCCCAAAATCTGGCACAGAGTAGATGCTCAATAAATGTCTGCTGGATGAGAAAGCTTTTAGCAGGTAGAGCAGTGAGCTGACACTCCAGGGAAAGCGACCAGCAGAAGCAAAGACTGGAGGGTCTGTACAGAGACCAATGTCAAGGGTACAAGAATGTGGAATATGCTGAGAGCTGAGGGCTTAAGAATGACACTTTGAACACTTTAAGGCAATGTCTTCACTATATATTTTTTTAAAATATATATTTTATTGTTTTTTTTATAGAGAAGAAGGGAGAGGGATAGAGAGTTAGAAACATCAATGACAGAGAAACATCGATCAGCTGCCTCCTGCACACTCCCCACTGGGGATGTGCCCGCAACCAAGGTACATGCCCTTGACCAGAATCGAACCTGGGACCCTTGAGTCCGCAGGCTGATGCTCTATCCACTGAGCCAAACCGGTTAGGGCTCTTCACTATATTTTAAAAATACATTTCTACTGATTTCAGAGAGGAAGGGAATGGGAGAGAGAGATAGAAACATCAATGATGAGGGAGAATCATTGATTGGCTGCCTCCCGCACGCCCCCTCACGGGGGATCGAGCCTGCAACCCAGGCATGTACCCGACTGGAATCGAACCTGGGGCCCTTCAGTCCACAGGCTGACGCTGTATCCACTGAGCCAAACTGGCTAGGGCTTCACTATTTTTTGATAGCACCTGCATATTCTAGTCTCTCACACTTCCTGGTCTGGTACTAACAATCCTAGTAAACTAGAGAGGATAGTGACAAAGATAAACTCAGCCGGAAAAAAAACAGCCTACGCAGGCTGGCCCGACTGGAGGAGCGCCTTGAGGGATGTGGACAATCCATTCAGCTGCTAGAATCAGCTGGATCATTTCTGAAGCTCAACAGAGTGACAGGTGTCATAAGAAGGCTGCCTCAGATGCTGAGATACCCCAAGTTCTAAGGGGTCACTTGGACTTGCAAACAACTTGTGCAAACGACCAACAAATGCACTCAAGGATAACAGAGCCTTTATTCCAAGACTAGGTTCTCTCAGAAGCCTGAGATTCCCTAAGAAATCAAACCAGTACTTCTCCCATGGAGAAAGAGCACACAGAAGAGTCCAAGGGCACCACACGGAAGAAAACAGGATTAACACGAACAATTATGAGGAGGGAACATGCTGTTTAAACGGAACCATAGACAGGGAAAATTTTCAGATTCAAATTTGGCAAGACCAAGATAATGTACTTAGTAAATAACAGAGAAGTACAAATTGCTTTAATGATTCATATGCTCTGCCCCAGAATAACAGCTCAGTAATAATGCTACCCTAAGTTACTGCCTCTGGTTCCAACTCATTGTTATGCTGAACAGTCGGGACTGTTCTATGCTGCTAGATGCTACAGGGAAAAAGAGAGCAGTATTTTAATATATATATATAATGTATATAATTTTTTAAAATTGATTTCAGAGAGGAAGAGAAAGAGAGGGAAGGAGAAACATCAATTGTGAGAGAGAGTCATTGATTGGCTGCCTCCTGCACGCCCCACACTGGGGATCGAGCCCACAACCTGGGCATGTGCCCTGACTGGGAATTGAACCTGTGACCTCATCATAGGTTGATGCTCAACCACTGAGCCAGCCGGGCAAGAGCAGTATCTATAAAATGGAATTCCTGCACTGGAGGAGCTCACGATGTGAGGGTGGAACTTGAGGCCATATCCAAAACCTTACACCAGTAACACAAGGCTGCCAATGCTGAGCGAGAGAGGAAGAACAACTGTGAAGAAAGCGAGACGCAGACAAGCAGAAATGTGAGTATGAGGTAAGTGGGAAAACAGCGGTACAGCCCAAGGGTGCTTCCTGTTAGCTAAATTCCAAGTCTGAACTTCACACGTAGGTAATGTGTGGGGTAAACAAAATTTATAGTCCAAGTTTGGCTCAGTGGATAGAGTACCGGCCTGCGGTCCTGGGTTTGATTCCAGTCAAGGGCATGTACCTACGATGCAGGCTCCTCCCAGGCTCGGGCCCTGGTCGGGCTCGTGCAGAAGGCAACCAATCGATGTGTTTCTTTCACATTGATGTTTCTCTGTCTTTTCCTCGCTCTTCCACTCTCCCTAAAAATCTATGGAAAAATATTGAACGAGGATTAACAACAAAAAAGTATAGTCCAAAACAGATACTGTCAGAGTAATGGGGGTGCTGAAATAAAGTAACAGGTGGCAAAGGCCTAAAGGAGGCACAGACTGGTGCGCTGCAGGGCAACAGTCACCCTAGCAACAGGGAGCCACTGGATGAGCTTCTGGATTAGGTGATGGCAGTGGCAATAGAAGGATGGTGGCAAATGCAGAACGAATAAGTGACCAAATGCAGTGGGGAAATGAAAACTCTATGTGAATGTGCCTTCAAAGAAAAGGTGAAATTGGGGGGGCAGAGAGGGAAGCTTGTAGGAACTGCTATGAGTGTAAGTTGAAAGATGGGCCAGTCAAGTACAAGTGTCCAGTGGGACAGAGACCTGGGACCAGAACTGAGGACAGGCATTGAAAATACCGTTTTGAGCCCTGGCTGGTTTGGCACAATGGATAGAGCGCCGGCCTGAGGACTGAAAGGTCCCGGGTTCGATTCTGGTCAAGGGCACATGCCCGGGGTTGTGAGCTCGATCCCCAGTAGGGGGTGTGCAGGAGGCAGCCAATCAATGATTCTCTCTCATCTTCATGTTTCCATCTCCCTCTCCCTTCCTCTTTGAAATCAATAAAAATATATTTAAAAAATAAAATACCATCTAGACCCAATAGTTGGGGTAATGAAGTGGATTAGTAACAGCCAAGAGATGATCCCATTGTCAAATTCTCATTTGAAGTTTTATTGATTCTTATTCTTTTTGATTCCGTTCACTCGTAATGGATACTAGTAAGCCTTCCCAGATTTCAGAGAGCTTATAATTCCATTAAAACACTAAATTAAACATCTCTGGTAGTTCTTACATTTTCAAAGAGCTTTTCATTATACTTACAAATACAACCTCCCAGTTTTAAGTCCTAAACTTTAGCACTAAACTAGAGAATATAAAAACTGGGAAAGAATACCTATTGCCGCTGAAACCGGTTTGGCTCAGTGGATAGAGCGTCGGCCTGCGGACTGAGGGGTCCCAGGTTCGATTCCGGTCAAGGGCATGTGCCTGGGTTGCGGGCATATCCCCAGTAGGAGATGTGCAGGAGGCAGCTGATCGATGTTTCTCTCTCATCGATGTTTCTAGCTCTCTATCTCTCTCCCTTCCTCTCTGTAAAAAATCAATAAAATATATTAAAAAAAAAAAAAGAATACCTATTGCCATATATTTTTTATTATTGGCTAGTAGAGCAATTCAGTATTAATACATGATTTGATTACTTTTCAGGGAAATGTAGTTGTTGCTTCCAACTACAGCATCCAGCAAAGGAGGAAAAACAGTAATTTCACAAAACTGGGTGTGAAAGTATGCAAGTGAGAAAAAATATTAACGTTTTCTTCCCCATGAGTACATGAGGAGGAGAAAGCTGGACGGCTGAGGGTGAGAGGACAAGGAAGTTTACCCTCGGGCAGCTGGGATCCCAGAGGAGTCCTCAGAGGGCTGGTTTGTAAACAGCCAGGGCACGAATGCTGGGAGCAGCTCCCCAGCCTCTGCAGGCCATGAGGAGGGGAAAGTGAGGGAAGTAGCCATCCACACGGGGCTATTTTATGGCCTCTGCTCTGCTTGGCTCCTGAGAAAACAGAAGCCTCCCAGACAGGTCCAAGGAAGCACTTGTTAGCTGCGATTTGCCAAGTTTCTCCCTCTGTTGGGCTCATTAAGAGCCCATATCCAAAGCTTGAGGGCTAAAGCCTTGTTAATGGCTTCAGGATGGCACTGTTCTCCACAGGGGAGGCCTTCAGAAGATCAATTGTCCCTATTCCCACTCCATTAGCATTCAAGTATGAACTGATTCCCCCTTTAGTTGAACAAATAGAGAAAGAGTGCATTTAGCTCAACACAGAAAACTTGCTTACTTTGAGATTTCACATTAATATAAGAAGAAAACAAGGAGCCCTTAGCTGGTTTGGCTCAGTGGACAGAGCTTCGGCCCGCGGACTAAAAGGTCCCAGGTTCGATTCCAGCCAAGGGCACATGCCTGTGTTGCGAGCTCGATTCCCACTCAGTAGGGGGCGTGCAGAAGGCAGCCACTCAATGATTCTCATCATTGATGTTTCTCTCTCTCTGTCTCTCTACCTTCCTTTCTGAAATCAGTAAATATCAACACTAATAAAAGAGAAAAATGGTAATTGGCGTACGAGCTACCTTTTTCATTGGCTAATCAGGGCTATATGCAAATTAACTGCCAACTAAGATGGCAGTTAACTGCCAACAAGATGGCGGTTAATTTGCATATGTAGGCACAATGCAGGGAGGTGAAAGGGAAAGCAGGAAGAAGCCCCCTGCCACTGACAGTGATCGGAAACCCAGGGGGGAGCTAAGAGCTGGGGGGCAGGGCAAAGGCGGCCCTGGGGCCGCCTTTGCCCTACCCCCCAGCCATGATCGGAGAATCAGGTGCCTTTTCCGCCCTGGCCAGTGATAGCAGGAAGTAGGGGTGGAGCCAGCGATGGGAGCTGGGCACAGTCGAAGCTGGCAGTCCCAGGAGTTAGGGGTCCCTTGCCTGGGCCTAAAGCGAAGCCCACGATCCCGGGGCCGCTGCAGCTGTGGGTCCCCGCTGCCCGGGCCAGACGCCTAGGCCAGAGGCGTCAGGCCTAGGCAAGGGGCCGATCCTGCGACTGGAGGGTGATGGGGGTCAATGCCTGAGGGCTCCCAGTATGTGAGAGGGGGCAGGCTGGGCTGAGGGACACTCCCCCCCCCACCCCCACACCCAGTGCACGAATTTCGTGCACCGGGCCCCTAGTCCTATATAATAAAAGCCTAATATGCTAAGTGGCCTGTCATCTGGTTGGCCGTTCAACCAATCAAAGCGTAATATGCTAATGATATGCAAAGGCCACTCAATTGCTTGCTATGACATGCACTGACCAACAGGGAGTAGATGCTCTGACCTGTAGGTTAGCTTGCTGCTGGGGTCCGGCCAATCGGGGGCTGAGTGAGACAGGCCGGACACACCCTGGAGCCCTCCTGTGGTCCCTCCCTGGCTGGCCAACCTCTTGTATATATATATTAAAAAAAGAATATTAAAAAAAAGAAGAGAACAAGGAATTAAGAGTATTTTGTGATTCAAACACAATGGCTTACCGTACTCTCCCTAACTGCCTCGATAGTAAAAGAAGAAACATCTGGCTTTGCTTTCAATACTGGAAACCCTGCCTCCTGAGGTTTGCAGAGCAAAGCCAGGAACTTAAGGTCCAGGCAAATCCTGGTTTAAAGGAGACGTGCTTGCCCTCCAGCACCTCCCTCCTCCGGCCTCCCGCCTCCAGGCAGACAGGGCTGCAAATGTGTCAAGTGTGGGAAAGGTTAGGAGTCTACAGCAGAGTGAGACTTTCTGGACCTTTAAGCAGCACTACCTGGGTTTACACCCAACTGAGTCACACCCGGGTGAAGAATTTTGTGACTAAGAGACTTCCTATGAACGTCAGTGGCCACTCTGACATCACAAAAAAAAAAAAAAAAGAAACACAACAAAGAAACAGTTGGTAGTGTGAGGACAATCTTCATAGCCCAAGGACTGGTCACATGGCAGCCTTTATCTCCCCAGGGGGCGCTGGGAACCAGAACTGAAAGGCAAACTGCAGAAAGCTTTCCCGACAAACACAAGTCAGGGATAAAGGGTTCAATATGCAAAGTCTTTTATTTAACATTTTAAAACGTTAAAACTTCCGACCACCTCCGTATGCGCCATCCCCATTAGAAGGAGGAACGGTGGCTTCAAACTCGGGCAGAGCTGTGTGTTCCTTACAGACTCTGTAGGCACTTTAGAAGTGAAGCTTGGCTTCAAAATACAAACACTGGGGGCTTTGGCTCAACCTTTTAATATAAAAAATCCACTGATGTACAAAAATGCGAAAGTGGGACAATGACAACATATGAAATCCTGTGATTGAGAGTCCCCTGGAGAGCGCCCAGTGGGGCACGCACATCTGCCCATACAGACTCTGGGTGGGAACATAAACGAATGCAAACCAGTGCTACCAGGAGGGGCCAGCGTGTGTGCGCGCCACTCCGCCAGCCACAGACCAACATCTACTGGAAACATCAGTAACACAAAGTACGGCACCTCCCAGGAGCAGCGAGGCAGCTTCTTACTCACGATGAACCAGCACAAATAGGCCCAGCAGAAAGAGTACTGCATACTGGAAGAGAAACAGCCAGTCAGGGGAGCCTACAGGCTCTCGAGTCCTCAGGCCTAACAAATAAACTGGCCTTTGTGACCAGGATACAACATTCAACTACCCAATTAGTCTTCTCTTTGAAGGGTCCATTTAATAGTTCCCAAAATTGAGCAAAAGATCACAGTTTTAATGAAACATAAAGTACATGATCTTTTTTTTTAAAGTCTTTATTGCTGAAAGTATTACAGACCCCTCTCCCCCGTTGGCCTCTCCCAGCCCGCCCCTGGCCCCCACCCCAGGCCTTCACCCCCCAATTGTCTGTGTCCATGGGTTATGCATATATGCACACAAGTTCATTGGTTGATCTCTTCCCATCTGCCCTCCCTCTGAGGTTTGACAGTCTGTTCGATGCTTCTATGTCTCTAATGAACAACAACAAAACCCCCCCAAAACCAAAAATAGATCCAGAGACATAAAGTACAGGATCTTACCTTAAACTTAGGATAGTCATTCATGAGGATTGTCACAATCCCAATATAAGGAACAAATCTAAACAAAGAAACAAACAAAAAATTGATTGTCAAGAACTTCCTATGTAGTTATCATTTACTGAGCATTCTCAGTATCTTCCACAGAAAATTAATTTTCAGTTCACAGAGTCCATTTGTATATACCGTCGTCCTATAGATCCTTTCAACAGCCCAGTGATAGGGAAGTTAGGAACATCGCCATTCTATAGATGAGGAAACAGGTGCTCAGGCCCACGGCACGTGGCTCCTGCGCAGAACCAGTACCGGATCCGAGTCTTAGACATCTATTTGGTGACTCAGTGCTGGGGGCTGGGTTGTCCTCATTACCTTTAGGGGCTGTCAAACTAGTTGGGGAGACAAGGTAAACACAGCCAGAACATTACAAGGTACTTCATGCTAAGTGTCTGAAAAGTGAATGTAAGAGCCCTAGTCTAGTACTTAAGATTTCCTCACCTCCCCTTTATTAACCACCTGTAATTTGGCTTTGGCTCTCTTAATCCTGAAATCACTGTATGCAGCAGACCAGTCTCAGCTCCAACCTTCCTTTATTCTGCAGCATTTGACTTTGATGCCCACAAACTCATGTTTCTTTTCTTTTTTTAAAATATATTTTATTGATTTTTGCCCTAACTGGTTTGGCTCAGTGGATAGAGCGTTGGCCTGCAGACTGAAAGGTCCCAGGTTCGATTCCGGTCAGGGGCATGCACCTTGGTTGTGGGCACATCCCCAGCAGGAGGTGTGCAGGAGGGCAGCTGATGGATGTTTCTCTCTCATCAATGTTTCTAACTCTCTATCCCTCTCCCTTTCTCTCTAAAATCAATAAAATATATATATATTTAAATATATTTTATTGATTTTTTTAGAGAGGAAGGGAGAGGGAGAAACATCAATGATGAGAGAGAATCATTGATTGGCTGCCTCCTGCACGCCCCCTACTGGGGATCAAGCCTGTAACCCAGGTATGTACCCTTGGCTGGAATCAAACCTGGGACCCTTCAGTCCACAGGCCAACGCTCTATCCATTGAGCCAAACCAGCTAGGACAAGTTGATGTTTCTTAAAATCTAGCCTTCCTCTGTCGGAATCACTGGAATAGCTTGTTAAAAATGCAGATCATGCCCAGTCGGTGTGGCCCAGTGGTTGAGCGTCAACCTATGATGAACCAGGAGGGTCATGGTTCAATTCTGGGTCAGGGCACATGCCTGGGTGGCAGGCTCGATGCCAGTAGGGGGTGCGCAGGAAGGAGGCAGCCAATCATTGACGTTTCTAACTCTCTCACTTCCTCTCTCTGAAATCAATGAAAACATTAAAAAATGCAGATCTTTGTATCTTTTCCAGATGTACTGAGTTGGAGCATATCTGGAAGGCGGGCCCTAATGATGCCTCTGCACACCGAAGTTCAACAGGCATGTTCTGGCACATGACACGCATGGAACAGACATGTGGTGGCAAATATTATCCCTTGGAGGGTTCACACTTTAGTTTCCAGCCTGGGACAACCTCTAAGAGCTGAAAATAACAGTCAGTACAGAATGGCACAGCTAAGCTACGAGGGCAGAGAGAGGGTCTCTGTATTTTATTTTTTGATATACTTTTTTATTGATTTCAGAGAGGTAGGAAGAGGGAGAGAGATAGAAACATCCATGATGAGAGAGAATCATGGATCGGGTGCCTCCTGCAAGTCTCTCACTGGGGATCAAGCCCACAACCCGGGCATGTGCCCCTGACTGGAACTGAACCTGGGACCTTTCAGTTCACAGGCCGATGCTCTATCCACTGAGCCAAACCGGCTAGGGCAGTTCTCTGTATTTTTTAATGCATATTATTTTCTTTTTAATGTAACAGCTCTTTAATGTAATCTCTTGTGTCTCATTTACAACACCTTCATGAAAGCAACAGCTCTCCGTAAAGGTAAATCACCTAATTTAAGAATGTAAAGGCAAATGCCTGACGGTAAAATGCAGATTAAAAGCAATAAAAGCATCTGTGATTTCTATGAAGACAGTATCAGGCTGCTAAGTCTGATCCGATGATCAGTCAGCAACCATTCTCATGGATAGAGACTTCCGCTGTTACCTCCTTCCAATACTGATGCTCAAACCACCACAACCTGTGGCTTCCAGTAATCACATAGTCTTGCCTGGGAGTTTTCCATGGACACATTCTTTCCCCTAAGGTTGGTTTCTCTTTGCCAGCCTGAGTGAAATGGAAGCACCCTGATCTTTGGGAGTCACATAACCAAATGCAAGATAGCCTATGACAGGCAGTCCCAAGTCAAACAAAGGACTTAATGATCCGTATCACCGTTTCCCTCCGGGGACAGAGACAGCACAGAGTGCACAATGCTATCAGCAGTCACCTTCAAGTCAAATCAGATGCGCTTTTTCCCTCCCTGCACAGAAAAAGTCTGCTAAAGCGAGTTGGTAAAAAGCAGAAGGTTTAACATAAGTAAACCAGATGCCACCCACGAGGCCACCTCCAACGCCAGCCTGTGCCGAGTCACCATCTAGAAGGCAGAGTGTGAAGATATGGAAGCCCCGGGGGCTGATCCCAGGAAGTAGCCTCAGAAGGAAGAGGTTGTGGCAGAAGATACTTTTGTCAGATGTTACAGGGATCTATATCTGGGAAGTCTGGACTACCACAGCTGACTTAAAAAGGTTCACTGTTGCTACCCCAAAATAATCTGTTTCAAGTTAAGTATAGAGTATATTTCAAAAGGCTCATCCTTGAAACTGAGTTCAGCCAATAGAGAGCTCAATTACTCTGTTCCTTCCATATATTTTTATTCCTCTTTTCTTTTATATTTTTACTGATTTCAGAGAGGAAGGGAGAGGGAAAGAGAGATAGAAATATCAATGATGAGAAAGAATTGATCAGCTGCTTCCTGCACGCCCCCTACTGGGGATTGAGACCACAACCTGGGCATGTGCCCTTGACCAGAATCGAACCCAGGACCTTTCAGTCCGCAGGCTGACGCTCTATCCACTGAGCCAAACCTGCTACGGCTATTCCTCTTTTCAATGTCAAGTTCTCTCTATTCCCTGGCCCACCAGCCTTCCCTCTTTCTGTTGTTGTCAACTCTTCTTTGAGTAACAGGTCCTCTCGTGGTTTTCAACTCCCTCCCTGAATTTAGGAAGAATCACCCCTATTAAATACCTAGTTGGTTCAGTATTAATTTCATTTTCTTTTTTGTTAATCCTCACCCAACGATATTTTTTCCACTGATTTTTAGACAGAGTGGAAGGAAGCGGGAGAGACAGAGAGAAACATCAATGTGAAAGACACATTGATTGATTGTCTCCTGCACAGGGATCCAGCCTGCAACCGAGGAACGTGCCCTTGATTGGAATTGAACCCAGGACCCTTCAGTTGGCGGGCCGACCTTCTAACCCCTGGGCAAAACTGGCTAGGGCTGGTTTCATTTTCTAAAATTGTTTTTACTACATGTTACGACATGAATGAATCTTGAAAATATTATGCTATATGAAAGAAGCCAGATGTAAAAGACTGCTTAGTGTAAGATTAAGGTTCTGTTTATATAAAATGTCCAGAACAGGCAAACCATAGAGACAGAAAGATTAGTGGTTGCCAGGGGCTACAGGGAAAAGGGGATGGGGAGTGACTGCAAATGAGTTCAGAGTTTTCCTTCTGGGTGTGGAAACGTTCTGGAATTAGTGGCGATGGCTGTGCACACCTTGTGAATATAATGAAACCCAATGAATTGTACACTTTAAAATGATGAATTTTATACCCCAATATATGGATTATATATCAACGTTTTTTAAACTTGTTTTATTTGGGCCTTGGGCTTGAAAGTATAAAATTTTTAGTGTGCAGGCAGCTGTTTGAAAAAGGTATTGTTTTTAATGCATAAAGACATTTGTACCAGTTACAGAATGATCTGCGAGAAAGCTCTAGCCTCAAGGTCTGGGTACAGTGTGACTCTGAAATATCAGTTTAGGGTTTTATAAACACAATTTCCACAAAAGGAGGTGATATGCCCCTGTAAGTGTCAAGGTAAGTGGTGGCATAATCACTGGAAAGTGAATTTGTGCTGTTAAGATCCGGTGCCCTGCTGTTCACGCCTCCCGGAAAGTTACTTACTTCAGAGAGTACCGGGCTATTTCATTTTTTTAAAATTAAAGCCACAGAGAGGTCTATATCTTCAATGTTGGAATTTTAAGAAATAACACAGTGTATAGTTCAGGTAGGGTGATGCATCTTTTACGCAAACAGGGGCCCAAGTGAGCAGACAGAACTGCATTAAGCACCTAATGATGAAGACCAGATAAAGGAACACGGTCAAACTCGTAGGAGTACAAATAAAACGCTGTGGCAAAATTTATCAAAAGCCTTAGGCGTCACCTCTGAGAACTGACTGTGAAGAAAGGACTGGGCAGAAGCACTGAAACATATGTAACAAGGATGCTCATCCTAACATCGTTCATAATTTTTAAAAATGGGGAAAAGATCAAAGCGTCTAACAGCAGGAGACTGTCTAACTGAAAATGTGGTCTATCCACACAGAGGAGAAGCGTACAGCTTTGAAAATGATGATATGGACATACATTTTTATTTGTAAAGATACTGATAACTCCGGGGGATGAAAAAAGGTTATAAACTGTGGCCATTCTTTGCCTGTACACAAACTGTTTTCAGTATGCGTGCATGCGTGTGCGTGCGCGCGTGCACACACACATACACACACTCAGATCTACCTCTTTATACATAAAGGCTAAAAAATATATATCAAAAAGTTAAATATTGCCCTGACCAGTTTGGCTCAGTGGATAGAGTGTCGGCCTGCGGACTGAAGGGTCCCGGGTTCGATTCTGGTCAAGGGCACGTACCTTGGTTGCGGGCACATCCCCGGTGGGGGGTGTGCAGGAGGCAGCTGGTTGATGTTTCTAACTTTCTATCTCTTTCCCTTCCTCTCTGTAAAAAAATCAATAAAATATATTTAAAAAAAAAAAAAAAAAAAAGTTAAATATTTATGGAGGGGGAGCAGAAGAAAAGTGACTTTGCTTTCTGATGACTATTTTTTCCTTATGTTTCTACATGAATCTATAAACAAAAAGACTCTAAGAGGTTGATGAGTGTGAATAACCACAATAGCAGCGTCTTGGGAACAGAGAGAGACGGGGACAATGATTTCTTAGGAACACGGATGATCCTATGTGGATGGTAAAGGTACGTCTGGCTCTCCATGGGAATGAAGCTCCCGGGAACTGGTGGCATGCGCAGAAAGCCCCCAGCACTGCAGGGCACAAAGCACATGGTGCTTATTCTGATCAGATCTCTCCTCCCCAAACCCAGCAACCTCATGCTGCAACTGTGGCAGCTCTCACTTAATAACTCGCACTTAATTCTCTATGGGACCCCAGCTCCTCAGCGTGGTAGCCTATTCGATAGAGCAGCGACTTTTAACTGGTGTGCTGCAAGAATTTTAAAAACATGCAATACCTGATTATTTAGTCAGAGGCACTGAACTCTCTGCCCTTAGATTGTCAAATAAAAAAATGACAACAGGCAACAATTCATTCCTTGCGAATGAGTCAAAATTAAACCTATTTTTTGTCAGACTGGCAAGAAATATGATGTATTTTTGGGTGTGCTGCAGAATTCTATTGATTAGTTTGTGTGTGCTGTGAGGTGGAAAAGGTTGAAAATCGCTGCGCTAGAGGAACCACTCTGAGTTCACACTGTCCATCCCAGGTGAGGGGAGCAGGTGCTCTCACAGCGGTCAGAGTGTCACATGGTCTCTGGACACTGCGAGCCAGCAGCTACCCGTTTCAGAGCTGTGATGCCTGTGATTCGGGTGCGATGGTTAAAGCGGGCTCTGAGGTCATCGGCCACTTACCACCAGTGTGACCTCAGACAAGCAACCAACTGGCCTGTGTTTCCTCATCTACAGAATGGAAATGTTAGGGTTGTTCTGAGGTTAAAAAAAGGTAATACTTGCAAAGCACTTAGAATGAATCGCTGGCGTATAGGAAGCCCTAATAAATGTCAGTTATTGTTAATATTATTAAAAACATGAAGGTAGTTACAATCCCATACTTCCTCATACCAATCACTTACAATTCCTGTCTTCCACTGATTTGTTCTCCTGTTAAAATCTGAAATAAACAGGCTTAATATAACTTGTAAATTTCATGTGACCTCAATAATTTCAAGACCGGAAATAAAACAGTATGGTGTAAATTAATATGAACAAGTTAATTTAGATGAACGCTTTAAGATGCTGATTGAGTAAATACTTAAGAAATGTAAGTTTCATGAAGCGGGATTAAAACTGCTGGGGATCCCCAGAGCCCAGCAGAGTACAAACATCAGAGTCCATGGGTGGTGCCCAATAACATTTCTTCAGTGGATTAAACAAATGAATTTTTAACGCCGACACTCCAATTCGTCATCTCATCACTAATATTCTATTCTTTTACTGTCTCCCTTTCCGCCCTTCCGGTGCAGTATACCAGAAGCTTTATTTTTTATTTTATTTATTTTTTAAAAATATATTTCTTTATTGATTTCAGAGAGAAAGGAAGAGGGAGAGATAGAAACATCAATGATGAGAGGATCATGGATCGGCTGCCTCCTGCACGCCCCCTACTGGGGATTGAGCCTGCAACCCAGGCATGTGCCCTTGGCCAGAATCGAACCTGAGACCCTTCAGTCTGCAGGCCGATGCTCTATCCACTGAGAAAAACTGGCCAGGGCTACCTGAAGCTTTGAGGCATTTAATTAGCCCACCTTTTCAGAGGATACAAGGTGATTTGACAGAACCAGGACCGACCATTATATCAATTGTATAGGATCAGCAATAAGATCGAGGGGGCCAGGTTTCAAGCAACGTGAAAAACTTAGCAAGTGCTCCCTCTATACTTACCCCCTCGCTCTCCCCACAACATCTTTTTTCTCTAGCCAATGTTGTCCTTGTTTATAGAGGCCTCGGTCATCAACCGCGTTATTGTCTCCTTTGGTCAAAAACTTGATATGTCCATTTTGCCTTAAAAGAATAAGAGAAAACCCAACTCATCAAATACCTCGATGTCATTTCAAAGCATAAAATTTGCTCTTGTTAACCCAAAATTCCTGTGGAACTGTGGTGTTTTAATCACCATTCCCAAGATCAAAAAGAATTACTTATTTAGCTAAAAGGATGTTTATAGCCGTGTAGTTTATAATAGGGAAAAACTGGAAACAAGCTAAAAGTTTAACATTCAGGAGTTGAAATACTAAACAAGCATTAAGGACAATGTTACAGAAGACTATTTAATGCACTGAAGATCATACAAACTGTATTAAGTGAAGAAAAGATTATAAAATAGTATATGCAGAATAATCTCATTTTTATATTAAAACAAAGACAAACCACTAATATTTTTGAAATACACAGAGCAAAGGAACACATTAAACTACCCTACAGGCAAAATGAAGGTTATATGAAACAGAATGACCCAGTTTCTTTAACCAATAACTTGCAAAGAACAAAATGTTGGAAAAGGAATTTACATATTAAATAAAAGACACTATAAAGCCATATCAACCAATTTCAACGGAGGACCTTTATCTGAATCTGGATTCAAACTGTTAAAAAAGCTCACTGATTATATTTCATAAGTGTTTACTAAAATATTTACCTATGACATGACGTGATTTGATTCAAAATAATACATGCAGGATAGGGGGAAAAGTGTTAGTGTGCATGGGACAGAATTAGCCATAGATTAATAATTATTGGGCCCTAGCTGGTTTGGCTCAGTGGATAGAGTTCTGGGTTCGATTCCAGTCAAAGGCACATGCCCAGGTTGCTTGATCCACACTAGGTAGCGTGCAGGAGGCAGCCAATCAATGATTCTCATCATCGATGTTTCTATCTCTCCCTCTTCCTCTCTGAAATCAATAAAACTGTATTTAAAAAAAAATAATTATTGGGACTGGGTAACAGGCTTTTGGGAGTTCACTGTACTGCTTTGTCTACTTTTATGCATGTTAGAAATTATCCATATTAAAAAAAAAAGGCAAAAATAACAGTATCTTACTTAATCAGAAACTTACTAGTTTAATTCTTCTAAAGAACCATGCGGACCTGGCTGGTGTGGCTCAATTGTTGAGCATTGACCTATGAACCAAGAGGTCATAGTTCAATCCCCAGTAGGAGGCCTGCAGGAGGCAGCCAATCAATGATTCTCTCTTATCATTTATGTTTCTCTCTCTCTCTCCCTCTCCAAAATCAATAAAAATATATTAAAATAAAATAAACCATGAGGTTTCTAGTAACTTTACATTTTAACTGAAAGCAAAGTACATTTTACAGTTGATAAAAACCATCTTAAAATTAGTTCAAGTGAGTCTGAGTTAGCCATCATAGTAGAAAGAAGAAAATTAGCTCCAGACGCCTACTGACTAGTATTCACTGAGATGCTAAGCCAGAAACTGGCTCACTAGACACTAAATCTGCACATGGAACTAAATTGGGAGGCGTTGCAAACACCAAAAACAACGAGGTGCAAACAGTCACATGAACAATGAGGTTCCAACAAGAAAAAATGCAAATGTATGCAGAGAAAAACAACGTGCAGCTGACAACTCCGTAAAGGAAAGAACGTCTGAAAAATGCTGGCGGGTGAAAGAGGACAGGTGCCAAGAGGGGCGAGCTGCAAGCGTGGACGCCAGGAGCCGCAGGAAGCGAGTCAGTTCAACCATGAAGATAGCAACAACACCGAGGCAGAAAAGTAAAACCAAATAGGAGAGGATGATTGGGACACGGGAGACTTCTCAGGAAAGGAAAGGGATGCTATGAGAGAGGTGGGTTATTTCCAAATAGTTGATTTGCCAAGCAACCCACCAAGCACATCCAATCTCCTCTGCCGCTGCCCCTGCCCCGACACAGTCAGGAGAGGCCACTATAGCTGCTCGCGAAAGGAAGGTCTCCTTCATGTACTTAACGGTGTAACAAATGTTCTCTGGTGGCAACCAGCTCCTTTTAGACCGACTCCAATACCTCACAACTCACAGGCCCAAAATACTGGCCGATACATTAATATCAAAGTTTGATACATTAGCCGAAACCGGTTGGCTCAGTGGATAGAGCGTCGGCCTGCGGACTGAAGGGTCCCAGGTTTGATTCCGGTCAGGGGCATGTACCTGGGTTGCGGGCATATCCCCAGTGGGAGATGTGCAGGAGGCAGCTGATGGATGTTTCTCTCTCATCGATGTTTCTAACTCTCTATCTCTCTCCCTTCCTCTCTGTAAAAAATCAATAAAATATATAAAAAAAAATTTTTAAAAAAAGTTTGATACATTAATATCAAACTCTCCCCTTGCTAAAACAGGGACCAAATATTAACATTATCCACCTCTAAGGAGTGCAACACACTTACAATTTAACCATCATAATACTGCGATGGTAGGAAGGAGGAAATAATCGCTTCATAGAAAGTTAAAGATAAACTATACAGTGTGGCCCTAGCTGGTTTGGCTCAGTGGATAGAGCAGGGGTCCTCAAACTTTTTAAACAGGGGGCCAGTTCACTGTCCCTCAGACCGTTGGAGGGCCGGACTATAGTTTAAAAAAAACTATGAACAAATTCCTATGCACACTGCACATATCTTATTTTGAAGTAAAAAACCAAAACGGGAACAAATACAATATTTGTATTTGCATGTGGCCCGCGGGCCCGCGTCGGCCTGTGGACTGAGGGGTCTCAGGTTCGATTCTGGTCAAGGGCACATGCCCAAGCTGTAGGCTCAATCCCTAGTGCGGGGCGTGCAGGAGGCAGCTGATCTCTCATCACTGATCTCTGAAATCAATAAAAATATATTAAAAAACAAAACAAAAAACTATGCAGCGTGTTTATAAAACAAAAAGAGGTTTACCCCGAATTTAACATTATCTCTGGGTGCTAGGATTACATGTAATTTTGTTTTCTGTATTTTTTCAATTTACACAGCATCATGTATAACAATACACATGTAATAAGAATGTTCATAAGATGGAGATACATGAAAAAAGAGCTTTATATGCTATTTACAGATTTGCAAAGGCACCTTACAGAAGAAGCTGGTGGGGGAGGAAGGGAGGAATAGACAGGAGAGGTCAGTGGAACAATTCCTACCTCTAGTCTTCTTAAAGCTCAGGATGTTATTGCTTCTGAAAGAAATGAACAACAGTGCAAAAACCAGCCTGAAAACACCCAGGACAGACTGACTACACAAAGCTTAATCCACTGTGTTTGTCATTGGGTCCTATATTTAAGAACAATGCCAATACTATTAAATCAGGTGATTATTACAACCAGGTATTTTAGTCTCTGTGAAACAAAGAAGGAAATGGGAAACTTGAGACTATTAATAGCATCTGCTTTTTAAACAGTCGTGCAAGTTGAAGGCATCTCAAGAGTCGGAAAGAAATCACCAAACCGCCCAGATTACACAGTACAACACATCATAAAATATTAAAAAATCTGATAAAAAATTACTTTTAAGGCCGGCAAGTGTGGCTCAGCGGTTCAGTGTCAACCTATGAACTAGGAGGTCACAGTTGGATTCCCAGTCAGGACACATGCCTGGATTGTGGGCTCCATCCCCAGTAGGGGGCGTGCAGGAAGCAGCTGATCCATGATTCTCTCTCATCATTGATGTTTCTCTCTCCCTCTCCCTTCCTTTCTGAAATCAATGAAAAAATAGTGTGTTTTTTTAATTACTTTTAAAATTTAAGGAATCTGTAGTTGATATAACCTCTGTCAATGAACTTGCCCTGAAACAAGATGAACTGTTTTAAAATTTAATAACTCACTGGAAAAAGGAGACGTATGTAATACTATATGTAATACTTTAAACAACAAAGAATGAAAAACAAACAAAAAACTCACTGGATTTCAAAGGATCACATATAAAAATGGACAGTATTTGTTCTACCCAAAGCAGGGCCATGGTTTAAACTGATTTTCTCTGACAAACTCTGGGGAAAGTTGGTTCAGCTTTGTCCACAATAGGCAGTGCTGAGAACAAACACCCCAAACTCAACTGAAGAATCTGGAAAATGCTACCCATACTGAATAAACCTTTGCAATTCCAAAATAAATTTCAAAAAAATGTAGTTAGCCTTTCCTTGTTAACAATAGAATGCCATTTAAAAATGATCTCTTTCAAAATATATACTCGATTCTGAAAAAAGAGCAGTCAGATCTTTATTCTACAGTGAAGAAAACTCTTCTAAACTGAAATGTTTATGGGGATTTGCAAAAATCAACAACTGACAGTTGCCTCGTCTTTAGGTGGAGAAGATAAACTATGCTGGAGGTGGTCGAACAGGAATATTTATTTAGGGCTCCCTCATACTCAAGAAACTACATGACCCCCACCATTTCACATCCCCTCTGTGCATCCTCCAGGACACCCGCTTTTTCCTTCATTCCTTACTTTCCTACCCTTCTCAAAAAGTTTTCCTTAACTAGAAATACCACAGATTTGAAGGCTTAGAACTCAGAGATCTCATAAAGCACTTTCCTAAAACTCTCTATATTACAGATCAGGGGACTGAGACCTAGAGGTGAAATATTTGCTCATTCTTATGCTCCCCCTCAACCCCACGTGACTCTAAAGGTTTTACATACGTCCTTTTTAATTCAAAAATGCAAGTATCTACATTTCAAAGAGCAACTTAGATTTTAGAAATTTTCTATGGAATTTGGAAAAGTTGGTATATTTACTCTTATTTGAAATGTCTGTTAGACTGCCTTAAAATTTTTTTTAAAAGATTGGGGCTTCCTCATTGATTATATCAGAAGATCCTATTTGGGGTTAACCTTTATGTCATATGGGGTAGGGGGTTATGTACATCACACACACACACACACACACACACACACACACAGAATAACAGTACACTGTTCTTGTGGCCTTTGTCTACCATGTGGACAACTGATGTCACAAAAAGTGACAGCTGTGTTCCTCTATCCCCTCCGAGGCTTAGGGACCATTCCGGAAGACAGGGGCATGTGAGATTATAAGAGCTGATCATGAGGGGTGGAGTGTTAGGCAAAACGATTTCTGGTGCTTGATGAGGCTCATGCCATTTTAAGCGAGTTGCTCACAGTGACCGCCAGGCCTGTATCATCTGAAAGGAATGTTCTTATGTAGACAAATAGGCCCATTAAGCTGTTTACTGCTCTGAAATATACAGGGCTACTGATCTGGTTGGGAACCAAGAAAAACCTCCAGGGAAAGAAATGAATTAATAAATAATTTCGTTTTCAAATATTCACCAAGCCTGCAGACATTCATAAAAATGAATTGAAAGAAGGACCTAGGAGTTTCCACCCTGTTTTAACCTTAAGGCTATCAAAATTAAATACTGTAAACACCAAAAGATAAAAATATTTTAAAACAAAAAATATATAGTTTGCACATACTTTTCATGAATCTTCAAGACTCGATGGACTATAGGGATCTCTCTTCCTTCTATTCTAAAAACAACAATTTCTCCCACTCGTATGGGATCTTCCACTCGATTTGTTAGGAAGAGAAGATCTCCTCTATGAAATGCAGGTTCCATGCTGCCACTGGGAGGGACAGAAGAATACAGCAAAGAGAAAGTCAGAGATTAAATTTACTTTCAAAATTAGATATTCAACAAAATAATCTCAAGTATCACCTTTGAAATATACCCAATACCTTAACAAATATATTGACGACATAAATGTATATTGTTCTGAAAATATGGTTTCCTCAGACTAAGGAGTTATACTAAAGGTCTCTTTAGTTGTTAGCATTTATTAACTACTTCCATTTCAAGCAGTACTATTCAGAGGAGCTTAAATCTTTGAAAAGGGCAATGCTACTGATCCTTTAACCTTTTAAAATTTCAAGTGACAAACAGAATGAACTTTATAATCACTGCTCTTATCCTCACTTCTTCTGAAAACAATAAACACATTCAAATATTCAAATGAGAACGTCTCCTGCCATTTATAAAGTCACAGACCAAGATGACCTTATGATTTCAAACCACAAAGAAGTAAGAGCTCAAGTCAAAGAACAGTCAGCTCCAGAGATAATGCTTGTGTTATCAATTTATTTATTTAAAAAAAAGAGAGAGAGAGAGAGAGAAAACCAAGGACGAGAGAAGAGATTTTTGCCTCAGAATTTCAGAAATGAGCAAAGCATTGATTTCCATAGAGGAAAAACTCATCTCTCACCAAGTGCTTCAAAGGTCCTAAGATAGGTGCATTGATAAGGAACCTTTTCTTTCCATGAGGAAGAAGGCAATCAGTAATATTTTCAGAAACTCAAGCTCCAGTTTGCAATAATAATAGGTTTAGTAAGAAGAAAATGGATAGACAGGGGATAAAAATCAAGACAGTGTTCTCTGTTTGAAGACTCTGGACTCTCTACATAAGGAGGCTGACTGAGACTTAGGGAGGCCTGAAGTTACACATCAAGGCAATGATAAAGGAGAGATCTGAACCAAGGGAGTCCAATGAAATCCCCTCTCACTGTGCCAAACTGCCTTCGAGCCACTCTAGAATTTTAAGCACAAAGTATCACAATAATATTTGCATTTAAGAACCATCACTTCAGAAGCTTTGGATATACAGAAGTCATTCAAATATTTATTGAACTAATAAGTAGAATGGATGAGAAGGTAGATTTGGAGACCAGTTGTGCAGGCTATTACTTAGAATTCACATTTTACAAATATTAAAAGTTTTATTTAAAAAATAGACACAGGAGAATAAGGGTAAAAATACAGAGAAAAGGATGTATATACAGAATTACCTCAATTATATTAGAAATACTATGTGAAAAAAGAGACCAGAGTGTTAACAATTATATCCCAGAGCTATGGGTGACTTAGTTTCATCTAGATTACTGTGTGTGTTTTTTCAACATTTCATATAATGAAAACATACTAACTTTTTTCCTGATTGTAAAAGCAGTTTTTTAAAGGTCACTGCAACAGCCCAGGCTGCTGAGGAGGAAATGATGAGGGCCTGAAATAGAACAACAGCAGGGGGACACTTATAAAGGGTAGAACAGAGATCAGGAAAAGAACAAACTTGATGGCCAACTAGATATGACAGAACGACTCCTAGGTTTTAACACTGGCAACTGAGTAGATGACAGTGATAGCCACAGAAAAATGAGGAAAAAGAACAGGGTTGTGAGAAAAGATGAACTTCACTTTTCATTACACGGGGTTCCAGGTGCCTGGTTAACGTGCAGGTGCAAGGGTCCAGTGTGGGGTGAAAACAGTCTAGAAACCAGGGAAGAAAGGTAGGTGAGAGATAAACAGATTTAAAAGTTCAGCTACAGATGACAATTGAACAGATAAGCCCTAGCTGGTTTGGCTCAGTGGATAGAACGTCAGCCTGCGGACTGAAAGGTTCCAGGTTTGATTCTGGTCAAGGGCACATGCCTGGTTTGCGGGCTCGATCCCCAGTAGGGAGCGTGCAGGAGGCAGCCAGTCAATGATTCTCTCATCGTTGATGTTTCTATCTCTCTCTCCCTGCCTCTCTGAAATCAATATATTAAAAAAAACACCACACAGATGAAAGTGTGCAGTGAGAGGACCATTAAATAAATAAACCAGGGGAGCCCTGGCTGGGTGGCTCAGTTGGTTGGAGCATCAACCTGTACACCGTAAGGTGTGCATTCAGTTCCCAGTCAGGGTACATATCTAGGCTGCTGGTCTGATCCCCATTCGGGTGTGTGTGTGTGTGTGTGTGTCAGAGGCAACTGATCAATGTTTCTCACATCAATGATTCCCTCTTCCTTGCTGTCTAAAATCAGTAAAAATATATTCTCAGGTGAGGATTTAAAAAAGAAAGAAACCAGGAGAAAGTTATTTATTTTTATTATATTTTTATTAATTTTAGAGACAGAGAGGGGAGAGAAAGAGACAGAGAGAGAGAGAGAAAGCAAAATTGATTTGTAGTTCCATTTATTCATTTATCCATTGGATGATTCTCGTATGTGCCCTGATCAGGAATAGAACTCACAACCTTGACATATTGGGATGATGCTCTAACCAACTGAGCTATCCGGCCAGGACCAGGGAAAACTTTTTAAACATTAAATAAATTATTAGTAACCTTCTTATATTTTTTGATTAAACTATACTTTTAAATTTAAACATCAATCATGAACAATTTTATAAGATGTTATGTATAAATTATTGAAATATTTTAAAATTGGCTTCAGCTCTGTGAAAAGTTTTCAATGTTCCCTGAAACTTTAGTTAATAAAATAAATAAGAAGTATTTGTCTTTATCTCTAATGGCTTCACAAAGGTCCTAAAAGTGGATTCTCAGTTGGCCTGAGCCTTCTGAGGCATATTTGATTCAGATAAAAATTATATTCCTTACAGTAACATGAAACCCTGGCCAGGCCACCCAATCACATGGATTGTCTTTCTCTAATGACTGCTCCTTCCAGCCCTGACTAGAGTCTCTTCTAAAATGACTTGGTCTCTTTTTTCTTTCCTTTTTTAAAAAAATATATTTTATTGATTTTTTACAGAGAGGAAGGGAGAGGGATAGAGAGTTAGAAACATCGATGAGAGAGAAACATCGATCAGCTGCCTCCTGCACACCTCCCACTGGGGATGTGCCCGCAACCAAGGTACATGCCCTTGACCGGAATCGAACCTGGGACCCTTTAGTCTGTAGGCCAACGCTCTATCCACTGAGCCAAACCGGTTAGGGCTAATTTCTTTTTTTAAAATATGTTTTTATTGATTTTAGAGGGAGAGAAAGGGAGAGGGAGAGAGAGAGAGAAACATCAAAGAAAGAGAATCAGTGATCAGCTGCCTCCTGGGTGCGCCTACTGGGTATTGAGCCTGCAACCTGGGCATGTGCCGACCGGGAATCAAACCGGTAACCTCTAGGTTCATGGGTCGACACTCAACCGGTGAGCAACACTGGCCAGGCTAATTTCTTAAATCCACATTAGCAATCAGAAAAGTTTAGTATATACATAACCTACCTACCAAATAACTTATCTAACCACAAGTCCCTACTGATTACAAATTTTCCAGCTATAGCAAAACTGGGCTACTTTCAGAACCATCAATGAGCAAGTCCTTAGTCATTCGATTGTCTTTAAACATCTCCACTGAAGGAAACTCAATCTGAAGTTATCCCAGAAGAGTATCCACACGTGCCTCCCTGGACCCTCTCTCCACACCTGTTCCCCACAGAGCCAATTCGTGTGGCTTCCCCTTCTGTCGGTGTTTGGACACTTCACCAACCGAAGCTCTCCCTGAATCCAGGACTGTCTGGGAACTTCAGGCCACATGATTTTAGAATTGGAAAGGTCTTCTGACCTCATCTAGGTCCAGCCTTCAGTTCATTGATGAAACTTTAGTTTAGTGAATAAGTGACTTGCCCAATGGTGTAGGTCAGACAATGAAAGCGACAGAGATCCAATTCTCTATACTTTCCCAGCTAATAAAACCCATACATTTCTGGGGATCTCTAAAGCTATAGTTGCATTTGATTATTAATAAAAACAGAACTAAGGTAAAGTAAGACACTGGAGACCCAGTCCTTCCAACCACTTGTGGCTGGAAGTATATCCTATACTGTGGTCACCAACTGATGGTCCTCGGACCACTGGTGGTCCGTGAGGTCAGAAAGGTTGGCGACCACTGTCCTATACAACAATGAAGGAGTCAAATTCATCTTGTTGAGAGTAATGTACTATTAATTAGACTCTAGATAATGTTAATGATTCAGTTTATTTTATGTTTATACTCCATTATCTCCAGAAAAGACTTGGGAGGGCTTTTATAATTAAGCCCAAAATAGGATAGAACCATAATGACTCAATTAAGTAACCAAGTGGTAATTTCCAAAAAATGAGTAAATTAAGTTTTTAAAGCACTAACATTAGGAATATAAGGAGGGGGAAGAAGTACAGTGGAGAAAAAATTCAGTACTACTTGTCACGTTAAGAGAGGCATTAGTAGCCTGGCCAGCGTGGCTCAGTGGTTGAACACTGACCTATGAATCAGGAGGGTTCGATTGCCGGTCAGGGCACATGCCCGGGTTGTGGGCTCAATCCCCAGTGTGGGGCATGCAGGAGGCAGCCAATCAATGATTCTCTCTCATCATTGCTGTTTCTCTCTCTCTCTCCCTCTCCCTTCCTCTCTGAAATCAATTAAAATATACTTTTTTTAAAAAAAGAGATGGCATTAGTATATTCAAGATTCCTGAAGTCTATTTTGAAGTGATATTTAAAGGTCAGCAGGAAATAGGGAAATAATTAGTGATGCCTGCACCGGCACTGAGAACATGCTGCAGAAAAACAATTTCTTTGCAGATGATATAATCTAGCAAACAAACAACTAAATACCAGCGTAATGTATCAAAGGGAAGAGCAAGAAGACAGAAGAGCTTCAGGAAAATGAAGTACATTGAAACACCTTCTTAAGAGATGTGCTGAAAACAAAGCTCAGTAGTAAATGTTTTGGAGAGAGGTCAGAAGCCCTCTGGGGTCTGAATGTGCAGTGTCTAACATGTTGAGACTTTCTCACAATTGAGAAACAGTAACTCATTTTCTTCCAGGCTCTCTTCTGGGAAGGAGTGGTTTCTAGAGGAATGATACAACAGTGATTCAATGTCTCAATGCTTCTCCCAAGCAATGCCATGCAACGCCATGCCTTGAAAAGAAAATTACCTGAGCACCACTACAATTGGACTTTCACTTCCAGTTACGACCATTAGCCCCTTCCAGATCATTAGTGCTGAGGAGACAATCATTCCAAAATTTAGGACTTGATAATACAGCTGTAAGAACAAAGGAGAAGAGATTAGACCTACGATTATCCCCCCACCAGGCAAGAACTGAGGGTAGAATCAATTTAAAGGTTTTAAGTAGCACTAGTACAGCAGCTGAAGTTCCAAAACAGTCTTTAAAACTCTAATAATTACACAGTCAGCCTTCTCTCTCTCACCCCAGGTGCCCTGCTCCATTTTGTTTACTAAAATACGTTACATTTATATAACTTATTATTTTCAGAACCTTTCACTTGTTATTTCATTTGTACGTTCACAACCATTCAGCTTAAATCCAATCACGTTCATGATACATACCAGCCAACAGTGACAAACCTGTGCTTTAGAACTCCTCTCGTACTCACTTGTCTACAATATTTATCCCTAATAATCATGGCTGTTCAATGACGTTTAATCCCACCCCTCATCTTACAGTTGAGGAAATTTAGTCTGAGAGAGAGGAAGTGACTTCGCCAAAGTCAGACAACTTGTCAGTCATATAGTCAGGACTTGAAGGCCAGCCTTCTTTCTTTCTTAACACATCTGCGTAACTACTTGACAAATTGTAAAATTCTATGACTTGAATAAGCAAACGCAATACTAGAGAGGCATTGTAAATAAGGGAAATAATTGGACCTAATTGTGTTGGTGTAAGGCTGCATAACGGGTAAAAGTAGAGAGGATGACTGGACACCATGGTAGATGGTTCAAGAAATGAAAAGATGGTGTTGCCCTAACCGATTTGGCTCAGTGGATAGAGCGCCGGCTTGATAACTCAAGGATCCAAAGTTCGATTCCAGTCAAGGGCATGTACCAGTTGCGGGCACATCCCCAGTAGGAGGTGTGCAGGAAGCAGTTGATCGATGTTTCTCTCTCATCGATGTTTCTGACTCTCTATCCCTCTCCCTTCCTCTCTGTAAAAATCAAGAAAATATTTTTAAAAAAGAAAGAAAAGATGGTGTTGAAGAGTCCTGGGAGAATCTGAAAAAGCATATTATTAAGCTCAGATTATACACAACCTTGAATGTACCATTGAAAATGTGAACCTGAAAAGACATTCATAAGATGCTTTAAAGTGAAAGAAACAAAAATTTCAAAAATATGCACAATGTAAGTTTGCTTTTGTTATTTTAAAAATATATATGGCATGTGAACAATCCATAAGACAACTGTTCTAGTCCGAAAATTCAGTATCGTGGAAATAAACATGGGAGACTGTTCTAGATTTAAAATAACTAAAGAGATATAACCGAGGACAGAAAATTCAGCAAAATAAAAGTGATGGTAACTTTAAATACTATCATTTAACAGGTCATAACCTGAAAGTTATGTACTGTTCATTTATCTATTATAGTTATCAAACATATCAATTATATTTCTATTCTTGTAAGAGATATCTGAAGTTCAACATATAGGATATTTTCATAGGACTCAGACTTCCTGCAATTTTAAGCAAAGACAGAAGTGACCATGGAAGCAAAATTTGTCAGAGCTACAAAATAGCTGACCTGCCCTGGGTGGCGTTGCTCAGTGGTTAGAGCACCGGTCTGTGCACCCAAGAGCTGTGGGTTCAATTCCACTCAAGGGCACTCAAGAGCATGTACTACCTGAGTTGCAGGCCCGATCCCTGGCCCGGGTTGGAGTGCGTGCGGGAGGCAAATCAATTGAAGTGTCTCTGTCACATAAATATATGTTTCTCTCCCCTCCCTGGCTTGCCACCTCCCTTCCAGTCTAAAAACCATTGGAAAAAAATATCCTCACTCCTACGGTGAGGATAAAAAAAATAAAATAGCAGTTGGCCTGAAGTCTTATCTTAGGACCTCAAACTAACAGACTCATAACCCATAACCACAATTTCCCTGCTTTCTAACTCACAGAAGTGATCAGAAGCTAGGGTATTGGAGGCAGGCACACTGACAGCAGCAAAATGTAAAACCGATGGCACTGGCAAAACTGAAACATGTTCAGATCAGACACTGTTACCATGGCCCAGTAAAGTCACTGCTTGTCCGAGCGAGAATCTTTAATGATAATGACAACAAAAATCCTGAATAGTCAAAACAGGCATAATATCAATAACAGTAACACAAGTCTCATTTTAAAAAATTTGTTATGTTTTACAATCTGACAAATGAAAACATATCTATTTAATACACAGGTACAGTAGCTTCATTCATAATGGCCTCAAATTGGTAAAAAAAAAAAAAAAAAGTCCATCAATAGACGAATATACTGCAATATTTCCACACACTAGGATACTACTGTTCAGGAAGAGAAAGAATGAATTTCTGCCGAAACCAGTTTGGCTCAGTGGATAGAGCGTCGGCCTGCGGACTGAAAGGTCCCAGGTTCGATTCCAGTCAAGGGCATGTACCTGGGTTGCGGGCACATCCCCAGTGGGGGGTGTGCAAGAGGCAACTGATCGATGTTTCTCTCTCATCGATGTTTCTAACTCTCTATCCCTCTTCCTTCCTCTCTGTAAAAAGTCAATAAAATATATTAAAAAAAAAAAAAAAAGAAAGGAGAAACTTGCCCCAGCTCACCGACTGGAGTGTCTAGAACAGGGCGAAGGGGAATGCAGACAGAGCCCGGAAGGCTCCTTGACCTGAGGAGAAAGAACCGGGAGCTTGAGGAGGCAAAGGTAGCTAGAGACCCGGGGCAGGATGGAAATGAGAGCGACACGAAGGTCTGCAGAGGGTCTCTGCTCAAGTCCTCAGCAGAAAGACGACCAGCGATGATCAGCAAATGCTCTGAAGGAATTAACAAGGATGCAAAAGAACCATCTAAATGGGGCAGGGATAGCTTGAACTCTTGAAATAACAGCAGACTTCCTGAAAGTACTCAGAAAAGAGCTAGCAACCTGCCCTAACCGGTTTGGCTCAGTGGATAGAGCGTCGGCCTGCGGACTGAAGGGTCCCAGGTTCGAATCCAATCAGGGGCATGTACCTTGGTTGCGGCACATTCCCAGTGGGGGGTGTGCAGGAGGCAGCTGATCGATGGTTCTCTCTCTTTGATGTTTCTAACTCTATCCCTCTCCCTTCCTCCCTGTAAAAAATCAATAAGATATATAAAAAAAATACACCCCCCCCCCCAAACCCAAAGCAAACAAACAAACAAACAAAACCTATCAACCTAAAATTCTATACCTGGAGAAATTTCTTCCAAAAAGGAAGGAAATGCCCTGGCCAGTTTTGCTCAGTGGATAGAACATTGGCCTGTGGACTGAAGGATTCCAGATTCAATTCTGGTCAAGGGCACGTACCTTGGTGGCAGGCTTGATCAATTCCCAGCCCTGCTCAGGTGCATGTGGGAGGCAACCAACCGATGTCTCTCTCTCCCCCCCAACCCTTCCACTCTCTCTAAAAATTAATGGAAAAATATCCTCAGGTGAAGATTAACAAACAAAAAGAAAGGCAAGGGGGGGGACGAGTGTGGGATAGAAGGGGTCAATGGGGGGGAAGGCATCTGTAATATTTTCAACAATAAAGATTAAAAAGAAAACACATGAAGGCAAGCCCTCACCTGTATGGCTCAGTTAGTTGGGTGTTGCCCTATGCATCGAAAGGTTGTGGGTTCAATTCCCAGTCAGGGCACAAACCCAGGTTTCAGGCTTGATCCCAGGTACAAGGCATGAAGGAGGCAGCGGATCGATGGTTCCCTCTCACATCAATGTTCCTCTCTCTTTCTCTCTCTCTCCTTCCCTCCCTCCCTCCCCCCCTCTCCTTCCTCTCTCTCTAAAAATCAATAAAAAATACCTTTTTAAAGAATGGAGACATGCCTAGCCGGCATGGTTCAGTGGTTGAGCATTGACCTATGAACCAGGAGGTCACGGTTTGATTCCAGGTCAGGGCCCATGACTGAGTTGTGGGGTCGATCTCCAGTGGGGGGTGTGCAGGAGGCAGCCAATCAATGATTCTGTCTCATCATTGATGGTACTCTCTCTCCCTCTCTTAAATCAATAAAAGTATATTAAAAAAAAAAAAAAAGAATGGAGACAAAATTAAACCTTTTCAAAGGCACAAAAACTCAAATATAATTCACCACAAGCAGACCTACATTACGAAAAAGAAGTTTTTAAAAGTCCTCCAAGCAAAAAGAACATACCAAATGAAATCTGGATTTACACACAGAAATGAAGCACACTAGATATAGTATATGATGGTAAACATATATTTTTTTTTAAATATATTTTATTGATTTTTTACAGAGAGGAAGGGAGAGAGATAGAGAGTTAGAAACATCGATGAGAGAGAAACATCGATCAGCTGCCTCCTGCACATCTCCCACTGGGGACATGCCCGCAACCCAGGTACATGCCCTTGACCGGAATCGAACCTGGGACCCTTCAGTCCGCAGGCCGACGCTCTATCCACTGAGCCAAACCGGTTTCGGCACATATTTTTTTCTTATTTAAAATTTGTGGGGGTAAAAAAAAAAGTGTGTGGGAGATACCTAAAGTAGTACACAGAGGGAATTTTATAGCCATAAAGGCCTCAAATCATATGTTGTGCTTTTGTTTACACTCAGTTCAAATATTTTGTAATTTCCCTTGTGATTCTCCTTTGACCTATGGGTTATTTAGAAATACACTGTTTAATTTACAAATATTTGTAGCTTTCCCAAAGTAAACTTCTACCTTAAAACACTAGGAAAAGCAAATGAAACCCAAAGTAACTCACAGAAAGGAAATACTATTAAAGAAAGAGGAGAGCCCTACCCAGTTTGGCTCAGTGGATAGAGCATTGGCCTGTGGACCAAAGGGTCCTGGGTTCGATTCCAGTCAAGGGCACACACCTCGGTTGCAGGCTCCCAGCCCTGACCAAGGGTGTGTGGGAGGCAACCAATCGATCTCTCTCTCTCACATAGGTGTTTCTCTATCTTTCCCTCTTCCTTCCACTCTCTCTAAAAATCAATGTAAAAAATATCCTTGAGTGAGGGGGAAAAAAGAGGAAAAATAATGAATCAAAAGACAGAAAACAGCCATAACCGGTTTGGCTCAGTGGATGGAGCATCAGCCTGCGGACTGAGGGGTCCCAGGTTCGATTCCGGTCAAGGGCATGTGCCTTGGCTGCGGGCACATCCCCAGTGGGGGGTGTGCAGGAGGCAGCTGATCGATGTTTCTCTCTCATCGATGTTTCTAACTTTCTATCCCTCTCCCTTCCTCTCTGTAAAAAATCAATAAAATATATTAAAAAAAAAAAAGACAGAAAACAAAAAGAAAAACAATTGAATAAAAAATGAGCACTCTGAGTTCAATTAGCCAGACTAATCAGGAAAAAAAGAGAGAAGATATAAATTACTAATATCAGGCCCTGGTCAGCTAGCTCAGTTGTTTAGAGCGTCATTCCAATCCACCAAGGTTGCAGGTTCAATTCCTTGTCAGGGCACATACAAGAATCAACCAATGAGTGCATAAATAAGTGGAACAACAAATCAATGTTTCTCTCTCTTCCTCTCTAAAATAAATTTAAAAAAAGAAGAATGTAACTGTTTAAAGAAAATACTAATATCAGGAAGGAATGAGAGAGGTGACATCACTAGAGTAACTACGTATTGATTTGTATTGAAATACAATTATTAAAAGGATAAGTATTATGAATATTATACCGATATATTACCAATTCCTTGGGACAAGCTAACAAAGCTCACTGAAGAAAAAATGGATAATAGACCTATATCTATTAAAGAAATGGGATCTATAGTTTAAAAGCCTCCCCACAAGGAAAAACACCAGGCTCAGATGGCATTCACTGGTGAATTCTATCAAGCATTTAATGAAAAAAGAAAAAAAAAAATCCTAACAATTCTACACCAACTCTTCCAGAAAAATGCAGAAGAAATACTTCCCAATTCATTCTATGCTTTCTTTCTTCTGAGTGACACAAATGGTCTTTGAGGACAGTATGGCACCAGCGAGGCACCAACAGCACTTGGTGGGGCTGGGATGTGTAACGCCCTCCAGTATGCGGTAAATGCTCCGAATCAGCAACCAATCTATGGGCCATTTCTTCTACAGCAGGACTCACTCGTCTGGAATTAAAGGGTGAGAATAAGAGTGGCTGCTGTCGCCCATCTTGGCCACTCTGGGTTGTATGGGTTTACAAGTTTTCATTCCCAAAGGAGGTGCCCTTCCGCCAGGGGACACGCTGATTCCATCAGACTGGATGCTGAGATTGCCACCTGACCACGTTGGGCTCCTCATGCCAGTGAACCAAAATGCAGAGGCCAGGGGGTTACTTACTGGCCAGGTAATTGTCCTGACCATCAGACAAGTAATGAGGGACGTATAACTGGAATACAGAGAATCCTGAGAAAACAACAATCCCATTCAAGCAGGACTACGCATGACATTAACCCTTTAGTAATGGGGTTACAGAGGTTGGGGTCACTCCACTGGGCAAGATATTATGACCAACTTAGGTTCTTGCTGAGGGCTAAAGAAATATGGAATGATTAACGGAACAAAAAAATACAGCTATGACCATGTGGCCAAATATAAAAACAAGGAATGGCTGCATATTAGACAGAAGCATAATTCTGCTTTTCTCTTTATTTAAAAAGTGAAACATGATTAAGAGGTGTGCATAGCCCGGCCGGCGTGGCTCAGTGGTTGAGCATCGCCCAATGAACCAGGAGGTCATGGTTTGATTCCCGGTCAGGGCACATGCCCAGGTTATGGGCTTGACCCCCAGTTTGGGGCCTGCAGGAGGCAGCTGATCAATGACTCTCTATCATTGATATTTTTATCTTTCTCTCCCTCTCCTTTCCTCTCTGGAATCAATAAAATTATATTTTTTAAAAAAAGAGGTGCATAGATGCTGAGAAGATAAAGGATTGACTATAGTGGTTTTGTACTTTGCCAACTTGGCTAACAAAGCTTGAACTAGGTTTCCCCTAACCCCTTCCCTGGTCTGGGTTGGTTGGCCAAAAGGAGAAATCTGCCCAAGATCTGGAAAGTGAAAAGGGAACCAACTGCTATTTTGTTGAAGTTAACTGTGGTTAGAGATGGTAAGAGACATCATTAAGGGCCTGGCTTGTCCTCTCTCTCCCCTGCCCCATGGCCAGCGCATCCGACTAATAGAGACCAGTGTAGAGACAACAGCCTTATGCTTCATCTACTGCCCTTTGGTGTGGTCCCACTCCATCAGGAAGATTTGAAATTCTGACCAACTCCACAGCAAGCATGGATATGTCTACCCCTAACAGTGCTTCGGAAGAGGTAGCTGGTGATATTTTTCTGATTCTCCACCTCTCAGTTTTAGACTCTTACTCATCCAGCTTCTCCCACAATTGTGTTAAGATCTTAGTCCTATAATAAATCCCTTAATTCCCCAATAATATTTATAGTGGTTCTGTTTCCCAGACTAAACCCTGACCAATAAACCATGTTTTCCAGACAACACTTTCTGCCCCTGTGGACATCTTCTGTTTGGATACTATAGCTCACCTCCTTCCTTCAAGTCAGAAAAGAGAACTTTTGGGAGAGAAGTTATAATCACAATTTCTGCTTATGAGGAGCTCATTTTTGTTGTTGTAGGTCTGTGCCATCTAGCCATGGAAATGAGTGATCATGCTTGTCTCTATGACCATGGAGAGGATATGATGAAGAAAAAAATATACTAACTAAAAAATGACATGTTGGCCCTGGCCGGGTAGTTCAGTTGGCTGGAGTGCTGTTCCATACACCACAAAGGTGGCAGGTTCAATTCTCGGTCAGGCATATACAGGAGGCAACTGATCGATGGTTCTCTCTCTTCCTCCCTCTCTAAACTCAAAATTTATTTATATATATATATATTTTTACATTAAAAATAAAGGTAATAAATACTCTCAAGTCACGAGTTCCTAATTATTTCACTGCATTTTATTATTAACCTATGTTCTTGAGGTCATATTTTTTCCTCTATTGTATCCATAGGTGGAAATTACAGTTGCATGCTACCACATTTCTTCCTAATTCTACATTCAATGATGTCACGTTAGTAGCTTGAAATTAGCCATTAATAGTATTTACACCACAGAAATAGGCAAACTCTACAAATCTGGATTTCATAGATTAAGGAAAGTTTCAGGAAAATGGTGATCAGAAAGAATGCCAGGGGGGTTCTAAAGATAGTTAAATACACAAGGTTTGAATAGAACAATGTTCATAGAGACATTGATACGAAACAGGTAGGAAAGGTAGACTGGAACAAGACTGAAACAGTGAGAAACGGCAGGCTGTAAAATGACTGGGACTTACAGCAAAGGCCTTTCTAAGACAATGGGGAGCTACTGAAGGTGAGGCAATAGTGTATAGCAGGGGTCCTCAAACTTTTTAAACAGGGGGCCAGTTCACTGAGCCTCAGACCGTTGGAGGGCCGGACTATAGTTTAAAAAAAAACTATGAACAAATTCCTATGCACACTGCACATATCTTATTTTGAAGTAAAAAAACAAAATGGGAACAAATACAACATTTGTATTTGCATGTGGCCCGCGGGCCGTAGTTTGAGGACCCCTGGTGTATAGGATGCAGGGAAGGTAATGAAACACTTTATTTTTGAAAACTGTGAAGCAGACCCTAAAAAATTATATTACATATAATAAGTCTTGAGTAAGGCATTAAAAATCCATTATAACTCAAAGCTCCAAAGAATACATACTCTGTGATTCCATTTATATAAAGTGCAAACCCATCTATACCGACCAAAAGCAAATCCGTGGTTGCCAAGTGCTAGGGGAGAGACGAACTACAAAGGGGCACAGGGATCTTGTATGTGATAGAAATGCTCTATTATCTTGATTGTGATGGGTGTATGTAGCTGTAGGAACTGATCAAATAAAACACTTAAATGGATGGGGTTCATTGTACTCAAGCATTCCTCTATGAACCTAAGGGGAAAAACACAGTTACAGCTTAAATATATTAACCAGACATTTGATATGTATTTAGGTGTGAATGAAGAAGTTATGCAATGACAGCAGTTTTAGAGAAGCAAAAACCAAACTCATAGTTTCCTCTTTTCATGTGATGAGCTCAGTATCTATGAACACTATCAATTCCTTCCCCCAGAAGTTATGTACAGGCCAAACCTCATTTCATTATTTTCCCTCACCCCATTCCCACACTATCCAACTCCTCCCATTTCCTCCTCACCACCACTGGGAGGGTGTTCATTTTCTTCATCTCAGTAATGGGAAGAACGTTACCTACCTCATCTGCACATATAACACTTGACACATAGCAAATTAGCCTTAACTATTTTCTACACATTTATGCTCATGGAAAGCAGAGTCTGTCTTATGTATCTCTGCATTTCTCTCACTGTATTTAGCAGAAGGTACAATATAGCCCCCCAAATAAGTACTTCTTCAGAGAAATGTCTGTAGTACCCAGAAATTCAGATATGGATGGAAAAGACAACACCACGCAACATCAGGGAGAATCTGAAGAGTTACCTTCAAGACATAAATGTTCTGTGCAATTTGAAAAGAATGATCAGCGATGACTGAAGGAATTAAGAAGCATCTCTAAGAGAAGGTGACACACTGAGGTCGCTAAAATCTGAAGGGGACTAAGGGGAGGTTGCACATCTACTTCCCTAACCGGTATTTGTAAACACTGCAAAATGCAAGTCCACCAGGAAAATCTTTAATAGTGACACCAGGATAAGTCTTAATAGTCAAATACTGTAAAAAAAGGCAAGCAAACGAGGCTCTAGAGACAGGCACTCGATGCAGAAGATGAAAAGGAGCAACTTTTCCTAACGACTGCACAATCCCAACAGCATTCCCAATACCATCTGACATCCGATCTAGATAAATTCTAGATAGAAGCTCAAGACGGAGTAAGATTTAAGGACAAAATGAGGAGATCTAAATATCCCAGATCCCTGTGCCACTAACACTGGGCGTTTTGGTATACCCGAGGAATCGGAGGGCTGCCACCTTCATGCTAAACGGACTCTCGAGGGCAAGTATAGTAACCGTTCCGACTCCAAGTCAGACGTGGTCCAAGGAAAAGGCAGTGCAGGCCCCTGGGGCCAACAGACCGAGGAGGGCTGGTGACCTGCTGAAAGCAGCAAAGCGGCGTTTGTGGGGCCTACAACCGCCTCCCCGAGCACCCCGGGTGCAGGGGGCTGCTCAATCTAGCCTCCGGGTTGCATGGGAGTCGCTGCGATGGGAGGAACCCCGAGTTTGCCGCCTGGCGAAGTCTGAAACGATGAGCAACCCTAACTCCCACTCGCAAAGCGCGCTTGGGTTTCCATTTGCTCCTCAGCCTCGTTGGGAGGAAGGGAAGGTGAAGACCGGCTTCCCGCGCCACCCCCAGCAGGCCCCAGATTAACTAGGGGCTAATAATAATAATAATAATTAATAATAATAGTATGGGGGGCGGACCAAGCGACCTCTGGCCTCAGACTCCACAAAGAGATGGTCTAGGCGTCAGCCCGGCTCAGGGGCTCAGGGGCTCAGGGGCCCAGAGGCCCGCAGGACCCGCAGTGGCAGCGCCCAAGGGACAAGAGGAGCCCGGGGAAACAGCGGGCGGCCAACCTCACCTGCCGCTTGTTCATCCGCCGCACATCGTCCAGAAAATCTAGAGACAGCATGGTGGGGCCGGTGAGGAGGACACCGGCAGAAGAGAGGGCGCGATGTGACCGGCGGGCGGAACGACCGACGCCGGGCTGAGCTCACACTGGACAGGACCCGCGGCGCCCTCACTTCCGCTTCCGGGGCGGCAACCGGCGCGGCCCGCCCCTTCGCTGCCCGGAGTGGACAAAGGGGCTCGCGACCTGCCTGATCCGGCCTTCCGGCCTGGCCTCGCTGTAGGAGGGCTCTCCCCCTCCGGACGTCGCCGGCTGAGAACCGACCGGGGCCCACTTCCGCGCTCGGCCCCGCGGCCCGTCGCGGAGGCCCCCTCACCCGGGGTTAGAAGGGAAGCCGCCTTGCAACTTCCGGGGGGCGGGCGCTCGTGCATGTCTGGCCAATGGGAAGCCGCGTCTCCGGCGTCTGAGGCCAGAAGCGGCCCCTGAGTGGCTGGCGCGGTTAAGCCCGCCCCGGGTCCGGGTGTGGCACTAGACGTGTGGCCCCGCCGTGCGGTCTCCAGTGGGGGCGGGGTGTGGGGGGAGGTCCTCCGGGAAACTGACAGCTGAGATGGTTTCAGTAAGTGCTTTTCCCGTAAAGGTGGAGGATGCGAGAGACTTTGAAAGCACACCTGGATCTCTCAAATTTTAGAAACCCTTGGTTGGCGAGAAAACAACCCTGTCGATTAGAAAGTAACCAAACCGTGTAAGAGCGTGATGAGAAAACGAGGGGTACGGGTAATCAGGGAGCCTCTTTCTCCCTGAACTTGACTTCGATAATGGAATCTGACTACCTCCTTGACCTCTACCTCCTGCACCTTGATGTGACCCTTCCCTCGCTGCCTTCTGTCACGCTGCACTATAAACAGCCTTTGCTTTGAGTAGCTGAAGCTCCTAATATGCATCTAGGGCAGTGGTTCTCAACCTTCCTAATGCCGCGACCCTTTAATACAGTTCCTTATGTTGTTGTGGTGACCCCCAATTTCATTGTTACAAATTGAACATAATTAAAGCATAGTGATTCATCACAAAAACAATATGTAATTATATATGTGTTTTCCGATGGTCTTAGGTGACCCCCTGTGAGAGGGTCGTTCAACCCCCAAAGGGGTCGCGATCCACAGGTTGAGAACCGCTGATCTAGGGCAAAAAGGACCAGAGCTGGTCTCTTGCTATTATTTCTATCTTTTTGAAAATACTGTTTGTAGAATAAAAGAAAAGAAAAGAAAGAAGATACTGTTTGCCTCACCTTGGGGGACACGGCCCTTCTTACCTTTTCACCCCCAGCATCTTACATGAAATAAACACTCAAAAAATTGTATAGTCAAATGAATGAACGGGAGGTCTTAAAACCCAGCAGGCCCAACCCTCCCCGACAGATGCATCCAGCAAAACTCTAAGGATGGGATTATCCTCACTCAACTCAATGAGGAGGGTGGCCTGGCAGTGCTTGCTCCGGGCTGAAAGAGGATTTATCAAATTAAAAATCGGAAGTCATAGCCCTAGTCCTCAGAGAGCTTTCAGTATCATTTGCAGCAAGAAGAAAAAAAAAAAGTGTCACGAAAAGAGACAAGTTAAGGTATAACTGCTAGCCTCTACATTCTCTAGAAACACAGAGAAGAAAAGGAATATTCCTGGCATGGCCTTGGTCAAAGCAGACTTCTGAGGGAAGCTGGGTATGGTTGGGCCAGCTTTGCATTATAAAAGAGGAAGCCTAGTCTGTCAAGCACAGATTAGAAATGGGGTTAGGTGTGGGGAGGTGGCTAACACTCAGGCTTCCTTTCTGGGCGCTTATAGTCTCGAGGACAGACTGAGTGAGAAATAATTGGAGTGAAAAGAGTGCATTAGGGCCCTAGCCAGTTTGGCTCAGTGGATAGAGCGTCGGCCTGCGGACTGAAGGGTCCCAGGTTCGATTCCGGTCAAAGGGCATGTACCTGGGTTGCGGGCACATCCCCAGTGGGTGGTGTGCAGGAAGCAGCTGATCGATGCTTCTCTCTCATCGATGTTTCTAACTCTGTCCCTCTCCCTTCCTCTCTGTAAAAAATCAATAATATATATATATTTTTTAAAAAGAATGCATTAGGAAGGAATAGGACTGGACGGGATTAATATAAACTGGGTAGATCTGGTGAGGCTTAATGAAGTTTCCCTGTAGTGCTGGGGAGAAAACACTGTCTCTTATGAAAATAATTCAGATATTTAGGACAGGTGATCCCAGACTAGATAAAGTCATAAGCCAAAGGAATTAAATTTTCCAAATGTGGGACTCTGACATGCTATTTTCTCTGCCCACTGTGCTGCCAATTTTCCCAACACATAAGTCTTTTGGACTCCATCAATCACAATGGCATGTCTGGTATTTTCCTTCATATATAGACTGCTGGCCTGCCTAAAGGAGGCACCTTATTATAGAGATTAAGTCAGACCCACTTGACTTTGAATCACAGATCAACCACTCACTAGCTGTGTGATCTTGGGCCTATCAGTTAACTCTTTTTTATCCTCCGTTTTCTGGTGTGTAAAGTGGGAATAAAAAAATCATTTATATCGTTGGAAGATTAAACAAGATAGTACACGTGAATACAGCTGTTGACACAATGGATGACAAATGGTGAGTGTATGATAAATGTTAGTAGTTATTATTAAAACAAGAAGTGGCTTCCACCTGATGTCCAAATGCTCAGGGCTAAGGAAGTCTGTCAATTAGAGTTGAGCCCGGGCTAATCATTTCTGTACAAATTAAGGGTGTCTACCAGCAGAAGCAAAGTAGACTCCACTTTTTATTTTTTATTTTTATTTATTTTAAAAATATATTTTATTGATTTTTTACAGAGAGGAATGGAGAGAGATAGAGACTTAGAAATATTGATGAGAGAAACATCAATTAGCTGCCTCCTGCACACTCCCTACTGGGGATGTGCCCGCAACCAAGGTACATGCCCTTGACTGGAATCGAACCTTGGGACCCTTCAGTCTGCAGGCTGATGCTCTATCCACTGAGCCAAACTGGTCAGGGCTAGACTCGATTTTTTAAAAGGTTACTCAAAATAACCATGACCTCACCAGTTTCTCCTTGTCCTTCTGCATGAAGGAAGTAGTGGATGGAAGGAGAAGGTCCGCTCTGACCCTTCTGGGAAAGGAAGTGGCCCGGGTATATTAGGGCAAGCCATATCGGGAACTTAGCTCCTCCTGGCACCATCTCCCCAAAGGGAGGACCCACCCACCCAGCCTCCCCATCAACAGGCCAGGGACTAAAGAAATGGGGCTTTCTGTCTGCCTGCCAACCCATCAGAGACCTTTTTGTTTGTTTGTTTTTTAGTTTTTTTATGCAGCAGCTCTGTATAACATGGGGTGTCAGGGAAAAAAATCTCATTCCTCCAATCAAAAGCGCCTTCTGCGCACAGAGATTACTAGAGTCACTCAAGCCTCTCTGGAAGATTTTTGGAGCGCTCTCTTTAAAAAGGCCTGGACAGCTGCAGAGACAGCTGGGGAAGGAAGCACCAGCCTTCTGGGTTGGTATGTGTGTCTACTGTGGTGGGGGGTGGGAGCTGCCAGTTTCCTGCTTGGCCATTCTGACTTGGCTAACAGGGGCCTTGCTGTTTGTTGTATAAGCTCTTACAGAGGAGAGGGCTGCGCTGTGAATCTGGGGGTCCTGTGGGTGAAGGGCCAAGAGTGGAGGCAACCTTAGCCTCTCCCTGTAACCTGGGCTTCCACCTCCTGTCACTGGTTACTTGCCTTTTGGGATTTTGCCTCTTAGAGTTTAATGACAGGGGATTGGCTCTTCTTGATAGCTTAAGGCAGTGGTTCTCAACCTTCTGGCCCTTTAAATACAGTTGCTCATGTTGTGACCCAACCATAACATTATTTTCGTGGCTGCTTCATAACTGTCATGTTGCTACTGTGATGAATCGTCATGTAAATATCTGATATGCAGGATGGTCTTAGGCGACCCCTGTGAAAGGGTCGTTCGACCGCCAAAGGGGTCGCGGCCCACAGGTTGAGAACCGCTGGCTTAAGGGATCCTATGGGAATTTGTTGAGGAAGTGAATCCCTGCAGGAAATGTGGCTTGTATAAATCTGGATTTGAATATAATGTTCTCTTAACGAAACCACATTCAAAGATATCATTAGCAATCATTTATATATGCAGTCAAGGAATAAAAAACATTTACCTACAGGATGCTGGTGCTTGCGTTGACATGCATGATTTGGCCACTGACTTTGATCCTGAAATTCTTTTTTTCTTCTTCTTTATATTTCTTTATTGATTTCAGAGAGGAAGGGAGAAGGAGAGAGAGATAGAAACATCAATGATGAGAGAATCATGGATCGGCTGCCTCCTGCACACCCCCTACTGGGGATCGAGCCTGAAACCCAGGCATGTGCCCTTGGCTGGAATCGAACCTGGGACCCTTCAGTCCACAGGCTGACGCTCTATCCACTGAGCCAAGCCGGCTAGGGCGATCCTGAAATTCTTAGCCAACCCCTCACCCTCCAATCCTGGGCAAACACAGTCCCAAGATAAGACAGAGGGGTTAATGAAGTGAGCTCTGAAGCCAAAATGCTCTACCCCTTACAGACTGTGACACTAGACAAGTTACATCTCCTTTCTGTACCTCAGTTTCTTTATCTGTAAACACAGGGATTGTGGTATCTAGGGGTTTTTATGGAGATCAAGTGAGGTAAGACTGTAAACCACTAGAATAAAGCCTGACACTTCCTATATAATAAAGAGCTAATATGCTAATTAGACTGGATGGTGGAACGACCTTCCAGAACGACCTTCTGGAATGACCAGTGGGCAGGGGGTGGGCCCGGGAGGCAGCCGGGGCCACAAGGGCTGAGCCACCTTGCACGAATTTTGTGCATCAGCTTCTAGTACTAAATAATGGTTATTATTATCAGAATGTCCTTCTGAATCAAGGGAATGGTGAAATTGAGACGGAGTGATTCAAACTGGCCCCATCAGGCATCCTGACTCACCTTCCTCCTCCTCCCTTGCACAGTCACTCCCTTAAGCACTAAGCCCTCAGGACAATGAGGTTTTGATCAGGATCAAATAATCTTAGGAGCAAAGCCTTGGGTATATTGACCACACAGACACAGTTTTGGTCACACTAGAGATAAAATCTAGGCCCCAGTTGTGTTTCAGCTCCAGGCCCAGAAAAGCAACAAAACCAGATGAAGCAAGTGCACTGCGGGCTGACAGCAGGACCAGATGCAATGACCAATGACTCCCTCCCCGAGCGTGAACAATCGGTAGAGACCACAGCCCTGAAAGGACACACCAGGAAAGCTGACGAGTATTCTATGGAGAACCTCCTCGGAGACCTCCCCTAAAATTCCTGCCTTTGGAAAACAGATAAAGCCGTGACTGGTTTGGCTCGGTGGATAGCGCGTCGGCCTGCGGACTGAAAGGTCCCAGGTTCGATTCCCGTCAAGGGCATGTACCTTCGTTGCGGCCACATCCCCAGTGGGAGGTGTGCAGGAGGCAGCTGATCGATGTTTCTAACTCTCTATCCCTCTCCCTTCCACTCTGTAAAAAATCAATAAAATATGTATTAAAAAAAAAAAAAAGAAAGAAAACAGATAAAAAATCCTTAAGGCGAAGGACCCAGTGCGCTCACCCTGTGCTCTCTCTAAAGCAGTGATGGCGAACCTTTTGAGCTCGGCCTGTCAGCATTTTGAAAAACCCTAACTTAACTCTGGTGCCGTGTCACATATAGAATTTTTTTTGATATTTGCAACCATAGTAAAACAAAGACTTATCTTTTTGATATTTATTTTATATATTTAAATGCCATTTAGCAAAGAAAAATCAACCAAAAAAATGAGCGCGCGCGTCACCTCTGACACACGTGTCATAGGTTCGCCATCACTGCTCTAGGGCAGGCCAGCCCCTTTCCCCTCCGTCTTTCCTTAGTTGCATATCTTTGCTTCCTTTCTCCAAGGGCCTTTCTTTTGCCTCTGTAACTTGTGTCCTGAGCCCACGCAGCCCAGCTGGCTCACTTCTTCTGCCGCTGTGACTTCCTTTCTAAGGGGCCAAGGCAGCCATCCATGCCTAGGCTCACTCCTGTGGCTGTGATCTTGCCTCTTCTATCTGAAGTCCTTCCTTGGTCTCCCCGTCCCCAGCGTCTCCAGCGTTAATAGACGTGCTCTCAAAGTCACCTGGACTCGTGTTCTGAAATCTTTTCTGCCTGAAGTCCAGATCGGAGAGCCCACATCGCTGCTAACGCTTCCGCCTGGAGGCCTGGCAACTCTAACCTCTTCTTTCAGACCCTGCTTGGGTGCCGTCTTCTGTGTGACGCCCACCCAGACCTCCCCTGGGCAGAGTTATTACCCTTCCATTTGTTCTACTCCTGTAAGTCCTTTATTACATGGGATTTCAATCATGCCCCATTTTCTGAATCCAATACTAAGACATCAAGGCTTGACATGATCCGAAAAGAGAATTCTCACTCTGCGAGATGCTCGCTTGGATGAAGAGCAGCTCACTAACCGGTGTGAGTCTGTAACTAGTCACCTGGTAAACTTGCACTGAACTGGTGAGGGACTATTTTTGGGGTGGAGCACTTCCTGTGCTGCGCCTGCCTATTCCAGATTTGTCAACATCCTGCCTTCCAGCTCCCACTGTTAAGTAGGCTGCCAGAGAATAACGCAGGTCAGCCTTGCCTCTCACCCTGGGGGCCCCAAAGGCGTCTGGGCCTCCCCTAAGCTGCTCTCTCTGCCTCTAGAGCATTGTTCCAGTCCTCCCTTCTCCCTTTCTTAGCCATTTTTAAAAAATTATTATTAGCCGAAACCGGTTTGGCTCAGTGGATAGAGCCTCGGCCTGCGGACTGAAAGGTCCCAGGTTCGATTCCGGTCAAGGGCATGTACCTGGGTTGTGGGCACATCCCCACTAGGAGATGTGCAGGAGGCAGCTGATCGATGTTTCTCTCTCATCGATGTTTCTAACTCTCTCTCTCTCTCTCCCTTCCTCTCTGTAAAAAATCAATAAAATATATTTTAAAAAAATTATTATTATATAGGATTTTATTCCCATCACCATTTATCCTCTCGATGCCCTCTTCCGCGTCCACCCACCCACCATCACCGCCATCAATGAGTTTTGAAATGATCCTGGGGACAAAGAGAAGCCACTGGAGGATTGAGGAGGAGCAGTCTGGCAACTGGATTTGCGTTTTAGAAGACCGCTCTGGCTACAACAGGAACAGATTGGGGAGGCCAGCATGAAGACAGGAAGAGCAGCTGGGGGTCCATTTCAGAAATACAGGACTACTTCCTCGGAACTCCAGTGCCCAGCAGCAGCTTTGGGAGAATCCAGGGACATACAGGGAGGAACTGCACTGTTTGGCATCAGGGTTCCTGCTTTCTCCCAGACAGTGGTGCTCACAGGGGTCATGGTTCCTGTGCTGGGATCTCCACAATTCCAGATTTAATTGGCAGTCATATCTGCATTTTCATCAGTGTGGCCAACACTGTTCATTCCACTATGATGATTCCTCCTTTCTTAGCCATTTAAAAAAATATATATTTTATTGATTTTTTTACAGACAGGAAGGGAGAGGGATAGAGAGCCAGAAACATCGATGAGAGAGAAACATCGATCAGCTACCTCCTGCATGCCCCCCACTGGGGATGTGCCCGTAACCAAGGTACATGCCCTTGACCGGAGTCGAACCCGGGACCCTTGAGTCCACAGGCCGACACTCTATCCACTGAGCCAAACCAGTTCTGGCTCTTAGCCATTTTTAATTCAATCTTCATTCTCTTCTCCCTTCCCCTCCTCCCCCCAAGCCTTTTCTCATCTCCCAAAATGGTGGTATTATTCTCCTAGGTAGCCACTTAGCCCCTCATTCTGCCCCAATCACACTTACTACATTTCATTGTAATTATATGTCTCCTTTTCTGCTAAATTGTAGGGTTCACAAGCCAGGGAATATGCCTGTAAAACTAGCCCTAGGCACAGTCCCTGACCCTTAGTTGATGTTTAATAACTGTTGTTAAGAGAAGCAATGAGCCCTAGCCGGTTTGGCTCAGTGGCTAGAGTGTCTGCCTGCAGACCTGTGGACCAAAGGATCCCGGGTTCGATTTCGGTCAAGGGTACATACCTCGGTTGCAGGCTCCTCCCCGGCCTGGGCCCTGGTCAGGGCGCGTGCGTGCAGGAGGCAACCCATCCATGTGTTTCTCTCACATTGCTATTTCTGTCTTTCCCTCTCTCTTCCACTCTCTCTAAAAATCAATGGAAAAATATCCTCAGGTGAGGATTTAAAAAAAGAAAAGAAAAAGAAACAATGAAATGAATAAATAGAAGAATGATTAGGAGCAAGCACCTGCATTATATTCCCCTGCTTTTTTTATCTTCTCAAGGGATTTTTACCACGGGGAGAAAAAAGCCACCTCTCAGCCATAGAAAGAAAATTGCCTGGGAGAGATGGCCCTGAAATATTTAAAATCTCAAACTAGGGACTCTCAGAATGGGCGCGTTTTTCCTATTCCCTTCAAAATCCAGCCTTACCCAATTCAACATGTCTTGAAAGAAAGAGAAAAGTAAAGAAAAAATAAAACACTTCAATGTCAAAATAGCAAGTATGTTCTAAGCCTGTGTTGTCCAACACAAAAGCCACTGAGCTCATGCAATGGGGCTGGTCTGAATTGAGATGTGCTATGAAATACAAGGGCCTAGCGGGTTTGGCTCAGTGGATAGAGCATCAGCCTGTGGACTGAAGGGTCCCAGGCGTGATTCCCATTAAGGGCACATGCCTGAGTTGTGGGCTCGATCCCAAGTAGGGGGCATGCAAGAGGCAGCTGATCAGTGATTCTTTCTCATCATTGATGTTTCAGTCTCTCCCTTTCCCTTCCTCTCTGAAATCAACAACAACAAAAATATGTATTTTTTAAAGTATATTTTATTGATTTTTTACAGGGAGGAAGGGAGAGGGATAGAGAGTTAGAAACATCGATGAGAGAGAAACATTGACCAGCTGCCTCCTGGTCCATTGGGGATGTGCCCGCAACCAAGGTACATGCCCTTGACCGGAATTGAACCTGGGACCTTTCAGTCCACAGGCCGATGCTCTATCCACTGAGCCAAACCGGTTACGGCAAAAATATATATTTTTAAATACACCCTAGATCTTGAAGATTTAGTATGAAAAAGGGAATGTAAACAGCTATTGGTCCTATCTATATATATAAAAGGCTAATATGCTAAGTGTCTGACAGTCCAGGTAATGACATCATGTAACAATGCCGGTTTCCTTTCCCTAGCGACTAGCCTCCTTGGAGTTTTTTCAGCCCAGGAACATGACTTGCTTTATAGCCAGGTGGAAACATTTCACAATTTAACCAAGTATTTGTGAAGCATTTTCCCGTGCCTCATCTCATTTGATCCTCACAGAAGTCCCGGAGTAGGTAGGAGACTCAGTAGAATCCAATTTTCTTTTCATTAGCTGGAAAGTGGAGATTTAGAAAGCTGAGAAACTTGACCCAACTGAAAAGAAGTAAGAAATGGTGGACCTTGAAAAATGACTTCAGGTTTTCTCACTGCAAAGAATATAGTCAAACACTGCTGCAGCTAAATATTTTACCCTTTGTTCTGCATGCGTGATCTACAATAATAATCTGCTTCGTGTTGGTATTTACTGCTGTGTTGCTGACAATTACCTGAAAGAGAAGTTAGGGTGCTGCACTGGACTGGAAAAAGTTTAAATCAGAAAGCAGGTCTAATTAAACAAGTTTATTCTATATCTATAAAAGGCTAAGTTGACTCACGCATGTGTGATACATATAAAGCTCTCGCTGGTGCCAATCGCACGCGTGTGTTTCCATCTGTCATTGTTGATCGTGAATTTGGTTGACACTTCTATTATAGAGATAGGGAAAATAGCAATATTAAAATATTTCTTCTAATTAATTTCCTTTCAATGTGTATGAATTTGTGCACTGGGCCACTAGTTGATTATATATTGAAATAATACTTTGATACACTGAGTTAAAGAAAACAAAATATATTAAATATACTTCCACCTGTCTCTTTTCTCTGTTTTCACTATGGCTACTAGATCATTTAAAATGTTTTTTTTCTGAGCGTGTGGAGGTTAATGTGCAAGCTGAGCTGGGTCAGGTGGCTACCTCCTTTCTGCTCAGATCTGCTTGTTCAGTCTCTCCCTGGTCAACTAGGTGCCCTTGAACCCTGGCATTTTCTGCACTGCCTTTGGTGTGATCTCTGGGGACAGGACTTTGGTGTGGCAATAGGGTCTGACCCCTGTGTCCTGATCTTGGGTCCTGTTTGCCCAGTTACTCTCCACAGCTCTCGGTTTCTGCCTCTGGCGCTAGCCCGGGACCTGACCATAACACTGCCCAGTTCCCTTTGGCCTATGGTTTGGTTTTGGTTTTCTCTGTGTTCATGGCAGATGGGAGTTTGGCAAGAAGAGATGAGGTCTGTTCTTTATGCAGAGATTCTGAAGTCACCTATGGGAAAATATTGATGGACGAGGAATGCATCACAAAATGCCTCCAGTTGATAATTGTAATAAACGACTTGTTAATATGTGCCAACTGTCTTCTCCTCCATCCCCCTGAATTAGGGGAAGACTGATTCTCCCCTGAAGCAAGTGTTGGGGTGGAGGGTTGGGTGAATCGGTTGGCCACACAACTGTCCTGAATCTTCAGCTGTAACTTTCTTGGCCATCTCCAGTCAACTCTCTCACCACAGAAAGGCCAGCTCAGTGCTGTGGCTGGCATTTTCTTCTATGCAAAGTGACATTTTCCCAAACATGCCAACTTTATTTAATTTATTTTTTTAAATATATATTTTTTAAATATATTTTTTTATTTCAGAGAGGAAGGGAAAGGGAGAGAGAGATAGAAACATCAATAATGCCCTAACCCAGCGGTTCTCAACCTGTGGGTCGCGACCCCTTTGGGGCTTGAACAACCCTTTCACAGGGGTCACCTAAGACCATTGGAAAACACATATATAATTACATATTGTTTTTGTGATGAATCACTATGCTTTCATTATGTTCAATTTGTAACAATGAAAATACATCCTGCATATCAGATATTGACATGACGATTCATAACAGTAGCAACATTACAGTTATGAAGTAGCAACGAAAATAATTTTATGGTTGGGGGTCACTACCACATGAGGAACTGTATTAAAGGGTCGAGGAATTAGGAAGGTTGAGAACCATTGCCCTAACCACTTTGACTCAGTAGATAGAGCATTGGCCTGTGGATTGAAGGGTCCCAGGTTCGATTCCGGTCAAGGGCATGTACCTTGGCTGCGGGCACATCTCAGTGGGGGGTGTGCAGGAGGCAGTGGATCAATGTTTCTATCTCATCGATGTTTCTAACTCTCTATCCCTCTCCCTTCCTCTCTGTAAAAAATCAATAAAAATATATTTAAAAACAAAAACGAAAAAAATCAATGATGAGAAAGAATCATTGATCTGCTGCCTCCTGCACACCCCCTACTGGGGATCGAGCCTATAACCCGGGCACATGCCCTTGATCAGAATGGAACTCAGGACCCTTCAGTCCACAGGCTGACACTCTATCCACTGAGCCAAAATGGCTAAGGCAATCATGCCACTTTAAAAGTCCACGTGCTGATGCCGTAATTGGTTTGGCTCAGTGGATAGAGCGTCGGCCTGCGGACTGAAGGGTCCCAGGTTCGATTCCGGTCAAGGGCATGTACCTGGGTTGCGGGCACATACCCAGTGGGGGGTGTGCAGGAGGCAGCTGATCGATGTTACTCTCTCGTCGATGTTTCTAACTCTCTATCTCTCTCCCTTCCTCTCTGTAAAAAATCAATAAAATATATTTTAAAAATAAATAAATAAATAAATAAATAAATAAAATAAAAGTCCACGTGCTAATATATGGGGGGGAGGGGGGAGAAGGAGAATAATTCTAAATAAACACATATTTTTTAAAAATTTAATCCTCACCCAACGATATTTTCCCATTGATTTTTAGAGAGCGTGGAAGAGGGAGGGAGAGACAGAGAGAAACACGGATGTGAGAGAGACACATTGATTGGTTGTCTCTGGCATGAGCCCGACCAGGGCCCGGGCCGGGGGGCAGCCTGCAATTGAGGAACGTGCACTTGACCGGAATCGAACCCAGGACCCTTCAGTCAGCAGGCCAGCGCTCTATCCACTGAGCCAAACCGGCTAGGGCTAAGTAAATGCAGATCATAAGCACAAATGTCTCTTCCAATTCTTTCTTCCTTCACTCGGTGCCTACAGAAGTATTTATTCCTCCTCCTCAATCGTGCCGGCTTCTCCGTCTGCCTGTGGGTTAGAAACACCTCCAGATCTAGATCTCCTGACTTTTAGAAACAAATGCACAAACAAAACCCTCACTTGACTCAGTCACTCTCTGTGGTTAGCGTTTGACTTTTCTCTTTCTTCTCGAAGGCAGTGCTCTCGGATTGCACGTGCTTTCCCGCCTCACCGTTCTCTCTCTCTCTTCTTCTCTGCCCTGTGTCATCTGCTCTGACACTGCTGTGACCCTTGAGACACTACTTCAGCAATGACCAGCTCCGATGGCAAACCCAGCAGTCCCCTTCGTGTCCCCATTCTTCCTGACTTCACCCCCATGACGTTCAGCACTCACCACCCCTTTCATGCTTCTCTCCTCCTGTAGCTCCCATCCCACCAGAAATTACGCAGCCAGGCAGACACATTAATATTCCTATAAATGCACTGGCGCTGGAGAATCCCTGGCAATGCCATCTCCTCCCTCCAGACACTGGCTACCCCCTCTCTAAAATTGTATCTCATTGCCCAGCTGGTGTGGCTCAGTGGTTGAGCATCAGCCTATGAACCTGGAGGTCATGGTTCGCTTCCCGGTCAGGCCACACGCCTGGGTTATGGGCTGGATCCCCAGTGTGGGGCGTGCAGGCGGCAGTTGATCAATGACACTCTCTCTCATTGACGTTTCTAGCTCTCTCTCCCTCTCCCTGATTGACTGATTGAAATCAATAAAAATATATTTTTAAAAATGGTCTGTCACAGCTTCTCTCTCCTCCCCGGCCCTCCCCCTCGGGTGACATTCTTTCTCCTTTGCCTGTGGTTACTTCAGAAGCCAGCACCTGCAGCCACACCATGTTCCCCTCCTTTCCTCCAGCTCGCAAGCGGAAGTGGCTTCCTGGCTAAAGCCAGGCCCTCCACCTGTGCCCTAAAACCCTCCCTCCTGCCATCGGGGCACCGTTAGGGAAAAAGACAGACCAGCAGCGATGTGTCTTCAGCCTCTCCCACTCCATCCCGTCCTCCCTGTCAGCATTTAGGATCCCTTCCCTCTTAAAAAGCAAATAAACCATCTTCCTTGCCCTCGCTTCCCCTCGTCCCTGCCTTCGCTCTCCTCTTCCAGGTCAGCGACAGCTCCCCAAATCATGAGCTCTCTGCTTCCTCCTCTTGTTTTCCACTCGGGTTTCTGCCTTCGGGCTCTGCAGAGAGCTCTCTCGGCATGTGCATGCCGTGAATGCTAAGTGCCTTCTGGGAATGGAGGGTTCCCTTAAAGCAGCGGTTCTCAACCTGTGGGCCGCGACCCCTTTGGCGGTCGAACGACCCTTTCACAGGGGTCGCCCAAGACCATCCTGCAGATCAGATATTTGCATGACGATTCATCACAGTAGCAACATGACAGTGGTGAAGTAGCAACAAAAATAATGTTATGGTTGGGTCACAACATGAGGAACTGTATTTAAAGGGCCAGAAGGTTGAGAACCACTGCGTTAAAGGCGAGGTGGTGATAGCACTGTCGCTCTAAAATACCTACGAAGTGCAGGTGGCTCTAGTAAGTCAGCCAAGCTCACCTGGCAGGAGTTTGAAACCTGACAGCTGGGCTCAGAGTCTGTGGGTTTTTTTTTTTTTAAGCCTTGTTGAAACAAGGCCACCAAAAATTTTGGTTGCCTCACCCCCCAAAAAATCAGGAGAGAGACAGATAATGTGCTCTTGACCACCATGCCATACCGTTTCCAATGCCCCACTGAATGGTGATTGTTCTCAGCACAGTGCCTTGCATACAGTTGGAGGTCAATAACTGTGCCTGGTTGAATGAACACATATTGCCACCACGGTTCAGGCTTTTCTTCTCTCACGCTTAGAATAACCCACACTCAGTGGGTTCTTAAAAAGTGCGTGGGGCCCAGCTGGCGTGGCTCCGTGGTTGAGCATCCACCTATGAATGAGGAAGTCAGGGTTCGACTCCCGGTCAGGGCACATGCCTAGGTTGCAGGCTCCATCCCCAGTGTGAGGCATGCAGGAGGCAGCTGCTCAATGATTCTCTCTCGTCATTGACGTTTCCATCTCTCTCCCCCTCTCCCTTCCTCTCTGAGATCAATAAGCAATATATTTTTTAAAAAGTGCATGGGCTTGGGTTTATGTCTATCTTTCTGAAAGAAGGTATTTTCATGAGTTTTCCATAGGAGTCTGAGTCCAAAAAAGGTAACCTCTGGATTCATTCATTTTTCTGTCTTCAGTTTCATTTTCACCCACCTCCTCCCCGTTACATCCTGTACATTGCCATAGATGACTAGGCTGTTAATATTTTGTTTTAATTCTGTGACTGGTAGGGACAAAGAACTTCCCTTCACCTAAAAAGTCTTGACTGCCTCCCTGGCTGACTGCATCCAAGATAAAAATCAAACACTTTGCCTAACAGCCAGCACTTTCGATAATCAAGCCGCAGCACATGCTACCAGTACCACCACCCATTTTTCTCCTCTGTTCCAGTCAAACTGGTCTTCTTATAATTTCCGAACATCTGTTCTAACCCACCTGTCAGTAGTTCACTCAGTAACGTATGTATTGCATTCCGGATCGAGGCCAGGCACTGTGCCTGGGGCTGAGAACACAGAGATGAATATGACACAGTTCTTTCCCTTGAGAAACTGTCAGTCCAATTTGGGAGAGAGATGTGAAAACAAAATCCCCCAAATATGGGATGACAAACTATTCACGACAGTTATTCCTGCCTGGAGGTCGGATGGAGCTGAGAGTAAAGGGGACTTCCTCTTTCTAAGTTATATGCGTCCATATGCTTTGTTGCTTTTATAACAGCGGTTCTCAACCTGTGGGTCACGACCCATTTGGCGGTCGAATGATCCTTTCACAGGGGTCGCCTAAGACCATCCTGTATATCAGATATTTACATTACGATTCATAGCAGTAGCAACATTACAGTTATGAAATAGCAACGAAAATATTTTATGGTTGGAGGAACTGTATTTAAAGGGCCAGAAGGTTGAGAACCGCTGTTTTATAACAAGCACGCAGTAATTTTGTAACAGGAAAGAAGTCACATCAGGTGACCGTTGCACTAAATTCAATTCTGACCACCTGCGTTTCAAGTGGGAAAAGCCATAACTGTCAAAGAACGAGCAAAATGAATGAGGAAAGAACAATCAACCAATAGAAAAATGGGCAAAAGCTATGAATAGACACTCCTCAGAAGATAAAACATTTATGGTCAATAAATATATGAAGACCCCAGAAATCAGCCCGAACCAATATGCTCAATTAATATTTGACAAAGGAGGCAAGAACATACAATGGAGCCAAGATAGTCTCTTCAATAAATGGTGTTGGGAAAATTGGACAGATATATGCAAGAAAATGAAACTAGACCACCAACTTACACCATACACAAAAATAAACTCAAAATGGATAAAGGACTTAAATGTACGACAGGAAACCATAAAAATTCTAGAAGAATCCAAAGGCAACAAAATCTCAGACATATGCTGAAGCAATTTCTTCACTGATACAGCTCCTAGGGCACTTGAAACTAAAGAGAAAATGAACAAATGGGACTACATCAAAATAAAAAGCTTCTGCACAGCAAAAGAAACCATCAACAAAACAACAAGAAAACCCACTGTGTGGGAAAACATATTTGCAAATGTCATATCTGATAAGGGCCTAATCTCCAAAATTTATAGGGAACTCATACAACTTAACAAAAGGAAGATAAACAATCCAATCAAAAAATGGGCAAAGGACCTAAATAGACACCTTTCAAAAGAGGACATCCAGAAAGCCAAGAGACATATGAAAACATGCTCAAAGTCACTAATCATCCGAGAGATGCAAATCAAAACAACAATGAGGTACCATCTCACACCTGTCAGACTGGCTATCATCAACAAATCAACAAACGACAAGTGCTGGAGAGGATGTGGAGAAAAAGGAACACTTGTGCACTGCTGGTGGAATGCAGACTGGTGCAGCCACTATGGAAGACAGTATGGAGTTTCCTCAAAAAGTTAAAAATCGAACTCCCATTTGACCCTGTGATCCCACTTCTAGGAATATATCCCAAGAAACCAGAAACACCAATCAGAAAGGATATATGCACCCATATGCTCATAGCAGCACAATTCACCATAGCTAAGATCTGGAAACAGCCTAAGTGCCCATCCGTAGATGAATGGATTAGAAAACTGTGGTACATCTACACGATGGAATACTATGCTGCTGTAAAAAGGAAGGAACTCTTAACCATTTGCAACAGCATGGATGGAACTGGAGAGCATTATGCTAAGTGAAATAAGCCAGTCAATGAAGGAAAAATAACACATGATCCCACTCATTCATGGATAATAAAGACCATTATAAACTTTTGAACAATAATAGATACAGAGGCAGAACTGCCTCAAACAGATTGTCAAACTGCAGCGGGAAGGCCGGGGAGGGTGGGAGGGCAGGAGGGGGGTGGGTAAGAGATCAACCGAAGGACTTGTATGCATGCATATAAGCATAACCAATGGACATAAGACACTGGTGGGTAGGGGAGGCCAGGGGGTTTTCAAGGGCGGGGGGCGGGGGGAAAGGACACATATGTAATACCCTTTGTAATACTTTAAGCAATAAAAAAAATAAAAAAATATATGAAGACATGTTCAATATCGTTAATCATCAATAAGTATAAACTGAGGCCGCCCTGTGATTCCATTTGATATCTGAGTGGTGAAAATGAAGAAATCTGACACTATCAAGTGTTGGCAAGGACGTGGATCAATGGGACTTCATATACAATGTCGCCAGAAGTGTACATTGGTAAAAACAACTTTGGCAAACGGTTTGGAATTATCTTGTAAAGTTGAAAGTTCCCATAGCCTCTGTCAAAACGGTTCTACCCCTATGTAAACCTGCAAGAGAAATTCTTGCATTTGTGCACTGGTGGGTTTTACATGATGATTCCCCACCCCCCGTCATAGTAATAGTGATAATGACAGGAAATAAGTAGAGAGTGTTACCATGTTATCGCATCAGAAAATAATTAAAGAGTGGTATAGGAAATGTAGAAAAATTATTTTGTGTGAAATATTAAAGAGCACAGGAATGACCACTCTGGCCAAGCCCTAGCTGCACCACGTAGATAAGACCATAGCTGAATGCTACCCTTAGGAATGACGTATGTAAACCTGATGGACACCTTCTGATTGACGCACTGTGATTGATAACCAGTTTGTACTCTGATTAACACTTGTGTGACGACGTATGTAACTGACAGCCACCTGGACTGCCGTGGGCCAGAACAGGCTTAAAAATGGGTCCCCAACTTCAGACATCAATCATCCTCTTGATCCATGCTCCACGCTGCCTTGCTCCACGCAGGACGGCAGAAGAACGGCCGAACCTCCGATCGTGAGACTTTGGTAGCCCTCCTCCCGCTGACTCGACCCAACCAGACGGCCAGCCACCCAAAGATGGATCCGCCGCTGCCTGCAGAGGACGCCACTCTTCCCCGTGACCCTGTTAAGTCTGAGCCCACGGCACCAGGAACCTTATGATTTGCAACTGCATATTTTTGTGTGGCGTAATTCCTCCAGCGATCTTAACTATATTCATACTAGAGGCCCAGTGCATGAAATTTGTGCACGGGTAGGGTCCCTAGGCCTGGCCAGCAATCAGGGCCGATTGGGGCCTTCTGGCTGCTGACCAGGGCCTCCCTTGCCTGACTACCGGCTGGGGCCTTTCTTTGTTCCGCGCCGCCCCCTGGTGGTCAGAGCACATTATAGCAAGCGATCAAACTCCCGGTCTCCCAGTCAAACCCAAGGGGACAATTTGCATATTAGGCTTTTATATATATACTAGAGGCCTGGTGCACGAATTCGTGCACGGGCGGGGTCCGGCCGGCCCACCCCAATTGGGCTGGGCCAGCTGGGGAGGGTCCTTGGGCAGTTGGCTGGCTGGCCCGCCCCCAGTAGGGGTGGGAGGGGCCGATCGGGGATGGTGGTGGCCAGTGGAGGGGCTGCAAGCAGTTGGCCGGCTGGCCCCTCCCCCTGTCCCAACTCCCAATCGAATTCCTGATCGAGGGGACAATTTGCATATTAGCCTTTTATTATATGGGATAGATAAGGTCAGATGACAATGCCTACCCTTGGTCCTGCTTGCTCAGAGTAGTCTCTTCACTAGCAACTACTTAATGTCCAAACACCTGCACGGTTAAGTTTATCTCAAGGGATGCCTTGGATAACACCCCATATACTCTACTCAGACACCCCCCTTCTGCTCATCCCCTCCCCCCTCTAATTGATCCTTAGAGAGTGTCGAAGGGAGGAAAGAGGGGGAGAGAAAGAGAGAGAAACATCAATGTGAGAGAGACATACTAATTGGTTGCCTCCTGCTCAGGCCCACAACCCCTGAGGTATGTGCCCTTGACCGGTAATCGAACCCAAGACCCTTCAGTCCTTGGACTGACACTCTAACCACTGAGAAAAAATGGCCAGGACTACACAAAGATTTTTAGAAGCACTTTTGCAATAGCAAAAACCTGCAACACCCAAATGTTCATTATCAGGAAATTGGTTGGATCGCATTGGGTTCCCCAAAAGCAGAGCCTGGGACAAGGACTTGGGTGCTGGTTGTTTATTTGGGAAGTGGCCTCAGCAGCAGGAGTGATGGAGGGAGGAAGAATGAGGCAGGGGAGAAGGAAAAGTCCATGATAGGGGTGTGATTCCATGGAGACCTCTGTACAGAATGCCTCCCAGAATTGTCCAAATGAAGGAGGGGAGCCTGGGGCATTCAGCTCTTGGCTCACATCTCCCATTGGTTGAGGGTTAATGCTCTTTACCTTCAGGCTGCCCCTGGGAGAGGGCTGAGAAGGCGCTTGTGGCTTTCAAGAAGGCAGAAATATGGAGAGGCCCAAGGCCTAGCACTTATAGTGGAGATTGTCAGTGACTGGGAGCTCCCATGAAATCGGACAGCACCGATTCAGCCAATTTCAGAGGTGGTCCCAAGGCAAGAACACAATGTACCAAGAGCTTTTGCTGCAAGGGACAAAGTAATATTAGCATATTCTACACTGGAAAAGTCTACAGCAGACATAATAAATAAAACTCAACCACGTGTAATAAGCCTGAGATAAATCTGAGTGCTATAGCATAAATAGTCAAAGAGAAGTCCCAGGATAGTATGTGAGGAGTGATACTCTTTTTAAAAAACAAGACAAAACATCTTTTTTATTGATTTTTAGAGAGAGAGGAAGAGAGAGAAATAGATTGAAACATTGATGAGAGAGAATCATCAATTGGCTGCCTCCTGCACGCCCCCTACTGGGGATTGAGCCAGCAACACGGGCATGTGTCCTGATCTGGAATCAAACCAATGACCTTTTGGTTCCTGAGTTGACACTCAACCACTGAGCCATGGAAGCCAGGTGATAGGAATGGTACTCTTTTAATTAAAATTAATAATATGTTTTGGAAATATATGTACATGTCCATATACACACACATATACTTTTGTATGTATGTAAATACATATACATAAAATTTTGAAAATTACAATAACCTTTTTCTATGTACTTGAAAAACTGCAAAGGATTATTAAAAGAACATATTAAGAGATCTTGAAAATTAATAAAAAAGATAAACAACCAATAAAAAATGGGCAGAAAGATATGAATAGACATTTCAAAAAAGAAAAATATATATATAACTAATAAATATACATAAACACATTCAACCTCAACTTTATATTTTATTTTTAAAATATATTTTTATTGATTTCAGAGAGGAAGGGAGAGGGAGAGAGAGAGAGAAACATCAATGATGAGAGAGAATCATTGGTCGCCTGCCTCCTGCACACCCCTTACCGAGATCAAGCTCGCAACCGGACATGTGTCCTTACCGGGAATCGAACTGTGACCTCCTGGTTCATAGGTCGACACTCAACCACTAAGCAACACCAGCCAGGCTAAAATATTTATTATTTTTAATAAAATATTTTTAAGAGCAAGAAAACCATAAGTACAAGCTTAAGCACTGGGGTGGGGGAAAGGGGGGTGTGTGTGTACTTGTCAATTCTAACGTTCAGGGTGAATTATGAGTAACAAAAGAGGGCTGCACATGAACCAATGAATCGGGTCCTGACCCATGGATTACAGGTAATCCAATCCTGTACCCTTGAGGTCTAAGAGATAAGATTATATGGCATGATATAGACATGCTGACAACACAGAGGAAGAAGCTGGAAGATACTCCCTTATTCCTGGGGAGGTCAGGGACCAAAGAGGTGACAGTTCATTGGCATAGAAGAATGTGGAGAGGATTGCCAAATGGGAGGAGCAGAGAGGGTGTGGCCGCCCATTCCAGGTGGAAAAGTACTGAAATGAAGGACAGCATGGCATGATCTATAGACTATAGATCATTAGTGTTGGTGGAAAAGGAGAATGAGAGTGATAGAGGCAAATGATGGACTCAGAAGATAAAAGGTTAGACACTGCACACTGTAAGAAAACAAGAGCACCGAAGGACTTGAAGGAGGGTGTTGTCAGGATTCACTTCAGGAAGAGTCTCACAGCAGAGGGAGGGACTGGTTGGAGGGTGCCGGAGGTAGGAAGATCAATTAGGACATAATGATCTTAGTCCAGGACAGAAATACTGAAGGCCTAATTTATGTAGGTTATGGGGTCCTGTGTGGTCTAAATCAAGAGGTTTTTAAGTAGAAAGATAATTTTGTTTTCCTATTCTCCTGTGCTTTTCTTTCTTTCTTTCTTTCTTTCTTTCTTTCTTTCTTTCTTTCTTTCTTTCTTTCTTTTTTCTTTTTGTTTGTTTGTTTGTGTGTGCCTTTCTTTTTTAAAAATATTTTTTGGGCCCTAGCCGGTGTGGCTCAGTGGATGGAGCATCGGCCGGCGGACTGAAGGGTCCCGGGTTCAATTCTGGCCAAGGGCACATGCCCGGTTGCGGACACGATCACCAGTAGGGGGCGTGCAGGAGGTAGCCGATCAATGATTCTCTCTCATCACTGATGTTTCTGTCTCTCTCTCCCTCTCCCTTCTTTTCTGAAATCAATAAAAATATATAAAAATATTTTTTGGTGTGTATGTGTGCCTTTCTTTATAGCATTTATCACCCTTGGCATATTTACTTATCTGTGGTCTATTCCCCCCCCCCCCCCCCCCCAACCAGCATGTAAACTCCATGCTGGAAAGGAGATGTTCCTATTATTCCCCTTAACCTCCAGGGAATGTCATAGGTACTAAACAGTTACTTGTTCAAGGCATGAAGTTAAAGCTAGGAAGGAGAAATACAGGATGATACCCAAATAGGGGAAATTGGCTAACGCTCCGTCTAATGTAGCTCATACATATCCCCCACAATCTCTTCCTGAGCTCAGACTCCAGCTTGGTACTTTGTCATCTTGGTCTCGATCTGAGTTAACAATCATTCCTGCCCCTTTTACCCATCCTACCTGCTCTCTAGCTATCTCCACTTTGTACCCCTAGAAACCCTGGTTTTCAGGTTCCCTTAAGGTCCCAGTCACTTGCGTAGACATTTCTCACATTGTTAGAGGACAGGGATGGCGAACCTTTTGAGCTCGGCGTGTCAGCATTTTGAAAAACCCTAACTTAACTCTGGTGCCGTGTCACATATAGAAATTTTTTTAAATATATTTTATTGATTTTTTACAGAGAGGAAGGGAGAGGGATAGAGAGTTAGAAACATCGATGGGAGAGAAACATGGATCAGCTGCATCCTGCACACCCCCCCACTGGGGACGTGCCCGCAACCAAGGTACATGCCCTTGACCGGAGTTGAACCCGGGACCCTTCAGTCCGCAGGCCGACGCTCTATCCATGAGCCAAACCAGCTAGGGCAATATATAGGAATTTTTTGATATTTGCAACTATAGTAAAACAAAGACTTACATTTTTGATATTTATTTTATATATTTAAATGCCATTTAACCAAGAAAAATCAACCAAAAAAATGAGTTCAGGTGTCACCTCTGACACGCGTGTCATAGGTTCGCCATCGCTGTTATAGGATCACCTACTGCTGGATAATCTGCCTTTGTCCATCCAGGTTCACTCTCCAACCTTCTCCAGGGGTGACCTTGAAGGACAGCATCACCTGGGCTCACGTGCCCTTCGTCTTCCTCTTGGGTTCAGCCACTGGGAGGTACCACAGGAGATGAGAGAGAGAGGGAGAGAGAGAGAGAGAGAGAGAGAGAGGTATTCCTCTAAGTTGCTGTTGGCTCTCCCTCCCCTTCAACTATTTCTCTCACTGAGCACAGGTTACATCTCTTTCCCCCTTCAGGCCTAGCGTTGATAATGGCTTCTTCTTCTCCTTCTTTTTTTAAAAGGATATTTAAAAAATATTTACTTTTCTATTGATTTTTAGAGAGAGTGGAAGAGAGAGGGAAAGACAGAAATATCAATGTGAGAGAAACACATCGATTGGTTGCCTCCTGCACGCCCCTGATCAGGGCCTGGGCCAGGGAGGAGCCTGCAACCGAGGTACGTGCCCTTGACCGGAATCGAACCCGGGACTCTTGGGTCCGCAGGCTGATCCTCTAACCCAGTGATGGCGAACCTATGACACGCGTGTCAGAGGTGACACGCGAACTCATTTTTTTTGGTTGATTTTTCTCTGTGAAATGGCATTTAAATATATAAAATAAATATCAAAAATATAAATCTTTGTTTTACTGTGGTTGCAAATATCAAAAAATTTCTCTATGTGACACGGCACCAGAGTTCAGTTAGGGTTTTTCAAAATGCTGACACGCCGAGCTCAAAAGGTTCGCCATCACTGCTCTAACCACTGAGCAAACCGGCTAGGGTGCTAATGGCTTTCCAGCGGATGCTAGCTTTGGGGTATTTCACTATCCCTTGTTGGTATCCCTCACCCCTGCCCACAACTTTGTATGCTGTCCATCCATTAACTCTCCAGCTACACATTTTGAGCCAGCCGTCTGTGTACTAGCACTCTGATGCTGATCTTGGCTGATACAAAAGCAAAAAGGCAGATTGTATCATTAAAAAAAAAAATTAAGATATAAGTCACAAAATTCACTCTTTTAAAGTGCAGGATTCAGTGGCTCTTCATAAAGTTGAGCGACTTGTATCATTTTTCATTTAATATGTAATTAAATGTTTTCCAAGTTACCAGTTGTCTGAGTACTCATTGGTAAGTAATACAATGTTGCTCAAGTTGAGTTAGGTGCCTAACAAGAGTCTTGTTGTGTTTGATCCCAAACCTGCTTATGACAACTAATATGCCAGGATATAATTTAATTAAAATTTACATAAACCGATGAAACGTAAGCGTGAAAATAAAATCTCTGTGCAATATCAGCTGATTGCTTTGGAAACATTAGCTAAAGACCAGCTGAAAATTACTATCAAACCAAATGTGGGTGAGATGATGACAGAGGATTTCAAAATGTATATTTTTATTGATTTCAGAGAGGAAGGGAGAGGGAGAGAGAGAGAGAAACATCAGTGATGAGAGCGAATCATTGATTGGCTGCCTCCTGCACACCTCACACTGGGGATGGAGCCCACAGCCCACAACCCAGGGATGTGTCCTGAACCGGGAATTGAACTGTGACCTCCTGGTTCACAGGTCAATGCTAAACCACTGAGCCACACCGGCTGGGCTTTTTTTTTTTTTTTTTTTTAATAAGGAGCCTCTACTTATATTGCTTTGCAAGAAATGTTAAGTCCTCAGTTAACCTTAAAGAAACAACTTGGAAAGTATTGAAAATACATCATGGATATGACTTAGGTAGGAAAGAGCTCAAAAACTCTAATCAGCACTCCTGCTCCAAGAAAGGTTTGGCCTCACATAGGAAATTTGGCAACTTGGTTTTCCTAATAGGTTTTAAGTGAATATGAAATGTTAAGATGTGTATATGTAATACACATAATTATTTTAAAAATTATTCACTGCTTTTAATATACCTTTTAACCTAACTGACCTTTTTTTTGGGCTGGATCCTGTTTGCTTGGGAAGAGATAAATCCTTATTCACTAATCCCTTTATTTTCACGGGAGGGCAGGTAGGGGAGAACTTGTCTTGGTTTTTCCAGAAGACTTACGTAATTGGTGAATTTGGGTCTGCCTGCCCTCAGAGAGAGAGTGCAGTCTTCTCTAATCAGGCATGGTTAAAGTTGCTAGACCTCTGCAAGGGGGAGGCTGGAGTTTTGGGGGAGCTACTTTTAATTCGGGGGATATGAAAAAGCCTATTGGTCATCATCCAAGCCCCATTCTTCAGTTCAGCTTTATGGGTAATAGAAATTGGTATTCTCATCTTTTCATTGGTTCCAAACTTGTAAGAAGGATGGTACTCACTGTCCCCGTGGATAAGATGGCCTCTAGGTACTGTCGCAATCAAAACACATTATTTTCCCTTTGATTTTAGTCCGTGATTCTGTTCATTCAAACAAAAAGTTGTCTCTGGTTTGCAGGCGGTAGTCTAGCCTTGTACGAAGTCCAATCTGTATCTCAAGCTAGACAAAGCGCGCACACACACACACACACACACACACACACACACTATGGCTCCTGAGGAATGCTGATATCAGGAAGTATTTACTGAGAAGGGAAGAGGAACCCAAACATCGCTCCTGCCAACCCTTCTCTCCCCTCCCCCACCACATCCTGGTCTTACTTGTCCTGATTTCTGGAACAGGTAAACATGGCAAACTTAAGATCACAGTCTGTGTGGCTATCTAAATGGGACCTAGCAAACATCGAAGGGAATCATCTACTAGTTCTTTAGTGGGTCATAAAATTAATGTAGTAGGTCCTGACCAGTATTGAAAAAGAAGCAAAAATAATAAAGTTGAAACTCTTAGCAGGCAATGGGTGTATAGACGTCGAAACAAAAATGTACATTTTAAGTATATACGGTTTATTGTATGCCAAGCATACCTCAATAAAGCAGTAAAAACACCTAAAAAGGCCATCTTAAAATAAAGATGAAGTAGAAAAAAACGTTAGCATGCATTGCATAAAATAAGGGTAATATTTCAGGAAGCTTCTTTTTCAGAGGTGTGTGTATCTGGGCACATGTGGGTATACATTTTGGGTTGAGAATTGGAATGTATTTCTTTTCTTTTTTTTATATTTTATTGATTTTTTACAGAGAGGAAGGGGGAGAGATAGAGAGTTAGAAACATCGATGATGAGAGAAACATCGATCAGCTGCCTCCTGCACATCTCCGACTGGGGATGTGCCCGCAACCCAGGTACATGCCCTTGACCGGAATCAAACCTGGGACCTTTCAGTCCGCAGGCCGACGCTCTATCCACTGAGCCAAACCGGTTTCGGCATGGAATGTATTTCTTCTTATGGGGGGAGCACAGTCACAAAAGCTGGCAGAGAATATTATTTAGCTATAAAAAAGGAAATCCTGCCATTTTAAACACCATGGTTAGATCTTGAGGGCATTATGCTAAGTGAAATCAGTCAAGCAGAAAAAAGACAAATACTGTATGATCTCACTTGCATATGGACTCTTAAAAAAGCATAACTCACCCCGCTGGCATGGCTCAGTGGTTGAGTGTCTGCCTATGAACCAGGAGGTCATGGTTCAACTCCCGGTCAGAGCACACACCCGGGTTGTGGGCTTGATCAAGCCCACCAATGATTCTCTCTCATCATTGATGTTTCTATCCCTCTCTCCCTCTCCTTTCCTCTCTGAAATCAATAAAAATATATTAAAAAAAAAAAAGCAGCCTTAGCCAGTCTGGCTCAGTGGATAGAGCCTTGGTCTGTGGACTGAACGGTCCCAGGTTCGATTCCGCGGTCAAGGGCACATGCCCGGGTTGCGGGTTTGATTCCCAGTAGGGGGCGTGCAGGAGACAGTTGATCAACTGTTCTCTCTCATCATTGATGTTTCTATCTCTCTCTCCCCTCCTCTCTGAAATCAATAAAAATATACATTAAAAAAAAAAAAGCAAAACTCATAGAAAGTTGTGAAAAAAAGTTTGCAAAGCACTGGTTTGAGGTGCACATTTCTTCTTCATATTTGCTCTTTGCTAATTTGCTCTGAAATTTCTGCCTTTTGAATAAAACCTGTCAGTAACCATGAGAAGGGCCAATTCTCACTTAGTAAACAAAAACTATTGCTCCTACCTCATTGCTCTGAGTCAAATGCCTAAGTATCATTAAGATCGAAGGGCAGGGATCTGGAACCTCATGAAGTACAAGAGGTGACAGGAAAATTTACTTTAACATTTACCTACGCAGTTCAATTTCCAGGGGTCCTTCCCCGCCAGCAAATTACTAAAGGTTCAGTACAGCGTTCAGGACCATAACCCTAGCCTACCTTTCCGACGGACTCTCTCACTCTTCTCCCACAGGAATCCTGTGCTCCAACCAAACTGGCTTCTTGGTGTTCCCAGAACACTCCTTCCAGTTCTCATTCTGTGTCCTTGATTGCACTGTTCCTTCTGCCTCCTCAACTAGCCTGTCTCTGCTTGCCAGTCCCATCCATCCTTCGAACATCCACTTCCAATTTCCTTGCTGGGTTCCTAATATCTTTCCTTTGAATTCCATAAATATCTTTTAAACTGATAAGAACAGATACTACACTTGATCTTAGCCAAAAGGCCGAGAAGCGATCCATAAATATCTTTTAAAGAAATACCTTTTGTCATGATAACTTTAATAATATATTTAATATATTATTAAATATAGCCCAGTGGTCGGCAAACTGCGGCTGGGCAAACCGCGGCTCGCGAGCCACATGCGGCTCTTTGGCCTCTTGAGTGTGGCTCTTCCACAAAATACCCACTTCTGCGCATGGGCCAGGAAGTTTCAATCACACTGTACGTGCGCGCCTGCATGTGGTATTTTGTGGAAGAGCCGCATGTGGCTCGCGAGCTGCGGTTTGACGACCATGGCCCTAGCTGATTTGGCTCAGTGGATAGAGCGTCAGCCTGTGGACTGAAGGGTCCCCGGGTTTGATCCCGGTCAAGGGCATGTACTTTGGTTGCAGGCTCTTCCAGGGCCCCGGCCCTGGTTGGGGGCGTGCAGGAGGCAACCAACTGATGTGTTTCTCTCACATCAATATTTCTGTCTTTTCCTCTCTCTTTTACTCTTTCTAAAAATCAATGGGAAAAGAAATCATCAATGGAAAAAATATCCTTGGGTGAGGATTGGAAAACAAACAAACAAAAAAAGAATACCATTTGTCCTGACATTCAGAAACATGTAGTATAAAAATAAGAAAATACAGAAGTCACAGAAGGAAAAACATCCCATTTTTTAATGTATGCATGGTACATAGATGTATATATATTACAAGGTGGTATTATGTCATCTTTTAAAAAATATTTTTATTGATTTCAGAGAGGAAGGGAGAGAGAGAAAGAAACATCAACGATGAGGGAGAATCATGGCTTGACTGCCTCCTGCACGCCCCACACTGAGGATGGAGCGCACAACCCCGGCATGTTTCCTGATCAGGAATCCAACTGTGACCTCTTGATTCATAGGTGGATGCTCAACCACTGAGCCATGCCCATTGAGCTATGTCATCTTAATCAGTTTCTTCAACAGGGCTTTTGATGGCTACAAACAAACTATAATTTATTTATTTATTTTTTTAAAATATATTTTATTGATTTTTTACAGAGAGGAAGGGAGAGAGATAGAGAGCTAGAAACATCGATGAGAGAGAAACATCGATCAGCTGCCTCATGCACATCTCCTACTGGGGATATGCCCGCAACCCAGGTACATGCCCTCGACCGGAATCGAACCTGGGACCTTTCAGTCCGCAGGCCGACGCTCTATCCACTGAGCCAAACCGGTTTCGGCCAAACTATAATTTATTTAACAATCATAGAACATTGGGCATTTTGCTTGTTTTTCACATCTGGGAGCATATATGGGGTAGTATAGAAAGAGCCCGAATTGGTCAGTGATAATTAGGAGAAATGTAAGTCAACCCCCCCCCCCCCAGGAATCTTTGGAGATATTTTAGAAATGCTGGTTTCCCGCTTAAAGTGAAATAGGAGTTTGAACCAATTGCACTTAAAAAAATTTTTTTTTTTTTTAAGGTTGCAACGCGGGTGTGTGCCCTTGACCGGAATCGAACCCGCGACCCTTCAGTCAGCAGGCCGATGCTCTACCCACTGCGCCACACCGGCCAGGGCCCCTGGCGCTCGTGTTGAAGGGCAGTAACCCCTGCGGAGGCCACGGATGACTCAGGACTCGGCGGAGGGGTCACCCGGGCACCCGATCCACGGGCGCGGGGCGCAGAGACAGGCCTCCCTTGACGCATCCCTCCAACCTCCCACCCCTACCTCGGGCTCCATTAACCACCTTATCTCTTATTCTCCCCGCTCCGCGCCTCCGCCCGAGAGCTCCTCCTCGAACGGACAGGAAACACCGGTCCCTTTGACTGTCGCTGCCCCCGGAGCCTCAGGCCTGCGTTTTGCCTCCAAACTCGCGGAGAGCATCCCCGGGGACCGCACTCCTCGCCCCGGCGAGCGCTCGGCGCAGGGGCGGCAACCGGGCGCGCCCTCCCGCCAGCGGGGCCTCTCCGCCCGGCTCCGCACCCCGCCCCGCCCCGCCGCGCGAACCGGGTGCGCCGAGGGCTGGGGGCGCCCCGCCGGCCCCCGCGCCGCCCTGCCCGTCACCCCGCGCGGGCCACGCTCCCAGGACGCAGACCCGTCCCGGCAGCCCCGTCCCTCGGCCACCGCGGCAGCCCGGCCGCGCCCCGCACCTCCAGGCCCGCACGGACCCGCTTCCTGTCAGCGCCGCCCGCGGCCCGGCCGCCGTCCCGGCCCGCGAGACGCCGCCAGGCAGCGCCCGGCCCCCTAGTGGGCGACTCGGCCCCGGCGGAGGCCTCGGGCCCGCCCCGCGGCGCCTCACAGGACGAGGCCCAGGTCGCGGGGAGCCGGGCCCCGAGCGGTGCTCGCCGGGCCGGAGGAGGGTCCCGGGGCCGGGCCGGGGGTCCGGGATCCGGGGTCCAGCCCTGCTCGCCGCCGTGGGGCCCGCGCCGCGCGGCCCGACTCGGGCGGGAGGAGGCGGGAGGCGGAGGCCGGGCCGGGCAGCCCCTCGGCCGCGCCGCGCTGGCCGGTGCCCAGGTCCGAGTCGCCTTCCGCCCGCGCCCCGCCCGCGGCCCCAGCCGGGTCCCGCCAGCCCGGCTCCCGCCCCCGCTCCGCCCCCGGAGCCGCGGCCCCGCCCGCCGCCGCCGTCGCCATGTTGGGGCTCCCGCAGCCGGCGCCGCGGACGCGCGCGGCCGAGCCCGGGGCCTGTCGCCGCCGCCGCCAGGTAAGCGCCCCCGCGGGCCGGGAGGGCCGGGGCCGGGGCCGCCGCCGAGGTGGCCCGAGCGCGGGCCGGGGGGAGCGGGGCTGGGGGAGCGCGCGCCCGCGGCCGGGCCCTGCAGCCTCGGACCCTGCGCGCCGCCCCGGGCGCAGCCGCTGCCCCGCCGCCGCCTGGCGGCCCGGCCGCCTCCCACCCGCCCCCGCGCCCGCCGCCCGCGGGACACGCCGCTGCCCTCCCCGCGCGGGGCCCGGGCCGCCCCGGCGACAGCCCGCGGCCCCCGCCCGGGCACCGCTAACGGGGCACTTTCGCCGCCGGGACGCCTGTCAGCCGCCGTCCCCGCCGCCCGAGGAGCTGGCGCCGTCGGGAGGCGGACTCTGCGCGCGGCGACCCTTTCGGGCGCCCCCGCCCCTCCCTCCACCGCCGCCCGAGTTCTGACCCCGGAGGACTCCTCGCGGGCGGACAGGTCCTCCTGCCCGGAGCGGGGTCCTGGGGGCGCCGGGCCCGCGGATCCGCGTGGACATGTCCCTGCACCGGCTCTTCCTGCCAAGCCGGGGGCGGCTCAATGTGACCCGCGGAGGACGGGAGCGCCCGCCGGACAGATGGCCTCCTGGCCGCGGGTCAGCGCGTGCGCGGGGGAGGGGTCCTGCGGCCCGAGGGGCGCCCGCTGCCGCGCACCCCGGGCCGTGGGAGCTGCCCAGGAATTTTTTACTTTTTTTTTTTTTTTTTGGAGTAGGCCGGAGGTGGCGTGAAAAGTCCTGGATTGCAGTCACCCCGCAGGCCCATCCAGGGGAGCGCGTCTGGCACCCAGGACCCGCCTGCCATAGGACGGGTAGCAGGGGAGTGGGACCCGGGGCTGCAAGATGGTGCGTGGCCCGGGCCCGGCCCCTCGCCTGCAGCCTGTGCTCACGCAGGGCCTGCTCCGAGCATCTGCCGGTGTGCACCGGGAGCACACAGTGTGTCTGGCGCGCAGAGCCTGCTCCCAGCATCTGCAGGTGTGCACCGGCGGCACACAGTGTGTCTGGCGCGCAGGGCCTGCTCCGAGCTTCTGCAGGTGTGCACCGGGAGCACACAGTGTGGCCGCGCAGGCAGGGCCTGCTCCGAGCATCTGCAGGTGTGCACCGGGAGCACACAGTGTGGCCGCGCAGGCAGGATGTGGACAGACAGATGTCTGGCCTGGGAGGTGCTTGGCGGGATCGCAGGGGTCTTGTTTCCTCAAACTCGGGGCAGGTCCACCGCGCAGCGAAAGAGGAAGTCATGGTGCGGGAACGCACGTTCTGACCATTTCCCCCCTTTTCCTCCGCTGGGTCGCGGCTTTGATTCACGCGGGCCGTTTCTTTACTGAGCACTTACTATGTGCCAGCCGCGGGCCTCGGTGCTGGGAAGGCCGTGGCCAACCAGAAAGGCGAGTTTGAGCTCGAGCGGGTCGCAGCCTAGGGGGAAGGCCCGATCATGAACAAATAATCTCGAAATGACACCCAAACAACCGCGTATTTATTCAGAAGCATGTGCCAGGCCTTGTTTCAGATGCTGCGAAGAAAGCTAGCAAAACGTATCTGCCCCCGTGGAACTTTCATTTTTGCGGGGGGGGGGTATGGGGGGAGACAATCAAAGGAGATAATGTAACAAAAGATAGAGCCTGTTAGAAAAGTGCTAAGTGCGAAGGAGAAAAAGAAGATAGGGAAAGAGGATCTGAGATATCTGGTGGGGGTTGCATTTAAGTTCGTGTGGCCTGGGAAGGCCTCCCCAAGAAGGTTGCCTTTTGAGTAAGACTTTGAAGGGGTGAAACGAATCATTTCAAAATGCGATGTGTGCAAGGAAAACAAAACCAAACAAAAAAAAGAGCTGTGAGAAAACAGAATGGGCCTTGATTTGAGTTGGGGGCTCGGGGGAGGAAGTGACGAGGAGGCTGAGCCCTGGAGGAGGGTTAGGAGTTAACCATGTGTGGAGCTGCAGCGAGCTGGGCCAGTTGAGGAAGTGAAAGAGGCCTGTGTGGCTGGAGGGGGGGGAAAGGAGAGGGGAGATAAGTCTGGGGAGAGGTGGGTGGGATCTGGGGGGGGGGGAGGCCCTGGGGCCAGGCGCGTTAGTTCGGATGGTATCCCCAGTGCTGTTAGGAACCTGCGGAGGGTTTTGAGTCTGTGACATAATGACATTTACATTTGAAAAGGTCTCTGGCATCCGTGTGGGGAATGCACTTTGAGAGAAGCAGGTAAGGCAAGGCTGTCAGCGTGGCGTGGCCTCACTACTTGATCGCCTTCGGAAAGTCTCAGTCTAGCAGCCTGGGGGCGATCCCTTTCCTCCTGAGGCTGTTTTGCCCAGCTTTTAGGAATTAGCATTTATGGAGCCGCCTGCTAGGTGGGGCAATCAGCGTTAGAGACTTTTCCTATTTAATCCTCTGCACCCTAGCAGGAAGGGGTTGTCCTGCTCCTGGGCAGATAGCAGCCCAGAGGGGACAGAAAACAAGCCCAGAGGGGGGTAGACAACTTATCTAAAGCCACCTTTGTAATACAATCTGCTTTTAAACTCAGGTCTGCCTGATTCCAGAGCCGGGGCATCTTGCTTCTACAGCTTGCTAACAGGATCATCTTGAGCTATGTAACCCCTCTTGTGCCTCAGTTTCCTGTTTGGGAAAGCCTCAAGCTTTCCCCAGGTTACCTAAAAAGAAAAAGGAACTACCTCATGAGGTTGTCATGCGGGTCACATTAGCTAATCCATGTAAACATTGTAATGCCTAGCTCAAATCTTAGTTGCTACTATTATTTAAACATTTTGTTTTTTATTTTTTATTTTTTTGGTATAGCAAAGGTGGAGATTTAATGAAGAACAAGTACAGACTCCCACGTGGGGAGGGGAAAGAGTCTCCTTATTTAAACATTTTAATATATTTTATTGATTTTTTACAGAGAGGAAGAGAGAGGGATAGAGAGTTAGAAACATCGATGAGAGAGAAACATCGGTCAGCTGCTTCCTGCACACCTCCTACTGGGGATGTGCCCGAAACCAAGGTACATGCCCTTGACCGGCATTGAACCTGGGACCTTTCAGTCCGAAGGCCGACACTCTATCCACTGAGCCAAACCAGTTAGGGCCCTTATTTAAACATTTTAAACATCCATGCTGCCTCTCAGCATATTTTGGTCATTTTGGATGAGATTAAATATGTAGATAATTAAGTTCTGGAATTTTGTGAGACCCCCGTGTTCCCTCCCTTTTCCTCTAAATATCTTAATGCCATGTTCCATGTGATCAATCATTCAACATTGATCTCCCATTTCATTTGTGACACTGTGCTAGGATTTATGGATACAAAGTGACTTCCATCCCTGAAGAAGCTCAGGGGGCCCAGGGGAGGTCAGATATTTAAAAAGATGAGCTACAATGTACTTAATAAGTTCCCTAATGCAGCTGAAATTAGAGACTTGTTGGGAGTAGTAAGAACTAAAGACATGGGGGCTTCAGGGAGGAGGTGACTTTTGAACTGGGCTTCGGAGGAAGAATAGGAAATTTACAGGCAAGATTGGGCAAAGGACATTCTAGGTAGAGAGAACCATGTGTGAAAATATGGAATCATGAGAGGCTTGGTTTGGCAATGAGGTTGGAAAGCTGAGTTGGAGCTGTAAAAGGCAGGTCAAGAAGTTTGGATTTTAGCCCTAGCTGGTGTGACTAAGTGGATAGAGCATCAGCCTGCGGACTGAAGGGTCCCAGGTTTGATTTTGGTCAAGGGCACATGCTCCGGTTGCCATCTTGATCCCCAGTGGGGGGTGTGCAGGAGGCAGCTGAGCAATGATTGATCCCTCAGCATTGCTATTTCTATCTCTCCCTCTCCCTTCCTCTCTAAAATCAATAAAAATATATTTTAAAAAAAGTTTGGATTTTTCCATGGGAGCTATCAGGGAATCTGAGATACATCAGACACTTACAGGGATGGGTGCTGCAGTTACAGAGACAGACGTCATACTGGACGTGGCTTTAGATTGGTGGAGTCACCCTGCTTCAGGGTCTGGTTCTCAGTTTTGTAGACCCCAAATTCAGTTTTTGTAGGGCGCCGAGAGCTGATTGGGTTCCAGGAGACTGACTTACTAATCAAACTTGGAAGAGACTGCTGTATAGACTCAGGGTATTAACTGGCCATGAGAAATGAAACTGCAGAATGACAGATGTTTTTGTCCTCTGGCCATTGCCTCCCCACCCCCACCCGAGTCAGACCAGGGCTGGGACATGCTAACAAACTCTTGCTCTTCAATTCCTGTTTGTTTTTCTCAGGCTCCATGAAAACTAACCCTTTCTGTTAACATAATTTTTTCCCCCTCAAGCTCTGCATACTGTAGTCCACAATGATTATTAATTGGTAGAGTGAATGATTCCATATCAGTTGGGTAGGACTGTGTGTTTGTGACAGTTCAGGAAGAGGAGGAATAACTTTTTTAGAATTAAAATGGGAAAAAGGGGTTTCCCCAAATTGGGTTCCTGGAGGAGGTTTGCATTTATTTATTGATTGAATTTATTGGGGTGACATTGGTTAATAAAATTATATAGGTTTCAGTATGCAATTCTATAATACATCATCTTTATATTGTATTGTGTTCATCATCCCAAGGGAGGTTTGCCAAGTTCTAAGTGGCATGGGTAATTTTGTGGCTAGGGGCATGGGGTTGTGGACAGATACATTGGAAATTGTTCTGGAAACAGAGTTCTGTGAACTCGAAGGGTTTTTTTTTGTGTGTGTGCTTTTTTTAATCCTTACCTGAGGATATTTTTTTCCAACTTTTAGAGAGTAGAAGGAAGGGAGGGGGAGAGAGAGAGAAAAACATGATGGGAGAGACACACTGATTGGTTGCCTCGGGGATCTAACCTGAAACCCAGGTACATGCCCTTGACTGGGAACTGAACCCATGACCTTTTGGTGCACGGGGCCGATGCTCTAACTGCTGAGCCACTCCAGCCAGGGCAGGTGTTTCCATACACGTCGGAGACAGAAAGGAAGGTAGCCATTCCTGTCCCCTGTTCATCCTGAGCTTTCCTATTGGATTGCAGTGTTCATGAGGTTTGAGCCTCTTACACTCTTTCTGCTTCTGTGACACTGGGTAGAATGGTGGACGAGCTTTCAATCTGTATTTTTCTACAGTGAAAAATGAAATCCTGCCGTAACCGGTTTGGCTCAGCAGATAGAGCGTCGGCCTGTGGACTGAAAGGTCCCAGGTTCGATTCCGGTCAAGGGCATGTACCTGGGTTGTGGGCACATCCCCAGTAGGGGGTGTGCAGGAGGCAGCTGATCAATGTTTCTCTCTCATCAATGTTTCTAACTCTCTATCCCTCTCCCTTCCTCTCTGTAAAAAATCAATAAAATATATTTAAAAAAAAGAAAAAAAAAAAAGAAATCCAAATAGACCAACCGAGATTGCAGATTAATTACTTTTCTTTTAAGACTGTAAAATTTTCTTTCCAGGACTATTCATGCTAAAGCACTTAGGAATTACAGATAGGTATACAAAGGAAATAAAACTGACTAGACCCGGAGCTACTGTCAACATTTGAATATTTAGTGTTTGTATTAGAACTGTATCTTTGGCTCTATCTTTATGTGTAAGTTTGTTTCAAGTTTATCTTTTCCTACAGAAGAATAGGGACATCCTGAAGAGGAGAGAGTTCTGAGTGTTGACGTCTGTGGGCTGGAGCAATTGCGTGCACCCCAAATCTGTGATACCCATTAGCTAATGACTTTTGAGAAATGTTTTCAGGGGATCAGAGTGTTGCTTCAGCCAACCATTCACTTTTATTTGACGGTGGGAAGTGTGTGTGTGTGTGTGTGTTTGTTGAAGTGACATAGCTGATCCTTTTTATGACTCAAAGAAAAGTTAATGAACACCTTCCAAGTTTGGTATCACCCCAGAGTCATTTCTCAAACCTGTTAGCACTGTGGGCCGTCCTCATTCACTGTGTGACTTTCGGTAAATCCTTTGCCTTCTCCAGTTCAGAATCTGAAAGTGTTGTATCAAGAGGTAATGGCGGCCCCCTTCCTCGCATTAACACACTCCAGGAGTTGAAAAGGACAATGAAGCCTGTATATGTGACTGACTGTGGAAAGACTGCCACAATGTTGAGTGAAAAAGTAATCTGTTGACTCCTAGTAGTCTGCTGACTGGTAGTTGAGTGAACAGATTAACTCCTGGCCTCCAGTCCGTATGTGTCGGGGGCAGGGTGCCTATATGACATTGTAATTTCTGCTTGTGAGAGCTTCAGAATCATCGGAGCCCCTGGACATTTTCTGAGCAGCCCAGAGGTGGCATGAAGGGTCTTCCGCAAAAATAAAGCCACAGACACCTCCCTGGCTGGTGTTGCTCAGTGGATAGAGCGTCCGCCAGTGGACTGAAGGGTCCCAGGTTCGATTCCAGTCAAGGGCACATCCTCGGGTTGTGAGCTCGATCTCCAGTAGGGGGCGTGCAGGAGGCAGCCAATCCATGATTCTCATCATTGGTGTTTCTATCTCTCCCTCTCTCTTCCTTTCTGAAATCAATAAAAATATATATTTAAAAAAAATGTCACAGACCCCACACCCCAGCTTTAACTCAGAATAGCTCACTTCCTCTCTGCAGAGCTGAGTTTACTGTGAGATTCCTTACCTCTGAATAGTGGGATTGGGGTGAGTTTTACTTTTTTCTTTTTTTTTTATTCCCCATCATGACTTTTTCTATAGACTTATGTGTCTTTACAGAAGCAAACAATCAGTAAACCTATTTTCATTTTAGAGACAAACATTGAATGCCCTAAAACAAAAACTCAAGCTGTCCAGAACTGTGTCCCTATGGAAGACACGTGCTGCTGCAGCTGGCCACCCCAATCTGGTCACATCTCAAAGACGATGCGCGTTTGTAAGAGATGCGGCAGACACAGCCCTTCCGGGCAGGTGAACGAGGCCCTGAACTCGGAGAGCAGGGCTGCACCCATCTGGGAGGAGCTGATGAGTAGAGTCTGATTTGGCTGCTTTTTTCTTTTTCCGTTCAGCAGTTGAATAGTTAAAGTCATCATCTGAATGATTTGGCTTCCAGCTTCATTTGTTGGTTTTTTTCTGTGAGAGTGCTTTTAAAGAAATCACTCCTTTTGGACATCGTCCTGGGCCTTCTCGCTCGGACCACAGGGCTCAGCCTGCACAGGGACCTGGAAGATGCCGGAGGTCTTGGTGTTACAACCTGGGGACCACCGGACTCTAAAGAGATGGGGTTCTTGTGTGTAAACCTCACTGGGCTTTCTCCCTTTCGGGGGCTCAGCCTTTCTTAGGGCTGAGGTGGGAGGCCATGCCTTCCTCATATCCACCCAGTCTCTGGGCGTAGGAGCATTTTACCGCATTGCTCTTGGCAATGGAGCTGAATGTGGACCAGCGGAGTGACCCTTGCTCCACTTTGCCCAGGTTTGCTGCTGTTGACAGCATTCTACTTCTTTCTGCCAATTCAGTTCCTGAAGTTGAAGTTGTTCCTTTAGCTGGCTGAAGAGCAGAGTGGGACACGGGGCGGGGGTTGGGGGGCTGGGTGGGAGGGGGGGGGCTTGAAGGTAGGTGTCGATTGTAACGCGAGCCTCTCAGGGCTGTTCCAGGGCCTGCGGCACACCTCACCGAGGCAGTGCTTTGGCATTTTCAGGGAAGGGAGTCTAGGGGTGGGCAGCGAGCCGCTGTTTGGATTCTTCTCGGGGTTTGGCCCAGTCCAGGGTCTGGTCTGTGTGGGCAAGGGCCGCCCTCTGCCTTTGCCTCCTTAGACAGACTCTCCAGGCCTGACCTGAACTGGCTGAGGTGGTAAAAACCGCCGCACTATCTGATACTTTAGTAAGGCTGTACACCCTCAGGCACTTAAAAATATTAGATGTGTGATTAATGCTACTGTTAGTTTTTATTTTTTTTGTTAATGCTCAACTGAGGATATTTTCCCATTGATTTTTAGAGAGAGGGAAAGACAGAGAGAAATATCGATGTGAACCACATCGATTGGTTGCCTCCTGTAGGAGTTCGAACAGGGGCCTCAACTGAGGTACGTGCCCTTGACTGGAATTGAACCCGGGACCCTTCAGTCCGCAGGTGGACGCTCTATGCACTGAGCCAAACCAGCTAGGGCTCGTCTTTCCTTACTTCTCTCCCTTTGGTACTGTTCCTCTGAGCACCAATACTTTAGAAGGTATAGGCGTTTGTCCACAAATAATGAACCCTATCATGCCACCATTGTAGCTCCATTCCTCTGAGCCTAAGCCTTTTGCATTTCTACTTTAAAATATTTACACCCCTGGGAGAGGTCAGACTCTTAGCAGTTCACCACCGAACAATAGCTATAATTATCAGGAATTAATTAAGTCAACAGAGAGAAAGACCGGGGAACCCAGTCAGGCTCTTAGGGGCAAGATTGCCCAAAGGGACACACTCCTGCTGGGCAGGAGGGAAGTGAGGGTGGCCAGAGGAGCTCCAGACACAACAGCTGTTGCTGGGAGGGGGTGGGGGTGCTGCACCCAGCTCCTTCCTGACTCTAGGGCCACCCTGGGGTCCTGCTGGCGGAACCTGGGGTACAGCACTGGTACAGGGGGCCCTGAGGCAGAGGGGGCATGTGAACTGAGTCTTACAGGGTTGAGGAGGAGGTTATATGTGCAGTTTAAGAGTGTTTGGAGCATTCAAGAAAAAAACAAGCCCTAGCCGGTTTGGCTCTGTGGATAGAGCATCAGCCTGTGGACCAAAGGGTCCCTGGTTCGATTTTGGTCAAGGGCTTGGTCAAGGGCGTGTACCATGGTTGCAGGCTCCTCCCTGGCCCTGGGCCCTGGTCAAGGCGTGTGCCGAAAGCAACAAGTCCAAGAGTTGCTCTCACATCGATGTTTCTCTCTTTTCCTCTCCCACTCTCTCTAAAAATCAATGGAAAAATACCCTCAGGTGAGGATTAACCAAAAAAAGAAGAAAATAACCCCACAATCTTATACCTTATGATAGACAGCTAAAGGGGGGTGGCCTAGGCCTAGATTCCCAAGGTTCCCAAAAGCCTGTCCAGAGGGTTGGAGCTCACGCCTGGGGAAACTCTTAGGTTTGTGAGCAGAGAGTGACGTGATGAAAATGGTGTTTGGGGGAGATGGCTCTTAGGATGACCGTGGGGAGGTGGTGGGGAAAGAGGTAGCGAGGACAGGGCCATGGAGTGGGACATGTGACGTCGGTGAGACTTGGTCGAGGCGGGATGCCCTCCGGCCTCTGCGTGGCTGCCTTGACAACGGTTTCCAGCGCTCCCAACCTGGTGGGCATTCAACTATTGCCTGTGGCTTTGGGCGGGGTGTCCGTGGGAGAAAGGGAGGGAAGGGGCCTCAGGTTCGTGGGTCTGGTGATGCGCTGGCCTGCGTCTCAGACTGTGACCCAGGCTGGAGCCTGTCTGTTCCCTGGTCTGTGCGAGGCGAGCGTAGCTGTCAGTGCGCTCAGAGCGTTCCCCTGAGCCGGCACCTGAAACCCATGGGTTCCGTCACCTTCTTTCAACCTCATGCTCTGTCTCCAGAGTTTTATCTGTTTCTCGGAACCAATTGTCTCTGATTCACAAACCCATTTGGATGGGAAATGCTTATTTCTAAATGGTTTCTGTTTCATTAGGCTTCTAGCCTGGTTTTAAAAAGGCTTTTGCCGGATGAGATTGGTGGAGAAGTGATTTTGACATAATCAGCTTCTTATGATCTTCTCGGATAAGTTATGTTTTGAGATTGGTGTCTCTGATGTATTCATTTCTAGAATAAATATATGAGTGCCCGTTACGTGCCCGGCACTATTTCAGGCGTTGGGAATATAACAGGGAACAAAGAAAAATCTTACCTACACGGAGCTCCTATTCTAGTGTGTGGGGGCTTATAGACAATAAATAAAATATAAAGTATGAGAGATGGTGAAAAGTATTTTGGAGGAAAACAAAGCAGGGATGGAGGACAGGGAGGCTCGGTGGGAGGGGAAGGCCGAGACGCCTTACTGATAAAAGGACCTTTGAGCAGAGATCGGAGGGAGCTGAGAGGGAGCCAGGCCGTTATCTGAGGGAGGAGCCATCAGCCTGCAGAGAAAAGCAAGACAGCTAGTCCTTGAGGCCAGAGAATGCTCGAGAGTTTGTGGAACAGCCAGGAAAGCAGTGGCGGGCCGAGTGAGGAGGGGGAAGGCCGGGAGAGGAGGCCGGCGCTCCCAGTGGGGCCCCGAGTGTGGGTGAGATGGGAGCCTGCAGGGCTGTGCAGAGCTCAGTGGCCTCAGCCTGTTTTGGGAGGGTGCCCTGGCTGCTGGTGATGGAAGCCGGGGGGGCTTAGCTCTCCGCGAAGAGTGGGAATCAGCGTCGGATCTGGGACCCTCTCCCAGGACGGCTGCTCGGCCGCCCAGGACCCGGGGTCCGCTGGAGCACACGTGTGGCTTCCAGGACTCACTCAGTGCCCTTGTTCCTAACCGCTCAGTGACTGTCACGGCTTCGGACCCCTGGGCCCCACTCCACTGCCGAGTCAGTCTGGGCCCATGCGCCTGCATCGTTAAGCCTTTATGGGTGGTTTCTGAGGCTGGTGGTCCGTGGTCTAAAGACAGTTGTTTTTTATCCCAGATAGCATCGATCACCTGGGTGACCCCCATCCCTAAAAATTCTGATTTAATTGGTCTGAGGTGGGGTTAGGCATTAGTATTGCTTCCTAGATGTGCATCCAAGGCTAGAATTGCTCTTGGAGGGTTACGTAAGCCTGATGCCTGGTGTTTGATGGAGCGATTTCAATGGGTAACTGTGAGTAGGAGACCTCAGCCTGTCTGAGAAGGCGCGGGGAGGCCCGTCCCCTGGCAGGCATAAGAGGAGTCTTTCACAGCAATGAAAACTCTTCAGTGTATGTGCTTTATCTCATACTCACCTCTCTGGGCCTTCATTTTCTGTTTTTTTAAAATATATTTTTATTGATTTCAGAGAGGAAGGGAGAGTTAGAAACATCCATGATGAGTGAAACACCGATCGGCTGCCTCCCGTACACCCCCCACTGGGGACTGAGCCCGCAACCCAGGCATGTGCCCTTGACTGGAATTGAACCACTCAAGCCTGCAGGCCGATGCTCTGTCCACTGAGCCAAACTGGCTAGGGCTGGGCCTTCATTTTCTTGCTACAGTCAGTGACTTACACTGAAAGGTTTCCCAGGGTCTCTGGTTCTGACAGTTTTTAATCTTTCTGGTCCTAGAAGGACTTCTAATCTGGAATGATGTTCTAGGACAGCGGTCGCCAGCCGGGGGTCCGAGGACCACTGGTGGTCTGCGAGGTTCGAAGGGTTGGCGACCGCTGTTCTAGAGCACTGTTTTCTAACCTTGGTCTTCCAATACCCTCAGGTGTGTCATAATTATGGCAAAGGCTGTGGTGACTGCCTTTGTACCACCTATAACGGCACCTTGGGAAGGCGAGGGTGTTGGGAACCTGAAATGTGAAACCCGACCTCCTGGTTCACAATCCTGAGGGGAAGGGCCGCTTGGTCCTTGGAGGCCTGAAGGAGTCTGGGCTCTGGTCTTGGCCCCGCTCCCCCACTGGCCACTTCCTTGTGCCGTGGGAATCATGTTTTGTAAACGGTAAAGCTCCTATAAATCAGCGCGTGTCTAGGGGGCAGGGCGACCTGGGAGAAGCGGCCAGCTGGGGCCAGTGAGGCCTGGTGCTCAGGTGTGCCAGCTGCGCTCTGCAGCCAAACCCTGTTCGCTGGGTACAAGAGACGGTCCGGATAACCTGGCAGAGGCCAGTGGCCTCAGGAGCCAGGGTTAACCTGGAATAAATCACCGGGCTCGCTCGCTCATTGGAGGGCTCAGAACTGACTCGGGACATGGGATGGGAGACCCCGCAGCCCCGGCCCCGGCCCCGGCCCCGGGCTCTGACTTTGGTCCTCATTTGGACAGCACAGTGTCTGCTTGTTAGTTTATATTTTGAAATGTGACGGTCCCAATACAAGGAGGAAAAAGTGTTTCTCTTTCTCTTGTGTAGAATTGGGATAATCACTTTTTGTCCCTTCCCCTGGAGATTCTTCCGTTAATATTGTCTCGATCTCCATTTATTTATTTATTTATTTATTTATTTATGTATGTATGTATGTATGTATGTATTTATTTATGTATGTATGTATGTATGTATGTATGTATTTATTTATTTATTTATTTATATTTTTTTTAGATCTCCATTTAGAATCCAAACTGAATTCTGGTTTGTCAAAGTTAAGACAGAAGTGAAGTTCAGCGCGGAGTGCAGGGATAGGATTCGAGTGAGCAGAATTAGGAATGAGGCTTTTTCGTTTGACGTTTGTGGGTACAGGTAGCTGATGGGCCCTTAACAGGGTCTCCCCCAACACTGGCCGGTTAACCCGGAACCTGGGGCTGTGGCCAAGCTCCCATTGTTCGCACAGTGCCCGAGGTGGCGCTGATGTTTAGCTAGAGGTGAGGACCACCTAGTTGTTGTTCTTTTTATTTTTTAGTTATTATTATTTTTTAATCCTCACCCGAGGATATTTTCTATTGATTTTTAGAGAGAGTGGAAGAGAGAGGGAAAGGCAGAGAGAAACATCGATGTGAGAGAAACACATTGATTGGTTGCCTCCTGCACGCGCCCTAACCAGGGCCTGGGCCAAGGAGGAGCCTGCAACCAAGGTGCGTGCCCTTGACCGGAATCGAACCTGGGGCCCTTTGCTCTGCAGGCCAACGCTCTATCCACTGAGCCATACCGCTAGGGCTAGTTGTTGTTGTTGTTTTTTAGGTTTATTTATTGCTTTCAGAGAGAGAAGAAAGAAGGGAAACATCGATTTGTTGTTCTTATTTATGCCTTCATTGGTTGATTCTTGTATGTGCCCTGACTGGGGATCGAACCCGCAACGTTGATGGATCGGGACGGCCCTCTAACCACTGAGCTACCCGGCCAGGGCAGAGGACCACCTCCTTTTAAAAATGGGTTCTGCCAGTTTTTCCCTTGTCTTCCCTCATTTACCTCCCCTCCTCAGTACTGTCCCTTCCTGCCTCTCCCCACCTGTGGTGTTCCCCCGCTTACCTGGCCCTTGGTCCGTGCCCACTCCTTGACCCTGTGCTTACTCTGCTTCAGCAGGCTTCTGGGCACTGGAGAGTGAGCTGTGTGGCACGGTCAGCGCCCCTCATTTACCTTGTCCCTGTCCCTTGTGCATGCTTCCAGTCAGCCTGACAGTTAGGGGTTCGGCAGTCTGCTGGGACACTCTGAAAAACTGTCAGATAAAGCTTGCTGGCCACTGAGGTTGGTGGCATAACAATGAACAAACATGTGGTTGCTGCGTTTAAGACATTGTAATAACAGCTTTACAAATGTTAACTCTAATCTCCATAACACTCGCTTATATGCGGGGGACACAGACACAGGCGTGAAGAGACCTGCTCGAGGTCACATGGCTAGAAGGTAGTCGATCCGGGATTTGAACCCAGGTTGAGGCTGCACTTCGAACCTCCACACTGGGAGGAGGAAGGAGGGAAAGTCTGGGGCTGGGACACGGTTTGTCTTTGACTACATTTGGGGCCTGCATTGAATTTATGTTGGAGATTTTTCTCAGGGTTTGACTTACACTATTACTGGTATCATCATCATCATCTTAACCTACTTTAACATTTACCTTCAGGCCTATTTAAAAGACTTTTTTTTTTCTTTCTGCAGGTGGTGTTTGGTCACTAAGCCATGTGCCTAGGTGAAAGTGACTCCTTTCTCCACGGCTCTGCACCCCCAGCAGCGCTCACCACACCCTTGTTTGGAGAGCCTCACTGAGGTATGCAGTCCAGGCTGACCTGGGCCAGCCTTCAGGAGTTGAGAGTTTGGACGCAAGTGATTTTGTTGTTGTTGTTGCTGTTCCTTGGTAGTTACTATTTGAAATTCTAGTCAAGCAGACATGACAGAGTTGAGCATTCTAACCGTTTTCGGCACTGTGCAGTGGCATTAAGAACATTCACATTGTTGTGAACCATCACACCACCATCCACTTCCATTACCATTTCATCGTCCCCAACATAAACCCTGTGCCCATTGAACATGAACTCTCCCTGCCCTGGCCGGTGTGGCTCAGTTGGTCGAGCGGCATCCCATGCACCAAGAGGTCTCCAGTTCGATTCCTGGTCAGGGTATATGTCAGGGTTGCAGGCTCAATCCCTAGTTGGGGGCATGCAGGAGGCAGCCAATCGATGGTTCTTCCCCTGCCCTTACTTCTCTATCGAAAATCAATAAAAACATATTCTTTAAAAAACTCCTGCTCTCTCCCATTATACTCCCTGTCTGTGTGAATTTGACCACTCTACGTACCTCATATAGGTGCAGTCCTACAGGACTTGCCCTTTTGTGACTGGCTTATTTCCCTTAGCAGAAGGTCCTGGAGGCTTACCCACAGTGTAGCATGTGTCAGATCTTTATTCCTTTTTAAGGTTGAATAATAGTCCCCTGCCTATTTATAGCACACTGTTTACCCAGTCATTTTTTGATGGGTAGTCTGTTTGATCCCACCTTTTGTCTGTTGTGATTAATGCCGCTCTGAATATGGTGTACAAATACCTCTGAGACCCTGCTTCCAGTTCTTTCGGGTCTATACCTGGAAGTGGAATTGCTAGATCATGTGGTAAATTCTATGTTTAGTTTTTTTTGAGAAACCACCATGCTGTTTTCCATAGTGTCCGAACCATTTAATATTCCCACCAGCAATGAATGGGGATGCCAATTTCTCCACAACTTCACTGACACTTGTTAGTTTCTGCTTTTTGTTTTTTAAATCCTCACCCAAGGATATTTTTCCATTGATTTTTAGGGAGAGTGGAAGAGAGAGGGAAAGAGAGAGAAACATTGATGTGAGAGAAATATCGATTGATTGCCTCCTGCATGAGCCCCAACCAGGGCCCTGGGAGGAGCCTGCAACCAACATACGTGCCCTTGACCAAAATCAAACCCGGGACCCTTTGGTCAGCAGGCCAACGCTCTATCCACTGTACCAAACCGGCTATTTTCTTTTTTGTTTTTTTAAATAATAATAGTCATCCTAATGGGTGTGACCTTGGTGATTATCTGGATGGACCCATGCTGTGCACTAAACAAGGGTCTGGTGCCAGTTGTGCTTAAATGCACAAACGTAGAGAAGATAAGATGATAAACGCCCATGTACTCCTCACCCAGATCAACGGTTGTCAGCTCATGGCCAATCCTGCTGCATGGGTGTCCTCCCTCCCTGCCCTCTTCCTCTCGCCCTGCGCTATTTTGAGGGAGTTCCCAGACATGACATTGTTTTATCTGCAAGCATTTCACCATGTGTCTTAAAAACACAAGGGCTCTAATACTCCATTTTGTCTGATGGTAGAAGGGCACATAGGGCTGTTTCTTTGGATATTATTCCCTGTCATCCCCTAGGGTCACTGGGAACATACACAGTGGGCACCTGTCTCCACTCTGGGTTGTTGGTGCAAGGCTGCCCGGCTGGGCCCTGCTTTCCTGCAGAAGGCCAGCTGCCCTGAGGTCTGAGCAACCATCATCAAAGAGCCCAACTGAGTCTCAGCTGAGAAGGGAAGGAGGGAAGAAGGAGGAAGAGAGGGATGAGAAAGAGGCTGAGAGAGAAGGAGGAGGGAGGGACGAGCAGGCATGGAGAAAGGGATGGGACAGAAAGGCATGGGAAGGAGAAGTGTGTGGAGGTCTGAGAAAGAGAGAAAAGGAGAACACCCGAGAGAGAAACTCTTTTCTTTAAATCCTCACCCGAGGATATTTTTCATTGATTTTCAGAGAGAGTGGGAGAGAGAGGGAAAGACAGAGAGAAACATCGATGTGAGAGAAACACATTGATTGGTTGCCTCGTGCACACGCCCTGACCAGGGCCCAGGCCAGGGAGGAGCCTGCAACCGAGGTACATGCCCTTGACTGGAATCAAACCCAGGACTCTTTGGTCTACAGGCCGACGCTCTATCCACTGAGCCAAATTGGCTCGGGCTGGGAGAGAAACTCTACCAGCTGCTAAACTCATCTACGGGAACCACAGAGATACCCAGGACTAATAGCATGTTCCATGTGTCCCCTCAAACCTTTGATTTTGGAATCTGGGGGTGTAGTTCACCTATAGCAGTGATGGCGAACCTTTTGAGCTCGGCGTGCCAGCATTTTGAAAAACCCTAACTTAACTCTGGTGCCGTGTCACATATAGAAACTTTTTGATCTTTGCAACCATAGTAAAACAAAGACTTATATTTTTGGTATTTATTTTATATATTTAAATGCCATTTAACAAAGAAAATCAACCAAAAAAGTGAGTTCGCGTGTCACCTCTGACACGCGTGTCATAGGTTCGCATTACTGACCTATGGTGATGAGGCTGGTGGCACACTGGGCGGCACCAGGCACAGGGGTGACAGCTGGGGACGGAGTGATCCCGTGGCACAGCCGCTTTCTCTTTGCTGGGCCCTTTGGTCAGGGAGTGGAGGCTTGGTTCCCAGCAGGTCCGAGGCTACTGGCTTCTTGCTGAAATTCAGGAGTCCCCACACTAAGAGATGATGCTTTTACAGAGTTCAGTGGGAGAGGCTCTTCAGGGATGGTGTGGGAACAAGAGATGTCCTGTCCCCTTTTTGTCTCAGGCTCTGGGTCTTGTTCCCCTCTAACAAAGTTTGGTGCCCAGTGAGTGCTGAGATCTGTTTCCCAGTTATGAAAGGTGACGGAGGCACCGGTTATAGAGTGTCGGTCTAGCTCTCCGTTTTCAGCTCTATTTACTTATTTATTTTTAAAGTAATGTCTTTTTAAAAATATATATATTAATTTCAGAGAGGAAGGATGAGCGAGAGAGAGATAGAAACATTAATGATGAGAGAGAATCATCGATCGGCTGCCTTCTGGGGATTGAGCCCGCAACCCGGGCATGTGCCCTTGACTGGAATTGAACCTGGGACACTTCAGTCTGCAGGCTGATGCTCTGTCCACTGAGCCAAACCGGCTAGGCCAGCGGTTCTCAACCTGTGGGTCGCGACCCCTTTGGGGGGTCGAACGACCCTTTCACAGGGGTTGCCTAAGACCATCGGAAAACATATATAATTACATATTGTTTTTGTGATGAATCACTATGCTTTAGTTATGCTCAGTTTGTAACAATGAAAATACATCCTGCATATCAGATATTTACATGACAATGCATAACAGTAGCAACATTACAGTTATGAAGTAGCAACGAAAATAATGTTATGGTTGGGGGTCACCACCACATGAGGAACTGTATGAAAGGGTCACGGCGTTAGGAAGGTTGAGAACCACTGGGCTAGGGCTTCTCAGCTCTATTTAAACTTGTTGCCTGTACCTAGTTTCCACTTGCAGCAGCTCAGTCAGCTGTACGGTCCTATCCCCTTTTCTTCCTTTTTATCTATTTTAAAATATAGTCACTCTATTGAGAGATAATTCACATGGCATAGAATTCAGTCATTTAGCGTGTACCATTCAGTGGTGTTCAGTATATTCACAGAGTTGTATCCCCTCCTCTTAAGACTCAAGACCACCCCATGCCCTCTTCTCCCTGCGGCTCTCAGAGCCAGCCCTCTGTCTCCTCCGGCGCCACACACATCCCATCCTCAAGACACATGGCCTTAGTGTGGGACGGTGGCCAGCAGGCACTTTCCACCATTACAGTATTGAACGTCATCAGCCTGCAGGAGCCCAGCTCTCACAGACAGTGCTCCTCAGGCAGCCCCCTTCCCGCTGGCAAGCCCCGTCACGACTCAAGGCCTCTTTATTTATAGCAACATTTTAAAGGCTAAACACAAATAACACTGCAAATTTGCCAGCTGCCTGACTGTGATGAACCTGCTCAGGACTCTGTGAGTGTCCTTGGACAAGCTTAGTTCTGGACAGATGAGCCTGTCAAGTCACTGTCCCTTCCTCTTGGTGGGTTCCCTTCCAGTACACACACGGGAGCGCTAAACAGACGACGAAATGAGCAATGACAGGGGAGGGGGGCAAAAGTAGGTTTACAGTGGTGAGTCCGTGAAACACAGAGTTTATCCTTGTATTACGATGTGTTCGTTATTGTATTACTTGTTTGAGCACTTACGAGATTGTACCTCAGTGCACTGTGCCACTGTGACATTCTTTTGAGTTATAAAGCTATTGTAATATTCGTAACCTGCACATCTTTTTCCGTACAAACAATGGTAAGCCTACTTCTGCCCACCTTGCATATAACAGGTCCGGCGATGGTAAGTGCCGTGAAGAAAAATAAGGCGGATTAAAGGGGCAGAGGTTGACGGTGGGCTGGGGGGTGGTGTCTATGTACAGTGGTCAGAAGACCATAAGACCTGGTGATATCGAGTAAAGACCTGAGGGAGTGAGGAGTGAGCCCGTGAGGCCTGCGGGGAAGGATTCCCAAGCAGAGGGAGTATTAAGTGCAGGGGCTCTGAGCAGGTGCCCACGGGCCTGGGGAGCAGCAGGGGCCTGTGCACACCTGGAGCGGACGGGGTGACGGAGGGACCTGAGGGCCGTTAGATCACCCTCAGGCGGGCCGGGGTCCAGACTGGGTGTACCTGCGTGACACGGGGGAAGGGTTTGAAGGGTTTGAGGACGGGAAGAACATGGCCCGATGGGAGTGGAAAGGCAGCGCTCTGGCTGCTTTGTGGCGCGTGAAGAGAGGAGGCAGAGCTGGGGGCCAGGGGGCCAGTCCGCAGGCTGTCGGGGACCCAAGGGAGAGAAGGTGGTGGCAGAGCTCATTAGAAAGGGCTGGTTTGGATAGTTTGAGGCGGTTTCAGAGGATTTGTGTGTGGATCAGATGACGGGTCCGGAGGAGAGAGAACTCAAGGATGTCAAGGTTTTGGCCTAAGCCACCGGAAGGGGGGAGTGGTCACTTCCTGAAATGAGGAATCCTGGGAGGAACTCGAGGGTTAAATTTTTCTTTTTAAAAAAATGTATTTTATTGATTTTTTACAGAGAGGAAGGGAGAAGGATAGAGAGTTAGAAACATCGATGAGAGAGAAACATCGATCAGCTGCCTCCTGCACACCCCCTACTGGGGATGTGCCCGCAACCAAGGTACATGCCCTTGACCGGAATCGAACCTGGGACCCTTCAGTCCACAGGCCGACGCTCTATCCACTGAGCCAAACCCATTAGGGCATCGAGGGTTAGATTTTGAACATAGTAGGTTTGGATGCCTATCTGAGTAGAACTCCACGCCTAGAATCCCAGGAATACTAATTAATAATTTAGTGAGGGCCCGTGCAGGGGCTTATGAAATAGCAGACGGCAGAACGTTTTACTGAAATAACTGCAGTAAAGGTAGAACACCATGCCGTGAGGAGGAATAAGTGAAGTAAGCACAAGGGAGGGTGAGGGGGCTTGTGCTGGGCGGGCAGAGGCCCCTCCCTCCGTCCTGTGGGACGCCTGTGCCCGAGGGAGCCTTCCTGGCCCCGCAGATGTGTGGCTGCGGGTGTTCCCAGCAGGCTGGTGGGGACTGGAGATCAGGGTATGGGCCTTCCGTCTTGTCCTCAGTGCTAGGCGTCCGTCTTGGCACCTGGTAAAGGTTTGGTGGGTGACCCTCCCTTTCTGAGCCCCAGTTCTCCGTGTGTAAGATGCAGAGGTAGACTAGACCAGTGCACTGTGATCAGCTGGGAAGCTTAAAAAATGCAGGCATCGCTGGGCTGGCGTGGCTCAGTGGTTGAGTGTCAGCCTATGAACCAGGAGGTCACGGTTCGATTCCTGGTCAGGGCACATGCCCCGGGTTGCAGGCTTGGTCCCCAGTGTGGGGCGTGCAGGAGGCAGCAGATCAATGATTCTCTCTCATCATTGATGTTTTTATCTCTCTCTCCCTCTTCTTCCTCTCTGAAATCAATAATTAAAAAAAAAATGCAGGGGTCCATCCCAGACCTACTGAGTCAGAATTTCCAGCTGGGAGCTGGGAGCTGGGACGGTATTTCAGTCACGTGTTCTTCTTTTGCAGTCGGTGCAGCAGCTCCCCAGACGGGTGTCCGAGAGCCACCGGACCAGATACCTCCCGAGGCCCCTGCAGCTCCAGCGTCCTGTGAGTCTCGTCAGAGTGCTCGCAGGATCACTCTGTTCTTGGGACGTGGGATTTTTGGTTGGGGTGGAAGGGCCTGGAGGGGGAGAGGAGAAGCTGCCTCTGGGTGAAGGTGAAGGGCACTGGGACAGGGGCATCAGGAGGGGTTTGGAGAGGCCTTAGGAGAGGACCCGGGAGGAATATGGGACCATTTTTTCCCCATGTCCTTTGGTCCAGCTAAAGTTTCTCCCTCCTCTCCCACCCACGGATGCAGTGTCTCTCTGTGGTCCGTGTTCAGCCACAGTCCAAACAGAAGCCCCTGCAGGTCGCAGGAGCGGCGCTGACCTCGTGCCTGCTCGCTCGGTCTCTTCGCCTCGCCAGCTTCCACTCCTGGAAGAAGCGCCTCCACCTGGCAGCCACCTCACGCACTTTCTCCCGGTCCCAGCTTCTGCTAAGTAATTTCTCTCCTTCCCTCCCTGCCTCCCTCTCTGTCCCTCTCTGTCCCTCTCCCTCTCCCCATCTCTTTCTTTCCGTCTGTCTCTCACACTTGAGTCATTCTTTGGTCTCTTGCCCCTGCTATGTTTCTTCTTCTAAAATGCAAAGCTGATGGCAACTTCTCATTTTCCCACTTTTTAATATGTAATTATATTTCATTGATTTCAGAGAGAGGAAGGGAGAGGGAGAGAGAGAGAGAAACATCAATGATGAGAGAGAATCATGGATCGGTTGCCTCCTGCATGTCCTCACACTGGGGATCGAGCCCACACCCAGGCATGTGCCCTGATCGGGAATTGAACCGTGACCTCCTGGTTCATAGGTTGATGCTCAACCACTGAGCCACACCGGCCGGGCTCATTTACCCATTTTAAAATCCTTAACCATTGAACCCAGATGATATACATATATGTAGCCATATTCAGCTGGGGGAGCAGGGTAAAGAGTTCACCCACAGGTCCTAAAACACACGTACACGGGTCCTCTCTTCTAGTCCTGAGCCAACAAACAGTCGCCAGTTCAAGGAACCTTACTCGTGTCGTCTCGTAGCCCAGGGCCCCTTATCACTCGGCTCTCGCTTTCACAGTGTAAATCTGTGACAACCTGTTTGCCTCCTTGTCTCAGTAAACAATATTCTCAGTACAGATCAGATTTTCCTTAATGCTTTCAGGGTGCCCTCCTTCATGTCCAGTTACTGAAAATTTATTAATCCACTGTTGCTGAACTTAATATTGTTAAGAAAAAAAGAAAAAGAACCAAGTTTAATGTTATTTAAAATTCAAAAGCTTCAGTAATAAGGGAAAGAGAGCTCATCGGCGTAGTGACATTTCTTGTTCTTATTTCTTAAGAGCCTTTTATTATTTTTATTTCTAAATTTGAATAAGTGTGGACATTTTCATATTTATATCATTTATCTGTAACAACTTCCATGTTTTCTGACTAATGGATCAAGTTGTCTTTTGTCTGCATCTTTTATTTCAAACTTCAAGGTGTTGCCCTCTTCTCTCTAGTATTTTGAGGTTTGATGAACAAACCTGTGCTTCGGTTATGCTCCCCGTCCCCTACGTCTTCATTTCTGCAGAATAAAATAGAGTTCTGTTTTTTAAGGCTCTCATCAGAAAGCTCTTCATCTACTTTATAGCCTCAGCATTTCTCAGACCCTCTTCCTGCTCTGGTGTGTCTTTCTCATGTTGTGGGGCTGCAAACTACACAGCACACTCAGGCACGGGCCCTGTGAGGTTTTGAATGAGGCAGGGTCACAGGTTTCGTGTTGTGTCCAGTGTCCTTTTTGGTGATGCCAGTGTGTTCTGGGCCCTTTGTGATGAGACGTGTAACATGGTGTCATCAGGAAACAGTCTGGGCTGATTATAAAATAATTGTGTTATAAATAATCTTATATAATAAAAGGCTAATATGCAAATGGACCTAATGGCGAAACTACTGGTCGCTATGACACATGCTGACCACCAAGGGACAGATGCTCAATGCAGGAGCTGCCCCCTGGTGGTCAGTGTGCTCCCACAGGGGGAGCACCACTCAGCCAGAAGCCAGGCTCACAGCTGGCAAGCACAGTGGTAGTGGTGGGAGCCTCTCCTGACTCCGTGGCAGCGCTGAGGATGTCTGACTGTGGGCTTAGTCGGACATCCTCTGAGGGCTCCTGGACTGCAAGAGGGCGTAGGCCAGGCTGGGGGACTCCCCGCACCCGCCCAGTACACGAATTTCATGCACTGGGCCTCTAGTCCTGTATAATCATCTTTGCCATGTGCATATCAACTTCCTTAGGATAAGTTTCTGGAAGTGGAATTAGTGGGTCTTAAGTATGCATTACTAACTTGCTATGTTTTTTTTGTGGGGGGGGGTTTCAGTAAGACATTTTTTACTTAAAAATGAGGTCTCTTTGCGACTGTCAACATGGATGTATGTGTCACATGATAAACTTAAGGCATGAAACACGATTGACGTAAAATTAGTGCAGGAGCCCTGGCTGGGAGCCTCAGTTGGTTGGAGTGTCGTTCCATATGCCAGAAGGTTGTGGATTTGATTTCCGATCAGGGCCCATAGCTAGGTTATGGATTTGATCCCCAGTTGGGATTTCCGATTGATGTTTCTCTTTCTCCTTTCTCCCTCCAAAATAAAAAGCCAAACAAACAAAAAAAACACCACCATATCCTCGGTGAGAATTAAAAAAAAAAAAGTGCTGAGAGTGCTTTGCAAGTGTTTTATAAGAAATAAATATTACTGTTTTAAGCCACAACAATTCTCTACTGTGGTTGAATCCTGGGAAATGAAAAGCCCTGTGGGTCGGGGGAACATCTGGTAACCTTGGTCAATTTGGTGAGCCCAAAGTGGTTTCTCATTATTTTCATTTAAGTTTTTCTAATTTTATTGATAGACTTTTTTTGGTATTTTCTTTCTCTGCTTTTATAACAGGGTAGGTTTAAATATATATATGTGTGTGTGTGTGTGTGTGTGTGTGTGTGTGTGTATATAATTTTAGAGAGGAAGGAAAAGGGGGAGAGAGAGAGAGAAACATCAATGATGAGAGAGAATAAATGATCCGCTGCCTCCTGCACACCTCCTACTAGGGATTGAGCCCGCAACCTGGGCATGTGCCCTTGACCGGAATTGATCCTGGGACCGTTCAGTCTGCAGGCTGATGCTCTATCCACTGAGCCAAACCGGCCAGGGCCAGGGTATATTTGATTGATTTCTGTTTTCTACTTACAAACAGTGTGATAGTTTACAACAAGGCTTAAAGAAATACCAATACTGAGCACACAGTGAGTCCCATCACTGTTATCGGTGACTAGTGTTTTGGGTTTTCCTTATGAGGGCAAAACAGAAATTAGGACTGGATCTTAGGTTTTTAAAAGCATCAGCTTTGCCCTAGCCCCGTGGTCGGCAAACTGCGGCTCGCGAGCCACGTGCGGCTCTTTGGCCCCTTGAGTGTGGCTCTTCCTAAGCCTTAGGAGGACCCTAATTAAGTTAATAACAGTGTACCTACCTATATAGTTTAAGTTTAAAAAATTTGGCTCTCAAAAGAAATTTCAGTCGTTGTACCGTTGATATTTGGCTCTGTTGACTAATGAGTTTGCCAACCTCTGCCCTAGCCAGTTTGGCTCAGTGGATAGAGCATCGGCCTGTGGACCGAAAGGCCCCAGGTTCGATGCCGGTCAAGGGCACATGCCTGGGTTGCGGGCTCAGTCCAACATGCAGGAGGCAGCCAATCAATGATTCCCTCTCATCATTGATGTTTCTATCTCTCTTTTCCTCTGTGAAATCAATCAATAAAAAATATATATTAAAAAAATAATAAGAGCATCAGCTTTGGTATTTAAAATTCAGAGTTTATAAATGTTTTTCCTGCTGCTGATGTTGAGCTTCCACATCCTTTACTAGCTCTGATTTTCCTAGCCTCACCTCCGACTGCTTTGAGCCAGTTGCTGAGATTTCTCTGTGTGGAGAACATTGCTTTCTTCTGATGTAACACTTCTCTGCTTCAAGAGTGAGACAATAGGAGGCTCCCTGCTATTTCCCTGCACACCGCCAACTTCCCCTCCTCCCCGCATGCTCTTCCCAGCTCCTTAAAGAGACCAGTCTCTCTGCCGTCCTCCTCAGTCCTTTTTCCTAGATAGTAAAAAAAAGGGGGGTGGGGTTGGGGGTGGGATAAGCTTATAAAGCGAATATCACACAGGTGTGTCCTTGGTATTGGGGTGCCAAGTGCTTTCCCTGATACCCAGTATCTTGCCCCTGGTTATGGGTTCTAACACTTCCCAGTCCAGGCACAGTCATTCAGCAAGCTACTCTGCCAACCCATATTCAGTATAGACAATTCACTTTATTATTATCCGCCATAACCAGGCGGCTTTCCAAAGGGAGTGGTTTTTATTTCCTGTGAACTGTTAAGCAGGCAGGTGTATTTTGTTGGTCGGAGGTTGGGGGGGGGCAAGAGCGCAAACCTGTGAGCCAGCTGATCCCCTGGGGCGGTAACAGGTTTACCTCCCCCACGCCACCTGCGTCCCTGCGGTTCTGAGTGTTTCGTCTTTATTTTCCCATTTAAAAGTTATAAAAGCAGTTTATCTGCACCAAAAAATCTTTTGAAAAGATAACCCACCAGTAATCCTAGCACCCTGTATAATTATTCTTCTCTTTCTTTTTATCTTGGCTCAAATGCAGACTTAGTTTTACATCGTTATAATCATAGTCTGACATGACAACACTGTATTCATTTTTTTTTTTTAACTTAATACTACAAGTAACTTTCCGTGTTGCTATCTATGTAGATGTCACGATTAGGATTTTAGGATTTTTAAACATTTAAATATATTTGGGTAACATTGGTTAATAACATTATATACATTTCAGGTATATAGCTTTATAATACAACATCTGTATATTGCATTGTGTGCTCCTCACCCAAAGTCTAGCCTCCTTCTGTTATCGTATATTTGACCCCCTTTGCTCTCTTCATCCTCCCCACCCCCTTCCCCTCTGGTAACCTCCATTCAGTTATCTGTATCTATGGATTTGTTGATTTTTTTTTTTTTTTTTTTTTTAGAAAGAATTTATTTTATTTCATTTCAGAGGGAGGGGGGGAGAGAGAGAGAGAAACATCAATGATGAGAGAAAATCATTGATTGGCCGCCTCCTGCACGCCCCCTACTGGGGATTGAGCCTGCAACCCGGGCATGTGCCTTGACCAGGAATTGATAGGTTGACACTCAACCACTGAGCCATGGAGGCCGGGCTGTTTGTTGCTTGTTGTTTCATATGCTCCATAGAAGGGAAATTGGGTTCTTGTCCTTTTTTGTCTTCTTTGTTTCACTTAGCTCGGGACTCTCGTGATCCATGCATGTTGTCACAGATGGCAATGTTTCTTTCATCTTTCTCTGGCAGAGTAGTATTCCACTGTGTACATGTACCACCTCTTCCTTATCCAGTCATCTGTGGAAGGACACTTAGCATAATTAGAATTTAAAAAATAACTTAAAATGTACATGGATTTTTTTGTTTGTTTGTTAATCTTCACCCGAGGACATTTTTTCCACTGATTTTTAGAGAGAGTGGAAAGGAGGGGGAGAGACAAAGAGAGAGAAACATCCATGTGAGAGAGACATGTTGATTGGTTGCCTCTCATGTGTGCCCTGACCGGGGCAGGGTTATCGAGCCTGCAACCAAGACACCTGCCCTTGACCGGATTTGACCCTGCAACCCTTCAGTCTGCAGGCTGATGCTCTAACCAGTGAGCAACCGGCTAGGGCTGTACATGGACTTAAATTTTTAAAAAATTTCCCTAGCCAGTTGCTCAGTGGTTAGAGCGTCAGCCTGCGGACTGTAGGATTGCAGGTTCGATTCTGGTCAAGGGCAGGTGTCTCGTTTGCAGGCTCGATAACCCTGCCCCAGTCAGGGCACATATGGGAGGCAATCAATCGATGTGTCTCTCTCACATTGATGTTTCTCTCTCTTTGTCTCTCCCTCTCCTTTCCACTCTTTCTAAAAATCAATGGAAAAAATATCCTCGGGTGAGGATTAACAATAACAACAAAATTATTATTACTATTCTTTTTTATTTTTTTAAATATATTTATTTTATTGATTTCTTTTACAGAGAGGAAGGGAGAAGGATAGAGAGTTAGAAACATCGATGAGAGAGAAACATCTATCAGCTGCCTCCTGCACACCTCCTACTGGGGATGTGCCTGCAACCCAGGTACATGCCCTTGACCGGAATCGAACCTGGGACCTTTCAGTCTGCAGGCCGACACTCTATCCACTGAGCCAAACCGGTTAGGGCTATTACTATTTTTTTTTTTTTTTTAAACTGTGTGGGTTTTTTTTAATAAGAAAATACAAGTACAGGTTTCTAATTTATATTATGTTTGGGTAGATTTGATTTAGACAAACCTTAAGGTGACAGGCTAATAAATGCCTAGCACCTCTTAGCAATAAAAGTGACATCAAAAAGATATAGCAATGCTCTTACCAAAATTAATAAAAGCTTAGATAGTCTTTAGAACTAAGGGGGTAGTTTTGTCAATAGGCCAAAATTTCATAGGAAGGTGGGAACACAGGCCTTCCCCCTCCTCGTTAGAAGTCATTCTGTTAGAACTCATGGTGGCCATATGGTGTTTCAAGTACTAATAGGAAACAAACGCGTCAACTTAAGAATACAAAAAGCAAACTGTGATGACAAGAATAAGGAAAGGAGGGAACATTTCAATAAGCTCAGATATGACACGATGACACTATCACAGGCCTTAGTATCTTCTTTAAATCTTAAATAAATTGCGCCACCAACAGAAAGTCACCTCACAGAGAATGCTATGAGATTTTTAAGTTGCTAGACTCCTTTCCATCTTCTCCTCCTCATCAGCTCTCGATACTGCTGTCAAATTCTACACACTTCAGGCAGCGGGCTGTTGAAAGCGGGAGGAAGTAGGTCCACGAGGGTGTCTTGCTTTTGTGCACTTATCTGGGGTGCTATTTCCAGAGAAGGAGTTCCTCTACAGAGGGTGCCCAGGGTGGATTTCTCTAAGTTGCTCTCAGAGTTGTCCAGCTGCCCTCACCAATAAGTCAGTCTTTGTAGGTTGATAGAAACCACCAGTCAAAGCAGATGCATATGGATTGTGGGGAAGCCTTCTTTAGTATCTAACATAGGTGTAGTGCTGCGGTTTCTCGGGCTGTGCCTGCAGCACCTGAGCTGTAGCGGCCGGGGGCGCCGAGGAAGCTGCGGAGCCGCCGGGCCCGGGGCCCTTCGACATGGTCCTGTCTCAGGGCTATTACTATTCTTTTGATTTTAGACAGAGAGAAAGGGAGAGGGAGAGAGAGAAGCATCGATTGTCTCCCACACAAGCCCCTGACCGGGAATTTAACTCACAACCTTTTGGCATATGGGACGACATTCCAAATAACTGAGCCACATCGGCCAGGGCATAATTAGAATTTTTAATGACTGCATAATAGTCTGTCAGTCAATCACTCTTCCTGGACTCTGTGTATATGTGTGCATATATGTCTTTTATGTGTGTGTGTGTGTTTAATCCTCACCTGAGGATATTTTTTCCATTGAATTTTAGAGAGAGTGAAGGGAGAGGGAGAGACAGAGAGAAACACCGATGTGAGAGGGACATATCTATTGGTTGTCTCCCACATGCCCCTAACCAGGGCCAGGGAGGAGCCTGCAACTGAGGTACATGCCCTTGACCGGAATTGAACCTGGGACCCTTCCATCTGCAGGCCGACGCTCTATCCACTGAACCAAACTGGCCAGGGCATAATGTGTGTGTTTTTTAAATATTTTTTTGGTCTTTGATAGTATTACAGATATCGCCCATTTTTCTGTGTTGTTTTTAATAACGCTGCACACATTTGCATATGGCTTTTGGGAATATTTGTTCTTAGGATAAATTTCTGGCAATGGGCTTCTTGGACCCAAGGATTTTTCTCCTCATCTGGTTTCTGTGAGACAACTATACTACTTTCTAAAAGAATTGCGTCAGTCTGCATCCAGAAAAGTTTTCAGGATAAACGTGGTGTAGGACGCATGTAAGCAAGTAAGGCTCGAGATGCTGAAGCAGATGCAGGATTCAGAGGCTGAGCACAGGAGGCGGTGGGTTTTTCTTCTTTCTGGCAGGTTTGAGCGAGCCAGCTCCAAGCTCCACGGAGTGGGAGTGTCATAGGGATTTCCTAACCTCTGTTGTGATAGTTCTGTAGCTCTGCTTCTCCAGGTGATGAAGGAAACAGGTGGATTTTCTTTTCCTTGTATATTAAGTTGAAATAAAATTCAAGGCTCCTCCAAAACCGTTCCTGGCTGATTTGATAACTACGTGTCACTTTAAGAGTCACCCTGCCCCTCAGGTTCAGTGGTCTGTTCACCAACCAATAACAGTTTTAGCGTGAAAAGGAAGGAATTAAGTAGATGCTGACTGGAATAAAAAAATGCCAAGGGGATAATATAATTTTCTAGAGTGTACTTATGAGGCAGCATAAATCCTGGCAATAGCAAATCATTTTGAATTTGATTGAAATTTATGCAGCAAGAAACCAGAGTTATACAAAGCCAATGATAACTACGCGTGAATTAGCAGAACTTGTAGCCACATCACATATATGAACCAGAAGTTTTCTGAAGAAGGGAGGTGCTGAGCCACGCCTTTTCTCCAGCTGAGTGAGTGACTTGGCCAGTACACATGGAGATGATGTTCCCCGACAGGTGGAGGGAGTGTGCTACGCCTGCGCCTCTTGGCTGTGCAACCAGCCAGGAGTTCCTAGGTGTTGAGGTGTAAGGCCTGCTGGGCTTGTCACTACGTATAAACACCCCCCCTCCTCGCCCCTCCCTCTGTGTCTCTAGCATTTTGGAAACCTGTTGGGGTGAAGCACAAGTGTGTGACTTCCCCTAGGGTGGGCGTTTGTGGGTGGGCGTGCTGGCTGGGTGTGTGTTAGTGTGTTGGGTGTGCAATGAAGGTGACGCTGGGCCGGGTCCAGCAGGAGCCTGGTGATGAGATTCTCTTCTCTGTCTCTGTTATAGCCCTTGCCGGCGTCCAGCCATGGGGGATATGAAAACTCCAGATTTTGATGACCTTCTGGCCGCCTTTGACATCCCAGACCCCACCAGCCTCGACGCCAAGGAGGCGATCCAGACCCCCAGCGAGGAGAACGAGAATCCCCTCAAGCCTCCGGGCATGTGCATGGATGAGGGCGTGTCCTTGTCCCACTCGGGCTCATCCTCAGACGTGCCTGCCGTGAGTGTCATCGTCAAGAACACCAGCCGCCAGGAGTCCTTCGAAGCGGAGAAAGACCACATCGCTCCCAGCCTGCTGCACAATGGGTTCCGGGGCCCGGACCTGCCTCCGGAGCCCCACGGCCTGGGCCACGACTGTGGGAAGTTTGACTCCGCTTTCATGAATGGAGACAGTGCCAGGAGTTTCCCGGGCAAGCTGGGGCCTTGCAAGTCAGAGCCACTCCCCACCTTCAGCCAGTTCAGTCCAATCTCCAGCCCAGAGTCCGAGGATGCCATCAAAGATAACGGCTTTGGGCTGAAGCCCAAGCACTCCGACAGCTACTTCGCACCCCCTCCCGGGTGCGGGCCTGTCGGGGGCCCAGTCCTGGAGGCTCTGGCTAAGTTTCCGGTCCCGGAGCTGCATATCTTCGATCACTTTTGCAAGAAGGAGCCCAAGCCCGAGCCCCTGCCCTTGGGGAGCCAGCAGGAACATGAGCGAGGGGCGCAGAAGGCGGCGGAGCCTCACAAGGACCTGGATGCCAGGCACTTATTTGGGGACGCCTTGGACTTCAACAGCCACCCCAGCAACAGTATTGCAGAGCCCAAGGGGCTCGCCGCCGAGCTCGGCTCCTGCTCGTCAGTGCCCCCGCGGCAGCGACTTAAGCCGGCGCATTCCAAGCTGTCCTCTTGTGTTGCAGCCTTGGTGGCCCTGCAGGCCAAAAGGGTCGCCAGTGTCGCCAAGGAGGACCATCCTGGCCACACCAAGGACCCCTCAGGGCCCACGAAAGAGGGCTCCAAAGGCAGCCCCAAAATGCCCAAGTCACCAAAGAGCCCCCGGAGCCCCCTGGAGGCGACGAGAAAAAGTATGAAGCCGCCGGACAGCCCCCGGAGCATCTGCAGCGACAGCAGCAGCAAGGGCTCGCCTTCGGTGGCCGCCAGCTCCCCACCGGCGATTCCCAGAGTCAGGATCAAAACCATTAAGACATCGTCGGGGCAGATCAAACGGACTGTCACAAGGATCCTGCCGGACCCAGACGATCCCACCAAGTCCCCTGCCGGGTCACCTCTAGGGAGTGCCGCTGCCGAGGCCCCGAGCGAGGTGCCCGAGGACGAGGTCGCTGCCCTGCCTGCCCCCGAGCACTTTCCTGAGGGGGACACAAATGCCGGGAGCCCCCAGGGCGACAGGAAAGGGCTCGAGAGCGTGACTAAGGCCAGCGAACCTTCGTCCCCCAGCTGTGGCTCTGGGTCCCGGGCCCCGAAGGGGGCCGCCCCGGGCCCCCAGGCGGGCAAGAAGCAGCAGCAGAGCACCGCACCGCAGGCGTCCACCCCGGCCTCTGCCAACCTCCTGCCCAAAGCCGTGCACCTGGCCAACCTGAACCTGGTCCCCCACAGCGTGGCTGCCTCAGTGACGGCCAAGTCCTCCGCGCAGAGGCGGAGCCAGCCGCAGCCCACACAGATGTCCGTGCCCCTGGTGCACCAGGTGAAGACGGCGGCCCCGCTGGTCGTGGAGGTCTTCAGCAAGGTCCTCCACAGCTCCAACCCCGTGCCCCTCTACGCGCCCAATCTCAGCCCGCCTGCGGACAGCAGGATCCACGTGCCCGCCAGCGGGTACTGCTGCCTGGAGTGCGGGGACGCGTTTGCCTTAGAGAAGAGCCTGAGCCAGCACTACAGCCGGCGGAGCGTCCACATCGAGGTGCTGTGCACGCTCTGCTCCCAGACGCTGCTCTTCTTCAACAAGTGCAGCCTGCTGCGGCACGCCCGCGACCACAAGAGCAAGGGGCTGGTCATGCAGTGCTCGCAGCTGCTCGTCAAGCCCATCTCCGCGGACCAAATGTTCGTGGCGGTCCCCGTGAACTCCTCGGCCCCGCTGGCCCCAGCCCCGGCCCCCCCTCCCCCTCCCTCCCCCAAACAAGGCCCCGCCTCGGACAGTGCCAGCTCCCCCGTTCCAGCTTTGCCGCTCTACCCAGACCCCGTGAGGCTCATCCGGCACGGGGTCAAGTGTCTCGAATGTCACAAGCAGATACGCGACCACACGGTCATGGCGGCACATTTCCAGAGGATGACGGAGAAAACCGAGGGCCTGGTGAGTGACCCTTCCTGTGGCGGGCGTCAGGCCCTGGTTCCCACGGGCTCATCGATGGGGGCAGTGGTGGCATCTGAGCGGTCTGAGAACAGGATGTTTGCTGGACGGTTAGCGACCTGCTTGACTAGATGGTGCTTGGTGTCGACTGAGAAAAGCATCCTGCCCTCAGCTGACGGGAGGCCCTGAAGATTGGGTGAGCGTTTATGTGGACGTGCCCCAAAGTCCACTCAGCTCCCACCCCAGTGGGCTGCCAGGGCCCCTGATCAGGCCTGGGCTAGGTCTCTGCTGGCAGGTGTCCGGGCAGCCCTCCCAGGTGCCCGCAGGACTCGGGGCAGAGGTCGTGTGACACTGCTCTGCGCCTCGGTCTGTCCTTCTAAGAACCATCCTTTGCTGCGTGCCGCCTGCCGTGGGCTCAGCGCCTTGTGCAGAATCCTTTGTGGAAACTGCAGCCGGGCCCGTGTCAGGGCTGACGTGGAGGGAAGTACAGCAGGCTGACCTGTGGGCCTCTTCCTTCCTTCCTCGCTCTCAGCCCTCTAGGAAAGCAGCCGCGCGTATCTGCTCCCCGTTCTTGGTTATGTTTGATGAGATCTGGCTTTATTTCAAAGAAGAAAAAAAGGCGTCTGTGCTGGGGATACCCTCTGGCACCCTCTGTGCCCGTGGCTGTCTGAGGGAGCAGCGCCCGGTGAAGAATTGGGGCTCCAGACGCCTCCAGAGTCTCTTTTTCTCCTCCACGTGGCAGGAGTCTCTCCTGACCTAGCCAGGCCCGCCCCGCACCAGCTTCCCTCAGCCAGGGCTGCAGAGCCTGGGGCAGAAGTACAGCAGCTTCTTTTTAAATTTATTTTTATGTTTTTTAAAAAATATGTTTTCATTGGTTTTAGAGAGAGGAAGGGAGAGGGAGAGAGGGGTAGAAACATCAGTGATGAGAGAGAATCATTGATCGGCTGCCTCCTGCGCACCCCCTACTCGGGATTGATCCTGCAACCCCGGGCATGTGCCCTGACCCGGAATTGACTGTGACCTCCTGGTTTATAGGTCGATGCTCACCCACCGGGTGACGCCGGCTGATCCAGGAGCTCTTTTTATGTCAGTTCGGCAGGGGCCTGACGCCTGCTGGGGGCCTCTGAGCTTTGCATGTGTGTTCCTAGCTGAGCTCAGGTGCCAGCGAGAGGGAGTCGCGCTGTTCCTCCTGGAGCTCCCGGTGGCACAGCCAGCACAGAGCTCGCCACCCAGACAGCTGAGAGTGTGCAGATGCAGAGCCGGTTGGAACAGGCTTGTCAACATCGTTGCAGGAAGTGCCTCAGAGGGACAATTCACTGTGACGCCACACGTGACATTTGAGCGTGGAGGAGGGAGAGGCAGGGCGTTCAGGTAGAGGGACAACAGTATGTGCCAGTGCCACGTGTGTTTGAGAACAGGGAGCTGTCACGAGTGAGGCAGCCTCGGGAATGTGGGGTAGAGGCAGGAGGAGGAATTTGGGGGGGACGGTGGGGCTTCTGCAGCTCCAAAAGGGACCAGAGGTGCCGAGGGTCGCTGTTGCCTCTCATGTTCACCTCCGTGTCTGTATTTTCCTCCCGGTGAGTTAGGTGGGGTATGGTCTCTCCAGCCCTCTCCTTGGGGTTTCATGTACCAGCAGGGTTGACTGGGTCCCAGATTGCACCTTCTGAGTCCTGTGATCAGAGCCATTGCCAGTGGAGGTCTGATGCCTGGGCCTCTTTTTCCCCCCACACTGTTCCTCACTGGTGTCTTCTAACATGTGAGGGAAGTCTGGGTCAAAGGATCCCCCGCTGGTGACCTGCTGGTCCTGCCTCTTCTCTGTGTCATTCTCGTCTAATAGCAGCTGGACAGCAGGGCCCAGCCTAGAGGAGGGGAGGGACCACCAGGAGGGCTGTCAGGCCTCTCAGCCTCGTTCTAATCCCTTAAAATCTCATGCCTATAAAAGTGGCCTCTGAATCTCACAGAAAGGGTGAGGCTCGAGCTCTGGGGTCAAAACTAGCCTGGATGGCTGTTGGATCTGGGTTTCCCGGAACGAGTGCCCTAGCTTCAGGTTGGTCTAGGGCAGGGGGTAAGCGGGGGGAGGGGGGGTCTCACTCTTCCACTCGGAGGTCGTTGAGTGACTGCAGGACAGCATGTGCGGGCCTTCTCTGTTCTTCCTGGGAGACTGTCCCTGAACCCCACCTGCCTCCCTGTGCAGTGGCTGGGGGGGTCCTTCCCCTGACATTCCAAGCCACCCTCTTGGGTGGGATGTCAGCACAGAGAGACAGTTTCTTCTTGTTCTTAATGCCATTATCATAGCTAACAAAATTAATAACAATTCCTTCATATGTCCTAACACAAGGCCATATTCAGATTTTCCCATTTGTGACAAAACTTGTCTTTGAATCAGGATCCAAACAGGGACCACACTTTGCATTGGCTAATAAGCCTTTTACACTTTTCGTCTAAAACAGTACCTTGTCCCATCCACCCGATCGGACCCCCCTTTTTTCACGTCACTGGTTTGTTAAAGAAACTGGGCCATGTGTCCGGAGGGTTTTCCGGGACGGTCCTGAGCCTGATTGCTTCCTGAGAACTTTCCAGGATAATTTTGGCTTTGCCTGATTGCTTCCTCAGATAATTAACTTGTTCTTTTTCAATCCCACACTTTGTCTGTAGACTAGAAATTAGCAGTAAAGACTCCATTAGGTTCGGGGTCAGTGCTGAGGAGGGGAGTCCCGTGTCCTCCACATTTCATGACTTCAGGGAGGTGCAAAGTGTCTGATTGTCTGCATCTTAATGATGCAGACCTTAGGGGGGAATTTAGACAGTGGCTTTCTGATCCCTTCATTGTAAAGCTCCCTATCTTTTACCCTAATGATTTTAATACCCAATAATTGCTGCTTGAGTCACTAATATTAAGACTTGCAGACGGGTGTTTTTCTAATGTTATTCTTTCTTTTTGTTACTTAGTTCTGTAGCATTAAATACATTCACACTCTTTTGCAGTTTCCAGAACTCTTCATCTTGCAAAACTGCAACTCTTTCCCCTTAAACAACATTTCCTCCTCCTTCCCCCTCCAGCCCTTGGCAACTTCCTGTCTCGATGAATTTGACTACTCTAGGTACCTCATCTAAGTGGAATCATACAGTATTTGTTTGTTTTTTTGTGACTGGCTATTTTACTTAGCATAATGTCTTCTATGTGTCAGAATCTCCTTCCTTTTTAAGGCTGAATAATGTTCCACTGTATGTAAAAACCACATTTAGTTTATTCATTTGTTGATGAACACTTGGGCTGCTTCTGACTTTTGGGTATTGCTAATAATGCCACGAATGTGCGTGTACAAATACCTTTTTGAGACCCTGATTTCAATTCTTTCAGGTACATAATACCCAAAAGTGTAATTGCTGGATCATGAGAGTTCTGTATTTAACTTTTTGAGGAATAGCCATACTGTTTTTCAGAGTGGCTGCACAAATTTACAATCCCACCAACAGTGAACAGCGAGCGGTTTCAGTTTTGCCTCATTTCCACCAACATTTGTCATTTTCTTTTTTTTTAAATAGTAGCCATCCTAATAGGTGTCAGTGACAGTCTGTTATTTTTAGTTTTAGTGTTATCATGAACTCATTCATTTAAAAAAAAATATGTTTCTTTAATTGATTTCTTAGAGAAAGGGAGAGGGAGAGAGAGGTAGAAACATCAATGACGAGAGAGAATCATGGATCGGCTGCCTCCTGCACACCCTGCACTGAGGATCGAGCCCACACCCCAGGCACGTGCCCTGACCGGGAATCAAATTGTGACCTCCTGGTACAGAGGCCGATGCTCAATCACCGAGCCACGCCAGCTCGGCTTCAGTCATACTTTTTGATGCTCCAGTTATCTTTGGTCCCTGGGAGCCTCTTCAAAGTGACTCCTGTGTCCCTTTTGGACACAAACCAGTTAAGCCTTGAGAAGCTTTCAGCCCCAACAAGGTGCCCTGGTACATTTCTTGTGCCAAACCTAGAATCAGCCATTTCCCCAAGAAGCCAAGTTTCTTTAACTGCGGAATGGTATTTAGAGGCCACATTCTGGGCAGCAGAGATGCTCACAGCTACTGGATATATCTTTGTTTCTAGGCCTTTTCAGTGGCGAGAGCTAAGAAATAGAAGTTTTTAAAAAGAGGAAAGAGCCCAGCCGGTGTGGGTCAGTGGTTGGGCGTCGACCCATGAACTAAGAGGTCATGGTTTGATTCCCGGTGAGCGCACATGCCCGGGTTCTGGGCTCGATCCCCAGTAGGGGGTGTGCAAGAGGCCGCTGATTGATGTTTCTCTCATGGATGTTTCTATGTCTCTATCTCTCTTCTTTCCTCTCTCTACAAAATCAATAAAGAAGTCATTTTTTTAAAAAGAAAAAAAGATCATGAGTTTATGCTGGTATTCAGATGTAAGATTATAGAGTGCTTATGGAACTGATTTTACACTGAAAGTCTTGGTTCCTAAGATTTTCCTTTTACACACACACACACACTCACACACACAAATTTCAAAGTATCAAAACCAATATTATTTGTAACATGAAGACAACTACAGAAAGGTGTGTCTTCATAGGTCTTCCTGCCTGCAGGATGTATCTCATTAAGGACATATTGGTCAAGATGTTGTATTTGAAAGGTTCCTGGGAGTGCAGTAATCCTTTTTTCTATGTAGTTGATATAGTTACTTGATGTTAGTTAGGTTATATGTTTCTGTTTTTCAATTCTTAGGGAATGCTTTTGGTTATTTAGTTTCATTTCATATTACCTAAAAACTCTGTAAAGCATCTGATTCCGCCTGGCCAGTTTGGCTCAGTGGATAGAGCCTCAGCCTACAGACTGAAGGTTCCCAGGTTCAATTCTGGTCAAGGGCACGTACCTCGGTTGCAGGCTCCTGGCCCAGGTCAGGGGCGTGTGGAAGGCAGCCAGTCGATGTGTCTCTCTCACATCAGTGTTTCTGTCTGTCTCTCCCTCTCCCTTTCACTCTCTCTAAAATCCAATGGAAAAAATTATCCTCGGGTGAGGATTAAAAACAAAACAAAACACACGTTTGGTTCCAAAATTAAAACTGTATAGCAGGGTACATTGAGAGAAGTCTTGCTTCCATCCCTGTCGTTTTATCCCTGTTCCCTCCTTCCTTATAGGTAACCATTTTTATCAGTTTTGGTTTATCACTGCATTGCTCCTTTTTGGCAAACAAAAGCAAATAGGTGTGTGTGTGTGTGTGTGTGTGTGTGTGTGTGTGTGTGTGTGTGTGTGTGATAGTCTCCTCTTACACAAAAGGGCATGCTCATTTACTGTTCTTCGCCTAAAGTAATACTTAAATAAAAACCAACCCTTTTTATTATGGAACGTTCCAAACATTTACAAAAGTGGGAAGGATGGTTAATGAATTCTCCTAATGGTATAATGAACAAGTACTAGCTCATGGTCCACCTTGTTTCATGTATTTTCTTTTTAAAATATATTTTATTGATTTTTTACAGAGAGGAAGGGAGAGGGATAGAGAGTTAGAAATATTAATGAGAGAGAAACATCGATCAGCTGCCTCCTGCACACCCTCGTCTGGGGATGTGCCCACAACCAAGGTACATGCCCTTGACCAGAATCGAACCTGGGACCCTTCAGTCCACAGGCCGACGCTCTATCCACTGAGCCAAACCGGTCAGGGCTTTCATGTATTTTCTTACCCCTCCCTTCCCCTCCAACAGATTATGTTTAAGTAAACCCAAACATCATTGTATCTGTAAATATTTCATGTGTCTCTAAAAGATAAGATTTCCCTTCCAAAATATCAACATAGTATCATTATTTCTTAAAGTTAATAATCTCTCATTATCAAATCTTAATATCAAGTGGCAAATGTCCCAATGTTATGCTTAAGTTAGTCTTTTTTTTTTTTTTAATGATGTGGATACTTTTTTTTCTTTCAATTTTATTTTGTATTGGTTTCAGGTGTACAGCTTAGTTTTTAGATAATCATATATCCAGAGTGCTCCAAGTTAGTGTTAAATACAATAATATAAAAATATAATAAAGGTAGTATCTCATTCTTTTTTGCACTTGGCTAGCTTGAATTATTATTCAAATAAGTGCCATACATACACTGCAGTTATTGAAAATTTCTCTTCAATCAAATCAAAAGTTCCCTTCCCTCTCTTTTTTCGCCCCCTTGTCATTTATTTGTAGAAAGAGCTGGGTTTGTCCTGTAGAGGCCCCCCATCTGGATTTAGCTGATTAAAGCAGAGACCCTTTTCTGTCCTCCCTAACGACTTGTCCTTCTGCAAACTCCTCGGACCCAGGTCAGGCCCACCCCCCCACCCCCCCCAAGTGAGCAGCACAATTGCCTCTCTTTGCTGAGAAGGACTTCTCCAGATGTGGGCACCCTCAGCCCATTGTTCCTCCCATTAGAACTTCAGTGAGTCTGGCTGCAGGACTCCTCTTCCTTGGTTCCGCCCCTGCCCACCCAGAGCCGACAGACAGGGCTGAGGAAATGGAAGCTGGCAAGACCCTCAGTCAGCGTGCCCTTGGGGCTTCTGCAGGCAGCCGGGGCATGCTCTGGTCCCCGGTCCCCGTAGGAAGTCACCGAACCGTCTGACAAGGCGTTGAGTAGGAATCACCGCTGCCAAGCCAGGGTGAGGACCTGGCGAGTGTGGCAGTGCAGTGAGAGCTCAGACTTCAAGAAGGGCCTTAGGCCTCTGGAGGGGAAAGGCTGGCCCTCTGCTCAGCCAGAGGGAAGAAACCCTCACAGTCCTCGCACAGGACTAATCGGGAAAACAGGGCCTGGTCTGTCTGTGATTAACAAGGTAAGGCTTGCTTGGGTCAGTATCAACACTTTTAAAAAATAGATGCTTTTGAAATTGATTTCAAAGAGGGGTGGGGGGGGGGAGAGAGAGAGAGAGAGAGATAGAGATGAGCGTCAATGATGAGAGAGAATCATCGATCGGCTGCCTCCTGCACACCCCCTACCCGGGATCGAGGCCGAAACCCTGACTGGGAATGGAACCGTACCCTCCTAGCTCATGGGTCAACACTCAACCCCTGAGGCACACGGGCGGGGCGGTATCAACACTCCCAGTGAGGTCTAGGGTGTCAAGTGTCCTAAGAGGATAGTTGCAGGGGGTGGAGGGCCGTTCTGACCCAGGCCCTGGGAAAGCAGGCAGCTGTGGTTGGAGAGCCAAGGCCGGCGGCGCCTGCGTGAACCGTCTTCTCCGTGCTCTCTCCTAGACGTGCCCGGTGTGCCAGATGCTGCTGCCCAACCAGTGCAGTTTCTGTGCTCACCAGCGGATCCACACACACAAGTCCCCGTACTGCTGTCCGGAGTGTGGGGTCCTCTGTCGCTCCGCCTACTTCCAGACCCACGTGAAGGAGAACTGCCTGCACTATGCCCGCAAGGTGGGCTACAGGTGGGTGCCGCCTGGCTCGCTGTCCTGTCCGGGGGCTGCCCGGGGGCCGGTCCTTCTCCTGGCCCAGAACTTGCTGCTGAGCTTGGTCTTTGGAGCCCTCGGCTCTGGCCTAGTAAGACAAGCTGATGGGTATGTTTTCTAGACACCAAGAGGCGGGAGCGGGAGAAGAATACGGAGTTCAAACAAAATTAAACATGAGCAAAAATCGCCTCGGAGGGGAAGGTATAACATTCACTTTGTCAGCTTGGTTTTTTGAAAGATGCTAATTTAATTTGCTCACAGAGTTATTGTGTTTGGCGTATTAAATGGAAAGCACAATTTCAACGATAAATTTACTAATTGCAGCACTTTGAAATGTTCCCAATTCTCGTTAACAAATGGAGCTGCCAGACTCCAAACTCCGAGGGCTCTAGTGTCTCCGTGTTGATTCGTTTTTGTCAGTTTGTGAGAAGCAAGTGACACCTGAGAATGGAAAAATGGTCGGCCTCAGAGTAAGAACAAGAAAAGCCTATTTGAGACTGAATCTCCTCCAATGCGTCAAACATATATAAGCAAGACGTCATTTTCAGGAAAAAGAATAGGGGAAAACCCTCCAAAGCTCACTGATCTCTAACTTTCACATCGCCCCCATCAGGTCTCCTGTGCCGGTTTACTGCATTTGGGAGTTACTACATTTCATGGTTTATTTTATTACTTTCACTTCTGAAACTTAATGTTGCCCAAATTTAGTAAGGTTTTCTTTTCTTTGGTATTTAAAAAAAATTATTGTTTTAGTCTATTTAACTTTAGTACTTATTATTGTCTTTAGCATTGTGCCAGACACTGAAGATATAAAAATGATTAAGACACATTCCCCGAGCTCAAGGGGCTTCAGTCTGGTAGGTTATAAACATGTGCACAGAAGTTGTAACTCGGAGTGGTAAGTCCCGTGTGGAGGAATGGCCCAGGGAAACTTCAGAGAGCGGGTATTAGGAGGTTTTTCAGACAAAAGGAAGGGAGAGTATGTCTGGAGCAAGGATATGGGCGGGATACTAGCACACACAACAGGGCTTATGGGAAGCTCAGCATTTCTGTAGAGGTGGGTCAGGAGGAATGGGGGGGAGAGGTGAGAAATGAGACCCGGAGTTGGTGGAGGCCAGGCCTTGCACAACCTTGTATTCCTTGGTAGACATTTGGTCTTTAGCCAGTGAAGCTATGGACAGATGTGCAGTGAGGAGTGATTGGCTCGATTGTTTCTGGGAAGCTGACATGTTATGTTAAAGAGGGTGGAGACTGGAGACTGTTGGAGAGGCAAGTGTGACGGTCCAGGTGAGATGCTGAGGGCTTCAGCTCAGGCATGGACTTGGGACGGCGGGAAGGTAGAATTGAGAGAGATCCAGGAAGTGTAAGCGTTAGGGTTCGGTGATAGCTTGTAGACGGGGGTGAGGACGGGGAGGGTTAGTGATGACTCCAGCTTTCTATCTTGCTATAAACACATCCAAATGTAGACTAATTTCGTTGCATGTTATGGAGAACAGAGAATGAAGTGCATGAGAAACGAAACGGTCAAACAGCGTTGTGTGAAGCCCTTGCCGCCATGTTGCAGAAGAGCAGGGCTTGGCAGCCTCCCAGGCTACATTTTAAGCCAAACACCTGACGAGTGCTGTTCCAGTGTCCTGTAACATAAACACCTTGTTTGCTAACTGTGACTGAAGCGTGTGCTGCTTCCGAGATCCAATCCAATAGACATGCAATCAACACTTAGATTTTTAACTTTGAATCTATACAGGTGGATGAATAGAGTTTTTTGTTTTCTAATTATTTTATTTACTTTCTTATGTATGAGTAAAAGGAAACTGTTTCCAAAGCAGTTTAGTTTTTCAAGCCTTTTTGTAAGAAATGTCAGCTAAAATGTATTGTGACTCAGCTATACATTCTGGAAGGATTACTGAATATAACAGACATCAAAATCTCCAATGATCTGTTATTGCATTCCAAAGACATACACACTAACACACTATTCATTACAGTTAAGACCTTCTATTATTAATATATTTTTTGGTAACAGCTTTATTCAGATATAACTTACATACCATACAATTCACCCACTTAAAGTGTACAATCTCATGGTTTTCAGTATATTCAGAGTTACATATTCACCTAAAAAATGTCTATATTTACCCACAAAATCTCTACATTGACTATTCTCCCACCCCCTCAGTCCATAAACAACTAATTTACTCTCTGTCTTGTAGATTTATCTTGGACATTTCATATAAATGGATCATAAGATATGTGCTCTGAGCATGATATTTTCAAGATTCACCCATGTTGTAACACATATACAGTATTTCATTCTATTTTATGGCTGAATGATATCCTATTGGATGTATATACTACATATTGTTTATCCATTTGTCAGTTGATAGGCACCTTTTGGCTATTATGAAAAATGCTGCTAATGAATATTTATGTACGAGTTCTTGTGTGGATATATGTTTTCAGTTTTTGTGGGTACATACCTAGGAGTAGAACAGCTGGGTCATATGGTAACTCTAAGTCTAACTTTAAAAAAAAATTGATTCTAGAGAGGGAGAATGGGGGGTAGGGAGGGTAGGAGGGGGAAAAAGAGAGAGACAGAGAGAGAGAGAGAGAAAGAGAGAGAGAGAGAGAGAGAGAGAGAGAGAGAGAGAGACATTGATACATGGATCAGTTTCCTCCCATATGCCCCTACTGGGGATCGAACCCAAAACCTAGGTATGTGCCCTGACTGGAAATCGAGCCCAAGACCTGCTGGTGCAGGGGACGATTCTCCAGTCAACTGAGCCACCTGGCCAGGACTCGGTTTAACTTTTTGAGCAACCGCCAGACTGCTTCCCAGAGTGGCTGTACCATGTTTACGTTCCCACCAACAGTGCATGAGAGTTCTTTCTCTACATCCTCGCCAACATTTGCTCTGACTTTTGATTCTAGCCGCCCTGTGGGTGTAAATGGTGTCTCATTATGGTTTTGATGTGGCTTTTCCTGATGGCTTGTGGTGTTGAGCATCTATTGGTATATCTTCTTTGGAGAAATGTCTATTCAGATCTTTTGCCCATTTTTAAATTGGGTTGTTTTATTATGGAGTCATAAGGGTTCTTTGTATATTCCGGATACAAGTACCTTGTCAGATACATAATTTGCAAATATTTTCTCTTGTTCTGTAGGTATTAATATTTTAAAATAAATTCTCAAAAAGTACCTATGTTCCATTTCATTGAGCTTTAGTACAATTTTACAATATTATTTTTTATATTACTTTTGCTTTTCCTTGAAGACAATGTAAAAAGCCTGTATACTTTATACTTTTTTATGTTTATATATTCTATATGCAATGTATATATACACTATATATATATATTTAAAACTGTATAAATTATTCTGCTCTCTGTTGATAATTTGGAGAGTGGCCAATGATGTCATAAGGGAACAAATTTAGGTTGTCTTAAATAAGAATATAATACAGTGGGGCCTTGGCTTACGAGTGTCCCGACTAACGAGTTTTTTGAGATACCAGCTGTCTCTCTTCGGCCGATTTTTTGCATGGAGTTGATAGAGTAATTTGAGTTAACGAGCTCCTTAATGAGCTCGGTCTTGGAATGAATTAAACTCGTAAGTCAAGGCCCCACTGTATGTTATTTTCTTATTATTTGTGATTGTTAGCAAAATCAAAATTATTACTGCTCTTTCTCTTTTCTAAAACTACATATCTCACAGCATATGATTCTATCCCTGTCTGTTTTCTCTTTTTTTCTTAACAATTTGGTACAAACTGTGTCATGGGGTTGGATTCTCTCTCTCCTCCACGGAGGCTGCTTGGCGTGCGTTTACCCCTCCACATTCTTACTTTCGGTGCGGTTTCTTTGAAGAGCGTGTCTACTGGGCAAATAGGATGTGTTCTCAGGCGAATTTTTCAAGAGGATTGTTCCTGCAGGAGTTCAGTCCAACTACACAAATAAGGCCACAGGGCAGCGTCTTTACAGTATCAGGTGTCCCTGGCCACTGTGGAGGGATTTGGAAATATGTGGATTTTTCCCCTCAGAGTACCTGTGGTGTGGAAGTTACTCTGTGTGCTAGGGTTGGCCACTCTATTGTTTAACAGGAGAGAAAAATAAATATAACTAAGTGGTTTGTATAGAGCAGTGATGGCGAACCTGACACGCGTGTCAGAGGCCACACGCGAACTCATTTTTTTGGTTGAGTTTTCTTTGTTAAATGGCATTTAAATATATAAACTAAACATCAAAAATATAAGTCTTGGTTTTACTATGGTTGCAAAGATCAAAAAATTTCTATATGTGACACGGCACCAGAGTTAAGTTAGGGTTTTTCAAAATGCTGACACGCCGAGCTCAAAAGGTTCGCCATCACTGGTACAGAAACCCCGCGGCACGTCCAGGTGTAGTAGTAAGTGTTCATCGGCGTTCATTGCAGGCAGCTTTCTGGTTCTGCAGGCTGCTCCTCACTGCTCATATGTTTGCAAAGGTGATTCCGCAACCCCTGCCGCCTCCTCTAGTCACACACACACACACACACACACACGAAGGAAAACAAAAACTGTGGTTGGGATTCTGTGATGGTTTCTGTGGATCGTGAAGGAGTTCTTAAGTGAAGGCGCGTCCTTTCCGCAGGGCAGCGGCAGCCCCTCTCCGAGAGCTCCCAGGGGTCACGGCTACGGGGCAGGCATGTGGCAGGCAGTGTTGCAGCAAGAGGGAGGTCGGAGGTGTTTTCTCCTGGAGGGAGGCCTGTGTGTGTCCACGGGCAGGAGGAAGGACTGAGCATGAGCGGGTGTGACTCTGTGGGTTCAGGTTGGCAAGGAGGCAGGTCACATGCTCAAAGGCAACGTTTATAGAGAGGTATCTGAAGTCAAAAGAAGAGTCCAACACGGCCTCAATTTCAGAAAAGTGGTTGCAGACAGTTCATACATAATAAAAAATGACATATCCGCTAAATAAAACGCAGAAAATAGCAATTAGTAGGGAGAAAGAGAAATGAAAAGTCGCCCACCAAGGAGACGTCAGAGCACTGACGAGCTGCATGGTCCAGAATGGCACCAGCCACAGTGGCTACTGAGCACTTGAAATGTGTCCAGTACGTCTGGCCGTTTCATTTTATCAACTTAAATTTGAAGAGCAGCATGGACGTTGCAGCATAGGACACTTCCATCATCAGAGCAAGTGCCACCGGACAGGGATGCTCTAGAGCAGCGGTCGCCAACCTTTCGGGCCTCAGGGACCGCTGCTCTAGAGTGTTTCTTCCTGGGCTGGGGCCATTTGTTTTAAGGTGGTTGTTACGGGGAGCTTAGCATTTCTTACCTGTTTCTTATTCGGTGGCCATCACTGCTTAGCGAGTACCAGCCTGTGGGAGGTACACCCTCTTGAAATTCCTCTTGTAGTTGTACCACGTTAAATGAATACTGTTTGTATCATTTTTTTGACCACTCCCTCCCTTCTCCACCCCCACCAACTTCTCTTAGCTGGGCCCAAGTTTTTAGTTTGCAGACGAATATCCTCTGGCCAATGAGGGGAGGGGAGGGCTTCTCCCCACTTCTCTACCAGGTGTGGCTTGGGCTTGGGGGGCCCTGGGCGACCGCATTATGCCAGACAGCAGCAGGCAGGCTCTCAGATGTACGAGTGAAGGATGGAAAGTGAAGCTTCAGAACTGTAGGATAGTTCTGGGTGCACCCCCTTCTCAGACGAGTGGTGGTGTGACCATGAGTCCCAACACGGCTCTGTTCTTGTCCCCTGTCCCTCCTTTTCCAGGACCACCTCTGGATCTAACCTCCACTCCCACCCGCCCCCCCCCTGTCATTCAGGTGCATCCACTGCGGGGCCATCAACTTGTCCTTGTCCTTGCTGAAAAGCCACATCCAGGAGAAACACTGCCAGGTTTTCCACAAATGTGCTTTCTGCCCCATGGCCTTCAAGACTGCCAGCAGCACCGCGGACCACAGCGCCTCCCAGCACCCCACCCAGCCCCACAAACCCTCCCAGTGAGTGCAACCCCGGGGCCAGCAGGCCCGGGGGCAGAGCCCAGTGGCCTGGGTGCTGTAGGGGAAGCTGTTGGGTCTGCCTGGGAGCCGGGGCTAGTGGCAGAGATGTCCGGAGTCCACCGAAGACATCCCGAGGCCTGGAGAAGCCACTCTGGCTCAGAGTAGTGCTTTCCCACGCCCGGCCCTGGTTCAGAGAGAGCGGCGACGGGGGGGGGGGGGGGTGGGGGGGGGGGTGGGGGGGGCGTGGTTCTGCCAGCAGAGCCCTGGCCACCTCACGCCCTGGGGCTTGTTCCACAGGCTCATGTACAAGTGCTCCTGCGAGATGATCTTCAACAAGAAGAGGCACATGCAGCAGCATTTTTACCAGAATGCCAGCCAGGCACAGGTGGGCGTCTTCAAGTGCCCCGAGTGCCCGCTCTTGTTCCCGCAGAAGCCGGAGCTGATGCAGCACGTCAAGGTGGGTGGCCTTGGGGCAGGAGGCTGGGAGGAGGGTGCCTGCCTCGGGCCCAGGCGGTCTGACTCTGTGCCTCTTTCCCCTTGCCCAGTCAGTAACCGCTCTCCCCATCCCCAGAGCACGCACGGTGTTCCCCGAAACGTGGAAGAGCTGTCAAGCCTCCAGTCTTCAGCAGACACGTCCTCCAGCCGCCCTGGTTCTCGAGTTTCCACGGAGCCCCCGGCCACGAGCGTGGCTGCTCGGGGCAGCTCCCTGCCGTCCGGCCGCTGGGGCAGGTCCGAGGCCCATCGCAGGGCTGAGGGCAAGCCCCGGCTGAGGAGCACTGGCTGGACCTGCCAGGAGTGCCAGGAGTGGGTTCCTGACCGGGAGAGCTACGTGTCCCACATGAAAAAGAGCCACGGTCGGGTAAGTGCAGTCTCAGGTCACAGGGCCGCACCAGCTTCTCTGGACTTCTCTCCTGTGGGGTCAGCGGCCCCTTATGTGGCCGACCCCTTAGGATTCCTGGTCCTTTGAGGTCTGTGGGCATCCTTTCTGCCCGTGTCATCTGAGAAGGGGGCACACCCAGAACTCTCCTGCAGTCCTGATGCTCCGCTTTCTGTGGCCTGCAGACACTGAAGCGGTACCCGTGTCGGCAGTGTGAGCAGTCCTTCCACACCCCCAGCAGCCTGCGCAAACACATCCGCAACAACCACGACACCGTCAAGAAAGTCTACACGTGTGGGTGAGTGTCCGCAGGGGGACGCCGGGAGGTCTGAGACCCAAAAAGACTGTCCATGGCATTTCTCTACTCTGAGATCAGCATGTCTTTAAATGGAAAAGTGCTGTGACTAGTTCAGAAGTCAGGGCAGGTCAAAACCAGCTCCCAGGCCCTGGGGGCTTCTGAGGCCTTCCCCCGCCCACTCCCCTAACCCCGGCTGCACTGCCGGCCAGTGGTGAAGGGCCCTGTGATTTATGAGGAGCGGTGGTGTGACCGTGAGCCCGGCAGCACCACCTGCCTGTGCTCCAGCACGTACGCTGGCCTCATGCTGACCACCAGCCCGGCACCCGGACCTCTGGGCAGTGATACCAGGCAGTGGAGGGTAAGCTCACGGCCGAGGGCCAGTGCACACATTCCGACCTGCTGTTGTCTGTCACCTCGGCTGGCTTGTTGCCTAAAGTGCTCTGAGGAGTGCCCAGCACTCCCCCGCCAGCCTGAGGACCACCCAGCCCGCTCTCTGTCTGCTCCAGGCTCTCAGCCCTGGAGCCAGAAGCAGCGTCAGCCTCTGCCTGCCTGCCTGGCTCCGCTGGGCGCTGCGGCCTGTCATCTCACACCGTTCCGTTGGCCGTCCTTTCGCAGGTATTGCACGGAGGACAGCCCCAGCTTCCCGCGGCCCTCCCTCCTGGAGAGCCACATCAGCCTTATGCATGGCATCAGAAACCCTGATTTGAACCAGACGTCCAAAGTCAGACCTCCGGGCGGACATTCCCCTCAGGTGAGTGTGGAGCCCTTGCCCACCAGAGCAGCTTGCTCAGTGAGGGCTGGCGCTGGAGGGGCACTGGGAAGGCCACAGGGCGCCCATTGGTCCTTGTGGCCACGTCACAACAGCCCTGACAACTTCCCTCAAGGTGGGTCACTCTCGAGCCTGTGTGACCCACACCTGGGACTGCACACAAGTAAAGGACAGGGACAGAGACCCGCGAGGCAGCCCATTGGCCTCTTTTTTTTTTTTTTAATATATTTTATTGATTTTTTTAAAAAAATATATTTTATTGATTTTTTACAGAGAAGAAGGGAGAGGGATAGAGAGTTAGAAACATCGATGAGAGAGATCGATCAGTTGCCTCCTGCACGCCTCCCAGTGGGGATGTGCCTGCAACCAAGATACATGCCCTTGACTGGAATTGAACCCAGGACCCTTCCGTCTGCAGTCCGACGCTCTATCCACTGAGCCAAACCGGTTCGGCTAAGTACATTTTTTTATTGATTTCAGAGAGGAAGGGAGAAGGAGAGAGAGATAGAAACATCAATGATGAGAGAGAATCATTGATTGGCTGCCTCCTGCATGCTCCCTATTTGGGAAAGAGCCCACAATCCAAGTATGTGCCCTTGACCGGAATCAAACCTGGGACCCTTCAATCCACAGGCTGACACTCTGTCCACTGAGCCAAACCGGTTAGGGCTGGGTCCTTATCCTGTGACCTCATCCCTGTTCCAGGCCCATTTCTGGTGAACTTTGGGGGCAGCCTGGCCTCCCTCTTCACTGTAGCCTCATCCCACACTGCGCCTCAGAGGGGCGCGGCACACCTGGGGAGCCGAGAGCTCCCGGAGGCCCAGGACCGCCCATCTGGGCTGTTCAGAGAAGGGCTCTCGCTCATCGGCAAAGGCCCTTGCCCACATAGCAGGTGGGGTGTCAGCATTTTGGCAACATCTGCCTGCGATTAAAATGCACCCCCCAACCCCCCGCTCACGACCTCCAAAAGCGCACACCCTCCGATGCAGCAAGTCGGCTTCTTGGATTTATCTGTCCGGTGTCTTTGGCCTTGGGCACAAAGAAGTGTGTTCAGGGATGTTCACTGCAGCACCGTGTGCGTGACAGATGGAACGCGACTCAATGCCCGCCAGGGGGGACTGCCCATCCCCACAGGGGGCCCGCATGCTGCTGTCAGGAGAGCGTGGCCTCTGTCTCCGCCGCATGGAGACCAGCACCGGTCATGTTGTGCCATGAAAAGAACAGGGCGGAGGAGCGTGTGCGTGCAGCGCTATCATCGTGTGAAAGAGCAGCTTTGTTTTTGTAAACGTGTAGAATATCTCCGGGAGGAGCCCCAGAGGCCGGGCGATACCGCGATCTCTGGAGAGCAGGCCTGGGCGTGGGCCGGAGGGATGCAATCTCCATGCCCTTCCTGTATCTTTGGAATGTTGTGCCACAGCAGACGTCACATTTTAAAAAGCAAATAAAAAACCCCCAGACAGACCCAAGTCAAACAAGCGTTCGGGGCCGGGGTGACCCTGGCCTGGGTGGAGATTCTGCGAGGCCTTGGGCTGCGCTGGTCGTGGGTGGGGCCTCCCGTGCCGGGCTCAGCTCGGCCTGGACCCGGGTGACGCTGTGTCCCTTCCAGGTGAACCATCTGAAGAGACGGGTCAGCGGGGCGGAGGATGCTCCCGGCACCAACAACGGCCAGGCCGCCTCCCCTGTCAAGAGGCACAAGTCCCTTTTCCAGTGCGCGAAATGCAGCTTTGCCACAGACTCGGGGATCGAGTTTCAGAGCCACATACCTCAGCACCAGGCGGACAGCTCCACGGCCCAGTGTCCCTTCTGTGGCTTGTGCTACACCTCCACCAGCTCCCTCAGCCGCCACCTCTTCATCGTCCACAAGGTGAGAGACCAGGAGGACGAGGAGGAGGCGGCCGAGGCGGCAGAGGAGGCAGCGGAGCCAGAAGGCCCTGGGGAGGAGGTATCCATGGAGACCAGGGAAAACGGACTGGAAGAATGTACTGGCGAGCCTTTGTCAGGTGACCCAGAGGCCAGGAGGTCGCCGGGCCCGGCCCCTGAGGAGGACATTGTCCGAGACGCTCAGAGTCCACCACTGGCCTCTCAGGACCAGGACAGCCACGCACCGTCCCCTCAGGTGTGACCGGAGGCCGGGTGGTGCTGCGGGTGCTGCGCCTGCCGTGTGGACAGTGGAAAATAGAAGGCTCTGCCCGGTGTGCGTGGCAGGCTGTGCCCTGGAGCCGTGTCTGCCCTGAGCTGCGGGGAGCTGGGTGTGCCCCGGCCCCAGGAGATGTGGGGTCGCCCGGGACCCTCACAGATCTGAATTCTGTTATTTATGGCTTTGTGCTGCTTCTCAGTCCCCAGCTCCTGTCTGTAACCCTCCAGCCCCAGTGCTGTCCACTCCGCTTGAAACCCTCGGCGGCTGTGCTCTTCCGGGAGGCTCCCCACTGCTGCCTTCAGCCAGGGGACTCCTCCGAGCTCTCTGGGCGGACAGAGCCCGAGAAGGGGGCTTGAGGGGGGCTGGCGCAGTTCCTGTTGGAGAGCTCTGCCCAGCCTGGCCTGACGCGGGCCTCGGCCACCTTGCCCGTCCTTCCTGCCTTCTCTGATTCTTTCCCCCAGAGTAGTCCCGGAGAATTGGCTGTCCCGCTGGCTCTCTGCGTGAGCGGGAGAAACTTCTGCAGCACCCCTGGCTGGGGCCCGGGGAGCAGCAGTGCGGCCCAGGCAGGCAGGCAGGCAGGCAGGCAGGCGCCGAGGGCAGACCCTTCAGAAGGAGCGTGCGCCTCGTCCGCGGCCGCCTGCCTCTCCTGACCAGGGGCTTGGGGCCCACAGACGTTGGGATGTTTGTGCTCTTGCTCCTGTGCCATCAGAGAGGCTGCCGCCCCAGGCAGGCCCCTCCTCCTCCTGGCTACCCTCATGTTGCTCAGACTAGATTTCAAATAAAAATATTCTTCTTACCATGCAGGTGGGCTCTTGTATTCCTCTTCAGGTGAGCCTGGCCCCACCCTGCTCCCCCTGAGGGTCTTCCCAGACGCCCCCCATGTCCCATTGCTGCAGGAGAGCTGTGTCCCTCCTGTCCACGGCGTCCTCTAGACTCTGGAGCTGTGGTTAGGACACTGGGAGCCTGGGACTTCCTGACCCTCTTGAGCAGCGGTTCTCAACCTGTGGGTCGCGACCCCTTTGGCGGTCGAACGACCCTTTCACAGGGTCGCCTAAGACCATCCTGCATATCAGATATTTACATGACGATTCATCACAGCAGCAACATGACAGTTAGGAAGTAGCCACGAAAATAATTTTATGGTTGGGTCACAACATGAGGAACTGTATTTAAAGGGCCAGAAGGTTGAGAACCACTGCTCTAGAGACCTTCTGAAGGGGTGAGGGAGGGTCTTAATGCCAGTCAAGAGTCACCTTCAAGGTCTCCCCTGGGCTAGTGGCATTGGCTCTAGGGCCAATTGAAATTTTCTGGGCACCTCCATCTCTCCTCCAAATGGATTTTCAACCCAACAGAACCCTTTGCTGGAGGGAGGAATTCTGTCATGTCCTTGCAGCGTCCAAGGGGCCTGGGATTGCCACTGCCACAGGGAACTTGGCTATGACAGACTTGGAATTAGGTATTTGAGGCTGGGCTGCCTTTTCACTCACTGATGGCAGAGTCGGGACCTAACCACTGGGGGTGTGGGGGTGTCCTCTGACCTCTGACCCTCTGACCTTCTGATGCCCGACAGGATCTAGCACAGCAAAGGGAAGTGAGTGCTGGCTGCGTTCTTAGAGAGGATCTTTCAAGGGAGGTATTGAATATCAAGTATACATTACTAAGTTAGATAAACATGCTCGACCTTTTCACAATTGAAAACAGAAATCATTTTCTTCCGCTGTCAAATGCCACATCTTCAGTGGAAATGCTAATGGCGCTGGGAAAGGTTGGTGCTTGCCTCAGTTTCAGAGAGACTCTGCAGTTTAGTGATTGCTATCACCAGCTCTCGACAAAACCCCTCGCTGCACCGGCCCCACCCCTTCAAAACAGAGGGAGTCGTTCCCATCCAACTCGCTTCTCCGGCTTCTGTGAGATGATGAGTGTGAAAGCATTTTTATGAAACACTATATAAAAGTGAGGGATTCCTTAAAAAAAAAAAAAAATTTGTATTGATTTCAAAGAGGAATAGAAATAGAAACATCAACGATGAGCATCATTGATTGGCTGCTTCCTGCACGTCCTACACCGGGGACCGAGCCCACAATCCGGGCATGTGCCCTGACCGGGTTTCGAACCGTGATTCATAGGTCAACGCTCAACCACTGAGCCACACCAGCCGGGCAAAAGTGAGGGATTCTTACTGTGACTTCAGAGCACCTCGCCTGCCATTCACCCTTGGATGCCAATGGCCAGTTATGACCAATCTGGGACACCTCTCCCTTATTTAGTCATCCCGATGACAACAGCACGTTAAGCCCTGCTCCCGTGCCCAGCATGTTGCTAAATACTTTCTAGTGAGCCTCATCGTCCTCACGATGATGGATCTCGCAGTTATGCTTCCCTTCACAGAGGAGAAAACGGGCGCAGAGAGGTTCAACGAGTTGCCGGGCCACCTGTACGGGAGGGTGCTGAGTCAGGCTTGTCTGGTTTCTTGAGTCCCTGGTGTCAGCCACTGTGCTGTCTTCGTGACCTGCTGCTTTGGCCGGAGGCCAGCTTGTCGGGTTTGCAGACATCCACATTCCTCCCTCCCCTGCGGGTGGAGTGCCAGGTTCTCTCTGGAGTCAGTCTGCGCCTCGTCACCCCAAGGAGGGCCCGGCACATCACCTTTGCTTGTGACAAGAGCACAGGCAGTGTCGCTATTACCTTGGATTCCCATCGGGATTTAACTTGCCATTTGAAGACCCTGCTTTTGAGGGGAGGGGGGCGTCCGTCCCCAGAGGCGGCTGCCTAGCCCTTGCAGGGAGCCTGGTGCCTTCAGGGTCCAATACCTTTTGATCTTTTCTTCTTCAAGGTGTTTTTAATGGCCGTGCTATCATTTTTATCAGAAAAGGCTTGCCGTAAGCAGCACTTATCTGCACATTAGCTGGAGTGCTCTCCTGATGAAGTTAAACAGATAAAATCCCCGCCCTCATAGAAACTACAATTAAACACATGCCGAGGCTTGACAAATGACTAGTATTTATTTTCCAACTGCTTTATCTCTGTAAAACGCTATGCAGAGTGACTATAAAGCTCATTGAGTGTGTAGAGAGAACTGTTCCCTTATGTAAACAGTCTGGGTTTTGAAAACTTAACAACACGTGTGGCTCAGCGAGTCCAACACACTTGGCCTTCCCGAAGCCTGAGGACCCTCCCCCATCCCGCCTGCCCTTTCACCGCTGCGTATTCAGCACTAAGCACACCTTATTTTACTCGTTTTAAAAATGTTTGTGTGTTTTGAAAAATTAATACATATACATGGTAAGACATTCAAACAATACAAAAGAGTATACGATGGGAAAAAAGTAAGCTTCTCATTGGAGGTCAGCTTTCAGTTCCCTATTCCCTCTCCGGAGTTAATTGCTGTTATCTATATCTTGTGTATCCTTTCTGAGCAATTCGATGAATTCACAACTTTATAAATATGTATATTTATATATCTATTTTTAATACAAATGGTAGCATTCTACACGAAGTGTTCTGAAGCTTGCTTTTTTCAGTTATGTAATGGAGATTGTTCCACATTCATCCTGTGGGTCAGTCTAATATTTTAAAGTCCCTAGCACAGTTCCTTGCATTCAGTAGTGGTTCAAAGAGTGTTTGAGTAAGTGAATGAATGAATGAATGAATGAATGAAAAAATCAGATTTTCTCAGGGTCTGATCTGAGCAAGACAGGATTTTCTAGATTCTAGAACATTCCCTCTCCAACCCCCACCCCCCCATCTTCTCTAAGTGAATCAGGTCATGTTGACCTTTTCTATCATCTGACAGCAGCCTTAGGAACTGGGGGGCACGGGCTTAGGAACTGGGATTTCTTTGAGGTCCTTATTTAAAATTGCTTTTTCCTTTGGGAAATGATACAGAATTATTAGAAGAAGTAAAAAACAACCATACACATTTATAATCCCATATCACCTTTGCAGTTGTTTTTATTTTGTATATCATCTTTCAATCCTTGTTCAGTTAATAGCTAAATTTAAGGCATAATTATGATAATGTCAGTGGTTAACAGAACATTTCTACAATGACAAACATTTTTTTTTTTTTTACATTTATCCTCTTATTTAGCCTCATGAGAATCCTCTGAGACAAATGCTGCTTTTATTCTTTTGGAGGTTCAGGGTGGTTGAGTGATTTCCCTAAAGCCACAGAGCAAGGAAAGGGGCAGAGCTGGGATTAACTCAGGCCTGAATGAATTCTATTTACTGCACTGCCCTGGATTTTGTACCCTGCTTTTTTACACTTAATATTATGTCTGGACATTTCCATGTTTCTCCATAGTCTTTTATTTTTTTAAAGTATATTTTATTGATTTTTTACAGAAAGAAAGGAAGAGGGAGAAAGATCGATCAGAGAGAAACATCAATCAGCTGCCTCCTGCACGCCCCCCACTGGTGATGTGCCCGCAACCAAGGTACATGCCCTTGACCGGAATCGAACCCGGGACCCTTCAGTCCGCAGGCCAACGCTCTATCCACTGAGCCGAACCGGTTAGGGCTTATTGATTTTTTACAGAGAGTAAGGGAGAGGGATAAAGAGTTAGAAACATTGATGAGAGAGAAGCATCGATCAGCTGCCTCCTGCACACCCTCTGCTGGGGATGTGCCTGCAACCAAGGTACATGCTCTTGACCGGAATCGAACCTGGGACCCTTCAGTCTGTAGGCCGATGCTCTATCCACTGAGCCAAACCAGTTAGGGCTCTCCATAGTCTTTTAATCACCATATTCAATAATTGTAATAATTTTCAGGTCAACATAATTTATTTACCCACTTCCAGCCCCACTTCATCATGGTAGGGAATGGAGCTGAGCATATAACTTTTTCTGCAGAAGTATTTCCTCGGCATTTATCCCTATTTCTCTTTTTTAAAATTAATCAACTTTTAAAGTACATTTTTATTGATTTCAGAGAGGAAAGGAGAGGGAGAGAGAAACATCAATGATGAGAGAGGATCATTGATTGACTGCCTCCTGCATGCCTCCCACTGGGGATCAAACCCACAACCCAGGCATGTGCCCTTGACCGGACTCGAACTCAGGACCCTTCAGCCTGCAGATTAACGCTCTACCCACTGAGCCAAACCAGCTAGGGCTATTTATTTTTTCTTCTTTTTTTTTTGTGGTGGTTATATATATTTCCTTTTGGTTTTCATATTCCTATTTCTCTTAAATAAACTCACTGGCAGTGTGATGGAATGATGAAATCAGAAGCTAGGTTCCAGTCTGGGCTCTGTAACCAAGTCATTTGATCTCTCTTGGCCTCAGTTCTTGCATCTGTCAAATGGGGAGGGTGTGTGTGTGAAATTTTTGGGAACCCAGAGTCTGGCTAGATTTTATCTTCTTGTATATGTTTATGGTAAAATAGGGGACATCTCTAAGGCAAGAACTCTCACTGAATTTCTTTCATTGTCTTATTTATTTATTGGCCTAGATATATCCCTAAATGGAAAAGATCCCTCCTACTCTGCCCCTCCCCCCAAAGCAGTATCACTTTTAATTTGCACTTACTTATATTTCTTTTTTTTTTAATCTTTCCACCTTTATTTTTTTAATTAAATCTTTATTGTTCAGATTATTACATTTGTTCCTCTTTCCCCCCCCCCCCACAACTCCCCTCTACCCAGTTCCCACCCCACCCTCTGCCCTCACTCCCCACCCACTGTCCTCATCCATAGGTGCACGATTTTGTCCAGTCTCTTCCCGCATCTCCCTTACCCCTTTCCCCCCCAAGAATAGTCAGTCCACTCCCTTTCTATGCCCCTGATTCTATTATAATCTCCAGTTCATTCTGTTCATCAGATTATGTATTCCCTTGATTTTTAGATTCACTTGTTGATAGATGTGTATTTGTTGTTCATAATTTGTATCTTTACCTTTTTCTTCTTCCTCCTCTACTTACTTGTATTTCAATTTGCATTAGATGTATGCTTCTTCAGATAGAGTTTGAGCTCTTTTATGAACACCTATTTCTTTGGGCTTTTCTCAAGCCTTTCCAAGTTTGAACTGTTTACTTGATAATTCCCAAACGTCTTCAAATCCTTCTGTTACCCAGGTCTCTGTTCAGTAGGGAGCTAGGTCCAGATCAAGCATGTCAAACTTGCGCCCTGCGGGCCACATGCCTCCTTTATTTGGCCCGTGTTAGCCTTTGAGTTTGACATGCTTGGTCCAGATGATTTCTTGAGCTAGTTCAGTGGGTCATGCCTTGTGGCCTTTTAAAATGCTCTGTTTTAAAAAAATAACATTTATTATTTGCAAACGGAATTTTTAGTGCACAAACACGAACACATCAACACGTGTGTAACTGACTGCCTGGAGAATGAAGCAAAAGGGTTTGATAAAGTCATTTAAGTCACTTCTCACCGGGAAAAGCCCCCCATCCTGTGGGTCAGCAGCACCATCTCGTTTCATGGTGGGCGTGGTGGTATATATCTATACAGATGTAGACAGAGCGTCCAGAATCTACCAGATGTTCTAAAGCTTCATCCCGTAGCCTTTGCCTCTCTTTTCCGTGGAAATGGGGATAGTTGGTTTTGCCTTTGATGAGTGAGGGCGGGGATTAAGCTGCTTGCGAAACCTGGCTTTCACCAACCGGGGCAGCGCCTCTGTTTCTGGGCTCCCCTTTCGACAGCCCAGGGCCCACTGCGCACGCTTCCTGTTTTCCTCTGGGGTTTTCTAGTCCTCGGGTCATTTGCTGGGAGGAGACTCGTTGTGCAGAGATGGACAGGGCTGAATGGCTTTGGTGTCTGAGAAGGAGGGTGGGCTCTGCTTTCTGAGAAGCTCTTTGCCCAAGAAGGCGGCTTCTTATTTCTACCCCAGACTGGTTCTGAGGAGAGCTTTGAATATGGTTTTTTTAAAAAAATTGATTTCAGAGAGGAAGGGAGAGGGAGAGAGAGATAGAAACATTAATGATGAGAGAGAATCATGGACTGGCTGCCTCCTGCACGCCCCCTACTGGGGATGGAGCCTATAACCCGGGCACGTGCCCTTGACCGGAATCGAACTCGGTACCCTTCAGTCTGCAGGCGGAGGCTCTACCCACTGAGCCAAACCAGCCAGGATGGATATTTTTTTAAAAATACATTTTTATTGATTTCAGAGAGGAAGGGAGAGGGATAGAAACATCAATGATGAGAATCATGGATCGGCTGCCTCCTGCACGCCCCCTACTGGGGATGGAGCCCGCAACCCAGGCATGTGCCCTGACGGGGAATGAACTGTGACCTCCTGGTTCACAGGTTGATCCCCAACCACTGAGCCCCGCTGCTGGGGCTGTAGATGACTTTTGAATGGGGAAAAGGAGAGGGAGGCCAGGTGGGGGGAGTGGGAAGGTGACGGTAAGGACAAAGGTAGAAAGTTGTGGAGAAATGGCACTCAAATTGGCGAATGAGTGTTCTTTCCTGGGCTTTAGGATCAGCCCGTTTCCCGTCAGGTGCTGAGACATGGAGGCTGAAGGGGTGGGAGCAGGAGGGTCACTGACTCCAGAAGTGTTTGTGGAGCCCTCACCTGTGCTGGGTAATGGAGGGAAGACACTGCCAGAGACACTGGGAGACACGTGCGGCCTCCCCGGGGGCCCAGGGCGCTGGCAGGGGAGCGGCCTTGTCCAAGGGCTGGACCCACAGCCCCGGCGCCCTCCCCCAGCTCCCCGCTCTCCTGGCCTCTGGCCTCGCACCCTCCACGCAGCTCCTCGGAACCTCGGCACCTTCTGCTCGCCCAGGCCCGGAGCTCGCGCCTCCACGTCCACAGGCAGGCAGCGGGGCAGAAGGCGGCGGCCGCCGGGGTCTCCAGAGCGCGCCCCTGCCCCGACGCCGGGCGGCCCCGCGCACATCGGGCGTCGCTGAGGGAGCAGCCGCGGGGGGTCTCCAGAGAGAGAGCGCGCCCCTGCCCCGACGCCGGGCGGCCCCGCGCACATCGGGCGTCGCTGAAGGAGCAGCCGCGGGGGGTCTCCTGAGAGAGCGCGCCCCTGCCCCGACGCCGGGCGGCCCCGCTGTGGACGCCGCGCACGTCGGGCGTCGCTGAGGGAGCAGCCGCCGGGGGTCTCCTGAGAGAGCGCGCGCCCCTGCCCCGACGCCGGGCGGCCCCGCGCACATCGGGCGTCGCTGAGGGAGCAGCCGCCGGGGGTCTCCTGAGAGAGAGCGCGCCCCTGCCCCGACGCCGGGCGGCCCCGCGGTGGACGCCGCGCACGTCGGGAGCCGCTGAGGGAGCAGCCGCAGTGGCCCCTCAGGCCGGGCCCGCGCCCCCGCGCCTCAGGGCCGCCGGGGGAGGGACAGCGGCAGGTGACGGCCGCCGGGGCTATAAATAGGGGCGCGCGTCAGCCGCGGGCGGAGCGGGCGGCGCTGGGCCGGAGGGCGAGGGCGCGCGGGGCCAGGCGGGCGGCGGCGGTGGGGCAGCAGCATGGGCTCGCGGAGGGCCCCCAGCCGGGCCTGGGGCGCGGGCGGACGGGCCTGGGCCCGGGGCGACCGCGAGGACGACGGCCCCGTGTGGACGCCCAGCCCCACCAGCCGCAGTTACCTGCTGGGCGTGCGGCCGGAGACCAGGTGAGCGGCGCCCCGGGGGCCGGCGGGCGGTGCGGGAGGGGTGAGGTGGGGGGCACAGGGCCGCGGCCAGGCCCTGGGTGGGGCCCCGGCCCCTGGAGGCCCGAGCCTGGGGGCAGGGCCGGGCCTCAGTGGCCTTCACGTCCCTTCACGTCTCCTCAGGCCCCTCACAGTCCGTGGGCCTCACGCCTCTCGCTGCTCGAGGCTCCAGAGGAGAAAGGGCTTTCTTGGGGCGATTTCACAGGGGCCCTAAGGCGCCCTTATCGCCCCTGCCTGACTCCCGCCCGTGGCCCCCCCGCGCCCCACACTGGCTGCTCGGCCTCGGATTCCACAGTGAGAGATAAGGAAGCCCGAGCGCCTGAAATTCCTCGGGCTGGAGGGAGGGGAGCGGACACCAGGTTGGGGGGGGGGGGGTCGGGAGCACGGGGGCGCTCATAGCTGGGGCGGGGGTCACCGGGAGGAAGGAAACCGAAGCCAGTGAGGTTCTTCCTATGGGCCCAGGGTTCTCGTCTCCCCGGGATCTTTGTGGGGGCTCGTGAGGTGAGGGGGTGAGCTGGGATGCCGGCTGGCCCTGTCTGGAGATTGCCTGCCCCGTTTGGGGGAGCGGGATGCAAAGGGAGGGGCCGGACCGCTGTGTCCTTTACTCCTTTTCAGGAGTCACAGGGGTGTGGGTGCTTTAACAGTGGTTCTCAACCTTCTGGCCCTTTAAATACAGTTCCTCATGTTGTGACCCAACCATAACATTATTTTCGTGGCTACTTCATTACTGTCATGTTGCTACTGTGATGAATCGTCATGTAAATATCTGATCTGCAGGATGGTCTTAGGCGACCCCTGTGAAAGGGTCGTTCGACCGCCAAAGGGGTCGCGACCCACACGTTGAGAACCGCTGTTTTAGGACCTGTGTTATCCCAGGGAGAGAGAGACAGGTAGGCAGTGGAGAAGCAGGCGGGCTGCAGAGGCACGCAGACACACAGGGACACGTGCATTGCCATGGAGATGACCCTTCCTGACCCCTCTGGGCAGCTCAGTTTCCCTCCCAATGGGGAGCATATTTTCCAGAGGGAATTGTGAAGGTTGGCCCCAGAACTTGGCTTGTGGGCGTGCAGAAAACAGCCACTCGGAGAAGCTGCCTGGTCACCTACCTCCCTCTGTCCTCAGTTCCTAAAACAGCACCAAAATAGGCACCAAGGACATTGAGGAAAAGTCCCAGGCACTTCCTCGTGAATTGGCTGAGTTCTGTTGACCTTGGAGTTGGAAAAGTTCAAATGTAACCGGAACCTGTTTCTGCATAAAAACTCGTCAAATGGTATCACATGTCTGGGGCAGGGCCGAGGGCTTGTGTTAGTGACTGAGTCAGACTGGACACGGCCCCTGGCTGCCAGGAAAGAATGCCCCTTGCTCCTAACTCCCGGCTCTACGGAAAAACTGGCATTCCAGTCTGCGGGGACGCCGACTGCCTTGTGGGAGCCTCACACTTGTCTCACACTTGTCACAGTGACTTATCTGAGCTTGGCCTCCCATGCCTGGCCTTTGTCAATATCCATGGAACAAGTAGGAGAGAGAAGCAGGGCCTTTCTTGGAGACAGCAGCACTGGAGGGAGGGGAAAAAAGGTGGTTTCAAAACCAGGCGGGAGGCGAGGGGGGCAGGGGTCTGGGCTGTTGGGGAAAAGGCTGGAGAGTGGACATCGTGCTCACTATCCAGCTGCCCGGCCAAGCAGGAGTCTTGGCCCAGGTCTAGAACTTGTCTCCCAGTACACACCTCCCCTCCCTGCACCCCATGGCCCTGGAAAGGTTTCCAGTCCATAGACAGCTCAAGGGTATTTCTAATGTCCCCTGGGGTCAGAGATCCAACATATAAATAGTCCCACCAAACTGTAGGCCCAGCCTCCTAGGGAGTCCAGCCTCTGGAACTTCAGCCCTATAGGCAGGTGGGGCTAGCGTAGGTTAGGAAACTACCGTTGGCTGGATGTAATCACAGCTACCTCATTTCTGAGGGACACTCAGAAGTGTCCCCCTCATTTCTTGGAGGCCCTGGTCCAACCAAGTGAGCTCGGAGGAGCAGCAGAACCTGTGATGTTTGCTACAGACGACTTTGTAACACCTGTTTTGCTTAGGTCAGGCAGGTTGTCTAGGGCTTTCAGGTCAGGATTTCCCAAGGACCTTTTATGGCCTCAAATATCTGAAAGCCAGAAGGATGGGAGGCCTCCAGCTTCCGTGGCCAGGCCTGGTTCTCTCCAGGCCCAATTCTATCTTTATGAAGAGACATTTCCTTCCTGAGCCCCGAGTTTCCATTCTTTAAAATTAAAGTGACATTAAGAACTCTTTTAGGCCTTTCTGCCCCAACACTTGATGTCTCTGATTCTGACCCCTCAGAGCCAGTAAATGGGGAGTTCCCTGCCTGTGAGAGCCCCTAGCCTCATTCTGGCCCAGTCAGCAGGACAGTCACATCTTCCACCTTCTGAAGACACGGTACCTCCATCGCCCAGGATTCCTCCTGATCTGGCTGACATCTCTGGGTGGGGCCTAGAAAAAGGACAATGGGGCGAGGGAGCAGAGACTCCCAACCAGCCCTGGAGAGAGAACCGGGGAGGGTCACTCTCCCAGCTCAGTGCCTTGCCCAATTGCAGGTGGAAGCTGTGGAACCTGTCATTTTTCTCTGTAATTTAGCTGATTCTCTCCCTCTACTCCTCAGGGAAGAAATCCAGACCCAACAAAGGAGAAATCTCTCGATTCTGAGGAGAAAGGCAAAGGAAGTTGATGGTCAGGAAAGGATGGAGTTGGCCAGTGCCTTGGAACCATGGGAGGTTCCTCCCACGCTGTCTCGAGAGGATTTTTAAAGCTCTGAGCAAAGACAGCTGCATTCTTGCTTTCTTCTTCCCATCTTTTCTGGAGCAGCAATTCCTTCTGGGAGGCAGGACCCTTCCTGTTTGAAAGATGCACTTCCCTTCCTTCCTTCCCTCCTCTTCCCTTTTTCTGTTTCTTTATTCCATGAAACAGTTGTTGAATACCCACCGTATGCCTAGCACTGTGCTAGGGGCTGTAGAAACCACAAAAAGATCTAGGTTTGAAGACTGGGTGGGAAGGATTTAGTTGAGCAGAAGGAAAGAGGAAGGGCTTTCCAAGCATGGAGGACAAAAATGAGGGCTGAGAGTCCAGTAATGGATGTGTCATGTTAGTTAGGAGCAGGCCTGATTACAGTAGAACCTGACTAAGTGTTGGAAAGCAGAGAACCATGGCTGGAGCGGGAGTGTGAGTAGATCAGGGAGGGCCTTAAGTGCCCAGCCAAGGAGTAGAGACTCAATATAGTATATGGTGGGGGGACTGTAGCATCTGAGGAGGGGTGTGGTATGAGGGGTGAAGGAGAAGTGGGTTGAGGTGGTCATCAGATATGGAGCCATGAGGGTCTAGATCAGAGCACAATAGCTGGAGTAGAGAGGGAGAAAGAAGGGCCAAGAAGTGTTGATTGACTGGACCTGGGGGTTAGAAGGGGTGAGAGGAGTCCAGAATGGCCAGGGTTAGAGCGCTGGAGTTTGGGGGAGTGCTGGTGGTATCCACAAACCCACTGGAGGGAAAGCCAGGTTTTTTGGGTGGAGAGGATGAGTTTGGTTTTTTGGTTACAAAGAGATACAGCCTGTCAGTGGAGCCTTCTTGCAGTGAAAGATGTACACTGCGAGTGCCATTGAGCAGGCTGGGCTGCTGACAATGGAGGGAGAGCTAGTCCCCTGGTAGGGACAGCTGCAAGGAGTGAGTGGATGGGCTGGCCCCTGAGGTCTCCCGAAGAGCAGCGGGAGATGGTGGTCCTAGACTTCACTAGAGATATTTGTGTTAGGAAGGAGGAGGGAGAGGTAAAAGTTGGCTCAGATCTAGTGGGCTGGAGCTCTACTATGGGGCAGTCCTAGATGGGTCCTCCTCACCCGCCAGTGGCCTACACAGCCCCTAGCTAGTGCCCACCCTCAGCTGCCCCGCGGCAAAGGGATGATCAAGGCTCTAGGCATAATGGGCCTTGTGCTGGTCTGACTGAACTGGGTGCCTCCTGGCTCCTGCTGAATTAACTGCTTTGTTTTTTCCCCTCTTCACTGTCCCAGCTGGTTTGCCTTGTGTGGCCTTTTTAACCGAACTTTAACACATTAATGGGTGTTCTCCAAGCCACCTGAATCCTTCCCAGCCTATTAGGGGATTTCCAGGAATGGGGGCTTTTCTCCCTCAAAAGGCTGAGGGTTGAAGCAGGAGCTTCCCCCAGGCCGCTATACTGTGGGCTGGAGAAGCGTGCCAGCAGCTCTAAGCCCTTTCTTGGGGGCAGTGACTGAAGTGCCTGGGACACACCTTTCTCAAAGCGCAGCCCTAATGGGCTTTCTTTCTGCCTAAGCCCTAACCATTTCCCCGGACTCTGCTGCATTTAATGAGCTCTTGGTTTCAGATAGACTGGTGTCCGATGGTGAGGCCACTTGCTAACCGGAACAGGCCAACTGAGACAGCTGGTCCCTTTTAATAGAAAGGCCTCTGGGCCCTAGATGATGGCTGGTTAATACTTTGCAGACTGTTGGTTTTGCCTCCTCCTCTCCTTGCTTTTTTGGCCTAATGATTCCATTTGCTGTTTTTGCTTAGCTTATCAAGCAGCCGGTTGTCTCTCCCCAGCTCTGGAAGGTAAATGCACATTGCATTACATTTCTCTGACTGCCTTTTTTCTTGGGTATGGACACTGAGGGGCCCTTGGGTGACTGCTTGTGCACTACTAACCAGGCTGCATGGAATGAGGGGAGGGCTGGAGGGTGGGTGGTGTAGGATGTGAGAGGTACTCGCGTGAGCATGGGTCTCACAGGCCACACATGATGCTTGCATGGACCATTTGAAAGGGGTGCAGGGACTCAGAAGTAGGCATGGGTTCTGAGATGCCTGCACTATATCTCTGTGCACTTGGGAGAGGCATCATGGAACCAGAACAGGGAGCCACCAGTCATGTGACCCACATCTTCATCCTAGGTTTTCATGGTTTTTGTAACCACATATCTAGGTTTGACACCTCATTGTCTATCTTCTAACCATGGCTATTGCCTTATATATTTTTTTCCTTCAGTCACTTAAGGCCTCCTACCACCTCTCATTCTGAATTTCCCTTTCCTTTGGCCCCTCTCTACCCCTGCAGACGATGAACTCTGTGAGGTCAGGAGACACCATGTTAGTGTATTCCTGCGTTAGCTCGTTCTCTGAATCTGCTGCAGAGCCAGGGCAGGGCCTGAACCGGCCACAGATGGGGTTTGCCCATTGAAAGACTGTCTCCTGAGCTGGGGACAGCTCTTTACCCCTGACTATTATAATCAGAGTTGGGAGCATTTCTGGACTATTCTCACCACTTGGACCTCATCCCAGACTGGTAGACTCGGGGAGAGTTTGCTATAATTTCTTTAAACAGAGAAGGATTTCTAAGTAGCTAGCTGGTCTCAATAGCTAATAATGTCTACAGATGTGATTAGTACCTACCATGTAGGTTTCCTTTGACGGGGAGAACAGTGAGGAACCTGGTTCTGGATGGAAGAAAGGGTATTACAACTAGTTCAAAGTGGAGCGTGGTCACTGCTGAAAGAGACCATCATGGAAGTTCATTAAAAACAGGGTAAAATAACCATACTTAAGGTCAAAGTTAGGTTCCTTTGAACATTATGTAAACCACTGATTCTGGTATTCTCTAGAGCAGTGGTCGCCAACCAGTGGTCTGCGGACCACCGGTGGTCCGTGAGGTCTGAAAGATTGGCGACTGCTGCTCTAGAGAACACATGATTAGGCTGTGATAGCCGTATGAAGTCACAGAGTTGGAAGGACTTGGAGGTGTCAGGGTGGGAACAGACCACTTCCAGATGTGTGGACTTCCTGGCTTTCCAGAGGACTGGAAGCACACTGACTCCATCCCATGTCAGAGTGGTTAGGGAGATGGGGACAGAAAGCATGTGACCTTCAGTGGAACATGACAGTGTCTGCAGTTATTGTCTGACATGCATCCAGACCCACTCCCCTGGAGGGCCTGCCTCATCCAGGCATGCCCTTCAGCAGTTCCTATGATTTTCCAATTTAAACATATTTTTTATAATATAGCTTAGGACCTAGTGTGGAAAGTTTGAGATGTGTTTTTTCCCCTTCAAAAAAAGTAATAACAAAATGACTACCTGTTGTTGAATATTTAGCATGAGCGCTTGTCTCTGCAAATTTTCTTGAAGCTTGATTTCCATGTTTTCTTTCTTACCCAATAGTTGAAATTATTTTCTTAGACTTGCTCAAGCAGCTTTGTCCTAAGAGCCTAAGCTGAATATTACATCCAGGCTCATGTTCGTGAGTAAGGTAGGATTCAAACTAAGCAGGGAGGACATAATTAGGAATGTTTTGAATTAGTTGCAAAATCATAGAAATCTGATTGCTTTTGGCATGGCAGTTTCCTCTAGAAACTGTTGGTTGGGACTTAGTATTCCCCAAAGTCAGAAATTGCTGTTAGTACAAGAACAGCAAGAAACATTTTCAGATGTTATATTTCCTGAGTGTCAGGGAGTTGATAGTCTAGGTCCTGATGGACCCTCTGTTTCTGAGTGGATTAAAGGGAAAGGAAAAGACACTGACGGAGGAGTTGTAGGTGAGAATATAGCAGGGAGTGTCTAACTGTGACTGCACTCAAGTGTTCAGTTATGTGAGAGGCCAGGATCCACTTTCTTGGTAGTCTATGGACTACCAGGGGTGGACTCCTGTCCTCCCTGAAGGCCTGAGCATCTGCATTCCTGTAGAGATGCCATGGCCGCACCCATCAGTCTAGAAGTTTTACTTGATTTTAGATACTCTTCTTGGGATGCAGTCTTTCTCCTCAAACTCAAGTCCAGAATGATCTCCACGGAAAGGACATATAGAATGTGGAAGGTGTAGGGTTGTAGTTCTTGTTTGCTTGTTCCCACAGACTCTCACCCTGCCCGCTCCTGCTGGAGAGATCACAGGGAGACACACACTGCCTGTGGGTGACCACCCCCTCCTCCGAGGCACAGAGAAAGGCAGCTTTGAATGATTTGTCTTTTTCATCACAGTTCTTACTGCTTCTCTTCACTTTACCCCTCACAGTCCTCCCTGCTGCTCATAATAGGGTGTGTGAATTTGGATGGGGAGGAAGGCTGGGCACAGCTTGTGCACCATACAACCTGGCTATGTGGTTACGCTTCACGCCTTGAGTCTCTGCTGGCCCATGAAAAGGTCTGGCATGGTGGTTTGCTTCCTGTGCCCAGGAAAGAGAGGACTGTAAATGCTAAACAGTGTTGGTGAGTCTGTGCTGGACGCAGTGAGCCCACAAATGCCTCTGAATTCTGGGAGTTGGATTGTCACAGGGAACTAAAAGTCCTCTTTGTAGTTTGGCAATCCTGCTGGTTGGTCTTGGAGCTGCCAGCCATGTGTTCACTTGAGCATGTGGTCTCCAGGTATGGAACAGGGGGCCATGGCTGGCTTCCCACGACAGGTCCATAGCCCTGTTTAGGGTCAGAATTCATTTAAGTCTCTCTTTTCCAATACCCCTAGGAACCTGGGTCTAGACCCCTGGCATTGGCTGGCTTATATTTTGTCTGCTATGAGTCTGTGCTTGCAAATGCAGGCTTTTTTTTTTTTTCTCCTGAGACCAAGCTTTAGAATAGGCTCCTGAGCTCCTAGGACCTATGTATCCTTGAGAGTTGGCCAGCTTTTCCCTTTCTGGCATGAGTGGAGGCTCTGCTATGCTGGGGTCTCCCTCTCTGAGGCTGGGTCTATACATGCACGAGCTTCCACGGAGGCGAAAGGTGGAGGGTGAAGCAAGGCCCCTAATGAGGATGGGGTGGGACGCCAGGCTCTGGCATGCTCAGGAATCTGGCCTGTGTTCAGAAGGCTTCCTATTGTAATGGGTCTGGGTCAGGATTCCATTTAGCCCTTGGTCCCATGGCTGTCCCCACCTGACTGAGAGGCCTAGGCTTCCTTGAAGAAAGACTTAGTCAAGTGCTGGCCATGGCCCCAGGATGACAGATGGAAATGGTAAGATTTAAGCTGCTCTGGACAACGCCAGGCTGTGGGATATTGGGGGGAAGGCAGCTCTGAATAGTTCTTTGCCTTTCCTAGGAGCACCTTCTGCTCCATCATTGCTCAGCTAACAGAGGAGACCCAGCCAGTATTCGAGACCACTCTCAAGTCCCAAGCTGTGTCCAAGGACAGCGACGTCAGGTTCACCTGCGTCATCACAGGTAATGAGGCCATCCCCAGGCAGGGTCCAAGGGGGCTGTGGGGCGGACATGGAGGGGGATTGGCGTGTGCACAAAACTATGCAGGTTGACATTTGTTTTCTTAGTTTTCTCACCAGTTTGATCACCTTATGTCAGCTGGGGTCCCTTTCACCTCCCATTCTGGAGCCATATATACACTCTGCCCTTCTTCAAAACCCGTCTTCAATAAAGGTTCCTCACCTTCAAGCATATACATACACGACTGATGAATCTTAATTCTAAGGGAAGAGACAGTTCAGTTGAAAGAAGTTTTTGAAACCATCTCTCCCCCAAAATCCCTGTTTTACAGTTGAGTAGTTTGAGGCTTGGGCGTCCCAAGCCTAGAGACTAATGTACCATGATTCTGACTGCAGACCTTGGAGACAGACTGCCTGGCTTGGAATGCTGCTTGCCCCCTTTTCAGTTATGTGATACTGAGTAGGTTACATAACCTCTCACTGTCTCATCTGCAAAGTGGGGAATGATAATAGTATGAACTTTATAGGGTTATTATGAAACGAAACGCATTAATACCTGCAGAGCATTTGGAATAGTATCAGGCATACAGTAAGTACCATGTAAGTGTTCGAATAGAAGGCCATTGTTATTTGCATTTCACTGAGCTCCCTGGTAGAATTTGAAGCAACAGGTTGGTAAAATAGGAAGCAAAGTGATGTTCCTTAGAAGGGGAGGGTAGAGAAGTGAGAGTACTGGAAAGCTGGACCAGGCATTGCCCCTCCCCAGACCTCTCAATAGCGTCTCCCACTGTACCAAGCTGACCCACTTCAGGTCCTGCAGGACTCACCAATAGATGCCTACCCTTCCCAGCTGTGCAGGCAGCAGTTCAAGGGTTCTAGGTCAAGGTTCCCTCCACAAGCACGTATTTTATTATTTAATTTTTAAAATTTTTATTGTTAAAAGTATTACATATGTCCCGTTTTTTCTCCCATTGACCCCTTATAGCCTGTCCGCACCTCCCGCCCCAGGCCTTTATCCCCCTGTTGTCTGTGTCCATATGCATACAAGTTCTTTGGCTGACCTTTTCCCACCCACCTTTGCCTTCCCTCTGAGATTCTATAGTCTGTTTTGGCATGGCAGTTTCCTCTAGAAACTGTTGGTTGGGATTTAGTATTCCCCAAAGTCAGAAATTGCTGTTAGTACAAGAACAGTAAGAAACGTTTTCAGATGTTATATTTCCTTCTATGTCTCTGGATCTATTTTGTTCATTAGGTTGCACATATGAGTGCGATCATGTGATACTTGTCTTTCTCTGACTGGCTTATTTCACTTAGCATAATACTCTCCAGGTCCCTCCATGATTTCTCAAAGGGTAAGAGATCCTTCTTTTTTATTGTACAAGCACATACTTTATATCAAGGGCATTGGTAGTTTCCAGCTGTGATATGTCCTGATTCTGGGGGACGTGTCTGCTCTAGCCAGCTAAACCACTTCTCTGGGATTGGTTTCCCCTGGGCAGGTCTCACCCTTACCTAGAACCCTCTGAGCTCCAGTTTGAGAACACTGCCTATTCCAGGGGACACAGAGATGTGCCTGCTTCCCTTACCTTTGTACAGCATAACACATTTTGCAACGTTTATCTGTTTCCATAGTCATTGAATTCTTACAAAACCCAGTGAAGTAAGTGCTATTATTTTACACAGAAGGAAACTAGAATAGTTGAGGTGATTTGCCAGAGCCTACAAAGCTGGTAAGGAGGAGATAAGCTTTTGCTCTGCAGCTCCTGAAGCTGTTTGCTTATGCCTGCTTCTCCTGCCCTACTGTGGCACTAACTGTGGCTCTCTCACAACTCCAGGCTTTTGCATATGATATTTTCCCGATATAGAAAATCCTTAATCCTTCTTTTTGAAGAAAATTACATTTTATTTTATTTTACCAAAACAAAACAACACATGCACATTGTTTAATACTTCAAATTATACTAACAGGCATATTATCAAAATATAGTAGTTCACCCCTTCCACCAAACTTATCTTCTTAGAAGCAACTGTTTTCAGCTTTTAGCTTCTTCTTCTGGTGTGCATACATTTCCATAAGACTAAGTAATATGTGAACACTGCTGACTTCTGAGTCTTCAAGTTTAGATGCTATCTCATCTTCCTTTTATGGTAGATGGGGAATTAGCTCTCTTTACCGTAATTTTCTCTGCTCCCCCTTACTTATTTTCTCAATATAGTTATGATTTTTGTTTAAATCAATATTTACTGTTTGCCTTATTATGCCTATGCAATATTATTCATAATTAATGTTGTAGTATACTATGATTGTATTTCTTATTTTTCCTAAAGTTAGTACTTTCTTTAGTTTTTCACTTAATTAGTTTTTGGTACCTATTACTAATTTTTTTACACTTTTTAATAGCCTTTAAAAAATTGATTTTAGAGAGTATAGAAGGGTGGGGGGAGAGAGAGAGAGACAGACAGACAGACATTGATGTGGATCGGTTGCCTCCCACATGTGCCCCAACTGGGGATTGAACCCATACCTAGGTATGTGTCCTGACTGGGAATTGAACCGGCAACTGTCCAGTGCATGGGACAACGCTCCAACCAACTGAGCAACCCAGCCAGGCCCTAATAGCCTCTTAATATAATTTTCTGCTAAGTCATTGCCCTCAGTACTCTGTCAGCTACTTCCTTGGAGACATCTCTCTTGCAGATCTCTATCCTTCGGTCTGAACTGGTGGCCTCTGAGGTCTGATCCACTGGTGGCCTATTAGGCCTGGTCCACAGCTATTCTCCTGGGTCTTCCCTTTGCCTTTATCCTGGGTTGACTCAGTTTCCTGGGTCTCACATCTTCCTTTTTTATTTGACTTACTGTATGGCTTTATTGAACCACATCCTTCAGTAGTTTCAGCAGGTCCTAAAGATGGTACAATAGCAGGAGGCATTGTGATGACAGATCTCAACCTATCTTTCCTGTGATTCATTCTGCACCAATATGATTTAGTTGCTTTCTATGTCCGGTGCATGATTGACATCCTAGGATCTCACTTCACTGTCATCCTGTAGATTCCCTTTATTTCTCTCCTGTGAAGGATTTCCTGTGTTCCAGGGTTTTCTTTCTTGATTTACATTTTTGTTTTGGTAGCTTCCTAGGAGGAGTATATGGGAAGTAGATGTTAGACAACTTATATTTTAAAATGTCTTTTTCTTTACTTTACTCTTGATAGAGAGTTTGGCTGGGTATAGAAGCTGAAATTGAAAATAATTTCCCTTTAGGATTTTGACGAGATTTTTCCATTGCCTTCTTGCTCCTAATGTTGCTGTTTGGAGCAGGAGGAGAGTTTGGTTCCTAATCTTTTGCATGAGACCATTCCCCCCTCCCCCCCCGCAACCCCTACCCCCTATGGAAGCTTGTAAGAATGTTCTGCTATTTCATAATGATGTATCTTGATATGGGTCTCTTTTCATCCTGGGGCATGCTTGGGCACTTTCAACCTGGAAACTGAATGCCTTCAGTTCTGAGAAACTTGAGATTATGTTGATGTTGAGTCTTCCTCCTGTCATGTGGACATTTACTACCAAGGACTCATTCTCTTCTTTTCTGGACCTTTTTCCCCTTTCCATCTGCTTATCTTTCTGCTCTACTTTTGGGACATTTCCTCAGTATTATCTTTCAACTCTTCTAACGTTTTTTAATTTCTAAGATGTCTTTGTAAACCCTATTGACTGTAAATCCTTGTTTCCTGCATGGGCCCCAACCGGTGGCAGAGAGTAAACCCACAACTCCGGTATGTGCCCTTGCCTGGGAATCGAACCCAAGACCCTTCAGTGCACAGGCCATCGTTCTAACCACTAACCATTTCAGCCGTCCAGGGCTTAAATCCTTTTCTATAGCATCCTGTTCTTTTCATGAATGTAATATCTTCTCTTTATTCTCGGAGACTACTAATGATAGTTTTCTAAGAGTTTCCTTCTCCATGTATAGCTTGTGTTTCTTCCAGTTGGCTTTTTAAAAATTTGTTTGGGTCCATAATCATCTGTTTACAGGCTTTCCTTAGATATCTATGAGATGACTGGCCGGTAATGATTAAGAGTGGGAGACTAAAAAGCTGATTGGAAGTTCTTAGCAAGTAGGAGGGGCCTGAAAACTTGGGTCTTCTCTGTAGGGTGATTTGGGGGCCACTGTTGGGAACTGCCACTGTGTCTTTAGTCCTTTCCTCCTGGACCAGCAAGATTCCTCAGTGTGTAGTCTCCAGTATCTTGTCTAGAGGGTAAAAGTTTTATGGGAAACACACAGATTAAAGGGTTGGGTGGGCTCTCTGTATAAAGCACTTATTTTATATGTATGATTATTGTATTTTTTCCGTTTTCCACTGAATAGTCATGCCCTCCGTGGCTTATCCTCAGGGATAAGTTTTATCTTTCTAGTTATAAATCTCACCCTTGGCCATGGTGGGGAAGGAGCTGTCACCTAGCGGTACAGAGTGGATAAAGGGATCCAGAGATCTGATAGTTTTCCAAGTAACTTTTTACCTTTCCAGCTCCTCCTATAGCCCCAGTCTTAAAGGCACCTGTGGCCAGTTCTTATGCCCTGTGGGGCTTTTCTAGTGTAGGAAGGGTGATTGTCAGTTTTTCTCATGCTGGACTGGGTCAGGCGGCCTTGGGTCTGCTAAGCAGTTTCTCCTTGTCCATCTGCTTTCCAACTTCCAGTGTTGTTGCTCCTAATACTCTCCTTGCCTGTTCTCCCCTTACTTGTGGTTTTATATCGTTAAGGAAAAATCTCTGTAGTGCAGTCTTAGTGGTTTGGGGGAGAGTGAAAATAGATGATCTGCTTACTTGGCCTTTTTACCTAAAAGCCTACTACTTCTTTGCCTGGCAAATTCCTCCTCATCTTTTAAGGCCCAGCTCAAATGGTGATCTCCAGGGGGGCATCTTTAGTATTTGCATTTAAAGCTCTTGCTCTCTCCTCAATGGCACAGTTTGTTTATACATCTCTTTCTTCAACAAGACTGTGAGGTCTGTGAGGTTAGAGCACACACCTGACACATTGTGCCTCTTGGGAGCTGGCACAAAAAAGGTGCTCAGTATATATTTGCCCAATGACCATGCTGTGAACAATATCCGTATCTTTTCCACTTTCCATGTTGCCTATACATTTCAGTTGCAGCTTCGGTACCTTGGCAGTAGCACTTGTTGTGGGGGCCTCTGGCCACTTGAGAGGTGCAGGCCTCAGGGATGGCTTTCCCTTCTCTCCTTTTGTCCTTCTGTCCATTGTAGCCATGGACTCTGAGAGCAACGTAGAGAGCCCAACATGAGTCTGACTTACAGAATCTTGGGACACTTTATTGAACACTTCCAATGTCATCAAGGGAGTAAGCTTTTCCCTGCTTCAAGCCCAACCTAAAGGGGCAAACTTGTCTCCCCTCAGTCTCCTGAGACGGGCTAGGGTTTTCTGTGTAGGAGCCCCTACCGTGCTGAGATCTACAACACTATCAACAAGGTTGTAAGATTTCCAGGATTCTGTATCTCTAACCTCCATACCCTTGTCCATCATTGTACCTAACTCCCTCTTCCCCCTCCTCACCTCCACGCATACAAACTATCTCAGGTTACTTGGGTTTTATGCAGCAGATTAGGAAAGATTTCTCTGTGATCACCATAGTAAAACTGGAAATAAGCCATTTCCAATTAGCAATGAGAAAAGAGAAAATGTAGACTGTAGGAGAGGGGGAAGGGTGATGCAGAAAGATCAGAGAACAAAAGAAACAGGGTTAGAAATCAGCTTTCCAAGAGGCGGGGGAGGTAGAAGTGGGTAAAGGGGGGATACATGTTGATGGAAGGAAACTTGACTTGGGGTAGTGAACACACACTACAATATACAGATGAATTGTATACCTGAAACCTATATAATTTTATTACCCTATGTCACCTCAATAAATTCAATTAAAAAAATATTGGCTGTCCACATATTGAAAAGGTGGGTGGTGGTGGATGGGTGGATGGCTGAGATTGGTCTGTGTGTGAGACTGGCATGGTAATCCTGGCTCGTTTCCATGGAGACAGTAATCACAGTTGCCTCTCTTCCTCCACCCCGCTGGTAGCATTTTTTATACTAGGCTGTGATGAGTCAGCCCCTGCCAGGAGCAGGTGATGCTTTCCTGGTGGGTCAGAACCTAGTCCAGGTGAGAGAGAGGCGGCTGTGCTGGTTCCATGTGGGCTGACCTGTGAGGGATGCCCTTGGAGGCTCAGAGAGGAAAAGTTTTACCCTGAGATTCTTTGTGAGAGTTAACACGTAGGAGGATAGCGGACCTTGACTGGTCCTTTTGCCTGCTATCTCCCCCGGGAGCCCCTCAAGCCAGAATGCTACTGCCTTCCCTGAGGCTGTCTAGCCCATTGCTGGCTAGCATGGTGGCCTCCTTCCCCACTCTCCTCAACACTGTTATAGATTCAATGTTGGGGTGTGTGTGAATGTGTGTGCACATATGTTGGGGCAAGAGGAAGAGGAAATACTAGCAGCAGGCTAGATGGATCGAGGGACTGAGCCTTTAGACAGAACCAAGTTCCTGAAGAAACTTATTAGAGATGTCAGTCTAAATAATGACTACTGGTGCAGACACTTGCACATTGGTCCCAGAACCACCAGTAGAGAGATCGTTAGAAAAGGAGAAAGGAAACCAGGGCTTTGCCATGGGCCAGCCATGTGACCCTGCGTAAGTTTCTTAGTTTTTTCTGACTCATCTTCTTCTTCTTTTTTTTTTTTTTTTTTTTTGCATAAAATAGGGATTAAAACACCCGCCCTGTTTTATGGAAGAGAGGGATTTGAATTTTGGCTCTTTTACTTAGCAGCTGGATGAATTTGGGTAGGAGCCATCATTTCATGGGCCTTGATTTTCTCTTCCTCAAATTGGGAATTAACATTCTTCACAGGATTTTTGTGAGGATTAGATGAGATAATACATGAAAAATGTTCAGCTCAGTGCTTGACTCAAAGTAAGTCATGAGTAAACATTAGCAATTGTTTTCACAAGATTGTCCTGAGGGCCAAATGAAACTCTGTACTTGAAAGCTCTTTGAAAACTTGAGATTTACATTCATTATGACTCTTGAATCTGAGCTTCTCCAAACGGAATGGTTGGGAGGAGGCTGCAAGTTCCAAGTTGGGTTCCAGACTCGGGTCTGCTGGTTGTGAAGCAGAAGTCACAGGGTGTGACAGGAAAAGGGAAGGCCACCGGCTCCAGTGCCTCTGTGGGCACACACTTCGGCATGCACGTGTGTGCAGCAGGGAGGGAGGGATCTCTCCTGCTTTTGTCTGTTTTAGAATACAGTTCATATTATCCAGGGGATAAGCCATGTTTTCTCCCCAATTAAAATTGTTTCCAAAACTCACGGTTGCCATGGAGCTCTAAGCTGTCAGGTTGGTCCCACTTTGTAAAGAGGCACAGTGGGCGGCATGGGGGCTTTGGCCCCAGCCTTGAGGCTGTGGAGTTCAATCAGTGTCCACCTTCTTTCCCCATCCCTGCCCCCTTGCTCCAGCCTGGATGGACTCAGATGCCCTGATGCCGAGGCCCTACTGGTCAGGTCATGGGGCAGGGCCCTTGTAGGGATGAGATCATCCCACAGGATGGTGAGGGCACCCGTGCTGGTCCTGGCCATATGCATAGTGATGTAACCAGCGGCTTTAGCTCACAGTGGAAACATGGGGTTCACTTTACAGTCAGGGCTGCCCAGAGTTTGTTCCTGGCCGACCTGGCTGCAGCCTTGCCTCTCTTGTTCCCAGCTTCTGTACACAGTTCCAGGGTGCCCTGTGCTTCCACCACTCTACTCTCCCCCCACCCCTACTCTACTGTTGTGTTCCTTTGTCAGGCATGCCCTTCCCGTCACCTCTGGTTTGTTTGTTCACTCATTCTCTTACTTATATACTCACTTATCCAGCAGGTTTGATGAAGTGACTGCTGTGTACCAGGCACTGTCTTAGTTGGAGGGGATATAGCAGTAAGGAAGACACGATTCCTGTCCACATGGGACAAAGTCAAGGAGGGGAGGAAGACAAGGAAATAGCCAATGACAGTGCTGTGAAGGGCAAGTAAAGAGGTGGGATCCAGTGTGGACGGCCCACATTTTCTGGCCTACCCTTCAGAGCTAGTTCAAAAGCCACTCCTACCATAAAGCTGTTCTTATTCCCCAGCCAGGAGTGCTTGCTCCCTTCTCTGCACCCTGAACACTTAATGCATTGCTTCATTCATTCATCTATAAATATTTAATGAGCGATCCATACCAGGCACTATTCTAGAAACTGGTGACACAACAGTGAATAACATAAGTCATGCAGCTGATATTTCCATGGGCAACCTGGAGAGGATGGATGTAAACTAACAAAGTCATAGTGTATAATATGTCAGGTAGCCATGCATTCTGTGAAGGAAGATTAAACGGTAAGAGGATTAAGAAGTGCAGGGAGAGGCTTCTCTGAGGAAGTGATGTGAGGACAGACAAGGACTTGCAGTGTGATGTTCACATGGTGTGTGAGAAGGGAGCCTGCAGCATCATGGGCTGGAGTGCATTGGGCAAGACCAAGTGGTAGGAGGTGAGGTCAGTGTGCTAATGGGCCCCAGATCAGGAGGCCTTAATGAAATGGGAGCTATTGGGGTGTTTTGAGCAGACGGGCTTCATGGCCTGACGAGAGAGGAAGGGAGAAAGAGAGCGATAGAAACATCAGTGATGAAAAAGAATTATTGATTCGCTGCCTCCTGCAGGCTCCCTTCTGGGGATCGAACCTGCAACCTGGGCATGGGCTCTTGACCGGAATTGAACCAGGGACCCTTCAATCCACAGGTGGATGCTCTATCCACTGAGCCAAACCAGCTAGGGCCTGACTTTGTTTAAAAAGGCTCCCTCTGGTTGCTGTGCTGAGAATGGGTTGAAGAGACCCAGGGAGGGAGTAGTGAGACCAGAGAGGAGGTTATTGCAGAAATTGAGGTGTGAGATGATGGTGATAGACCAGATCGATGGTGAGAATGGCAAGAAGTAATCAATTCTGGTTATTCTGAAGGGAGGACTCTTAGGTTTGTCTGATGGAGTCGACATGAGAAAAGGAAGGAATAAAGGATTACCTCTAGGCTTTGCCCTGAGCCAAAATAGAAGGGTAGAGTTGCCATTTACTGAGCTGTGTGGGACCTGGCTTGGGAGAGAGAATAAGGAGCTTGGATATCAGGTGAGGAACAAGAACTAGGAGTTCAGGGGAGAGGTCTGGGCTACACATAGAAATATCGGAGTCATGAACCTATAGATATTTAAAGGCCACAGGATGGGATTAGATCCCCTAAATTATTTGGAGAAAGAATGGAAAATGGTTCTGAGGCCTGAGCCCTAGGACATCTCACATTTATAGGCCTAGGTGGTGAGGATGAAAGAGATTAGGAAAATCGGCCAGTGAAGCAGGAAGAGCCCTCGGAAGGACCAGGTGAGGAGAAGGTTTCAGAAGGGGTGGGTCAGTGCTGATAGATTGGGTAGATAAGGCATAAGAATTAGCAGTGGATTTGGCACTGTTTGAGTCACAGGTGACCTGGACAAGAGCAATTCTGGTGCAGTGGTGGGTACAAAAGCCAGATTGGAGGAGAGAATGGAAGATCAAGTACAGACAAGTCTTTCTAAGTTTTTTTCTGTACAGGAGAGAACAGAGAAACAGGGGCAGAAGAAGATTGGGGTCAAATGAAGTTCCTTTTCAGAAGGGAGACAGTGCAGCAGGCTGTGTGCTGATAGCAATGATATAATAGAGAGGAAAAGTTTGGTGATACAGGAGAGAACAGAACAATTGTTGGAGAGATGTCCCTGATGAGACAGGAAGTGGGATCCAGTATGGGCAGCGTTAGCAAGGCGAGTGGGCAATTTATCCATAGACAGTAGGGCAGGGAGAGCAGGTGTGTAAGGACCTGTCTTATCTTGTTTTGCTGTGCAGTAGGTTCCCTGAGAGCAGATACCCTGTCCGTCTTGCTTCTCTGTCTTCATAACCCTCACTTGGCAGTCAGCACATAATATATATATTTGAGGGGGTTGTACATTAGGAGTCTTTGTTTTCTAGTAAGTATTGCAAATCTATTGTAGTTAGCTGAATTCATTGGTAAGGCTAGCCAGATTTTTTTATGAAATTGACTGGAGGGCGGCCGTGCCCAGGTAAGGAATGGAGTCAGTATTTGGAAGGATGTTGGGACTCTTTCTCTGGCTCCGAGCTCTTATTCTATCCTGAACATTGAATTCATTTTTCCATCTCACTACAGACCAGTGTAGTCTGCTTCTCAGTCCATGGGGCAGAGCATGGTTGTACCCCTTTGAAGTTATATTTCCAGACAACAAGGGAAGGCTGTCTCTTGGTCCTAACTCCCAAATCCTAGGTCAGTGATTGGGATTAGATTAGCTGACTGGGTGTCTGTTCGTGGACCAGTCAGCTATGTGACTAATAGTTAGAATCTCTCCGTGTGGGTAGACCTGGAAGTCCCCAGAGAGGAGGGGCTGGGAGGACACTTCAGCCAGCCTCACAGCAGTAGGGTAGGTAGGTGTGGATGGTTTGGTGGTGGAAGGGTGAATGGATGGGTGTTTCAGCCATGTCATCAAATAATTGCTCAGGAACCTGGAATGCAAGAAAGAGGGCTCTTGGCAGTGGTGCTGGTGTTGAGGTGTTGGGGGAGATTTCTGAGGATAGAGCCGTCATTACAGTTGAGGATGTGAACAGGCCACTGAAGAAAGGAAGCTTATTACTATCAGCCAAGGCTTTCTAGAAACTTCTTCCTTCTCTTCTTACCAGGAAGCTAGGAAGTTTCTCCTCCGTATTTGCCTTCCAGATGCTGAAGAGGAGCAGTTTTCGTCTTTGACAGGGCCTAGATTCTAAAAATACGCTCAACCATATGATAGCCCTGTTCTGCCAGCAAGCCTGGGGCAAGCGTGCCAGTCCAGTCTCTTCAGGTGGTTTGGGGGAGCCATGACATCCTGTTCTCTCATCTCACTCTTTTGAAATTGGTCTTCCTGCAGCCCAATCTCCTGTTTCCTTCTTAGGATACCCAGAGCCAGAGGTGACCTGGTACAAGGATGACACAGAGCTGGACCGCTTCTGTGGCTTGCCAAAATATGAGATCACGCATCAGGGCAAACGCCACACACTGCAGCTCTACAGGTAAGGGAGCAGGGCTTGCTCTGACTCTGTCCTGCTGAGGGTTCTGTGGCCCAAGCCTGCCCTCAGCAATAGAGTCAGCTGGATGAAGATGTCCAGGCAGGCTGTCGGCCTGGAGCTGGGGTTGTGTTGTTGAGTTGAACCACCTGGTGAACTGTGTCTGCCTGCCAGTGTCTGGAATCTCCTAAGGCCAGGGTGGGAGTATTTGTGACAGCCAACGAGCTGAGTGCAACAAGAGGAGGTCCTGACCCATGGAAACATTTTCCATGAGGTCTGCGGCCAAAAAAAGCTCCTGTGTCATCCTTCACAAGGGGCTGTGTGGGTCACCTGCTTCTGAAGGGAACTCTCCTGTGCCCCAAGTCTAATCCCCCTGGAACAGCATGATCTTGATCAGCTTCCATCCTCTTGCTGGCCTTAGTTTCCTCAACTATACTGAAGAGTGATGGGCGTGGCACTCAGAGCAGGACTTTTAGGGACTGGGGTAGCTTGCTCAACTCTGAGCGGCTCTGGCTGTGGGGAGTGGGGGCCTCTCACATCCCGGAAGGAAGGGTTGGCATCTAATGCTTCTGCCTCCAGGTGTCAAGAAGAAGATGCTGCCATCTACCAGGCCTCTGCCCGGAACACCAAGGGCATCGTGTCCTGCTCGGGGGTTCTGGAGGTGGGCACCATGACCGAGTACAAGATCCACCAGCGCTGGTTCGCCAAGCTGAAGTGCAAGGCCGAGGCAAAGATGCGTGAGATTGAGCAGAGCTGGAAGCGCGGGAAGGAGGTGGCGGGAGAGGCCGATACTCTGCGCAAGCTCAGCCCCGACCGCTTCCAGCGAAAGCGGCGGCTGAGTGGGGCTGAGATGCCAGTCCCCTCCGCCCCCACCAGGGAGGCTGAGGACAGGACCTCAGCAGCTTGGCAGGAACGGGAGGCTGAGCCTGGTCAGCAACCAGGTTTATGCCTGATCAACAGTTTTGCCCCTGGAGAGGTGACCACCAATGGAGATGCTGTCCCGGAGAATGGGGAGGACGGGGATCATGGCCTATTGACATACATCTGTGAGGCCATGGAGCTGGGGCCTCAGAGAGCCCCCCAAAAGGAGTCAGGGGCCAAGAAGAAAAAGAAAGTTGAGGAAACTAAGCCAGGCCTACGGAAGCCAGAGTTAGAGAAGGCAGCTCGAGGTCACCGCTCTGAAAACTGCGTCCCTAGTTCAGACAAGCCTGACTCCTGTGGGACACGGGGGCCCATGGACGCAGAGCAAATTCAGACCTGGTCCAGAGGCAGGGCTGCACGGGGGCCTGGGTCCTCAGGAGTAGAAAGCACCAGGAAGCCAGCCTCTGCCATGGGCTCTCCAGCCCAGGCCCAGAATGTCCCAGCCCCTGTCCCAGGCCCAGACCAGGAAGTATATTTCTCCCTGAAGGACATGTATCTGGAGAGCACCCAGGCAGCCAGGCCTCAGGGGGAAGAAGGGTACCACACACAAAGTGGCAGGGAATCTAGAGAGATACCCTCAGGGAAGGTGCCCAGCGAGGCAAAAAGTGAGAAGGGGCCTCCAGCCCCTGACCAGCCGATACCCTCAGCCCCTCAGCCAACTAGGCCTTTCAACAGGAAGAGATTTGCCCCTCCGAAGCCCAAAGGGGAGCCCACCACCAACAGCAAGCCTGATTCGTCCCTGAATCAAGCTCCAGAACCCGGAGCCCAGAGCTTAGGAAACGCTCCACCTCAGGCTTCTGCCCAGGTGCCTACACCTCCTGCCCGGCGGAGTCACAGCACAAGGGACAGCCCCTTGCAGGGACAAGCAGGCCGTAGGACTCCAGGAGAGGTAAGTGTGGGTGCTGGGTGCCTGGGGGTCGCTCTGGGAAGCTGACTTCATGGAAACTCTTGCTACAACAGCTCGGCAGCCAGTGAGCAGTGGGATATTTATAGAAGGGGTGGGGTAGGGATGGAGTGCCAGTCTGGAGCAGGGGACCTTGCCCCAGCCAGTCTCCAGATGCCAGGCATGTGGGCAGCACAGCCTGACAGTGTGGGAGTTCACAGCCAAGGGGCCTGTGCCCCAGAGGGAGGCGGAGGAAGACGATATTTTTTTGTTGAGGAAAAAGTCAGTGGAGAGTTTTCTGTGGGCTTTTCCTTAGAGAACAGTTTCCTGGGGGAGACAGGAGCAGGAGTGTGCTGCAGTGTGCAGTGGGGTCTTGACCTGGATGCTCATTAGAAGATTTAAAAAAGATCAGAGTTCCAGGAAATTCTGATTTAATGTGGGTTTTTATCTAAGATTTTGGAGACGGGTGTACCTGTGTACAAATCACACCTTAACATTGTGTGATCTTGGGCAAGTTGTAACATCATCATCATCATCATAAGACATACTTCATAAGGCTGTTGCAAGAATTAGAGTGCTTAGCACAGGGCTTGGTACATATTAAGAACTAAGTAAATGACAGGAGGTATAAGATAGTACTCTAGTGGAAGACAGGTGGACTGCTTTACCTGGGAACAGGAGTGTCGTTGTTTTCTGGGGATCAGGTAGCCAACAGAGAAAAGGTGATGTGTTTTTGTTTTGTTTTGTTTTGTTTTGTTTTAAAAGGTGATGTTTTGTGTGGAGACGGGCAGATAATTGACAACATTAAGGCACTTGATGGGAGTGGGACAACATTAAGGAGTTTGATGGGGGTGGGGAAAGAGGGTGGGAAGGCTGGGATTGAGAGGATGGACAGAAAGGAGTTTGTCCTGTGTGATCACTGCTTCATGTTTCAGGGGGCAGAGGGCAGGCAGTATTTCACAGGAGTTTAGGGAGGCAGTGTTTTATAGTGGGGCAGAAAGAAGGCAGTATTTCTTATGAGTGGCAGAAAAAAAAGTGTTTCAAGAGTAGGGGTAGTGTGGATAAGAGATGGGATACACATACTGAGAAATTATTGGTTGTTTATCTGAAATACAAATTTAACCTGGTGTCTTGTGTTTCGTTTTGCTAAATCTGGCAACCTTAAGTGGAAACAGCATTTTGGCGGAAACTAAGATGAGACTGTTTCTTGGGATGGAGGGAGCAGAGCCTGGGCCCCAGGAAACAGGAGGAGCTTCTGGAATCAGGGCTTACAGGGGTTGGGCAGAGGACAGATGGCTTCTTGGAACTGGGAGGGAATCACGTGCGTGCGGTCCAAGCTGCTACAGCACCTCAGGGAGGGCAAGGGGAAAGGGGTGCTTCATGGAGAGCAGAGAGGGGCTGCCTTTCCCATGGAGAGAACTTTTATGGGGGAAGGAGGGAGAGATCAGTTTCAAGGGTGAACAGGGGAAATGATTTTCTTTCAGTGGATGCTGAAGTTAGTCTGTGTGGACAGTTGTTCAGAGGGCGCTAGAGTACAGTGAACCTCAAACCAGTCTGTTTAGAATCTGTTTATGACCCTCATGCTTGGTCTCAGGAGATTTTAGCAGCTGGTTTGGTGAGTTCTAATGGCCCAGATGGGGCTGCCTCACGTACTTGACAGCCCACAGGCTGGACAGCAGGGCTTTCCTGTAGGGATGGCCCTCATAGGGCCCTAGGGATTTCATTTGGGAAGTGACAGGCTGGCACCCAGGTCTGGGAGTGAATCTGGCTCCTCCACCCACAGGGGTGGGGAGCACCATAGCCAGGATCCTGGCAGGGTCCTCCTTGCCTCTCAAAGGTGAGAGGAGAGGGTTCAGGCCATGTGAGCAGAGGAGAGGCTGGCTGCAGTGGTTCTGCTGTTCTTGCAAAAAGTGTGTGTGGCTTTTAGTTTTTTATACTTAAAAAATGTGAAAAATGCATTTAACATCTGTGTAAATTTTGAAGCTGTTGCTTTTTAGTGGCTGAAGTTGACTGGTTTTTCATATTTTTATAGTACCAAATCTTTTTAAAAAACACATTATATGTTGGATTATGAAAGAAACACATGGTAATAGTAGAAAATATGGGGCGAAGCCCTAAAAATTCACCTGTAATTCTACCATACAGAGACATCTTGGTATATCTACAAGTCTTTTTGCATATGTAGTTTATTAGTTTTTAAATTTAATTTGTGCTGTTATTCTGGGCATGGCACTCTACTTCTCATTATTTCATGAGTATTTTCTCATGGTTCCTAAAAATTAGTTGAAAAACTTCATTTTTAATGGTTGTATACGATGCCACAGTATGTATATTTTAACCATTTCCTCCATAGTGTTTATGCTTTCCTTCCCTATGTGAAGGTTAGTTAAATACTAATCTTTATTAAGAAAAATTTTATTGCTTGAATTATTTCATTTGATTTTTAAATTAATCTGGAATTGATTTGCGTGTATAGAAAAGCATCAGTCTCTAGATCAATTTTTGGTTAAGTGGGTAATTTCTGCAATTATCGTTTGTTAATATTCAACCCTTACCTATTAGTTTGTGATTCTTTATATAATAATTTTTATAAACATTAAAGTCTGTATATACACATCTGTCATAATCCATTCTGTTTGTTGGTTCTTACAACAGAATGATCTTGTTTTAATTATTATAGTTTCAATTTCTGGCAGAGAAACCCTCTTATACTTGTTTAAAAAACTTTTCTTAGCTCTTCTCTCTTGTTTATTCCTCTAGAAAAACTTTAGAATCATTGTTTGAAATTGTCCAAACTCCCATATATCATTGTTTGTTTTGTTTTTACCTTGTATCTTTATATTCACCATTATAAAAACCCCCACATTTTTTTAAAAAAGTGATGAATTGCTCTAAGAAAGTAAGCCTATAAGAAGGAAAAAAAAAAGTGATGAATTTTTAACAAGGTCAAAAGCCTATTAAATACTTTCCTGGAAAACTAAAGTCAGATTTGCATTTTGGATGGTCTCTTAGTAAAACTTGCTAAATAATATATTTTTAAACAGCTTTATTGAGGTATAATTTATATACCATAACATTTACCTCTTCAAAGTATATAATTCAGTGTATACAATTCAGAGTTGTGCAGCCATTGCCACAATCCAGTTTTAGAACATTTCCATCGTTATAAAAAGATCCCTGTTCTTTTTTGCTGTTAATCCTTGTTCCCACTCCCAGACCCAGGCACCAATTTATCTGCTTTCTGTCTCTATACCATTGGCATTTTGATTGGGATTGCGTTAAATATAAGAATTAATTTGGAAAAAATCTATATATTAATATTTATCTTTTTCATTTGGGAGCATGGTAGTTATTTCAATTATTCAAACCTTCTTATATCTTTTTAAGTTCTGTTGTCTGCTTCATATGGGTCCAGCATGTCTCTGGCTAGGGTTAAGTACCTTAAGGGTCTCTGCTTCTGGAATATGATACCAACTGTTCCTCCCTCCTGCAGTCTGTCTTGACTTCCTTTCCTGAAAATAAGGGTTATCTCTGGCAACTCAAGTTAGGCTTCCATCTTGGATATGGATGAGGAGCAGATGCCAGAACAGAGGCCTCTTGAGTTGTTAAGACTGTCCAGAGACCCTCCCTCCAGCCCGGCCATGCTGTTCAGACAGCTCTCTCCCTGGGCAGAAGCAACCTTGCCTGCAGGTATTTGGTGAATGGGAACTGGCCATTAGTGTTCTCAAAGGCTGCTTTTTAGTGCTCTCGCATGGTACCTTCTCTGAGACTGCCTCAGTTCTCTGGAGCTGAGGTACAGCAGTGTGGGGACACCTTACCTCAGAGGGACAGTATAGCTCTGCTGAAAGCCTTGAGACCTAAGTGTTTCTTCTTTAAAAAAAATTATTCTCAATTACAGTTGACATTCAATTTATTTTATCCTAGTTTCAGGTATACAACATAATGGTTAGACAATTATATAATTTATGAAGTGATTCCCCCCAATAATTCAAGTACTCACTCACCTAGCGCCATATCCACCTGGCATCATACCAGTGTCTCTTTTTTTATTTTAATTTTTAAAAATTTATTGATTTTTAGAGAGAGAGAGAGAGAGAAACACTGATTGATTTATTATTCCACTTATTTATGCATTCATTGGTTGATTCTTGTATGTGCTCAGACCAGGGATTGAATCCACAACCTTGGCATATCAGGACAATGCTCTAAACAACTGAGCTACCAGCCAGAGCTAGAGTGTCTCCTTTTAAAAGTGTGTATATATATATATATATATATATATATATATATATATATACACACATACATATATATTTATTGATTGATTGATTTCAGAGAGGAAGGGAGAGAGAGAAAGAGATAGAAGTATTAATGATGAGAGAGAATCATCAATTGGCTGCCTCCTGCACGTCTCTATTGGGGATGGAGCCTGCAACTCAGACCGTGACTTCCTGGCTCATAGGTCAACACTCCATCACTGAGCTCCATCAGCCAGGTGAGACTGTCTCTTGAAAAACCCTGTAAGTTCCGAGGATAATGATCCCAAAATGTGGACACTCCCCTCCCATAATAAGGGCACTTTAGTTTTAGAGAATACGTGAATATAAGTATTTTATGAGAGCATTGAAGGGAGTAGAGGTTGAGGAGAGACATGATTCTTGCCTTAAGGGATTATCCAACCAATCAAGGGGACTAGACTTATACCAGATCAAAGTCAGAGGATATGGACAAAATGCATTGTTTAATTATTTGATAACTTGGATAAGCAAATGGCAACACACAGATTGGGGAAGAAGACCAGAATTCAAAGTACTACTTAGCTAGTAATGTACGCTGTTTTTATTTTTTAAATTGATTTTTAGAGATAGAGGAAGGGAGAGGGAGAGAGAGAGAGAAACAACAGTGTGAGAGCAAAACATCTATCAGCTGCCACCTGCATGCCCCCTACCTGGGATTTAAGCCTGTAACTCAGGCATGTACCCTGCCTGGGAATCGAACCAGCAACCTTTCAGTGCATGGGATGATGCCCAACCAACTGAGCCACACTGGCCAGAGCAGTGCTTACCTTTTTAATTTTTTTTTTTACTCTAGTATTTCCTGGCCTGGTCTTAATATAATTAAAAATTCAGAAGTAAGCATAAACTTGGACAGAGAGAGCTTCAGGAGCCCTCTAGATCAACGGTCACTAACCTTTCGGGCCTCACGGACCACCAGTGGTCCGTGGACCACCGGTTGGTGACCGCTGCTCTAGGTCAGGCTTGAGGACTAGGAAAAGGATCTCCTGTTAGTGGTTGTAGTGGCAGCAGAGGCCATAGGTGTCTAAATTTTATGAGAGGCAATATTTCCCCTCCTTCAGAGGAGCTCTGGTCCCAAGAGGGTGGGATGAACCCCTGTTTTTGTTTTTGTTTGTTTGTTTGTTTTTAGTCCTGGGTCTCTTCCTTGGCCCAAGAATCAGGCTCATGTAAGGAAGTATGTGACAGAGAGGGGTAAATGAAGACCCTGTTATGTGACAGAAAGTACAGGGGAGATCCTGGAGAGGGGGAAGTTCGGGAAAATGACTTCATAAGCTGTTTATAAAGTCCTGGACTTATTCCCAAGCTGTTCACGCATGGATCTGGTTCTGAACAGCGAATCAAAAATGTTGAGACTGGAACTAAGAGACCATCGTTCAAATCCCAGACCGGCCACTGGATGGCATACAGAGAGGACAGCACAGCAGAGGCTTTGAAAACAGAACTTGCATTGCAACTACAACCTCAGAGGCCGAAAGGAACTTATATTCTGACACAACCAAGTACATTTGCCATGGGTACATGGGGTAGGAAGCCACTAATTTTTTGGGGGGAAAGGGGAGAAGAGGAGTGAACTCATAAGTCTTCATAGAAGAAAAAAACTTGAATGAGGTCTTCAAGGAAGTGAAGAAGTCCTCCAGGTGAGCAAGGAAAAGGTTGAGACTGTCCAGTAGAGGAAAAACCAAAGCGTTTATAAAATAGCACTAACTTACTGTAATTGGTACAGTAAGTTTGTGTTGGGTGGAGGAACCAAAGAGGTGAACTTGGAGAGATATACCTGCTGGGACCCTTGCTGATGGAAAGGCTTTGATGATCATAGAAGGGTTCATTTACTTATTTTCATTTTAATTTAATTTCATTGAGTATCTGTCATGCATGTGGTATAAAACTCAAAAAGTATAAAAGGTATTGGAGCCCTGACCAGTTTGGCTCAGTGGCTAGAGCGTCAGCTTGTGGACTGAAGAGTCCCAGGTTCGATTCCGGTCAAGGGCATGTACCTTGGTTGTGGGTACATCCCCAGTAGGGGGTGTGCAGTAGGCAGCTGATCGATGTTTCTCTCTCATCGATGTTTCTAACTCTCTATCTCCCTCCCTTCCTATCTGTAAAAAAATCAATAATATATATATATTTTTTAAAAAGGTATTGGAGAATATTAAATCTTCCCTCCTTCCTTATCCCCACCACCCACTTCCTCTTCCTGAAGTCAGTCTCCATTATTGGTATCTTGAGCATTCTTCCAGAGCTATTTTCTGTGCATTTACATATATGTGTGTGTATCTGTGTATTTTCTACATAAAGGTGGTATATGATACTTTCTCGCTCATACCTTGCTTTAAAATTTTTTTATTGATTTCAGAGAGGAAGGAAGAGGTGGGGGGGGAGAGAGAAACATTAATAAGAGAGAATCATTGATTGGCTGCCTCCTGCATACCCCCTACTGGGGATCAAGCCCACAACCCGGGCATGTGCCCTGACAGGGAATCGAAGCGTGACCTCCTGGTTCATAGGTCGATGCTCAATCACTGAGCCATGCTAGCCGGGCCGAACCTTGCTTCTTTTTTATTTGTATGTTTATTTTATTTATTTGGAATGGGTTGTACTATAATTCATTGGATCAGTCCTGTGTTGATGGAATTTAGGTAATTTCTAATCTTTGGCTATTGTAAACTGCGCTGCAATGAATATTGGCAGTAGAGACAGAGAGGGAACAGACGTTGAGAAACTGAGGAAGTGGGTTCAGTTGCACTCAGGAACTGATCAACTAGGGCAGTGGTTGGCAAACTGCGGCTTGCAAGCCACATGCGGCTCTTTGGCCCCTTGAGTGTGGCTCTTCCACAAAATACCACGTGCGGGCGCGCATGTACAGTGCGATTGAAATTTTGTGGCCCATGCACAGAAGTCGGTATTTTGTGGAAGAGCCACACTCAAGGGGCCAAAGAGCCGCATGTGGCTCGCGAGCCACAGTTTGCCGACCACTGAGCTAGGGTGAGAGAAGTGAAGGTAGCTTTAGCCAAAAGTTCTCTTTTCATGAGCCTTGTGTGCAAAGTCAGAATTTTCTTTGTAAATTATAGACTTCATGTCCATATTAATATATCCTAATCCTAGAATATCAGAAATTAAAAGAAGTTTCTAATATATTACTAATTGCTATTTGTTGGCTCCAAGGTATTTTTGTCTGTTAATATCTTACTGATTATAAGAGAAGTTGGAGGAGTGTTTTTATTAAAATTCTTTGCTTAGTCAGACTTAACATTTGATGGCTCCTGATATTTACCAAACTCTTCTATTTTTCTCTACTCATATTCATTCAAAATTCTATATTCAGTAAAGTAACTGTATATTTCCTAATTAATTTATATTTTCATTATATATTTAAAAAATTATTATATGATCTGTTTCCTTTGGTGTTGTGTGTGGTTCTTCTGATACTTAGAAGTGTTTGTGTATAGTAATTTATAATTAAAATTTTGATGTTGTTGTTAATCTTCACCCAAAGATATTTTTTACATTAATTTTTTTTAGTAGGAGGGAGCGGGGGGGTGGGGGGGGGAGAGAGAGACATCACTGTGAGAGAGACACATTGTTGACTGGATGCCTCCCGCACACGCCCTGACCGGGTCCCAGGATCAAACTTACAACCCAGATACATGCCCTTGATGGGGAATCAAATCTACAACCCTTTGGTTCTTGGGATGCTCTAACCCAGCAGTTCTCAACCTGTGGGTCGCGACCCCTTTAGTAGTCGAACGACCCTTTCACAGGGGTCGCCTAAGACCATCCTGCATATCAGATATTTACATTATAATTCATAACAGTAACAACATTACAGTTATGAAGTAGCAACGAAAATAATTTTATGGTTGGGTCACAACATGAGGAACTGTATTTAAAGGGCCAGAAGGTTGAGAACCACTGCTCTAACCACTGAGAACACTGGCCAAGGCTGTAATTTAAATTTTATATATATGTCATTAATTATTTTATCTTTTCAGTCAGTGTCTTTTTAAATTTTTTGTAGTGGGCAAGGATAGTTTCCACTTCCTTCCCACCATTTTCCCCTTTTATTTTCCATCTCCTATTAGTCTAAAATGTTATTTCTAAGTGATTTTATTTGTATTAGTTAAACATCTTCTATTTTCATATTACCTGGCTTTTTAGCTTTGAGTAATGTCTTTGGTTTCTGGCTTGTATAGGTCAGACATTTAAGGGATTTACTCCACTTGTCACCTTCCCCCTTCCCCTTTTGTGCTAGTTAAATAGTTTCTGTATTGTCAGGGCATAAAACATTGACATTCTGATCTGCCACTCCAAGCTCCTATGGTTTTAATCTTGGTTCTACAGTTATATATTTCATTCTCATCAATTCGTTGGCTATGGTTTTTCTAATCACCTTTAGTTGAGTGAAGTTTGTTCTCTAGAAGTTTCCTCAAGCAGGGAACATATTCCTTAACTCCTTGTATGCTCAAAAATAATTTTCTTAGCTAAGCAGTTTTCAGGAGGATTCTTCAGTAGTGTACTTTTTAAATTTTTATTGATTTCAGAAAGGAAAGGAGAGAGAATCAATGATGAGAAAGAATCACTGATTGGCCGCCTCCCATAGTTCCCCCAATGGGGACCAAGCCCGCAACCCTGGCATGTGCCCTGACCAGGAATTGAACAGTGACCTCCTGGTTCATAGGCCGATGTTCAACCACTGAGCCACACTGGCTGGGCCAGTAGTGTACCTTTCCCTGTTTCCTTGGACACCTCCCTTATAGGTTTTCTGCTTGATTTCCATCCAGCCCTCCAGGATCCTATAGCTCTTGTAGGTGGAGTTTGGGGGCTTATCACCCTAGGATGAGTCCTTTATGTACAATAACTTTTGCTGCCATATTCTGAGACCTGCTGAACGGTTTCCCTATTCACCTGCTGAGCTGTTTCACTGATTATTTCCTCCAAACAGCTTTTGTTCCAGCTCAGGCGCCCAGTGTTGAATCTGTCCGCTTTTGACAAAACTGGCCCATTTTTATTTATTTTTTAGACTGTGAGTTTTATTTACCTCCAGTTTCATAACAGTAGAGTTTGTTTGTTTTCTTGTTTACTTTGTTGGTTTTGATGACATCCAGGAGGAAAGAAGCAGATTACTATCTTATACTATTATGTTTATGTTTAAATAATAAATCCTTTAATTAGAACTTAAATGGGTGGCATTATAGTATAAGAGCAAAGAACATGGGATTTGGAGCTTGGCGCACCTGGCTTCTAAACTAAACTCTGCCATTTACTATCCATCTGGTAACGGACAAATCAGACCATTAGTGTTTTCATATCGAAAAGATTTTCACAAAGCTATCTCATATTGTTGTGAAGAGCGAGGTGATATATAGCCTCACTTCACCCATAATCATTCCATCCAGGGCAATGAGGGACAGGAGGAATGCTCAGAAGCCCTGGGGGACAACTCCCCTCCAAATCCCGGGGGCGGGTGGGATACACACGAGCAGGTTCTTTCAGGAAAGCAGGATCTCTTCAGGGAGAGGGGAGAAGGGCCAGGCTGGACCTGGGTGCTGGGGATTCCCTAGTCTAGATTCTGGGATCAGGGGTTGGGGTGGGCAGCTTTGGCACTTTGCCACATAGCCTTTGCCTCCCAACCCCTGTGGGCCCTAGAAACCAGGTGGCAGGATTCCCATCAAGGCAGTTTGGATAAGGTCAGAGGAGGCTGGTATGCCAGATTACAGATCCTGAGGCCATGAGTTAAGTTCTTGCTTTTATCCATGTGTTCTCAGGTCCCGGAGTCGCAGGCGACCATGGTTCCTACTGTATCGGCCAGCAGCAGCACTGGTATAGCCTCTGCTGGTGGCAGCACCCCCAGAAGTCAGAGCATCATTGAGCCCATGGATACAGAAACCCAGGAGAGTAGAACATACGCTGACTGGAGACATGGAGGCATGAAGAATACAGAGGCTGATGGGAAGATGCAGGTGGACGGGAGGACACAGGCAGACAGGAAGACACAGATGGACATTGTGACACAAGAAAGTGAGAGGACAGAGTCAGACAGGAGTTCCCAGAAGGATGTGGTAGCACAGGGAAGGACAGGGACACAGGCGGAAAGGACACAGGAAGACAGAAAGACACAGGCAAGTGCGAAGACACAGGAAGACAGGATACAGGAAGATAGGAGGACACAGTCAGAGGGGAGTGTACCCATAACTGTTAAAGTTCAGTCAGAGAAGAAGTCAGTGACCAACCTCAGCCCACAGTCCAGAGTCCCTGAACCCTCACCTTCAGAAGGTTCCAGTTCCCAGATTATTGCATGTTTTGAGCAGAGTCCAGAAAGGTCCTCTGTCCCAGAAAAACCTGGCTTCATGCTCAGATCTGGAGAGGCAGCAGCAACGGCCTCTGGTAACCAAGAGGAAATGGTGCTGGGTCCCCTATCAGAGGGCCTCAGGCTCCCAGCACAGCTGCTTCCTGAGGATAGCTTGGAGCAGACGGGAGGAGGGAGATGTTGGGGGCCGGAGTGGTCAGGTCCGGTCAAGGACAAGCCAGAGGAGAGCCTGTTCCAGTGCCCCAAGGAGGAGCAGCCGGGGGAGGTGCTTTCTGTGGATCTGGGAGGCTGTCCTCCCGCCGGCCTGAGCCTAGATGTGCCTACTCTGCCTTCTCCTGCTGGTACTGGCCTGACCGACAGCTCACAGCAGGGGCTGCCCAGCACCCCCACTTCTCAGCACATAAGTGCAGCTGCCTTCTTGCCCTCTGGGGACCAGGCCTTGCTGAGTTCTGCACCCTCAGTGCACCTGGGGCCTGGGACCCCCACCCAGAATCACCCACCGGAAACCATAGCAGCCAGCAATGAGGGAGCCTGCGCCAAGATGTCAGATGTGGAAGGGAGGCCCTCAGGTACCCAGAGCTGTGACCCTGGTCTCATAGATTCCCTGAAGAACTACTTGCTTCTCCTGCTAAAGCTATCCAGCACAGAGACGAGTAGAGGGGGCACAAAGTCCCAGGAAGGAGCTGCCCCCAGGGGTCTGGCACCCTCACCCACACCGGCCCCCACTCTGGAAGTGGCTGGTCTGAGTCCGCAGACATCACGGCGCATCCTGGAGCGTGTGGAAAACGACCATCTGGTGCAGAGTGCACAGACACTACTGCTCAGCCCCTGTACCTCCCGCCGCATCACTGGCCTCCTGGACCGTGAGGTGCAGGCTGGCCAGCAGGCCCTGGCTGCTGCCCGGAGCCCTGGCTCCAGCCCCCTCACCGTGCCTGCCATCGTGGTAGGCGAGGAGGAGGACCCTGGGCTGACCTCAGAAGAATCCAGTAAGGGTGATGGAGAGGTTCCCCTTGAGGGGTCTGGCCTCCTGGGAACCTCTCAGGAGAGCAGTGCGGGGGGTCTGCTGGGGGAGGCAGGTGGGCAGGCAGCCTCTGGTCAGAGACCCCTCTCAGCAGAGAGCAGAGCCCAGGGACCCTCCCGAGAGGAGGAGTTCCCACAGGAGGCGCCAGCAGGACTCCCTGCAGCCACCCCTGAGGAACTGGCTCTGGGGGCCCGGAGGAAGAGGTTTCTCCCGAAGGCCAGAGCAGCAGGGGATGGGGAGGCAGCCAAGCCTGAAGAGAGGGAGAGCCCCACGGTTTCCCCCCGGGGGCCCAGAAAGGGCCGTTCGCCTGGGTCCCCAGGGACTCTAGGGCGGGAGGAGCGCTCTCCTAGCCAGGGCCGAAAGGCAGGCCTGCTGGAGGTGCCGCAGGCAGAGGAGCAGGCAGCAGGAGGCCTGGGCTCCAGCCCCAAGCCCAGTGGGCTGGATGCAGAGCCGACCCTGGATGAAGGCAAGCGGGAAAGCCCGGGCAAGCCGAGGAAAGCCAAGGACCTGCTCAAAGGTGAGCGGCGGTGGGGACTGGGGTGTGGCTCCGCAGAGAGGGCTGCCCAGCCAAGGACATTGCTGCAGCTGCTAGAGTGGCGCGTGCCTGCTAGGGATTTACAGGGACCTAAAGATATTCTTGCGTCCTAATCCCACAGGCTTTGCAATCAGGAAGGCCTTCTCCTCCTGGCTCTGCCACTTGGAGATGGTAATAGAAGCAACTTTGTAACATTGCAAGGGGTTAAATAAAATAGAATAAATCAAGTACTCAGCACAGAGATTGACATCCACGGCATCCTACCTCTGTCATCATCATCACCATAATCCCCTTTCCAGACTTGTCCCATGAGTATAGAGTGGTAGGAACGGCGGTTCAAATGCAGGTTCCTAGAGCTGAGGCCTGGAATGCAAATGGAAGTTCCTCTCTTGTTTGTTTGTCTTTAATTCTCACCCGAGGATATTTTTTCCCATTGCTTTTTAGAGTGAGTGGAAGGGAGGGAGCGAGGGAGGAAGAGAGAGATAGAGAAGGAGAGGAAGGCAAACATCGATGTGAGAGAGACACATCGATTGGTTGCTTCCCATACAAACCCCAACTAGGGGCTGGAGAACCTGCAACTCGGGTACGTGCCCTTGACCCGGAATCGAACCCGCCAGCACTTTCTTTGGTGCACGGCTGACACTTTCTCTACTGAGCTACACCGGCCAGGGCCAGAAGTTTCTCTTTCAACTGCTGTCTGTATCCTCAGCTGGAAGGCTCGCCCTGGCTCGTGAAAGGGGTTTTAGAGTGGGTTCTTTCTAGCTAGGATGTGTGTTTTTGGGGTCAGGGAAGATGCTTCAGAGAGAGAGGTGGGGTGCAGCTGGGCGTTGTGAAGGAATGGGCTTATGTGGAGACTTGAATCCTGTTTTCTCTCAGCCTGTTCCAGCAGGGACACCCAGGGAAGCAGGGGCAGGGCCAGAGAGGGCACAGATGGAGGGGAGGAGCTCAGTCCTCTTCCCTGGTTCCCTGCTCGCAGCCCCACAGGTAATTCGAAAGATTCGAGTGGAGCAGTTTCCTGATGCCTCGGGCAGCCTGAAGCTCTGGTGCCAGTTTTTCAACATTCTTAGTGACTCAGTCTTGACATGGGCCAAGGATCTGCACCCAGTGGGCGAAGTAGGCAGGAGGTAAGCTATCTGGAGGCTAGCTCCCCTGACTGGCTCCCTAATTACAGCAATCATAAAATCATAATGTTGGGCATTGTCCTCATTTAGGCCTGTCACTCACTTAACCCTCACAGTAACTGTACGAGGGAGATTCTATCATTCTCATAGCAGAGAGGGGGGAGATAGAGGCTCAGAGGTATTGAGTCACTTGCCCAGTGAGTGTCAGGACTGTAAACCAGACCTGTGTGATCTTAACCACAGTACCTTGCTGCCTGCCCCAGAGCTCCCAGCAGCCTGAGAGCCGGGCCTGAGGAGCCCCAGGACCTCCTCCTGGCCCTGGCTGTGCCGTGGTGATGGCTCTCACGGAAGGGTCTCCACTCTCTGCAGTGCAGGGGACGAGGGGCCGGCGGCCTTGGCCATCGTGCAGGCGTCCCCTGGGGACTGTGGCATGTACCGATGCACCGTCCACAATGAGCACGGCTCGGCCTCTACTGACTTCTGCCTCAGCCCCGAGGGTGAGTTTGCCCTGGGCCTGCCTGGCCTGGCTCCGGAGGGAGGGCAGCAGTCGTCTGCGGAGATGGTGCTCTCCCTGCGCAGACCCATCTGAGGACAGCTGCTTCTCTTCTTTTTCTCCACACAGTGTTGTCAGGATTCATCTCCAGAGAAGAAGGTGAAGGTACGGAGCACCTTGGGGGAGGAGTGGGTGGCCTTCATCCCTGCCCGCCATCTGTAGGGGGACCTTCTCCAAGGACTTGGAGTCTGTTCCAAATGCCATGTTTGCCTTCACAGACAGCTACTCTTTGCCTCCTAGTTCAGGAGATGCTAGAGGAGGAGGAGGATAGAGGAGGACGGCTATTTTAGAAGATGGAGGCAGAGGTGGCTAAGGGGGCCCTTTCCACAAGGAGTTAATTCAGCTCTGTGCCCTTTGCCTTTGTCAGAGTGCTTGACGAAGGGCAGGACAGGCCTCCAGGGCACATCTTACCCTGCCCAGCACCCTTCCCAGGATTTCTCACAGTGGTCTGTTCATTAGATTCACACGGGAGGCTGGTGGAAATGCACTTTCTTAGGTCCCACTGCAGATCTCCTTAATCACCGTTTCTGGGGAAGGACCTAGGAAAATTGCATTTCTAGTAGGCGCCCTGGTGACTGTGATGTACCCCAACATTTGATAAGCATTTTAAAGGTCCAAACATGAGAGGAAGAGTCTGTGTTGCTCCTGCTAGAGACATACTAAGGATTAGACTGTGAAGGTTGCTGGTGATGGAAAGATTCCTAGAGCTTCATTGGCCAATTAAAACATTAATTCCTTCCTTCATTCACTCATTTAATCACTCATTGAGTCAACCAGTGGCTTCTGTTCAGTTATAAAATCAAAAATAATATCAAATCTAACCTCATACCTAAAAACTCAGTACAGGCATACCTTCCTTTATTGTGCTCCAAAGATGTTGCATTTTTTACAAATTGAAGGCAAGACCCTCTACCAGCAAAAGTATTATATTCCCTTTATTGCAATACTCGCTTTATCGCAGTGGTCTAGAGTCAAACGTGCAGTATCTCTGAGGTATGCCTGCAGTAATTCTTTAATATCATCAAATATCCAATCCTATTTTCCTGGTTGTCTCACAAGTTTTGGGTTATTTGAATTAGAAACCACTCATTGTGTTGAGCTGACATATCTCATAAGTCTGTCAGATATGTAAGTTCTTTCACCCTCAATTTTTTTCTCTCCTTACTATTTATTTATTTGTTTAAATATTTTTATTAATTCCAGAGAGGAAGAGAGAGAGAGATACAGCAATAGTGAGAAAGAATCATGGATTGGCTGCCTCCTGCACTCCCCTCACTGGAGATTGAGCTCGCAACCTAGGTGGTATGCCCTGACCAGGAATCAAACTGTGACCCCCTGGTTCATAGGTTGAAGCTCAACCACTGAGCCACACCAGCCGGGCCCTCTTTGTTATTTATTTGTTGAAGCCATGTGCTGTGTAGGATTCTTACATTCTAGATTTTGTTGGTTATAAAATCATTGAGCATGTTGCTCCATCCATGTGCTTCTCTAGAAGATCGAGAGGCTTGGTCAGAGTCACGTATAATTGTTTTGGCAAGGCCACTTCACATGTGTGCAGTGTGTTTTCTTTTGCATCTTATCTGGACTCACATAACAACTGATTGTTTTACTTTTAGTGACGTTAAGATTGATTACTGGGTCCATTCAGGAGTTTTCTGCGTGATCCATCCCCTTTAAAAGTTAAAAAACTGTATCTGATACACCCATGTTGTTATCTAGGGGTTTTAATAGTCACTGATTATTGTCTAAATTCATTACTTCATTAGAGTTTGCAACATGGAGTGTTTTAATTCTGTCATTTCTTTTTCATTAATTGTTTTTCTTCTGTAAAGGAGAAATGGTTATTTGGTGACCCCGAGTTGGTACCCTGGTATCCTCCAAAGGTCACCAAAAAGACTTGTTTTGTGTTTGTTTGGTGCAGGGGGGAGAGGGTTCAGTTATAATTGTGAACATAGGGATTTTTGATATATTTGATATGTTTAATACATTGCAGAAATTATTCATTTTTGTTGGTAAGATTGTCTAATTTTGGCGAGTGGAAGCCCCTTCAGAAGGTTGGTTCCTCTGTCCCTTTGACAGACCTCCAGTTATTTTACTAAACACACACACACACACACACACACACACACACACACACACACACACACACACATATCCTATATAATAAAAGGGTAATATGCAAACTGACTCTAACAGCAGAATGACTGGGAATGACTGGTCACTATGACACACACTGACCACCAGAGGGCAGACATTCAATGCAGGAAATGCCCCCTGGTGGTCAGTGCGCTCCCACAGGGGGAGCTCTGCTCAGCCACTAGCAAGGCTGATGGCTGCCAGTACAGCGGAGGTGGTGGGCAGCACTGAGGATGTCAGACTGCAGCTTAGGCCTGCTCCCCGCTGGCAAGTGGACATCTCCCGAGGGCTCCCGGGCTGCCAGAGGGATGTCTGATTGCCAGCTTAGGCCCAATCCCCTGGGGAATGGGCCTAAGCCAGCAGGTGGTCATCCCCCAAGAGGTCCCAGACTGTGAGAGGGCACAGGCCGGGCTGAGGGACCCCCCCCCCCCAAGTGCACAAATATTTGTGCACCAGGCCTCTAGTATATATATGTATGTTAAGGGTGATCTTTTCCTTTTTTAAAAATATATTTTTATTGATTTCAGAGAGGAAGGGAGAGGGAGAGAGTGATAGAAACATCAATGATGAGAGAGAATCATTGATTGACTGTCTCCTGCATGCCCCACACTGGAGATTGAGCCCACAACGTGGGCATGTGCTCTGACCGGAATCAAACCATGACCTCCTGGTTCATAGGTCAATGCTCAACCACTGAGCCATGCTGGCCAGGCTCCAGTCATTTCCAATAGCTTCTTTCTTTTCTGGTCTGACAAGATGATTCAGGTCCATCCAGTATATGTTCTGCCCTAGGCCTGGAATCAACCATTTCTTCAGGGAGCTCTGGTTCCTTTTAGTGGGAAATAGTATTTAGTGGTTACAATCTGAGCATGAGGGGGGTATCCTGCTACTGGATTGGTCCTGAAAACTTTTTGTTAGAGTCGAAGATGTTGCTTGAGATGGAATCAATTATTCATTTGATCAAAACACCTAATTCTAAAACAAAGTAATTCTGGTTTTTTATATTGACTAGAGGCCTGATGCCTGAAATTCATGCAAGAGTAGGCCTTTCTTCCCCTGGCTGCTGGCACCGGCTTCCCTCTGGCACCTGGGACCTGGGCTTCCCTCCAACCACTGGCAGTCACCCAGGACCGGGCTTCCCTCGCAGCCCCGGCTTCGTCCGGAAGGTTGTCCTGAAGGATGTCCGGAAGGACATCTGGTCTAATTAGCATATCACGCTTTTATTATAGATTGCCACTTCCACAGAAAACCCCTGCCTTCCACACCACTAACCATGTTCTTACTATGTGATGGGCACTCTTGAGCACTTAACACGACAGGCATGTATCAGATATAGTTTCTGCCCTCAGGAGCTCACAGTCTGGTAGGGGACCCACGGTGTACACCAAAGAGCAATAATGGACAGAGAGTGAGCACACCGGGTGGTGGGTGGGAGACTGTTCCAGCCTTTTCCTGCCCTATAGACCCCACATCTATGAGGCAGGAGCTTGTAGTTTCCACGTTTTTCCTGTTTCCCTTCAGTTGGAGAAGAGATTGAAATGACTCCCATGGTGTTTGCTAAGGGTCTGGCTGACTCTGGCTGCTGGGGGGACAAGCTCTTTGGGCGCCTGGTGAGCGAGGATCTACGAGGGGGTGGACATAGGTACAGCCTTCGGAAGGCCTCCCAGGCCAAGGTCATCTACGGGCTGGAGCCTATCTTTGAGTCGGGCCGCACGTGTGTCATCAAGGTGTCCAGCCCGCTGGTGTTTGGGCCCAGCAGTGAGACTTCCCTCCTGGGCAGAAACTACGATGTCACCATTCAGGTACTGTGTCCCATTCCCACGGCCGTCCTGCATTCTCTCCCCTCCTCCCTTTTCCCAGCCCGGGTCCTGTAGGAAAGCCCAGTATAGAGGCAGAAGCCATCCCAGCCTCAATCTGTGAGGGTCCTGGAATGATCTTTGAGAGCCTGAGGGGTAGCCTGAAGTTACATCTTTGGGGTCTTAGTTTTCAAACTAGATTTTTGCAGCAGAATCCTTTCCAACTGCCACCAGATACAGAAGCCTTATATGAGAGATAAGAAGGGAGTGACTGGGTGGGTGGTCTGTGTTGTGCCCATTCATCGGCCTCCTTGCTGTCCACAGCATGGCCCTGGGGCACTGGCACTTATCACCAGGGCCCCCTGGCATCCTCTAGCAGATGGCCTTCCCACATGGAGCTGGGCATGAGAGGACAGGGAGCTTCCTTGCTGATCAGGATGTGTTCTCTGTAATCCACAGGGGTGCAAGATCCAGAACATGAGCCGGGAGTACTGCAAAATCTTTGCAGCTGAAGCCCGGGCTGCACCTGGCTTTGGGGAGGTGCCCGAGTAAGTGCACAAGGAGGGGGCGTGTAGTGATTTCACAGATTCTCAGGGGCATCCTGAGTTATGACCACATCCAGATGGGCCCACAACCAACTCTGTGCTCAGCTTGATGGTCCTACAAAATCTAGAAACAGAGACCCCAGGATTCACTGCCTGCTTTAGGAAAGCCCCTGCTCTTGTCTTCAGTCTCCTCTTAGCCACCCCAGTTCCCTATCCCGTTGTCCAGTTTCTGCTAATTGCAAAATGTGAACATAGCAGGTTCTGGGCCTCTCTGAAGGTGGTAGGCACACTGGTCAGGATTCTTCTGTGGTAACCGGCAGAGTCATGTGGGTTTGTAGGAGTCAGCTCTAAAAGATAATTATTTTCACTCGCCTACTCTTGAATATTGGCATCTAGCTGACATTGAGCCACAGTCTGGTTGAATCTTCTCAGGAGGGGTTCCTTTCTGACACATGCTGGTCTCAGTTCCCCCCTTAAGCACAGAGTCCTCCTGTGTCCATAGCGTGGTCCAGTTCTACTCCCTCTGACCTCAGAGAATAGAGAGGACTCAGAAGTCAATGCCTCCATTTCCTTTCTTGATCTCAGGGCGGAGCTCCCCTCCCTTGTTGCCCTCCAGGCTCAGAGCTGAGACTTCTTTCTTGGAAGGGTCTTCCTTTTTGATCCAGTTGAGATGGAGGTGGGAGCTTTCTGCCACCCTACTTCCTGCTCACTGCAGGTGAAACTGTGTTTAGGATCATTCCACTGTATCTGATCTACCGGCCTGCAAACAATATCCCATATGCTACGCTGGAGGAGGACCTGGGCAAGCCCCTGGAGCCTTACTGTTCCCGGGAATGGGGCTGTGCTGCTGCACCAGCATCAGGCAGCTCGGAGGCCGTGCAGAAATGCCAGGCCTTCCAGCACTGGCTCTATCTGTGGACGAATGGCAGCTTCCTGGTCACAGATCTGGCAGGTATGAGGGTGTGAAGGTACGTGGGCACGTGTGTGAGAGCAGGCCCAGGGTCGGGGGGGGGGGGGGCTTGTGTACTAGTCTACAGCCCACTTTCTCACTTTCCTTTGCTGTTGGCAATAACCTGGTGAAGTAAATTGGACAGGCACCATTTTGTATGCAAGCTTAATACATACCAGGGCCTCCTGTAGCCTCGTCTGTAATCACGGTTGTATTTAAAGGCATGCACTCCAGGCTCCACTTAAAATTTTAAAAGAATTTGGTTAAAAAAAATTACATGGGCTCTAATTCAAAACCCACGACCATCTTTTCAAAATCTCCCTTCCTCCCTTCCCTGCAGCTTTGCTCTGGACTTTCACTCTCCATACTACCCAAACTCGCTTCCACCCCAGCAGCGGAGCTTTACTGTCCCCTGCCTCCCTTTCCTCCTCCATCCTCATTAGCTTTCTTTTAATGTAACCAATCTATCTGGCTTCTTCCTGTTCCTCCCATTACTCAGATTCTTCCCCAGCAAAGGAAGGCCTGCAAGCATGAATCCTCCCTCCTTCTCTGACCATCCCCTCCAGGCCTACTCTCTTTACACAACTGGGCAGGAAAGAGGAAAAGATAAAACTCTCTACAGTGGTTAGAGAGGAATGCTGGGAATATCACACATTGTTACATATAGCCCCTGGTGTAAATAAGTGAGGAAACCAAAGGTCAGAGAGAAAACTGGCTCAAATGTGCCTTTCAGTGAGGTTAAACTGTATAATAAATACCGTTTTTATAACTCCATATATTTAGGGGTGGGGAGGCTAGTAGCACATTTAGCCATTGTCGTTCACTGTATTTGTAAACTCTGAATTGATCCTTCCTTCCATCCATCCATCCATTTAACTTTACCAAGTATTGGAAAGGTAAAAGGTGAATTAGGAATGGTCATTGTCCTTAAGAAGCTGTGATCAGTATACAATTTCTATAATGAGTAAAATCATGTAGTAGAAAGACTTGAGAGTTAAAGAAATTAGATTTAAGTCCAGACCTCATTGTTTTCTAGCTGGGTCTATGTTTTACAGAGAAGAAAACTGAAGCTCAGACAAGTTTGGTCATTTAATCTCTCTGAGCTGCAGTTTCCTTTCTCTCTCTCTCGGAATAATAATATTGTCCCTGTTAATTTGTTACAATTAACTGAGACCATCTTTGTGAAAGCCTTCTGCAAACTAAAGTTCTGTGCAGGTGTAAGGGAGCATCATTATTATAATACAAAATGGAATGTGGTAAATGCTGAGACATCACAGAATTAATATTTATTGCATAACTACTGTGTTTCAGACACTAAATTGGAGTCCTACATGTTCTGATTTCCTCAATACCTCATCTACATGGAGATAGTGAGTGACTTGCCAAGTTCAAACAGCTCAAGTGACAGAGCTGAAATGTAAATCCAGGTCCGTCTTGACTCTCAAGCCCACATTTATGCTGCCTATGGTACTCAGCCTTAGTGAGAGGCAGGTTTCAAGAAGAATACTATCAGATTGTTTGAAAATGCTCAGTTACTGAATGAATGAATGAATGAGACTTTGCTTGAGTCACTTAACTCTGAGCCTAGCTCCTCACCTGTAAAAACGGGAATGTTATTACTACTACTAATACAGAAATACACCACGCTGCCTGTGAGATAGGCCTGTGGTGATGACCCACTGACAGGATGCCTGAAGATGTGCCCTGAAACCTGGCAAGTTTCCATCTTGGAGACCGGGGGCCTAGAACCAGCCCTGGCTGCCAGAACTCAGCTTCCAACTTTCTTTCCAGGGGTTGACTGGAAGATGACTGATGTGCAGATTGCCACCAAGCTGCGAGGGTGAGTACTTCTCAAGGACAGAAGCCTCTGAGAGTCTTCTTAGGGTCTAACATGTCAAAGTTCTCCTGGTTCCTCAGCCCTGAGGTGCTAGGCCTATGGTCACATGGTCCTAGTTGCACCCCTGGCCATGTAGTAACACCCCAGGGGTTGCCAATCCCCACACGCTGTGCGCCTGCCCCAGACCGGGACCAGCAGCTCCTGACGCCCACACACAGGGTCACCTGCAATTCTGGGCTCTGACTGTACCTGGTCCTCTTCCTTCTCACTCGAGAAAGCTCATCACGACACAGATGAGCAAGGGCCTGTGAGCAGAGTGATGCCCTAGAGACTGCTCTGATTTATATGAAAAAGGCAGATCGTCTTCACAACAGTTAGTGTCCCACATGATGAAATCCATGTGCCAGGGCATAATGAGACCTCAGTTTAGAATTGAGGTTTTAGATCTGCCACCTGGGGTAGTACCAGGTAGACTCCCCAGTACTGACTGGTAGGGTATATGTACCTGGAGCTAGCCTGCTCACCTTGGAATGCAATAAAGCCATCCCAAAGCCAGCCCCTCAAGGACCCTCAGTCTGGGTGGGACTCCCACTCAGCTCTTACTGTTTGGCTTCAGATACCAAGGCCTCAAGGAGAGCTGTTTCCCTGCCCTGCTGGACCAGTTTGCTTCCTCCCACCAGTGTAACACCTTCTGTGAGATGCTGGGGCTGAAACCTCTCAAAGGCCCCGAGGCTGCCCACTCCCAAGCCAAGGCCAAAGGCTCCAAGAGTCCATCTGCCGGCAGGAAGGGCCCGCATCTGAGTCCTCAGCCTCAGAAGAAAGGCCTCCCCAGTCCCCAGGGCTCCCGGAAGAGCACGCCAAGCTCCAAAGCCACTCCTCAGGCCTCAGGGGCAGTCGCCACTCAGTTATTGGGACAGCCTCCCAGCCAAGAGGGCGGCTCCAAGGCCCAGGGCACGCGGTAGCCCCTACAGGAGGCTGGGGGCCTCCACCCAGCAGCAGACCAACAAGGAAGCAGCTTGAACCGATGGAGACTTTCCCAATACAGACAAACTGGAGAAGGTGCACCGAGCAGGCACCACGTGGGGGCCTCTCTGCGCAGCCTCTCCTCAGTCAGCTCCGCATCAGATGGCTTTGGTGCACAGCACACAGCCCAGTGGCCTCTCCTGGTGCCATGTCACCAGGGCTCCCAGGCCTCACCTCCAAGTTTCCCAAGGGCTGAGGCCCTCCTTGAAGTTTACACTGGCCACTGCTGGAGGCTCCCTGAGTCCTCTGCATGAGTTCTGCACCCTGACCCCTTGCCCCAGCCAGACCCTGCCATGCAGGCCAGCACTTAACCCTCCGCCCTTTGCTCAACCCTGATCTCTCCCTGACCTCAGGGCTCTAGGCTTCCTCTGCTGTGTGACTCTCAGGGTGTCTTCTCTTTCAGACTACTGCGCCTCATTCATCCCAGCTTACCCTGCAACTAACCTGTCCCTGTGCCCATTTGGGCCTCTTCAGTCCTGTGCGGTGGTCTTTGGTGGCATGTGTTCTTGCTTTCTTCTCCCTTCACTCAGGCACTCACTTGCCTGCTTCCTGTGCTTTCTTGTACCCCATCCACCATCCCTGGCTTTGAGCGCAGTTGCAGCCTGCTGCCTGCCCTGCACTGACTCTGCTTGTCCCCTTGCCTGATGGCTTTTCTAGCCTGACCTACCCCCCTACCCACCAGGATCCAGGTAATGAGCAGACCCTCTGGCCTCTGGTCTACCCCATCCACTCCTCCCCTACTTTTCCCAGGCCCTCTGCCTATGAGGTGAGAACTGGTACAGGGGCTGTGTCAGCAGCTGTGGCCAGAGGGAAAGTGTGGACTTTGTGGGCCTTGTGCTCCATACTGAAGGAAATGAAGTCTCACATCCCCTCCTGGCTGGGGATGGAGAGCTGGGACTCTTCTCCACGGGGAAATGGCATGGGGGTTTTAGGAAGGATATAAACCACCTACCTGCTGTGAGGACTGTCTCTGTGCCTGGGACTTAGGACCCCTACCCCCAACCATTAGCTCTTGATTCTGAAGCTCCAGCTCCGGGACCTCATATTCGGGCTCCCAAGGAATTGCTGTGCTCAGCCCAGCACCCCGTGTCCTTCCTGAGAGCCCAACCTGGAAGCCCCAAACGGGGTGGGTCTGGAGCTAGCCTGCTCCCCTTGGAATGCAATAAAGGCAGCAACTGTGTTTCCTGCTCTCCCTCATCTGGTGTGGTTGTAGGTATATGGACTCAGGGTCCCCTCTCCCCAGGCAGGTTCTCCCTGGGCCGACTGGAAAAATGGATCCATGTGTTGGCTCTTGGATTGACATTTAGTCTCAGCCTTCTGTGGCCACAGCTAGACAGTCCATGCTGCTTATACAAGTGGGCTGATGGCTTGTGCTCCTTAGCCGGGTGTCTATGAACTTGAGGGCAGATTGGAATTGCTCCTTCATTTGGGAGAGGAATCCGAAGCAGGAAACCCGAGAGGGTAAAGCAGAGCTGGGGACTGGGGAAACGCCACTGTTTCTGGCTTCTTCCACTGCAGCCAAACCAGCTCCGGCGCCAGCCAGCGTCTGCCTCCCAGCCACTCACTGACCACTTCCTGCCTCCCAAGCGGCAGAAGGCTTCTCATTCCCAACCCATTCCCTTCCCTCTGTGGTTTGGGATTTTCCTTGCCTGATGTTTGCCCTCTCCATGCTGACATTTCTGACTTCTCTATCTCCTCCTATGACGTTCCCCACTTTCCCCTCTTGCCCCATTGTGCCCCAACTCGCCCACCTGCCTATCCCCGTTGGCCTGGTGAACTAGAGCAGGAATATTTTCCATTCATTTATTTATCCATTCATTCAGCAGACATATAGTGAGCACCTCCCTACTTTATGTCAGACTCTGAACTGACAGTTGTTGGGGATCAAAGATGCATGATGTAGTCTCAAAAGAGACCCTTTCCATTAGGTTTCTTGGGTTTTTGAGCAACAGAAATGGACTTGGATCAACTTAAAGAAAAAAGGTTCATGAGAAGAGTGTTGGGGTAGCTCACAGAGGAATAGCTGGACATTTAGCCTTGAGAAGCGGGGAGCCAGGTAGCTCCAGAGCTTGCCTCCCACGAGCTACTGCTGTTGTCAGGTGGACACCATCCAGCCACTGGTCCCAGTGGGTCTCCCTCCAAGGTTCACATTCCTGGCATGGGGCTCATGGAATGGGAGGAGGGCAGTTTCCAGAGGATGGGGATTCTCACCAGAAGAATGGTGGAGAGTGGGAGGGTAGAAAAGGCTTGGTGGGCGACGACAAATGATACCCCAGCACACACACACTGTTCTTCCCATCTGCTGTATTACGACTCCTCCACATACAACCAAACACAGGTTTCTCCCTGCTTAGGGAGACCATTCAGGCTCACTCCCAATGACTGAATCCACGGGTAATGGCTAAGCTACCACTCTCCAAAGTCCAGTGTCACTAGTAATACTCCACCCTCTTTTATCACAATCCCATTTTGAAATCTTGCAACCCGTGGATTAACTGGTAAAATTAACCATTTTCAACCAAAATAATATAACCTAGCAAGAAAATAAGTATGGGTAAAAGCTACCATCCATTTCTCTACCGGGTCATCGGAACTAGTGTTTGTGACTGGGGATTTTTGCCGGTCGGAGTGACCTAGGTCTTCAGTTCTGAAATCCAGCTCCTTAGTGGTCCTGCCGGGTCGCAGGCATTAACCACTGGATATGGCAGTACTAGGAATGCTCTAGGAATCCCCATGTCCATCTGTGCCCCTTTCCCATAGCAGCAAGCATACTTTTCCATAATAGAGTTCATCATATTAGCTACTCCCGCAACCTTTTGTGTGCTGCTCAGAGGTATAGGAGTCCGAAGTGGCCAGATAGAATCCTTACTATGACTCTTTGAGGAGGTGTTTCCTTGGGGACTAAAACCTCTACACCAGCCTGGTCCCAAACCTCACGTCTGAAAAAAGTATTGAGATTAGTGATAACAGACCCTCTCCTCTCAACTTCCTAGCCTGTAGAAGAAATAGCATCATGAATTGGCTGCCAGTTCAGAGCTGATGCTATAAGCTGCAGGCCTGACCCAATCTTGCAAGGTATTGTTTCTCAGCTGGAGCTATAGCTGAGTTTTCAGTAAACCATTTCATTATGCTGTCAAGCCAACTGCTTCTGGACTATGGGGATCAACGCATTACTTTAGTTGTGTTGCAAAGTGCATTCTCTGGTGATGTTTACAGCATTTCATAATTCCCTGGATATTGGTGGTAGAGGAGGTGATGGGTAAGGAAAGCAAATCTAAACCCAGGAGGGTCCATAACAGGGAAAACAAATTCCTGTCCTCTTAAAGCCATGGGCATAGACCGAGGGGAGCTCAGCAGTGGGGCAGGAGAAGGCATTGTGGGAGATGGAGTGAGCAATCCACATACACGGCTGTCCAGTGCCTTCAGAGACCTATTCTGGAGTGCCCACCCTCTGATGGGGTGCTGCTGGCCATGCCTCACTCTGGCTGGGTGGATCAGATGATTCCAGTTCACAGGGGTAGCCTAGCCACCTGGATGCTGTAGCCAAGCATTTAAGTTTTCTCAGAGGCAAGCCAGAGGGCCACGTCTCAGAAAGGTGATCATTTTTGTCCAACGTATCACTTCTTTCCAAACCCTGGGTTCCCCTGCTGTATTTTTCTAGTCAGTACTTGCCACAAGCTTCCTATAGCATTCTGCTCCGTCTCAGGCTATAAATGGCTCCCCAGCATTCTTCAGACAGACAAACACCTCATACATCATGGAATCTGCCACTGGTGGCAGAACCCTTTCTACTAAAGGCTTTCCCAGCTGGAGAGCCTTCATTTGCTCTAGGCCCAACTCAAAGCTGGTAGCCTTCTAGGTCAATCAATTAGTAAGCAGGATGGAGCAAGATGCCCCAGAGTGACTTTTTTAAAAGTTTTTTTTACTAGAATTGGGTCTTAATGGTAAGGTATTCAAAATACAATAATTTGTTCCACATTATGGAGGAATACTCTGACCTTAACCCCTTGGCCTCCAGGAACTTATTAGGGTGTTAGGCCTTTGCATTTTAATCTGGTTTATCTCCCACCTCTGACTCACAAATGCCTTATCAAGGCTTCTAGGGAAACTAGAGGTGCTGTCAGCGTGATAGAACTTAGTGGTGATGAGGTCAAGGTCCCTGTGAGCCAGGTGGTGGCACAGTGCTAGACAGATAAGATATTCTATATGTCGAAGCCAGGACAGCAACAGAGTACTGCTTCCCTGCCAGATGAAGATGGCATGCTTCTGATGTTCTCTGTTCATCAACATAGAGGAAAAAAATGAGTTCACTAGATGAGAGGATTTTTACCGAATGCCAGGAGCTGGGATGAATTTGCTTTAACAAGAAGACCACTCTGAAGCAGCACCTGCAATTGGAGTCATCACTTTGGGAAGTTTACAGCAGACAAAGACCTCCTGGTGTCTTGCTCTGGCCAAGCTGAACTGTGGTAGTAATCACTGTGACTTCACTCTCAAGACATTGGTAGTAACACCACTGTTTACAGTTTCCTCAGGAATATGGTATTACTTTTGATTTACCATTTTGCTAGAGAGGGCAAATTCTAATGGCTTGCACTTGTCCTACTATAGTCACTCTTACCCCGCAAACCAGAGAGCCATTGTGAGGTTTATACCTATAATATATCCATTTCAACTATACACTCAACCCCTGGTTGGCTTTGGGATTTCACTATAGCATAAAATTTGATCTGTGAATGACCCTCATTGATTGGCAGACCACATGCTTTTCCATTGTTCCCAGAAACAATGGAAAAGCTTGGAGCCAGTGTCCTACAGTGTCCTCTCCCCAGGTTTGGGTGTTTACCCTCTCTTTCTATAGTCCCCAGGCAAAGGCCCAAACAGATCCCTCTGGGAAGGCTGCAAGGAAGGGTTACAATATTTCCTAAGTGCTAAAGTAAGGTTCCTCTTCAAAGATAATTGATTTCCTCTCCATTGAAGGTCTGGAAATTAAGAGATTTTGACTCTACCTTGGAATCTTGAGAAAGACCTGTTTTCCCGCCCAGAAGTCTTCAGTCATAGCAATAACTAGGGACTATCTTAGGGGATGCCTGGTCTTTTTCATTCCCGGGACCTAGTGATTGATTAGCCACAGCTAGAGGTCTGGTTTTCATGCCTGTGTGCCTTACGATGACTTCCTACTTTGTTCCTTCCCCCTGTCTCTGCTGCTGAGACCAGGAGCTCATTTTCACAGCAGCTCCCAGGCCTGGAGAGGAAAGCCAGCAGAGCCTCACCAGTTAATTTCTCGTGGCAAGGAGCGAGACCCGCGGGTCCTGCCAGAGGATAGTGAGAGGGTGGATGGACTGGATGCATGCCAAGGACCCAATAAAGCATTCTTGTCTCCTGAAATCTGTGAGTTCCTGCCTTTTTGGATTTTTGGTCTTTTCATTTAATTTTGCATAGTCAACATTTGGTTCAGATTTGTATTATTTAACAACCCCCACCACCCCAAAAAACCTGGTAAGCAATGTACCTGACTGTCTGAGCTTCAACTTTGAATGCAGAATCTCTGGTGAGTGAACATATAAACAAATATAAAATATAACCTGCACCAAAATTATGTTCTGCTATCTTGGTCAAATAGCCTTAAAGGAGTTCCCATAAAGTTTTCCTTTATTTTCTGACAATGTATCTAGTTCATACAGTTTCTTCTGGGTATAACTCTTCTTTTCCTGCTCTAATTCTGCCTCACATTCCCTGGTCTATGTTGAGAGTGGATTCTGATTACTAGCAGATCAACAGTGTAGCATGGGGCAGGGTCGAGGTCTCCATTTTGCAACTCATGCTGTAGGTACCCCTGAGCTGATCAAATTCAGAGAGGCTGTCTCATTGATAACTAACTTACAAGAAAATGGAAATTGTACACCCAAAACCCACCACCTTGCTAATTTTTAATGAGAAATTTTAGCTGTCCAGGAAGCTGACACTAGTGTTTGCCTGACAAGTAAATTCTTCCCTTTTTCTTCTGAGAGGGAAAGTTTAAGGGAAGCCGCATTATGAGAAAGTTGTTTGATAAGCATAGAACAAATCAGACAAACCTCAGTTCAAATCCAGCTTTACTAGTCATGTGAACTTAAACTTGTTGCTTAACCTCTCTGAACTGAGAATGCCTCTTTTATATTTTATTTATTTTTAAAATAATTCTTTATTGAAAATATTAAATGTGTTCCCCTTTTCCCCCCACTGCCCTCCTCCAGCCCTTCCCACCCCCCACCCCAGGCCTTCACCGCCCCATTGTCTATGGCCATGGGCCATGGAGATGCCTCTTTTAAAAAAACATATATTTTTAAAAATTGATTTCAGAGAGAAAAAGGGAGAGGGGGAGATAGAAACGTCAATGATGAGAGAGAATCATTGATTGACTGCCTCCTGCATGTCCCCTACTGGGCATCGAGTTCACAATCCAGGCCTGTGCCCTGACCAGGAATCGAACCATGACCTCCTGGTTCATGGGTCGATGCTCAACCTCTGAGCCACGCCCTCATTTAAAAAATATCTTTTCACTAATACAGATCTATTATATGTGATTAGTATATGTGCTGGTACATAATAGTGAACAAAACAGACATATACTCCTCCTTCATGGAGCTTACAGTCTAGGTGAAACAAACACACCAATACTTGTAAAATGGCAAATATAGTATTAAGTGCTACAAAGAGGGAAAATGGGACGGAATACCAGCAGGGGGTTGGACCTACATTAGACTGGGGCTCTTAGAAGCTAGTCTAAGGGTGTGATACTTGACCTGAGATCTGAAGGACTTTGATCAGAGGATAGAGGAAACCATCTGTGCAATAGTACAGGACAGAATGGAAGCTTGGGTGGATAGTGTGGTAAACAAGAGGACTGTGGTATTGCAGTGGGAGGTTCAGTCAGAGAGGGGCGGGGCCAGGCTCAATTTGCATTGAGCCCTAAGAGTGGGGATGTATCAGTTAGGATCAGCTATAAGTGGAAATAATAGAGAAACCCTCAAGTGACAGTAGTCTTAAGCAAGAGGAAGTTGTTTCTTCTTAGAAAGAAGTCGGTAGGCAGCAGAACTGGACGTGATCCATCTAAAGTGGGCGTGGCAGTTGTAGAATGTCGTTGGAACCAAGGCTCCTCTCTGCTCTCTCCCGTCAACTCGAGCAAGAGAAATGATTGATCCCAAGTACATCTTGAGTAGAACTAAAATAATGATACAGTTGTCAAACATCAGACAACTAAATTTTCGTTTGTATAGAGTCAACAGATAATGTTTATAGAAAAATAAAAAATAGTATCTATATTTATGTATCAGTTGTCTATTTGTCCATCCTTCCATATACCCTATCATCTATTTATCTATCTATCTATCTATCTATCTATCTATTATCTATCTATCTATCTGACTGTCTATCTATCTTTCATCTATTTATTTAGAGGTTACTACCAGAAGTGAAAAACAAGAACAGCTTGTTCGTAGTTGTCTGGGGTGGGGGTTAGGGAGATGGCACTGGTCTCCGGCTTTCTCAGCTCTGGTCCTCCTGAGACTGCCCAGTGGTGAGCTTCCATTGCCAGTCACTCGTTTGGATTTTACTTGAAACAGAAAGGCCTCCAGAAAGGCCCACCTCCTTCGGCTTCAGAAACTCCTATCAGAGATTGGATTGTATCCTATTCAACTGGCAAATTTGAGCTTCATTGTTAAGTTGCAGAGGCAAATACAAGATTGATGGAACTCAGCTAGACAGGAGTGTCTGTCATCAGGAGGCGATGGTTATATGAATGGAGCTTGCCTGGGTTGGGGGCACCAAAAGGTCCTGGAACCCAGGAGGCACCGTCCTCTGTCTTCAGAACTGATGTGGTTCAGAGGTGGCTCTTTCCTGTTATTTCCAAAGGGCTTCAAGGAGCAGCTACCAGACACTCAGCCTCAGGGGACACACCACACACGAGGATGACCCTGGCACTTGCAGCACATACCTGGATGGTAGAGTTATAACAGGACATGATTATATGGATTCCTGGCCTGAGGTAATGGTCTAGTCAACTCCTTTGGCCACTTTTTAAAAAAATTGATTTCAGAGAAAAAGGGAAAGAGAGAGAGAGAGAAACATCAATGATGAGAGAGAATCGTGGATCAGCTGCCTCCTGCATGCCCCCTACTGGGGATTGAGCCACAACCCCAGGCATGTGCCCTTGACCAGAATTGAACCTGGGACCCTTCAGTCCACAGACCAATGCTCTATCCACTGAGCCAAAACAGTTAGGGCTGGCCACTGGTTTTTGATTATTTGAGTAGCATATCCAGGCCCAATATGGGACATGTCCCTGTGGATTAAAACTGACATTTTGGAGAAACTAAGATGGCGGCATAGATAAACACCGGGAAATTGCTGCTTCCCACAACAATTGATAAATGCATCAAAAACACAAGCTGGACTCATCCAGAACTACAGGAGAGCTGGCTGAGTGTAAATTCTACAACTAGAAGGAAAGAAAAGCACGCTGAGAGCCAGAGGAGCTGAGGAGGTGGAGTGCAGAGGTACGGGGTCTCGCGCGCGCGCGAGGAAAGGGTCTAGGACCTGAGGACGCGGCTGTCTTTTTGAATCTGGAGGGAGACACAAGCTCCCAACGGCTCTGAAATCCGGCTCCGGGAAGTCTCTGGGGACCCAGGACTCATACAGGGAAAAACTGGTCTCTCTGGCAGCAGGCCAGCTTGAGGGCAGCTTTCCCTCAGAGGTGCTTGCAGCCATTGCCGGGACACTGGGACTCGCGACGCCTTAGGGCGGGGCTGAGGCTCCAGCATAGCTGCTTCCTCTGCCCTTTGATTCCTTGAGACCCCGCCCCGCCCAGGCTGCGGCAGAGGCTTTTGTATATGAATGCCCCGGCCATTTGCAACCTGTAAATACCTAACCGCAGCCTGGCCAGATAGACCCAGAGCTTCCAAGAGAAGGCCCAAGGCCCCACAGCGGCTTGCATTGCTACACAGCTGAGCATCATCAGGGCACTTCCAAACTCCAAAAAAAGGAAGGGGAATCTGCAGTTCTCTTCGTAGTTCCTGCTGTGTAACCTCAGGCAGAGGCTAAATTAGCACCTCCTTAGATCCAAGAGCCACTGTACCCAGTGGTCAGAGGGGGACCATCCAGATCACAACTCCTCAGATCCATAGGGGACACACTCAGGGTGCAGTCTCAGTGAGCACCAAAGCCCCACTGAAGCAAGTCTTGCCCCAGAAGGGTGTCTCCAGCACACAAGTTCTCCCACTGCAGACACAACTGATTCTCACAGCCAATTGGCCTGGAGGTCAATTCCTCCCAGTGAGCCTACAACAACCAAGGCATAGCTACAACAAGACTGTGCACAAAGCCCATAAGGGGGTGCACCAAGAGTGTCCACCTCAGGTAACTGGGGAGGCTGAGCCACTGGGCCCTACAGGACACCTAGCACACAAAGCCACTCTATCAACACAGGGAAGCAGCCAAAATGCGGAGACAAAGAAACAGGTCACAAATGGCAGAAACGGAGGAAAGCAAATGACTGGATATAGAGTTCAAGGCCACGTTTATAAGGTTTTTCAAGAATTTTATGGAAACCGCCGATAAATTTAATGAGTCCCTCAATAAGTATAGTGAGACCATGGAGGACATGAAAAAGGACCAACTAGAAATTAAGCATACACTGACTGAAATAAAGAATAATTTACAGAGATCCAACAGCAGACAAGAGGATCCCAAGAATCAAGTCAAAGAGTTGAAATACAAAGAAACAAAAAATACCCAACTGAAAAAGAAAAAAGAAAAGAGATTGCAAAAATATGAAGATAGTGTAAGGAGCCTCTGGGACAACTTCAAGCATACCAACATCAGAATTATAGGGGTACCAGAAGAAGAGAGAGGGCAAGATATTGAAAACCTATTTAAAGAAATAATGACAGAAAACTTCCCCCACCTGGTGAAAGAAATAGACTTACAAGTCCAGGAAGCACAGAGAACCCCAAACAAAAGGAATCCAAAGAGGACCACACCAAGACACATCATAATTAAAATGCCAAGAGCAAAAGACAAAGAGAGAATCTTACAAGCAGCAAGAGAAAGACAGTCAGTTACCTACAAGGGAGTACCCATACGACTGTCAGCTGATTTCTCAACAGAAACCATGCAGGCCAGAAGAGAGTGGCAAGAAATATTCAAAGTGATGAATAGCAAGAACCTGCAACCAAGATTACTTTATCCAGCAAAGCTATCATTCAGAATAGAAGGTCAGATAAAGAGCTTCACGGATAAGAAAAAGCTAAAGGAGTTCATCACCACCAAACCAGCATTATATGAAATGCTGAAAGGTATTCTTTAAGAAGAGGAAGAAGAAAAAGGAACTCTTACCATTTGCCACAGCATGGATGGAACTGGAGAGCGGATAAATACCACATGATCTCACTCATTTGTGGAATATAATGAACAACATAAACTGATGAACAAGGGCTGATCCAGAGACGGAGAGGCATTGATTGGACTGTCGGGCTTTGGAGGGAGGGTAGGGGAAGGTGGGGGAAAGGGGGAAAGATCAACCAAAGGACTTACATGCAGGCATATAGGCCTAACCAATGGACACGGACAACGGGGGGGCGGGGGGGGAGGGCATGGGGGGGGTAGAGGGTAACGTGGGGACAAGGACACATATGTAATATCTTAATCAATAAAAATATATTAAAAAACAAAAAACAAAAAACAAAAAACTGACATTTCTTTTTTCCCCCTCTTTGTATGTGTGAGAAAGCTCAACAATTAGGGGCTGTTTTGCATTTAAGGATTTAACACTGGCTATATACAGAAGGGACAGCATTTCAGTTAGAAATATTTCACCTGTTACCAAGTTCTCGCTGTTAATATGGCAACATTTAGCATCTTGGTATTTTGACATTTAAAAATCAGCAGGCATAATCCTACTCTTTTATCCTTTAGTTCCCAGTGACAAATAATGCAGTGATAAGGCCTGTGGTTTTCAGTTCCTCTTGAATGACATTTATTAGCAGAGAGAAACCTGATGCTTTAGCTGAAATTTGGCAGCCCAAGAAGTACGCCAACTGCTCCAAAGCACCCCATGCGCTAGGAACAATGCTTTCAGCTGACCTTCGGACCAGCAATCCAGTGGATGTGCCAAAAGTTTCATTGAGAGAGTATTGGCTCATAAAAAGTTTCCCACAGTGACAGCTCCGTTTATTTGCCCATGAACAGCACACATTCCGGCCACACAACGAATGTTACTGGTGATAGTAACTAAAGTAGCTCTTGCTAGATCTTCTTTACTAACAGATCCTTGCTTCCCCCTTATAAATCATATTGCCAATCATATTGCCAAAACCAGACGCTACAGCCCAGCCCAGCAGGCCAAATCTCCCACAGTCTCCTGCATATCTCAGCTTGTCAGCTGTCAGAACGGGTGCTGTCACCGTTGGATGCCATTTCACGAGCCTCTTTAAAATGTTCACAGCCAGCCAATAAACCGCATAAGCCCAGAAAGGTACCCCCTCCAAGGCTTGTCCCAGTGCCTCGTTTATAGTTGTCATCGGAATGGACTGCGAAAACACTAACTCCGAGCCAGTGTCCACAAAGGCATCTTTTGGCATTGCTAGGGTTCTGAGGCACTAGCACGGGAAGAGCACTCTGCTGCTATCTGTGTAGTGCCTGCTGTATTATGTGTATAGCCCTTCTGGCAGAATCTGTACACAGCAGGCCCTTTGCAAGACGGTCGAGTTCATCCAGTCTGTGCAGGCGTGGGCACCACCTCCTGTAGCACACTGCACCAGGTGTAATGTTGAGAAGTTTCCCCCTCCCATTTGGATAAAAGTAGACAGGTCCTGCCCTAACTGGTTTGGCTCAGTGGATAGAGCCTCAGCCTGCAGACTGAAAGGTCCCAGGTTCGATTCCGGTCAAGGGCATGTACCTTGGTTGTGGGCATATCCCCAGTAGGAGGTGTGCAGGAGGCAGCTGATCGATGTTTCTCTCATCGATGTTTCTAACTCTCTATCCCTCTCCCTTCCTCTCTGTAAAAAATCAATAATATATATATATATATATTTTTTTTTTTAAAAAAGTAGACAGGTCTTGGTTTGGAAATCGATCAAGTGCAGGCTCCCTTCTGGGCAAAAAGTGTTAAATCCTTCCGTTCCAGGTGTACATCCGGAATACCAGTGGATCCATGTGCTACATTCCAAGTCCAATGTTTCAGGACACTTTCCAAGCTCGCAACTTCTTGTTCTTCCTCTGCTGGGATATCAATAGGTTCAAAATATGAGAGCTTTACTAGAGTTCCCCCAGTGTCTGTGTGAAACCATGCGAAAGGATTTTTTATTTTTGTTTTTGGCATCTTTGATCTTCATGGCAAGGCTTGAGGGGCCAGGGGCAGCCTGGGGTTGAGTGCACAGAGGGTGGTGGTGACTCCAGGGGTAGCTGGGCCCTTTGAGGAGGACGAGGGTGGGCCTAGGGTGGGGCAGTGGTGCCTGAGGTGAGGCTGGCCCAGGGGGTGGCCGTACAACCCCCAAAGTGGGAGCCAGGGCCAACCCAAGCTGGGGAAGGCTGCTGGCCTTCGCACCTGGCCCAGTAGGGGTGCCCTTCACCCCCGCAGTTGCCCCAAACGAAAGGCCCTAGTACCCCAGCCACCTCTGCATTCCCGACTGACCTTTCTGATCAAATTATAGACCTGGTTTCACATTAAGCCTCTTTGGTTCCACCAAACCTCCAGGAGAATTCTCATGGGAACAAGACCATGGACAAATGCAGGGTTCTCTCTCAGACTCCCCTGAGAGAGGCAGAGTACCTATGGGAAGGAGACTGCTTTGGCCTGGCCCCTGCCTGGGGTAACCCCCAAGCAGCCTGGGAGTGAGGGGTGCCAACAGAATGAATCAGTTTTCACCTGTAGCGGAAGCTGCTGGCACCCTGCAGATTCCCTGTACCACGGGCACCCATCTCCCAGGTGCTATGTCAGTTAGGGCACCGCTGCACCTTGTCTGAAGAATTGTCCTGAGTTGAATGGAAGCCACTTTACCTGGGAGGCAACGCCCCCTCCCAACCGCTTCCCTAGTCCTTGGCTCACAACAGACTGGCCTGGCCTGGCCTCGGGGAGGGACTAACCTGTTGAAGAGTTTGTGTAGCGTTTGTGTTCCAGACTGCAGCTAAGCCCTTCCTAAGACGATGCTCTCACTTCTTACCCCCACCCTATGCTGCCCCCCTTGCTCCCCTCGCTGCCCTTCGGAAATAATCGGAAAGAGCCATCGCTGAGCCACCTCAGCTCTGGGGTCACAGGACAGTGTCCGACGGGTTCTCAAGTAAATCACTTGGACAAAAATCCTCATCTCTGCTAAGGAATCTGCATAAGATGAATCAGGCACCCTGCTGTGTAGACTGTCACTGGGCAGAAATTTCACTGGATCTCCTCTTTTATCAGGGCAAAATGGATATTCTCGGACAAGTTGGAGTTGGACTTAGTATTCAGGTTATGTGGCTGGTTGCCCAGTAAATCAGCCCCTGCAGAATTGGTGCTGGGTCTTAGGAGGTCGTATCCATGATGTCATGGAGTCTGACCCGAGAACACAAAAAATTCGTAGCCACCGGCTCTAAGGGTGGGCTCAGAATCCATCCTGCCTGCCAAGCAGCGGGCGAAGTGGAAACATGGGGTGGACACCTCAAGTGACAGTCGCCTACAGTCTACCTCAGCCTGTTCATCTTCTCAATAGTTGCTCCATCTATGATGCTGGCTTCCCCTTAACACACCTCCATGGAGGACAGGTGGGGGACATGGTGACCAGTACCTATCTCAGTGATTATTATGAGGGTTAATTGAGATACTGCAGGGAAAGTTCTTAGCACAGCCTGGCACATACCAAGCTCTCCGGCGTGAAGCTCTCAGCTGGTGCCATAGTTGTTACCGTCTCCTGGAACCACAGGCTCCACCTGAGGGCCCATTCGCACACCGCTCTTCTCCGAGCCAGGAGACCCCGGGGCTTGTCCCTTTGCTCAGATGAGGTGGCTAATCAGCATCTCTACTCCATCCCTGGAAGTGGTCTCATCCTGTGGGAAACAGCACTGCCTCCTGACCCACAAGCTGGCCAGTGTTTAGCTCCCGTGTTGGGTCACGTTCTCCACAAACCGCCACTGTCATGGAGCTGAAGGGAATTGGATACAACCTTTGGAATAGTGACACTTGGTGCTACAGGCATGGCGAAATGGAAAGGAGTGGTTCAATGGAAAGGAGTGGTTCAGAATGAGCCATGGTGTATGATTGTCAGGTCCACACAGGAGGGACACTTGGCCCTAGTCTGAGGACAGTCAGAGATGAGGCCATGCCTTTCGGTCTCTGGCACAGTGTGACCAGTGGAATTCCCCCTGCTTGGAAGGAGCCAAGATATGCCTGGAAAGTTTCATTCTTCCTAGCAATTTTGTTTACTTTGTGATGCCTCACTTGTCAGCACCTTCCCTATGGACACTTCTGGTCTGTGGTAAATTTATTTTGCCAGCTCCTCCCAGGAAGGCCTGAAGTCCCCTTCATGCAAACTCTTGTAAAAAATTTCTGGCTTTGCTGTAAGGTTCAGTGGGTGCCCCACCAGACCACTTCTCTGACAGGGAGAGAAGATGGAGCAATCAAGGGATTATCTTTGCCTGTATAAATAACCAGCTTATCAGCTGGACTCAGTGTCAAATTCTGAGCCAACAAAGCAATGGAAATCCAAATTAATAGCCCTACAGCCCTTCCCAGAGGCTGGAGGAAAATGGTGCACCTCCGATAGAGGATGTGGCCTAAAAGCCTTAAATGATATATTTGAACCCAAAGGGATGATGTGCGTTAAGAACTACTTTGGTTTGTAGAACATCCTACCTGGATCCAACTGAAAACAAAACATCTCAATCTCTCATGATATAAAAAGCGAATGAAATGGAGAAGAAAGAAGGATAGAAAGTGAAATAACAAAGAGAATATTCTTCACAAAATAGTAACCAGTTAAATATTTGGAAACAGTGATCTCCTCCTGCTTGGGGAAAACCCCCTGCCTGGTGGCCTTGGGCCCTCTTGGATGTGTGACCAGGTGTCCTTATGTCCTTTTGTCACCAGCTCTTTCTTTCTTTCTCTCTTTCTTTCTTTCTTTCTTTCTTTCTTTCTTTCTTTCTTTCTTTCTTTCTTTCTTTCTTTCTTTCTTTCTCTTGAGAGGAACGGAGAGGGAGAGAGAGATAGAAACATCAATGATAAGAGAGACTCATTGATTGGCTGCCTCCTGCATGCCCCACACTGGGGATTAAGCCCACACCTGGGCATATGCCCTGACCAGGAATCAAACCATGACCTCCTAGTCATAGGTCAACACTCAACCACTGACCCAGGTTGGCTGGGCACCAGCCCTTTCTTGTTGGCTGAGAACGAGATGAGCCCCAGACCCATTCTTTCATTTTGTATTAGATAATGGCCCTTTGTGCCCATCTGTTCTCTGTGAACAGAGTCAAGGGGTGGACTCTATCAGGGGACACTTGGATAGTCATGCCAAGTGGCCATTGCAGGGGTGTTCGACCTTTTAGGTATTGGAGAGAATGACAGGGTCATATTCCTGCAACTTTTTGTTCAGTGCTTGGACACATGAATCAATGCAATGAAAGAGACCTCACCTGTGAAGAGCCAAGACATGAGTGTGGGCAAGTTTGTGAGAAGAAAATAGATTGTTGAACACCCTTTCCGATGATGGTTGCCTCTTACAGCCCTGAACGTTTCACTCACCACTTATAAAAATATCCTCTTTATTGTATCAAAGCCTGGCAAGGAGAAGGATTTCTTTCCCGTGACTTGGCCAAGAATTCCCCAGAAACAGAAGGTGGCCCCAAAGAACTAAACCCAGAAACAGGTAAGTGGTTGCCTCTAAAGAGTGGGACAGGCATGGGCGAGGTGGAGCAGCCTCTTCATTATAAATCCAAGCGCTGTTTTGTTTTGTTTGGAAAGGAAATATATATGTATATTTATTCCTTGTCTTCCTCTGCCTGGCTCAGGCCCAGGCCTCACTCTACCATCTCGTGGGTGGGACAGGCCTCAGAGCTAAACATCTCAGGGACAGCCTCCTCAGGATGCAGGCCACAGGGGGCAAGTGATGCACTGAGTGCTGCGGTCACACAGCTGGATGAGGCAGAGCCAGGACCCCTGTGGTCCCCCAGCTCTCGGTCTTTCCCACCCAACCTCCTCACTGCCCAGCCTGTGGCTTTCAGCCGAATGCCACCTGAAAAGCGATCTGGTGCCTGACCTCAGTGGCTCAGTGGTTGAGCGTCGACCTATGAACCAGGAGGTCACGGGGCAATTCCTGGTCAGGGCACATACCAGGGTTGCAGCCTCGATCCCCAGTGTGGTGCGTGCAGGAGGCAGCTGATCAATGATTCTCTCTCATCATTGATGTTTCTATGTCTCCCTCTCCCTTCTTCTCTGAAATCAATAAAAATATATTTAAAAACTAAAAAAAGGAGCATCTGGTTTCTGGGGGCCAGGTCACTACGGTCACGCCTCCTTGAGTGGGGGCAGCAGAGGAGAAGCACAGGGTCTCCTGGCCTGGAGGAGGAGAATATGCCAAGACAGCTCTGAGGTGGGACTGTGGCAGTGATGACACCTGCCAGCCTGAGGGTGCCAGGCTGTGTCAAACACCCACCAAAATTAGCTCATTTAACCCTCATGAATATTTAAGAGGCAGGTACTATTACCCACCCCCACTGTGTTACAGATGAGGAGACAGGCTGCCTTTGAGAGACAGGAATGAATCTAGACCTTTAAGCTCCAAGCTCAGGATTTTATCTCATGACGCACAGCCTATTAAGTCCTTGCTGTGGAGATTAGGGCACACGAAAAGGTCAAGATGCCTGGCCGGTGTGGCTAAGTGGTTGAGCCTTGACCTATGATCCAGGAAATCATAGCTTGATTCCAGGCCAGGGCAACGTTTCTGGGTTTGGGGCTGGATCCCCAGTGTGGGATGTGCAGGAGGCAGTGGATCAATGAATCTCTCTCATCATTGATGTTTCTATCTCTCTCTCTCCCTCTCCCTTCCTCTCTAAAATCAATAAAAAAATATTTTTACAAAAGAGGTCAAGGTCGTAAGCTGCAATAGAGGGAATGCTTTGAAACTAGCTTGGCTGCTTCTGGATGTGTTGTGCTTCCAGGCTTTCGTCTGTCTGGACACCAAGAGAGAAGGAGAGAGGGCAGGGAGGGAGGGAGGGAAGGGGGAGAGGTTAGAAGGGGACCGAGGCAGAGAAGCAGCTTCAGACCCCTCTGCCTTGACTGCGACTTACTTGATGAGGCCCCTGTGAGGGTAGCTCCGCCCACCCTTGTGGAGGTTGCACACAGAGGCAGGTGTCCCGCTCAGGATACACCAGATGACAGGCATGGGCACTGAGTTTACAGTTGTTGACCTGAAACAAATAGGCAGCCAGATATTTCTCTAGCAAAATGGGTTTATTTGGGAAAAACAAAGAATTGCCATTCAGGACAATTGCTGCCTAGCCTAATAGCAAACCATTCGAAGTTCTAACAAAGGGAGGAAATTCTTTCGTAGAAGAGGAATTCTGGAAAGCTAAGATAAACAGAGACGTCTTCCCGCTGGGCTACAGGAACCCACGAACCCACGCCCTTTTAAATGAGTTCCTGTTTATTACTTTTAATAGAATCAAGACAGCACATTGGCGCTCCCCCCCCCCCCCCAGAGTGGGCAGGGCAAAGTGTGGATGTCTGCCCAGAAAAGCAAGTTGCAAAAAAGCTGGTATAGTCTGAGCCCCTTTTGTAAAATGAATGACATTTAGTAGTAGTCACTTAAGAAAAAAGTCTCGACAGAAAATGCCACAAACTCTGTGGTGGTCATCTCTGAAAGTTTCACATTAGGGGAATTTTTAACTTCCTTTGTTGTGTGGGACGCCCAACCTACGTCAAATCTGAACTCTGCCCCGGAATTCCCCTTAAAATGAGAACTCAGGCTAAAGTGAAAGCACGTTGCACACAGCCTGTCTTCACAGAAAAACACGCTGCCGCCTGCCCGGGAGAGTGGCTTGTTTACCACAGATATGTGAGTAGGAAGAGGATCTTGCTTCCCTCCGTGCGGCTGTGTGTCTGTGTCTGAGTGTGCATGAGTAGCTGGGCTTCCCCAGGCTCCACGTGTGGGTGCCCTTCCACAGCTGTTGCTGCTCTTGCGTGCACACCCCTGGGTCTGTGAGCTTAACCGGGCTGCTGTTTGGATAGTGTAGGTTGCCACCCAAGGGGAGGAAAAAAAGAGGGAAGATATGGGGAGATAAGGGGTCTCAGGGCTCTTACTTACAGGTGAGTTTAAGCCTATGAACTGAGCTTCATTTAAAAAAAAAAAAAAAGAAAGAAAAAGGACAGTATTGGCTCTTGTCATCGAAAGATCAGACAGACATCGAAAGATCAAAACAAGGACTACAGGCTTTATTAGAGGAGAAGACCTGCAGGGCTGTCTCGCAAGGGGAGGACAGCAACTCGCGCAGAGGTGAGCGCGCCTTTTGAGGGGCGGAAAGGGAAGGAATGGGGGCTTAGTATACTCGGCACGTGCTGATTGGTGGCTTAATGTATGTTCCATATAGGAACAAGGGCTTAGGGGATTTGGCAGGTGTTGATTGGTGGTTCAATGTATCGTCCATAGAAGGTACATGGTTAGTCGCTCAGGTGTTTCCAGGCTGCAGGTTAAGTCATACTCCGCCCACCAGTTGGGGGAAGGGAGGTTCTATCAGTAATTGCAAAGTCCCTCTGGGGTAGGGCTGATTTCAGGTACAGCTGGGTACAAGGACTAGAATGAAGTCTTCAGGACATTGTGTCTCCACCTTTCAGAGGTGGGAGAGTACAATACAATGAAAATATCACTTAATGGCAATGGTGGCTTTTTTTAAATATATAATGTATTTTTATTGATTTCAGAGAGGCAGGGAGAGGGAGAGGGAGAGAGAGAGAGATGGAAACATCAATGATGAGAGAGAATCATTGACTGGCTGCCTCCTGCACGCCTCACACTGGGGATCGAGCCTGCAACCTGGGCATGTGCCCCTTGATCAGGAATCGAACTACGACCTTCTGGTTCATAGGCTCAACCACTGAGCCACTCGGCTCCAGCTGGGCAATGGCAATGGTTTTAACCTATTGTGGGGAGCGTTGAAAGCTAGGCCCACTCTTCACAAAAATACCTGTATCAGGAACACCTACGTGCTATGCAGAATTCCTTCCTTCTCTTCCCTGTGCAGGGGGGCAGACTTTCTTCGCTTCTGCCTGGACTCGGGGTTTCTGAGAACTTGCCTCTCACAGGTTCAGAAGTGAGCGCAGGAAGGGATGCCTTCCTCTGTCCTTGGGGAATCATGGCCATGGCCCCCAGCCATGATGAGGGTTGAGTTCTGGGATGGTAGCAGCTATGCTAGTTGTCTGGTCCCCCCTGCCAGCCCTCTCCCTTCCCATCCCCCTCCCTTCCTCAGGCCCCTCCCCGGGTCCTGCCTGGCCTTCCCCCTTTCAGCTTTGGGCCTCACTGTCTTTCAGCTGGAAGGTCTGGTACATGGAGGACGACACAACAAGACCCAAAGAGTCCGTCTCTCTCGCAGCCGTGGCCAACATGGGGGATGAGCTGGTCTGTCCCCTTCCGCAGTCCCATTTTGGTCCCCTAGTGGGAAGGGCCTTTGTTCACCATCTTCCTTCATTTCCTCCCCACCCCTCACCTGGAATAGCCAGGTTGGGGCCCACCACCCAGAACTCTGGAGCCTAAAATGACACCCTCTTCCCTCCCCTAGTTCCCTCCCCTTCACCACTTGCACAACCCAGGGTGCACCTTTCACATTGTAATTTGCAAGAGTAACCCCGCTACATGTCAGAACCTAACTCCACAGACTGTGAGGTTATTTGTGTCCTGGGGCTGCGTGACCAGGAGGCCCTGCTTGGGACTCCCACCCGCCACAGCTCAGGCACAGCTGGGTGTCCCTCCCTAGCACAGAGCCCAGCACACAGTCGGTGCTCAATGCATGCTCTGCAGAATTTCAGTTGCCCTCTAATTACTTCCTGTGCAGAAGCCCAGCCCCCACCCCAGCCCACTCCTGGTGGCAGCCAGGGCCTCTCCCACCCTGGGCCCCCCGCTCCAGTTCTCACTTGGGGTGGCGGGGACACTGTGGTCACTCTCTGGTGGCTTTAGGAGGAAGGCCAGCCCCTGGGCAGCGACTTGAACCATGCGGAAGACAGGAACAATTTGAACGAAGCCAGCCAGGAGCCCCTCTCAGGAAGGTAGGTGGTCTCCAGGAGGGGACGCAGGCCGGGTAGGAGAGGAGGCCACCACGGGGAGCAGGGGTGGGGAGCAGGGGTGGGAGCGTGCTCTCTGCCAGGGAGAAAGGCAACTCCCTGCATCTTTGCTGAAGGAAGGAGAAAACACGATTTAGCAAATGAGTGCGCCAGGCCCGAGGCTCCCAACCTGCTTTGAAGCAGCCAGAGTGAAATCCCACTGGAAACCCCAAACTATGCTGCGGGGCTGCTCATGGTGTAACTTGGCTGGGGCCCCCAAACCAGACTGGCCCCCCTCTTAGCCATTCAGTCTCTGGGCACCTTGGGAGCCTCGAGGCTTAGTTTGAAAGCCCCTGGACTTGGGCAGGCCCCCCTTTTCACATGGGAAGGCTGAAGGAAGGAGATGGGCCCGGGCCACACAGGCAGCAAGTAGGAGCCGAGAACTAGGCCTCCCAATACCTAGGCCCACGGGGGCCCTCACTGGCCAGTCCTGAGTGGAGGAGAACAGGAGGCGGGGGTTCCATCTGTCTGTCTTGGAGTGAGATTGGGGAAGATGCACTTAGGAGGTGGGACATGGGACAGAGAGAGGGAGGAGAGGGTCCTTAAAACAGCAGCTGATGCCTAATGAGCTCTGAGTGTGCAGCCTGTGGGACCCCAGCGGCTATTCAGATTCCAGCCTCTACTGCAGGGCTAGGCCAGTGACCAAATGACCAGGCAAGAACTGGCATTGCACTGGGCCTGGAAGGCAGTGGGGTCACAGCTGGAGCATAAAGAGGGCTGTCCCCATGTCTCCGGAAGGACTACTGACTCCGCGAGGAGTGTCCCGGGTCCCAAGGGGGTAAATGCAGAGGGGAGAGCCTCTCCACCTTGCGCCCGGGGACAGGAGGGAGGCAGCCGGCATGACTTGTGCACGTTGTTTGGTAGCTGGTTGCTGGTAAGTGCTTCCCGTTGGCAGGCCATTCCCCTCCAGCTCTGCAGGCAGGGTTCTCACTCGCGTGGTGCTGAGTAGCCTGAGCCTTTCCTCGGTTTGCTCCGGGCTGGGGTTGCTCTTCCTCCCTGTGGGATGTCAAGGCCAGTGCCTGGCTCACCCCAGGTCACCATTTTATTGGAGCAGCTTCTACCTGGAGGTGCTGAGGATCCCCATGGGGACGGGAGTCTGGGGGCCACTTGTGGACCCTCTGGTCTTCTCCCTAGGAGGCCCCTGCAGGCCGCCCAGAGAGTGAGGCGCTTCTACAGGGAGCACGCACAACTGTTCCGCTGGATCTGCATAGGCCTGCTCTGCACTGGTGAGCCTGGGCCCAGCCCCACCCACCCCGCCCACCCATTTCAGCCATCTCCACCCCAGCCATCCATGTCTCAGGGCAGGGTCGTTCACTTACCCAGTAATTCAACAGAGCTTTGTTGAGCAACAGCTCAGGGCTGAGCATGCCAGAAGCAGGGCCAGCAGAATTAAGGCAGACCAGATGTTGTTCCCAAGACCAGATGTTGATCAGTTAGGGAGAGGGCAACAACTATGTCCACATAGTGCAGCTTGCCATCTGGGAGCACCAAGGAAGGATGGGGGTGATCGGGGAGGACTTCCAGGAGGAGGTGGCATCTGAGTCTCACAGGTTGAGCAGGAGTTGGCCAGGTGGAGGGGAAGGACAACAAGGAGTGAGAGGCACTCCATGCAGAGGAACCCCAGGAGCAAAAGTGAAAAGGGACAGGATGTGAACAGGGAGCTGATCAACAGCCTAGTGTGGCCAGAGGGTAATGTTCTAGACAAGGAGCCAGAGGATGAGGCTGGACAGATGAGAAAGGGCTGATATTGCATCGATGTAAGAACATCCAAACCTGTAGAGAGTTTTTATGATACTTTATTTGAGTCAAACAGAGATATGCCTGCCTGCAAGCAAGATCTCCACGGACTGAGAAAAATACTTCTGAGACGAACAGTTTGCAGTTTCTTTTATGCATTTGAGATTAAGGAGGGAACGAAAGGACGATTACATAAATGTGGGAGAAAGCCAAGTGCAGACTCTCCAATTAGTCTGGTAGCAGAGGGAGTCGAGTAGAGCTTACACTTAAAGTGTTTCATCTCACATCTTTTATCCAGTGGAAAGGCTACGCAAGAGCCCTGGCTTTTGAAACTCATAAGCCAGGGAGAGATATTTCCCCTCTATCTACTATCCACTATCTATCTACTATCATATTCCTTTCTTTAAAAAAAATATTTTTATTGATTTCAGAGAGAAAGGAAGAGGAAGAGAGAGAGAGAGAAACATTAATGATGAGAGAGAATCATGGATCGGCTGCCTCCTGCGCATCCCCTACTGGGGATCGAGCCTGCAACCCGGGCATGTGTCCTGACTGGGAATCAAACTGTGGCCTCCTGGTTCACAGGTCGATGCTCAACCACTGAACCACACTGGCCGGGCTCATATTCCTTTCTGGAGGCATAGCACAGACTGGTTTAGCTCCCCAAAGGGGAGGAGGGCAAAGGGGGAGAAGGAAATTCCAGGAAGAAAATGTCACTGATTAATACTTCAGAAGGGAATCCTGGCACAAATAAGTGGACGCCTTCCTGGAGTATCTGACTCACTTACTCTGTCCTCACTGGAACCCAGTGAGCTCTGGAGCATAGCAGGCACTCTTTCGACGCTAGAAGAAGCCACACTGTCTAGCAGTCAATGATGGCGAACCTATGACACGCGTGTCAGAGGTGACACGCGAACTCATTTTTTTGGTTGATTTTTCTATGTTAAATGGCATTTAAATATATAAAATAAATATCAAAAATATAAGTGTTTTACTATGGTTGCAAAGATCAAAAAATGTCTATATGTGACACGGCACCAGAGTTAAGTTAGGGTTTTTCAAAATGCTGACACGCCGAGCTCAAAACGTTCGCCATCACTGGTCTAGCTTCTTCCGAACACATCTCCTCGCTCACGTTTGGTCAACACTTTGCAGCTTGCAGAGCCCTTATACACCACACCACTCTATCAGTTACCTCGGTAACAACCCTTAGCACAGGAGGGATGATTGTTGGCACTTCCAGGTGAGGAACTGAGGCTCAGAGGGGTTGGGTGAAGTTCCTGCCCTCCAAGTTCTGGATGGGGCAGTTGGAGCCGGAGGGCGGGGCTGCAGGGGCCCGCAGAGACCCATGTCATCACTGACCCCCCTTCTTGTACTTTCCCCTCCCACTGCCAGCGTTCGGGGCCTTCCTGTTGACTGCTTGCATCCTGAATTTCCAGAGGGCCCTGCCCCTGTTTGTCCTCACCTGTGTGGTCCTGGCCTTCTTGGCCTACAGCCTGTTGAAGAGGCGGCTGGGACCAAACCTGCTGAGGTGTGCCACGCCTTGGGGGCATTCCCCCCGCAGGAGCCTCTGGTTTAAGAGGTGAGTGAGCTCACAGCCCCCAGGTAGGGCGGGGTGAGAAGGATCGGGGCACATTGACTGAGGGCCTCTGAGTCAGCTCTGGGGGCACAGCCAGGGCTGGGTGAGCAGGGCCTCGGGCCATCCCACCAGCCAGTTCCTGTGCTATGGGGAGCGTAATCCACCCTGCTTGCCTTTTGGAAGCCCCAGGGCAAGCGTCGCTGGGTGGCTTCAAAGGTGGCAGGAATCTTTGTGGAGATTTGCCAGTTCCTGTCTGGTCTCTGCCCCAGTTACTACAGCTGACTAACAGCAGAGAACAGGACTCAGCAGTTTCCTAAAGTAAGACATCCCAGCTCATCCGGGCAGGGAGGGCCTATCAGATCATCAGGGACCTGTGTGAGACATGTAGCTGCAGGGTGACCACCCTGGAATATGAATTAGCAGGCTGGGCTAGGGTCCAGGTGTCATTACTTTTAGGTAGCCCCAGGGGATTTTGTTGTTGTTAATAATCCTCACCCAAGGATATTTTTTCCATTGATTTTCAGAAACTGGAAGGGGGGAAAAGAGGGAAAGAGAGAGGGCAAAGGAAAGGGAGAGAGAAAGAGAAAGAAACATGGATGTGAGAGAGACATACACCCCGACTGGGACCGGGGATCAAACCTGCAACCCATGTAGGTGCCCTTGACTATGAATCAAACCTGAGACCCTTCAGTCTATGGGCCAATGCTCTAACTCATGAGCCACATCGGCCAGGGCAACAGAGAATTTTTTTAAAGTATATTTTTATTGATTTCAGAGAGGAAGGAAGAGGGAGAGAGAAATAAAAACATCAATGATGAGAGAGAATCATTGACCACCTGCCTCCTGCATGCCCCCTATTGGGGGTTGGGCCTGCAATCCGGGCATGTGCCCTAACTGGGAATCAAACCCTGACCTCCTGGGTCATAGGTCAGCACTCAACCACTGGCCGTGCCGGCCGGGCCTAACAACACGTGCAGAGTGTATAATGGTGGGATGTGATCTCACTGTATTTAGTATTTAGTCCCCTCCCAACCCTGAGAAATGGGGAGCCTTTGGCCTCCTTTTCCCAGTGAGTAAATTAGACTCAGAGAGGTTAGGTGGTTTTCCTGAAGTCACACAGCTCTCTCCTCCCACCAGACCTGAGTGTGCTTTCCCTGGAGCCCAGGTGGTCTCCTGTGTGGGGTTGGGGAAGATGCTGAGGGTGACGTCTTTCTGCCTTTCCCCTGCAGGGGTCTAGCCCTCGCTGCTTTCCTGGGCCTGGTCCTGTGGCTGGCTCTGGACACCTCCCAGCGGCCTGAGCAGCTGGTGTCCTTTGCAGGAGTCTGCGTGTTCATTGGCATCCTCTTTGCCTGCTCAAAGCATCACCGCGCAGTGAGTGCTTAGTTGTCAGGCTTGTCTCCCACTGCCTCCTTGGCAATGCAACCACCCCAATATCAGGACCCCTCCTGGTTTCACAGTGTGGCGAACACCTCCCCTCCTCCCCACTCCCCCCTCTCTCACCCCCGGCTCCAGCCAGGCCCCCCAGAGATCCTGATGCACTCCTGAGTTTGGGGATCACCACTAAGGAATCATTAAACGCTGAGAGGCATCCTGCTCCCTGCTGCTGGAGTGAGAACATTGACAGAGGGAGATTAGGGCAACGGGGTCCCTGCCTATGGAGGAGGAATGGGGGGAGGGTCCAGGCAGACGAAGGTTACACTGAGGCCCGACCCTGAGGCTACAATTCCGCCCACCCAGTGATGACCCGGGACCAAGTGCCATGGCATGCCCAAAGCTGGTGAAGGCTTACATGGGTCCTCGGTTAGACCTGCCCACTCCTGCCTGCTGCCCCAGTCTCACTGCCGCCAAGGGTGTGGCCTATTATGAACTCCAGGAAGGATGTGACCACTGGCAATCGGTCCAACCCCTGGCTGGGTCCAGCCCTATCCTACAGGCAGGCTAAAGCGCCCGTAGCCCCTCAGAGCAGCCCCCTGGCCTCTGCTCTCACCCCACCCTGTCCCCGGTGGGTACCCCCGGGGGAGCTGAGCTCACCAGGACCTTTCTGTATCGCCGGCAGGTGTCTTGGCGGACCGTGTCCTGGGGTCTTGGGCTACAGTTTGTACTTGGCCTCTTTGTCATCAGAACAGAACCTGGATTTATTGCATTCAAGTGGCTGGGCGACCAGATCCAGGTGTGTACGTGGAGCCCGGCTTCCCAGGGCATCTTGGGTTGCCAGGGAATGAGACACCATTCTGTTGGGGGAGAGTGGGAGGTGAGGCCTCAGAGAGGGATTGGGACCAAGATGGTTGGTGTGTAGTGGGCCCCAGACCAAGTGGGTAGCTGGGGGCTAGGCTGTGCAGCTGGTACTTCCCTCAGTCCTGGTGCCCCCGGACAGAGCAGTCCCCTCAGAGGTTGGGTCTGATACCGGAGAGAGGCATGCGGTCCTTGGGAGTCATCAGTGATGTGGAATGTATATCGGGAGTGCTTAGAAAATTGCAAATTATTTACTTTGTGTATGTGTGTGTTTAAAGACAATGTTTAGTCTATTGAAGTTATACTTTCTAAATTTCATTTTTTATTCTAGTAAATACACGTAACAGTTACCAATTTAGCCACTTTTATTTTTAAATATATTTTTATTTATTTCAGAGATTAAGGAAGAGGGAAAGAGAAATTGAAACATCAATGATGAGAGAGAATCATTGATCAGCTGCCTCCTGCACACCCCCTACTGGGGATTGAGCCCGCAACCCGGGCATGTGCCTTGACGGGAATCGAGCCCGGGACCCTCCAGTCCGCAGGCTGATGCTCTATCCACTGAGCCAAACTGGCTAGGGCCCATTTTAACCATTTTTAAATGTCATTGAGTTTATTCACATTGTTGTGCAACCATCGTGACTTACTTTGTAAAATATGAATTACGGAAGACAAAAGGTTAATCCTGTACTCAGCCCTGAAGGCACGCATTTCCACGTGCCCTGGAGGAGAAAGCCCTGCGTGTCCGGGCTCTGGCTCTGTGTGGGTGTTGGAGCAGAGGAGACAGAGCTGCTACTCAGGTCGTGTTCCCCATTTTATAAATGGGGACACTGAGGCCTGGACAGGAGAAGTGACTTGTCCCTGCAGCCACAATGCAAGCTCCGGACCTAAACCAGGTCTTCTGTGGAAGTGTGGCCAGATTCAAACACCGAAGCCAAGAGCCTGGGGCAGGGACAGATGGGGGCTGTGCCCTTGGTCAGGAGGGAGGGGGTAGCAGGCCGGCAGGTGAGGCAGCCCTTGACAGCCGTCTCACCTCTCACTGTTTGGCTCCCTTTGTTGTTTATTTATTCTCTAAATAACTCTCATCTCAGAGCATTTCTTTAAACTTTATTGAAAGGGTGTATCTTCTGGAGAGAGTGGCCATCAATGGGGCTTTAAGGACACACACTGCCACGGGGTGTCCAGCCCTACAAGGCCACGGCCTGGGGGCCTCGTCCTGGGACCAACCTGCCACTGTTTCCTCCCTCCCTCCCTCCCTCCCCCATGGGCTCACTCTGGATTTCATTTTGTTTTGTTTTCTCCTTTCAGACCTTCCTGAGCTACACCAAGGCCGGCTCCAAATTCGTGTTTGGGGAAGCTCTGATCAAGGATGTCTTTGCCTTTCAGGTCAGCCGACTGTTGGCCCACAGGCCTTTAGCAGCCTCTTCCAGGCACCTCCAGCTAGTGGGGAGCCCGAGCCAGCTGTGTGGCCCAGGCCTGGGCGGGGGTTCTAGAGGCAGCTGTATGGGCGGGGGTTCTGGGCGGGGGTTGCTGGGAGGGGCCCTGGCAGGAGGATGGCTTGGCTTAGCGGTTTGCTATTAGTTCTGTTAGCTGCATCCTTGCTCTTCTCCCTTTCTGGAAGAATGTGCACAGACCTGCAACTTGCATCTCTCCCCTAAGCACCCTTCAGAACCATGAATTCATAGCCCATCAGGCTACGAGGATGCTCAGCGATCTTGGGCCTCCCTTTATACTACAGGGGGTCACCCCAGAGGAGCAGTGACCTGGCCACAGTGGTCCAGCAAGTTGGGGCAGAGCCAGGCCAAGGGCTGGAGGTTTAGGGAGAATATGCAGGGGGTGATTCCGGTGGTGCATGCCCACCAGGTACCATTTGGGGCCACCAGGTACCAGGGGGTCCTGGACCCTGGTCTCTCCGGAAGTCGGAGTGTCTGGTTACAATTTTCTGCATAGGGGGAATGGGAGAGGGAGTAATTGGCAGATGCGATATACAGCCCAGCTCTAGGAATGTAGCCATCCTCTGTAGTCCCGGAACGTAGTCAGTGACGTCATGCCTCCCTTCCAAAGAGCATGCCTAATCGCAGTAGAAACACATTTAAATCATATTCATGGTTGCTAAAGATTTTGAGATTGGATGTTCTGTTAAGAGAGAAAAACCAAGGGAGGGAGGGAAGTTTATCATTAACCAGCTTCAGCATTTTCCTGTCAAACAATAACTGTTTCCTGGCCGCTGTGAGGCCCTATCCTTTGGACAGACTGTCAGTGGATTAGCCAGGGCTTTCTGAGCAAAGATGGGTCAGGCGAGGGAGGACTTCAGACAAATGCTCTTTGGCCACAGAACTCCCTCTCTCACAAGATTCATGAGGCACAAATTTCCCTCCTCCCTGCACTATGCACACACACACATAAACATATACATGCACACATGCATACATGCACATGAACACACACACTTGCCAGGCTTGGGACTTATCCTCAGTGTAGGAGTGGCTTTGTTGCTGAGTCGAATAGAAGACTCAGAAGCTTTCTTTTGGTTCTTTCCATGAATCATGTGGACCTGGTCCAAGGCCCTTGGCCCATGTCAGCCTGGGGAAGTCTTCTCTGGGCTCGCTCAGATTTTTAGAATCCAAGCTGCTTCCAGCTGGGCCACAGTCCAGCTCATCACTCCTCCAGGAAGTGGAGCCCCTGCGGGAGGGTCCTTCAGTCCCCACCGCCCCTGGCCTGGAGTCCAGCACGGTGGAGGTGGCAGCCTGGCTGGATCATTTTGATTAGTCATTCCGCCTTGGCTCTATTTCCCTTCTGGTAACTTTCCACCCACATCATGGCCTCCCCCCAGGGCCCCGCATCCTTCCTGGGTCTGGCTGAGCTGGAGCACACGTCCGCTCATCCCTTCACTAACACTCCGGCCTCTGGAACGTGCACCGCTGCTAAGCTCAGCAGTGCTGCTCACATGGTCTTTCTGAGGAAGCCCTAGGGAAGTGGTTCTCAACCTTCCTAATGCCGTGACCCTTTCATAGAGTTCCTCATGTTGTGGTGACCCCCAATTTCACTGTTACACATTGAACTGTTGTCTAGTATGGGACGGACTGAAGGGGTTGGAGGACGACAAAGCCCCTCCCGTCGGTGGGTCCAGAGGGAGGACAGTTGGTGTCGGGGGAGGCAGGGGCTGCTGGTCAAGAGCTGGTGGTGTGACCTGGGCCTGAGGCCGGGGCGCCGGGGGAGCATGGGGGGGGGGGGGCGGCCGGCTAATGGTTCTTCCTGCTCTCCCTGAAGGACCGGGGGAGCCTTTCCCTTCTGGGGCCCGGCCAAAAGAATTGTCTGTCTCTGTCCCGATTTTCCCCTCGGGAGGCATGCCCTCATCTACCGGGGTTTCTCGGACAATACGTCAACCCAAACCTGAATATAAGGAATTTGATCAGGATGCCCTGGGCGGCCGTATACGATATGATGGACCCGGTAGGCAGTGGTGAGATCGAAAGACCCTGCATCCGGCCACCCCACCTGGAAAGTGGGCCACTCCCGTTCACAGAATTGCTGTAAATCAAAAGCATTAACATCATATCCATAGTCTCCGGCTCTCTTCTTGAAGTCCTGAAAATTCTTAAGAAAACATTGCAGCGGGGAGCACACAGAAGCAGACGACGACTGTCCCATATTGACAACAAACACCAGACAGACAAGTCCCGTGCAACCGAAAGTCACACTTGCCAGATGCCGTGGCCACCGTCGTGGCCACTGGCTGGAGTCAGGAGGTAGTGCTGCGTCCAGCCCTCCCCTCGACTCCCCTGTGAGATCTCACCCAGGCACCTCCTGTCCTTACCTCCTGCAGGATTTTTCAGTAAGTCCTCGCCGTTTGCCCGGTGATGGATGGGAGAGAGCCTCCTGCCCTAGATAGGGGGTCCCTCTCACCCCTGCCGGGTATCTCACTGCGGCCTCCAAATGTTGTGGACCAACATTTGCGAGAATAAGACCACCGACTCCAATTAGGTCTTAAACAGCAAGCGAGGATTTATGGAGCTGGCCAGCGTCTGCCACAGGCCCCTCCTGTAACAGCCCCGAGCTTTGTGCTCGGCGAGCTTTTATTCACAGAAACCACAAACGTCCTTGATTTACAGTTACAAGGGTCTGATCAGGACCTTGACGCGCAGATGTCTGGGAGTGGGAGACTTGGAGTTATGCCTGGTTCCCTATCCTTGACCCCCATCCTTGTTAAAATTTTTTACTGACATTCAACTCATCACAGAACATAATGAAAGCATAGTGATTAATCACAAAAACAATATGTAATTATAGATGTGTTTTCCGATGGTCTTGGGCAACTCCTGTGAAAGGGTCATTTGAGAACCGCTGCCCTAGGGAGAAGGAAGTGTTCTCACCTCCCAGGGGTTGCAGGTGTCTCCCTGATGCAGCCTCTGCAATCCCCAATGGTCAGCAGTGCCACATTTTGAAAAAAAAAAAAAAAAGATAGTAAGTAAGACAAGGACAAAAAATACCCCAAATCAAATAAGGACTGAAAGGTACCATTGGATTGCCCGACTGCTGTGGCTTTGGTTGAGCATCGACCTAGGAACCAAGAAGTCATGGTTCAATTCCCTGGCAGGGCAGGTGCCAGGTTGTGGGGGTCTATCCCCAGTAGAGGGCATGCAGGAGGCAGCTGATTGATGCTGTTTCTCTCTCGTCCATGTTTCTATCTCTCTATGCCTCTTCCGTCCCCCTACCTCTCTAAAATAAATTTTTTAAAAGCATATTTTTTAAAAAGTACCATTGGATTTAGTAATTACCATGTTCAGGGGAGGGACTGGGAGATAACTGGAGGCCAAGTTGGGATGCAAAGGAGGGAGTTGGGACCTCTGAACCAGGAGAGCTCTGAGAGAGTGTGGCACCTGCAGAGGCCTCTGAAGGAGACTTGACAGGCAGGGGCAGGGCGAGGAGTGGATGTGAGGTCGGCAGGAAGTCAGGAGGCATGTCCAGTTTATCTGCTTTTCTGTCAGTTGCTGGGGTTGCAGCAATCAGCCTGAGGCATCTTCTCACTTTGGGTCATTGTAGTTCCTCGCTGCCTGGGGCTGCAGTGCTTGGGCTTGGGGGCTGGGGGTGTAAGGTTTGCTCAGCTCCCTCCAGGGAGAGGAAGCAGCAGGGCTCTGTCCACATGGGTTCAGTCCTGCCTTTGGAATCTGTTTCCCGGTGAGGACATGACATCTGCTCAGAGGTGTGGCTCTCAGAGGGCGGTGTCCAGATCAACAGCCCCAGCAGTGTCTGGAGAGGCCCACTTTGGACGGGTGGCGGGGGCGTGTTCCTCAGAAATTGCATTTCTAATGAATTCTCAGGTGGTGCTGCTGGTCCAGGGACCACACTTTGAGAACCATTTGCTGAGAAGAGCTAGAAGTACTTCTCCCTTGAGTTATGGGTGAACATTGGTACTAGCAGGCACAGCCTGCTCTGAGTTTCCACAAAGCGGTGGTCAGGACTCACTGGGGCAGCTACACCCTGGGCTCAGGCTACCCTTGGAGGGGATGGGTGCTGCCCCCGAAACGGGGAAACGAGGCCCCAGGGCTGGCACAGAGCAGAGCTCCTCAGGGTCACGCAGGGTCTGCGCAAGCTGCTTGGTGGGCAGGGGGTACTCTGTCTCTTGGCAGGTGTGTGACCTTGGGCAGGTAACCAGCATCTCACAGCCTCAGTGTCCCACTTGTGGAGTGAGGTTTCCTGGCTGGGAGGTCCTATTGGCCTCAGGGACCTTGTTTAGTATTAAATGTCCCACCTTAGAAAGATCAGGCCCATCTCTCTTCTCTCCCATGCACCTTCCCTCCCTAGGCAGTCACCATTTAATCCAAAAGACAGCCTCCCTTCCCCCATCGATCCCCATCTCTCAGAGAGAAATGTCTCTGATTGCTGCCCCGAGAAAGCCATTCTGCAGTTGGGTCCAGCGCCCTGGGCACCCTCCTTCCTGGCTCCAGCCTTCTCCGCAGCCCTGCCAACCTGCAGAGCAGTCGCCTCGCATGCTAAATTGGACAAGCTGTCTAGACAGTACGTGCTCCTCCATGCGTTTTACTCCAAGGGTACGGCAGAGTGATGTCAGCACCCCTCGTGCTGAGGGTGTGTCCAGCACCAGGCAGTCACAGGGAGTCACGGGGCAGGAAAGGGTTTATCCAGACAGTGCCCGTGTTCCCTGTCAGGCGACATCCCCCACGGCAGTGACACCGGTGACAGATGCCAAGTGGAGCAGGTCCAGATAAATCCCACAGCCTCCTTGGGAAGGGAAGGAAAACCCCTCATCTTGTCTGGTCTCCAGGGGAGCTGCCCGGGGCAGTCTCTGTTCTCACAGGGCCATTCTGTCATCCCCTGTGCATTTTGAACCAGAGCCTGATTCTGATTGCTCAAGATTCTCTCTTCTTAAAAACAACAACAACCCTTCCTCCACCCCTCTCTGCTTCAGCCCCTCTTCCTTCCCACATAGCAGCTTCTCCGCAGAGCTTTTACCCTGGCTGTTTCTTTCTCCTCCTCCTCCTCCTCCTCCTCCTCCTCCTCCTCCTCCTCCTCCTCCTCCCCCTCCTCCTCCTCCTCCTCCTCCTCTTTTTTAAATCCTCACCCGAGGATATTTTTCCATTGATTTTCAGAGAGAATGGAAGAGAGAGAGAAAGACAGAGAAGTATCGATGTGAGAGAAACACATCAAATGGGCCAGGGAGGTGCCTACAACTGAGGTACGTGCCCTTTACCGGAATCGAACCTGGGACCTTTCAGTCCGCAGGCCGATGCTCTATCCACTGAGCCAAACCGGTTTCGGCTGGGTGAACTGCTTTTAATGTTTTCAATGGTTGTGATATTCCAACTCTCCCACTTGCCATTTTACCATAAGAATGCTCCCGTGTTGTTACCAACTCTGCCCGACTTACTATTTTAAACCTGTTTGGAACAGATCACACATTCCAACAGAACAAAAGGGGATATAGTAAAAAGTGGGTCTCCCTCCCACCCCCCCAACACCCCCACACCCGCCCCCAAGTCACCCAGTTCCCTCTGCAAGGCAGCTGCCATCCCAGGCACTCGCAGATCCTTCTAGTGATATTGCGTGCCCACACAGGAGCGCACACAATGCCACCCACCCTTTTCTACACATAGAGCAGCACCCTGTTCTCCACCTTCCCTTTTTATTTAACGACTCTCTTGGAAATGATTTCAGAGAGAGCTGCCTCGTTCTCGCTTCCCAGCCTTAGTGCTCCACTGTGTGGCCGTACATCAGGTTATGAAACTCCCCCTCCCCCGAGACACATATGCGTTATTGCCTGTCCTGGTGACTAGAAATCAGCCTGCAGTGAGGCAGCCCTGGGGTGGGGCCCTGGGGTGGGGCCCTGGCCAGGAGACGGGGTGATGGATGGGAAAGAAATTTTGGGGGAAGAATTGGTGAGGCTCAGAGTAAGAAAAGAGAAGTGACAAGCTTGGGAATAGGGAGCGAGGTGACAGGAGGAAACGCTGGTTGCAGGTCCATGAGGAGTCTCATTCTGAGCCAGATAAGGGGCTCCTAACTCGGGGCCCACAGCCCAGGAGGGAGGTTGAGGCCAGAGTCATGGGCCAGGGAGTGAGCTCACAGCCAAGGACAGACACTGTGCAAAGAGAGAGAAAGAACACTAGCCGTTTCAGCTCAGCAGATAGAACGTCGCCCTGAAGACCGAAGGGTCCTGGGTGTGATTCCGGACAAGGGCATGGACCTCGGTTGCCGGCTCCTCCCCAGCCCAGGCCCTGGTCGGGGCTCGTGCAGGAGGCAACCCATCAATGTGTTTCTCTCACATCTGTATTTCTCTCTGCCTTTCCCTCTCTCTTCCACTCTCTCTGAAAATCATTGGAAAAAATATCCTCAGGTGAGGATTTAAAAAAAACAAACAGCGAGAGAAAGACATCTTATGCTCGTTTCACAGGCCATAAAAAGTGGTGGACTCTTTCCTGCCTCTCTACCACAACGCAGGCCTCGTCTGTGGTGAGGGGAGGGGGAGGGATAGCTGGGCAGATGGTCAATATTTAGAGGGGACAGACGTGCCTCTGGAGAGGCCACATACGTAATCCTGCGCACTGAATGCAGAGCTGCTGCCCTGACGCTGTCAGGCCTCTGAGAGGTGAGGCCTTGGGTGGAGAGGCTGCCTGGTAGGTCTCCCTGAGGCCCTGCCTGGTCCCAGCCACCCACCTGGCCCTCACCCGGGGCCTCCGCTCTTCCTGCAGGTTCTGCCCATCATTGTCTTCTTCAGCTGTGTCATGTCCATTCTCTACCACCTGGGCCTCATGCAGTGGCTGATCCTGAAGGTGAGTCCCAACACCGTGGCCTGGGCTCTCCCAGAGGCACCTGCTCCGGGGGCTCACACTCTCCCAGAATGCCTTGCTCCCATGGCTCAAACCCTCCCCCAACCCCCTAGCCTTTCTCAAACCTACTGCTAACCAAATATCTTCTCACAGAGTCTGTTGTCATGATACTAGGCAGACATGGCACCACAATCCAGGGTAATCTTTGTGGGAGGGAAGTTTGTAGAATTGAGGGTGCGTTGAGAAGAAATGTTAGAGGGGGGGGGGGGGAAATAATTCATACCAAAAAATCTTGTGAGACTGGAGCAGGGGCCACATTGGCCAGACTTAGCTGGTGTAGATGCCAAATCCTGTGCTTATGTTCATAATATCTGCTGCACAAAATCAGGATGCAGGAGACAGCATTGCACCAGGCCAGAGATTATGAGTTTTTAGCTGATTGAGCTCAGAATAAACCAATACCATCAGGTGACTGCCGGGAATGCAGAAACCGCCTGCGGTTATGTTAAGAGTTCACAGAGTGTGTCATAAGGGAGGCAAGGACGCCTCAATTTGGAGAATGTGTTTAACCAAGGGGCTATGACAAACTGAACCATCAGAGAGAGTGCAGGACCGAACATACACTCCACGGACTGGCTGGAGGAGGTAGGGATGATGGGCCTGGGAAAGAGAAGGCCCGGGTGGAGGAGGTTGAGGATAGGATAGCTGTCTCCAAACATGGAGGGAAGGGGCAGTTTAGGAGGTACCAGCAGTGAGGAGAAATTCCAGAGAAGCAGATTTCATCTTGATTGAAAGGAAGAACTTTCTAATATAGCGTTTCCAAAGCCTTATTCACGAAACTCTGGTTCCATAGCAGCTTAATAAATGATACTAGGTAAAGGGATCCCACAGTAAAATGGTTTTGTGGTTTGTTTTTTTTGATGCTAACAAATTTAAACAAGTCTTGTGCGGGACTTGTCAGAGCCTTTACTGAGCTAATATGTAGTAGTTATCTCCAAGGTGTGTGTGTGTGTGTGTGTGTGTGTGTGTATGTGTGTGTGTACAGAAATTCTCAAATATATTTGACCAAGGAATCCTTTTTTCATGGATGGTAAGTCCCCATCAATGGAGGTTTGGAAGGGGAAGATGAATGGACCTTTTGGAGGAAATGTAGGGGAGGGGGCTCCTGCGTGGGTTGGGAGTTGGAAGGAAGCCTCGTAAGGTAACTCCCGACTCTCTCTGCCTCTGGGACTTGCTGATGCCAGCCCTGCTTGCTCCTAGATTGCCTGGCTGATGCAGGTCACCATGCGCACCACCGCCCCTGAGACCCTGAGTGTGGCTGGAAACATCTTTGTGAGCCAGGTGGGTCCTGCACCTCCTGCTGTCATGCCTGTCAGCAGCCTCCCCATGGAGACCAGCTGTTCTGGGTCCCTGGAGCTCTGATTTAGTCAGTAGAAGAGCCATTGAACCTTCTCCCGGCGTCACCAAAGACGGCTGCCTCAGGGATGCACATCTGGGTCATGCCAGGGAGGATGCTATCTGGCACCTCCTACTCCTCTGGGCCTAGGCTGCCTTCATCAGCTTAGAGACTCACAAATCCTAGAGATGGAATCTAACTTTCCCCTTTTGTACACGAGGAAACCGAGGCTCAAGGGTAGGAATGACTGGCTAAGATCCAACAAGATAAGCCAGGACTTAGAATCCCATTGTTTTTAGTTCCTGACCAGGGTTCTTTCTACTACAACCTTTCGTCTTTCTTTTCCCCTTCCTCTTTCTGAAAATGTATTTTTCATAGTAAGTGTGACTCTGAAGGCACGGTTAGTCCTGAGTCCCTCCCTTTCAGAAGGCCTGACCCTCCTGAGGGCGAGTCTCTGCAGACCATTCCAGGATCCAGGCCCATCTGTCACCAAAAGACATACTTGCCTTTCTTTCTGGCAACCCCCAGGCTTCACTGAAAGCTCAGCCTGGCCGGCATGATTCAGTGGTTTAAGCATCAACCTGTGAACCAGGAGGTCACATTTCAATTCCCAGCCAGGACACATGCCCAGTTTGTGGACTCGATCCCAAGTGTGGGACGTGCAGGAGGCAGCCAATCAATGATTCTCTCTCATCATTGATGTCTCTCTCTCTCTCTCTCTCTCTCTCTCTCTCTCTCTCCCCCTCTCTCTCTCCCTCCCTCCCTCTCCCTCTCCCTCTCCTCCTCCCTTTCCCTTTCTCTCTGAAATCAATAAAAGGGTAATATGCAAATTGACCCTATCAGCAGAACAACCAGAACAACTGCTGGACCAGTCACTCTGGGGCGCACTGACCACCTCTTGGTCCCTTTCCCCAGCCAGCAGGCTCCAATCGCATGCTGGCCACCTGTGGCAGGGGCGGGGCTGGCGAGTGGGTGGGAAAAGCTGACCTCTTGGTCCCTTCCCCCAGCCGTCAGGCACCATCACCTGATGGCGAATAGGGAACCGGGGTGAGGGGTGGGGGTGGCAGTGGGGGGCGGGACCGGCTGCGGGCAGCTGGGGAAGATGGCCCTGATCACAGGTCAGGCCTAGGGACTGTACCTGTACATGAATTTCATGCACCGGGCCTCTAGTATATTTTAAAAAAACAAAAAGTTTAGACCCAAGTTACATCTGCTCCTGGCCCTTTGCATGAAAAGAGGTCATTCTTTGAACCTCCCTTATCCTCTATTTGCTCTCCTGAAAAAAGGGCATGATGTCTTCCTTTTCAGAAGGTTGTGAGTAATAACTGTGAGGTGCTTGGACATGGTAGGAGCTCGACACAGGAGTATTATCAGGCCAAGTGGCAGGGCTGGGGGTCCTTGTACAGAGCCAGGCCAACACGGATGTTCAAAGCGATTCAGTCAAGTACAGACCACAGCCTTCACCCCACCTGCTGTCTCTTCCCCTGGGACGCCCAGCACTCACTGGGAGCTGCCCACTCCAGTGGGGAGGGAACTCCCCAGGTTCCTGTGCTGGCCCGGCCAGTTCTGTTTGTCTGATACCTTTCCTGCTTGCAGACCGAAGCTCCTCTGCTGATCCGGCCCTACTTGGAGGACATGACGCTCTCTGAAATCCACGTTGTCATGACCGGAGGCTATGCCACCATTGCCGGCTCCCTGCTGGGTGCCTACATCTCCTTTGGGGTATGAACACACTCCTGAAAGGGAGTGTAATTTGCTGTCAGCTTTAAAATACTTTCCCTTGATCCAGTTAGAAATATCGGGATACAGAAATATTTTCACAAGTGGTCAAATATGCAAAATTCTATTATTATTTGCAATAGAAGAACAAAACAAAACAAGAAACGACCTAAATGTCAAGCAGTGAGGGGATGAGTTGGGTGAATTTATCCATACAATGCCATGCCACAAGCCCCTAGAGCAGCGGTTCTCAACCTGTGGGTCGCGACCCCTTTGGCGGTCAAACAACCCTTTCACAGGGGTCGCCTAAGACCATCCTGCATATCAGATATTTACATGACGACTCATAACAGTAGCAACATTACAGTTATGAAGTAGCAACGAAAATAATTGTATGGTTGGGTCACAACATGAGCAACTGTATTTAAAGGGCCAGAAGGCTGAGAACCACTGCCCTAGAGAGAGGTGGGCCGTGGTCTGCCTTTCACTGTCCCTGATGCTGTGTATGTATGCGTCGAGGGATGACAGAATGACCCCCACTGTCCTCTCCTCTGGTCCCAAATTCCACCTCTCATCTCTGTCCTTGGGGGTGGCCAAGGGACAAGCCAGACTGCCCCTCAGCACTGTCTCCCTCAGGGCACTGGGCTGCACCAGTCAGCTCAGCCCCACACCCCACAGAGCCTGGGCAGAGAGGTGGCTCTGTGACCTCAAGAAGTTCTCTTGTCTTTGTCTTCCGGCCTGGCACCCTCCCATCTAGAATTTTCGAGGTCACCTGCTTCACACTGAGGCTTAGAGAAAGTCCATCAGAGCTGTTGCACCCCCCACCCACTCCACCTCCAATTGATTTAGGAAGGTGTTTGATATTTCAAAACTGGAAACTCGAAACTGTCTCCGAAGCTTTTTTTCATGGTGGCGTATTAGGGGCGGGAATGCCATAATATTTTCAGGACTTAGGGCCTTTGACTGTCTTAACCTGGTTCTCGGTCTTGCAGCCAGTTAAAAGAATGGTCTTCTTTCTTCTGCATCCATGTGGCTGCCCTTACTTCAGGCTAGAATCCTGGAAGAACTCTGTCCCTTTTCTACAACCTGCCTTACAACTCATCCTGCTCTCCTTCCCCTTCTCGGGCAGGAGTCCAGGGCGGCCCCAGGCAGCAGGGGCCTGGGTGCCCACTTGCCTGTAGCTCTACAGAATGTGCAGAGGCTGCCAGGACCAGCCAGATGACCAGGGCCTCCATTCACAGCCTATATCTGGCAGCCCCCAGGCTACCGCCCAGCTGGCCCAGGTGAAAAGCACCTACTAGAGAAGTCTGGGATCAGAGAAGCTCTCTTCTGCCCCCACCTGGCTCCTGGCCGCCACTGCAGCAGCCTCGGACCTCCCACAGCCCTGCGTTCTTCCCACCCTCTCCCCTCTCCTTTCACTCCCTCCTCCAGGCACTTCCTCACTGTATCCCTGCTCTGCCCTCAGCCTCTGACTTACAGGAAGATCCCTCTTGTTCTCTCCTCCTTTCTCATTGTTGCTCAGCTTCTGGGCCCCTCTGCCCTGCACCTTCCTATTGCTAATACCTGGATATTTCTAGGCCCGCATTGTCCAACCCAGTAGCCATGAAGCCACACATGGCTGGCTGTGGAGCACTTGAAGGGGGGCTGGTCTGAAATGAGATCTGCCCTGAGACTTAGTATGGAAAAAGTCCATGTGTCGTATTAATAGGTTTAATATTGATGACATGGGTGGGGGGATAATATTTGGGATAGAGTGGGTTAAATAAAATGTATTATTAAAATTAATTTTACCTGTTTCTTTTTAATTGGCTACTAGAAGCTTTCAAGTCAAAGATGTGGTTCTCACTGTATTTGCCTTGGACAGTGCTGATCTAGACCTTCTCTCCGGTCTGGGACCCTACGGTTACTTGACTGAATTCTTTCATGGTGGCCTGCACATGGTACATCTCCCTCTTCACCATACTTTCCAAAACTCTAAAGCAGGCACCCACTCTCTTCACTAATCCTGGGAACCGGTCTCTCTACCCACCCCTCTGGTTCAGGAGCCACCGCGAGAGGAGATTAAGATGTGTGCCAGGAGCTGTGGACACGGCCGGGCAGGGTGACACTGAGGAGCGGGCGGTGCCACTGATGACCCTTAGTCAGTTGTGCAAGAGTTGGGCACAGGTCAGCGGGGTCCGGAGTGAAGCCAAGTGAGCATCCACTACTTAGTTTTAACACCTGTAAAATGGGCGAGATTACTGCCACCGCATAGCAGCTTAAGAATTAAATGCGATATCATGCAATTTGCATGATATTGAAGACATGGTAGTTACTTCGCTGACATAGTAGGGTCAGAAATACCTCCTCCTGAAACAGGGCAGCGTCATGCTCTGTAGTTGTCTAGATGTATTTTCTTTCTCAGTAAAGATCTTTCTTAAAAAATATATTTTTATTGATTCCAGAGAGGAAGGGAGAGGGAGGGAGTGATAAAAACATCAATGATGAGAGCGAACCATTGATTGGCTGCCTCCTGCACGCCCCCTACTGGGGATCAAGCCTGCAACCCAGGCATGTGTCCTTGGTCGGAATCGAACCCGGGACCCTTCAATCCCCTGGCCGACACTCTAGCCACTGAGCCAGGGCCTCAGTAAAGATCTTTTTGAAAATTCAAATGGAGAGCTCATGCCCTGTATCCCTCTCTGACCTGGGCCTTGGGGGTTGGAACAGAAGGCATTCCTGACCGGGTATCTGGGATGTCATGGCCCTGAGAAGCAGCTGGCCTGGCGGGGGCCGGGGGTGCGGGGGGGGGAGCGTGTATGGGCTGGCCCAGTGGCCCACGGAGCCCGGCCTGGGCAGGACTCACCCCTTTTCAAGATGAGCAGGACATGTCCAGCTGGGGACTTTGAGGCTGTGGCCACGACTGCCTCATAGCATTGCAGCTTAAATTTACCTCCCCTCCTTCTTGTCCTTTTTATTTAAAATTTAAGAACTGCAGCCCTAGCCGGTTTGGCTCAGCAGATAGAGCATCACCTGCCGACTTAAGGGTCCCCGGTTCGATTCCGGTCAAGGGCATGTACCTCGGTTCCAGGCTCTGGTGTTAGGCAACCAATTGATGTGTCTCTTTCACATCAATATTTCCCTCTCTCTTTGTCTCTCCCCCTTCCTTCCACTCTCTAAAAAAATAATAAAATAAAATTTAAGAACTGCAGTTGACTTATTATAAAACTTCAAAAGAAGTCTATTTTACTTTTCTGTTTATAAACGCAATATATATCCTTGTGAAATTTTCAAAACACACAAAAAAGCAGAAAGAAAAGAAAATCACCCTTGGCTTTCCAGGGGCAGCGAAAACTGGTTGGCACTGTGGTGTCTTTCTTTCTGGTCTTACAGCTCCAGAGCCTGCTTTCCCGCATCATTGAGGTTATGCTCTATCTGCAATTCTGTGGTCATTTCCCCTGTGACTGTGAAGCTGTGGTAACCATTGTTTTCTATGGCAGCTTGACAATGCTTAGCCACTCCCCATTGTTATGTGCTTGGCTTGGCTCTAATTTCCCCATTTGGTAAACAACACGGTGGAAGAGAACAGGGAAGCAGAGGGGTTGGGGCCACCACAAGGATAGAAATCCAGGAAGGGACAGTCCTGGGGCTCAGGTGGCTCTGCCATCTTGCTGGGAAGGGTTTCGAAGCATGGCTCCAGAGACATCAGGACCCAGGGCCAAAGGGTGGCTGTGGTGGGAGGTAGATTTCCTGAGAAGAGCTCTCCAACCCAGGAGTGGGTGTGATGGGCTCCCTTAAAGAGGTGAATATTCAAGAAGCGATCTTGCCGCCCTAACCGGTTTGGCTCAGTAGATAGAGTGTCGGCTTGCGGACTGAAGGGTCCCAGGTTTGATTCTGGTCAAGGGCATGTACCTTGGTTGCGGCACATCCCTAGTAGGGGGTATGCAGGAAGCAGCTGATTGATGTTTCTAACTCTCTACCCCTCTCCCTTCCTCTCTGTAAAAAAATCAATAAAATATATATATATTTTTAAAAAGTGATCTTGCCTTAACCAGTTTGGCTCAGTGGATAGAGCATTGGCCTGAAGATTGAAGAGTCCCAGGTTCAATTCCGGTCAAAGATACATACCCAGGTTTCGGGCTCGATCCCCAGTAGGGGGCGTGCAGAAGGCAGCCGATCAATGATTCTTTCTCATCATTGATGTTTTTATCTCCCCCTCCCTCTCCCTTCCTCTCTCAAATCAATAAAAATATATTAAGAAGAGATCTTATAAAGGGAGGACATTCCTACAGACCGAGGTTGAATTAGGTCACCTCTTGGGTCCATTTCAACTCTCAAGTTCTGTGAACTTTGTCTGAAACCATCACAAACCTCTCCACCAGTGGCCAACCTGTCCTTGTATTAATGGTCAAAGGGAGACAGCCCAGAAGAGAAGGATGAACTTTGAACTTTGATCCAAAAGGCCTGATGGGTTCTAATTCTTTGTCTTCCTCTATATTAGGCAAGTCAGACTTAATCCTTTGGGGACTCAGTTTCCTTCTTTATAAAATGGGGTAACACTACAGTTGTCTCTTGAACAGCATGAGTTTGAACAGTCTGGACCCACTTTTACAGGGATATTATTCATTAAGTACTATATTTTCCCTTTTTCATGATTTTCTTTTCTCTATTATAAGGATAGAACATACAAAATATGTGTTAATTGGCTGGTATTGGTAAGGCTTCTAGTCAACAGCAGGTTATGAGTAGTTAACTTTTGGAGGAGCCAGAAGTTATATGCAGATTTTTGACTATTTTTGACTGGTGTTCGGTGTCCCTGACCCCTGCTTTCTCAAGGGTCAACTGTACTCATCCGCCTGACTTACAGACACTCTGGGGGAAATATGAGCTCTGTACTATAGCCTGGGGCCCGCTGCACATAAAAGGAATTATAATGGACAAAGATGGCAGCAGTTCTGACAATAATGACAGCCCAGTGGGGCTGAGTACAGTGGCCCCTGCTGCCCTGGGCCGCCCTGCTTGGCCCCCACGTCCTCCTGTAACCCCCAACTCCCTCTTGCAGATCGACGCCGCCTCTTTGATTGCTGCCTCTGTGATGGCTGCCCCGTGCGCGTTGGCCCTCTCCAAGCTGGTCTACCCGGAGGTGGAGGAGTCCAGGTTCAGGAACGAGGAAGGAGTGCAGCTAAGCTCCGGGTGAGCACAGCAGGACTCATGCTGGTGGGGAGGTGGGGACAGGAGCAGAGGCAGGAGACAGCAGTGGGTCCCGTGTTCTCTGCCCTTCCACCAAGCCCAGGCTCACCTCTTGCCTTAAACTGCCCTCTTGGTGGCTTCGCTTAGAAAAACGCGAACTCTGCTGAAACCGGTTTGGCTCAGTGGATAGAGCGTCGGCCTGCGGACTGAAGGGTCCCAGGTTCGATTCCGGTCAAGGGCATGTGCCTGGGTTGCGGGCACATCCCCAGTGGGAGATGTGCAGGAGGAGGCTGATCGATGTTTCTGGCTCTCTATCTCTCTCCCTTCCTCTCTGTAAAAAATCAATAAAATATATTAAAAAAAGAAAGAAAAAAAAGAAAAACGCGAACTCCAGTTCTTGCATCTTAATTTCCATCTTGGAACAGCAGGAAACAATGGGCTGGTCAAAGCATGGGAGGGTGGCCTGGGTCTTGTGTGGTGAGGAGGGTCTTGCCACCTTCTCCACAAACCTTGAGCTCTGACCACCAGTGTGTCAATCACATATTCACTTACTGAGCGCTGTCCCGGATCTCACTCACCTCCTAACATCTCTTCATCATGCTCTTAACAGCTGCCGAGTAACATCTATCCTTTAAAAATGTTGAAAAGGGTCCTAACCAGTTTGGCACGGTGGATAGAGCGTTGGCCTACAGACTGAAGGGTCCTGGCTTCTATTCTGGTCAAGGGCACATACCCAGGTTGTGGGCTCGATCCCCAGCAGGGGGCCTGCAGGAGGCAGCCAATCAATGATTGTTTTTCATCACTGATGTTTCTATCTCTCTCTCCCTCTCCCTTCCTCTCTGAAATCCATCAAAATATATTTTAAAAAATAAATAAAAATCTTGAAAAGATATCACTTTTGACAAATGAGCGTGGGGATACAGTATGCTCACAACGCCCTGAAGGTCGAGAGCAGCGCTGCCTTATAGAAATATGATCTAGAATTTTCTGGTCGCTGTCTTTTAAAAAGTAAAAAGAAGCAGGAGAGTTTAATAAAATACTTTATTAACCCAATATATCCAAAATATTATCTTCTCAACATTTTTATAAAATGATTTGTTTTCATATTGAATTTTTTGGTACTAAATCTCTAAAAACCTAGTGTGTGATTTCCATTTACCACACACCTCAGCTCTGAGCAATCTCCTTTCAAGTGCTCCGAAGCCACATGTGGCTCGTGGCTCCTGTCGTGGGCTGCTTTGCCCTGGAAACCTGGGTCTCCTCCTGGTGCTGGGACCAGCCCTTCTCTCTGTGTGTGTCAAAGGGAAAAAACAAGGACCTTCGGCTCTGAACTACATTGCCCAGGGTTCTTCTCTGACCCCATAGGACAGTGATGGCGAACCTATGACACGCGTGTCAGAGGTGACACGCGAACTCAGTTTTTTGGTTGATTTTTCTTTGTTAAATGGCATTTAAATATATAAAATAAATATCAAAAATATAAGTTTTTGTTTTACTATGGTTGCAAAGATCAAAAAATTTCTATATGTGACACGGCACCAGAGTTAAGTTAGGGTTTTTCAAAATGCTGACACGCCGAGCTCAAAAGGTTCGCCGTCACTGCCATAGGATGAGAGGCCTCGCTGTGTGCGGGGTCAGGCCAATAAGATGACTCTTGATCCCAACAACAGAGATGCTCAGAACATCTTAGAAGCCGCCAGCAGCGGGGCCGCCATCTCTGTGAACGTCATTGCCAACATCGTGGCCAACCTGATCGCCTTCCTGGCCGTGCTGGACTTCATCAATGCTACCTTCTCCTGGCTGGGGCACATGGTGAACATCCAGGGGCTCAGCTTTCAGGTACAGCCCCAGCCGACCCGCACGGCCTGGGGAGGGGGCAGTCCTGGGCCGTGGGTGGTGGTGGACATTCAGCAGAGCCCAGGCCAGCCCGGGTCCCAGCAGCTCCCCTCGCCTTGTGTCTCAGCTCATCTGCTCCTACATCCTGCGGCCGGTGGCTTTCTTAATGGGAGTGGCCTGGGAGGACTGCCCGGTGGTGTCCGAGCTGCTGGGGATCAAGCTGTTTCTGAATGAGTTTGTGGCCTATGAGAAGCTCTCCAAGTACAAGAACCGCCGCCTTACTGGGGTTGAGGAGTGGATCGGAGGCGAGAAGCAGTGGATCTCCGTGAGTGTCCGGTCCCCTCCCTGAGGCAGGAGCATGACCCAGCTGCTCTTCCTGGTCCTGGGCCTGCGTTCCACCTCCCACATCCTACTGCCCTGGGCCCAAGATGGCTTCGGGCCTCACGGCCATCACCTTGGGTCCTCAGGAGGCGGAGGTGCGGGGAAGGGGCATTGTGGGAGATGTGGGAGATCTGGCCGTAGATGGGCTACCATCCTGTGCGGCCTTGGGCCAGCCGCTGCTCCTTGCCTCTCTAGAAAAACTGGTGTAACACCTGCTATATCTACCCCGAAGGAATAGGAATGAGCCTCCAGCGAGCCCTGAGGGTAAAGTAGGGAGACCTTACCACTACAGCCGCTGTCAGTGCATTGCATTCAGTTCAGGGGTTGGCTCTTTCTGTTAAAATTTATTTTTAAAACTATAAAAGCTATGAAATGAACCTTTGTAAAAGAATTCAAGCTCCATGTAACATCATCAGGAATGAAAAGTTACCAATCTCACACCAGCCTAAAATAATAGCTATTGTTGTATACAGTTTCTTCTCTTCTTTTAAAGATAATTTGTATAGTTTTCATTTTAGTATTCAAACTCTATTGTAGCCAGCTTTTCTCACCTACTATTATGACATAAGCATCATTTAAAAAGTATACTATATATATTTTTGTATTGATTTCAGAGAGGAAGGGAGAGAGATAGAGAGAGATAGAAACATCAATGATGAGAGAGAATCACTGATTGTTACCTCCTGCACATCTCCTACTGGGGATTGAGCCTATAACCCGGGCATGTGCCCTGACCAGAAATCAAACCATGACCTCCTGGTTCATAGGTTAACACTCAACCACTGAGCCACACCGACTGGGCTAAGCTTCATTTTTTTAAAAAAAAAAATATTTTTTATTGATTCAGAGAGGAAGGGAGAGGGAGAGAGAGATAGAAACATCAATGATGAGAGAGAATCATGGATCAGCTGCCTCCTGCACACCCACCACTTGGAATCAAGCCCACAACCCAGGCATGTGCCCTTGACTGGAATTGAGTTAGGGACCCTTCAGTCCACAGGCCGACGCTCTATCCACTGAGCCAAACCAGCTAGGGCTAAGCTTCATTTTTGATATCTGTATTCTCACACATTACACATATCAAAAATGATATTGATTTATCATCAGTTAAGGTGAATTCCGTTATTTGGCAATCATGCACAATGCTGAAGGGGATAGGTTTGTTTACAGAACTTTTCCCTGCTCTCGGATCATTCCCTCAGGAGCTTTTCCAGATGTGGGATGACTCAGTCAAAGGGCGTGAGTCCTGTGGTTGCTGCCAGTAACTTTCCCAAAGGGTTGTAGCAACTGAAATCACCCCCAGCTGTGCCTGTGAGCAATGCCTTCACCACACACTGAACAGCACTGAGTCGCCCCTTAAAAAAAGAAGTTCTAGTTGAATGGGCAAATAATAGCTCATGGTGTTCATTTATGTTTCTTGGGTTATTAGGAACTTTTAACATGAAATATTCTTTTTGTCTTTTAATTGTAAAGGAATGTACTCTTTCTAAAAAAACTTTATATGGAGTAAAAGCACAGTTTCCCTCTCACTCCTTGTCCTCAACTCCTCTCTCACTCTCTTCTGTAGAGATAGTGGATGGTACATTCCTTCAGGACCATTTTAAAAAATCCTTACCCGAAGATATGTTTATTGATTTTTTGAGAGGGAAAGGGAGGGAGAGAAACGTCGATGTGAGAGAGAAACATTGATCTGTTACCCCCACACACACACTCCCCCTGACCAGGGATCGAACCGCTGCTCCTTGCCTCTCTAGAAAAACTGGTGTAACACCTGCTATATCTACCCCGAAGGAATAGGTATGAGCCTCCAGCGAGCCCTGAGGGTGAAGTAGGGAGACCTTACCACTACAGCCGCTGTCAGTACATTGCATTCAGTTTTGCAATGTGTATGCAAAACTTTTGGTGTATGGTAAGTATGTACCCTGGTCGGGAATCAAACCCACAACCTTTTGGTGTATGGGACGATGCTCCAACCAACTGAGCCACCCAGCCAGAGCAGGGTCATTTTTTCATGAACTTCATTCCTTCAGCAAGTATTTGTTGAGACTTCTGAGGTGCCATGCATTCTGTGAGGTACCAGGAATAGAAAGGGGAGACAGACAGATCCTGGTGTCATGGAACTTACATCTAGTGAAGGACACAGGTAAAACAAAAGGAAGCAAAAGAATAAAAAACAAAATAACGACAATTCATGGTTTTATGAAGGAGACACCAGGAGGAAATGGGGGAGAGAGGAAGGTCTTTATTGGCTGGTCAGGAAAGGACTCTCTGCAATATGGAATTTAGGCCAAGACTTGGAGGGAGGAGAGGGGGCCAGGAGAAGCTGGGCAGAGCATTCCCGGGAAAGAGGGAAGTGCAAAGGCCCTGAGGTTGAAAAGCACTTGTTTAGAGAACTGAGAGGAGAGAGTGCAGGTAGAGAAGGTGGTAATTATAAAAGACAGTGGCACAGGCCAAGGAGCAGTAGGATATTACTGACAATTTGACATTTCACATTTTAAGAGTACTTGGGCTGCTATATGGAGGGTGACTATAGGTGAGCAAGCAGGATGCAGGAGTCTTAATATTTATTATTTTTTTAAGTCTGTTTTTTTTAAAAGTATATATGAATATATATATATATATATATATATATATATATATATATATATATTGATTGATTGATTTCAAAGAGGAAGGGGAAGGGAGAGAGAGATAAAAACATCAATGATGAGAGAGAATCATTGATAGGCTGTCTCCTGCACTCCCCCTACTGGGGATCAAGCCCGCAACCCTGGGCATGTGCCCTTGATCAGAATCGAACCCGGAACCCTTCAGTCTACAGGCGGACACTCTATTCACTGAGTCAAACCAGCCAGGGCAGTAATGGCGAACCTATGACATGCATGTCAGAGGTGACACGTGAACTCATTTTTTTTGGCTGATTTTTCTTTGTTAAATGGCATTTAAATATATCAAATAAATATCAAAAATATAAGTCTTTGTTTTACTATGGTTGCAAATATCAAAAAATTTCTATATGTGACACGGCACCAGAGTTAAGTTAGGGTTTTTCAAAATGCTGACATGCCGAGTTCAAAAGGTTCGCCATCACTGACTGCTAGGGCTATATTTTTTATATTAATTTTAATAAACTCTTTATGGTATAAAGACATTAACCGTTTTCTGTTACATTGTCTACATATATTTGCCTCCCCCCCCCCACTTTATTTTGTATTCAGTGATTTTTCTTTTATCACACATTTTACACCAAATCTTTTCCTTTGGGATTTCTTCTAGTATTTCTACACTTAGACAGTTCTCTCCATTCCAGAAATATGTAAGTCTTAAATTTCTGGAACAGCATGGTGTTGTTAAAAGCATGAGCTTTGAAGGCAGAACTGAGTTCAAAATCTGACACAGCCGCGTTCTTGCTGTGTGAACTTCCTCAGTTACCTAACCACTCTGAGGCTCGGCTTTCCCCTCTCCAAAATGAGAGTAATAACACTACATTGTAACTATAATAATTATCCTATATTTTGCATTATTTGCTGTTTAAAATATCAATATTTATCTACTTCAATGATCTAGAATTTATTTTTTTATACGATATGAAGTATGGGTCTAAGCCAATCCCTGTCCCCTCCTCTCAAATTGTTGCATTTTGACTCAAAACACCTCTTTCCGGAAAATAAAGTAACTGTGCAGAGCAAAAGAGAAGAATTACTTTGCTTAAACTTGTACTGTGTGCCTGGTATTTCCCATAGATGGTACGATCCTTGCAATAGCCCTTCCAAGCTGGTACTGTCTTCCCCACCCTCCAGACGGAGAAACGAAAACATAAAGAGGCTATTGACTTGCTCAACCTGATCATACCTGGGGACAAGCCTGGAACCCAAGTTGGTTGGGTTCCACGTCCCTCATTCTCTTCACGAGGCCACAATCCCTCCACACTCAGAGTTCTCAGCAGAAGAGTCCACAGGAGTCAGGAGTGCAAGGCTGTAGAGTGTTGGGAAGGGGCCAGTCGCCCAAGTGCCCCCTGGGTGCAGAGCTTGGTAGGACTGAGCCTGCCTGAATCACATCCAGAAGGGCTGGTGATTAAGCTGAGCAGAGCAAAGGGCACCTGAGGTGGTGCAGCTTGACCTGACTTAGAGGTGGGTGTGCAAGGCCTGGCGGGGCAGCACCGAGTGTTCCCAAGGTCAAAGACACAGAACAGCCCAGCAGGTGTAACTCAGTGGCTGAGCATCCACCTATGAACTAGGAGGTCGAGGTTCCATTCCTGGTAGGGGCACCTGCCAGGGTTATGGGCTCAGTCCCCAGTGTAGGGTGTACAGGAGGCAGCCAATCAATGATTCTCTCTCACCATTGACGTTTTTATCTCTCTGTCTCCCTTCCTCTTTGAAATCAATAAAAATATATCTTAAAAAAACACACAGAGCAAGTGGGTGATGTGAAGGCCAGGGAGCCGGGTGGTGTAGGGTGCTCCCATCCCGTCTGAGGGAGCCCCTCCTCACTCATCCTCTGTAATTCCAGGTCCGAGCAGAAATCCTCACGACATACGCCCTGTGTGGATTTGCCAACCTCAGCTCCATTGGCATCATGCTGGGAGGCCTGGGTGAGTCTTGGGGGGGCATCCCGGGCGTCCTGGACTGTCGGGGATCTGGGCTCTAGTCCTGGCTATGAAACAACTTCCTGGGGACCTGTAGGCCTCAGTTCCCCGCCTTTGTCTAAGGTGAGGCCTGAATGAGATGGCCATGGAGGTTCCTCCCAGCCCAGGAATTCCATGATTTCTTGGCTTCTGGGTGCGGCCCAGGCTGAGCCTGGCTCTGGGATCTGGGGAGGGACCAGAAGCACGGTGCTGGTCTCTCCCCTGAGACCCTGGCCTGCCATTTCCCACTCCCAGTGGACAGGCAGGCCTTGGGCACCCAGGGAGGCAGGCTCTGCCCAGCTCTCAGCTCCCTGCAGAAACCCCTTCCTTCCACTCTTCGCAGTACCCAGGGAGGCAGGCTCTGCCCAGCTCTCAGCTCTCTGCAGAAACCCCTTCCTTCCACTCTTCGCAGTACCCAGGGAGGCAGGCTCTGCCCAGCTCTCAGCTCCCTGCAGAAACCCCTTCCTTCCACTCTTCGCAGTACCCAGGGAGGCAGGCTCTGCCCAGCTCTCAGCTCCCTGCAGAAACCCCTTCCTTCCACTCTTCGCGGTCCCCCTGCCTGGGCTTGTAACCACCCCATTTTACCGAGGAGGACACTGATTCGTGGAGAAGTGAAGTGACAGCCTAAGTCACACAGCTGGCCAATGGCTAGGCCTGTATTTAATCCCAGGTCCACCTGACTCCAGACTCAGGTTCTTTTCCTACATCTGCCTCTGGTGATGTGTGTGGAGAGGTGTGGGGTGCTACCTAGTGGCCCAAGTCAGGCCAAGGACTCCCAAACTCAGCCAGTGTCAGGAGGACAGTGTCCATCCCTGGCCACCTAGAAGAGAAAGGGGAGTCAGCAGATGCAGCAGCGGTGCAGAGCGTGGGCAGAGAAGCCCTCGGCATCCTGGCCCTGAGCATTCCTGTCCCCTTGCAGCCTCCATGGTCCCCCAACGGAAGAGCGACTTCTCCCAGATCGTGCTGCGGGCACTCTTCACAGGGGCCTGCGTATCCCTGATGAACGCCTGTGTGGCAGGTGAGTCCCTGCCTGGCAGAGCCCTGATTTCTCGCTGGGCTGGGCACTGGGGCTCTGGACTCTTCGGAAGTCCCTGAGGGTGGGAAGTGAGGGGATAGACCCTGCTTGCCATCTGCTTTCTCTGCACAGGGATCCTCTATGTGCCCAGGGAGGCCGAGGTCAACTGTACGAGCCTCCTGAACACCACCCTCAGCAGCACCAGCTTTGATGTGTACCAGTGCTGCCGCAAGGCCTTTCAGAGGTGAGGGCCAGGGGATGCCATGGGCACCTGGGCAAGGAATAGAAAGGTCATGGCCATGGTTGATGTGGCCAGAGGAGGAGGAAGTGGGGCTTGAGGACCAAATTTGGGGAAGAAAGATGGACCAGAGACATGGAGCAACTTTTCCAGGGTTGCACAGCCTGTAGGGGCCAGCAGAGCCAGTGCTGGGGGTCAGACAAGCTTTTGCTTTCTTTCAGCCCCAGCCCGGAGTTCAGCCTGGACAACTGCTGCCGATTTTACAACAACACAATCTGTCCATAGTGGGGCAGCATGACTCGGTGCCTTCTGGGGGCTGTTCTTCCCCAGGAGGCAGCTGACCCCACCTTTCCCTCGCCAGGCCTGTCCTCGGGGAAGCCCACTGGGAGGGAGCGGTGGCGTGAGTGGGCGGTCTGCCTTCTCTGTTCTCCCCTCCACATCCAACAGCACCTTGGTCTTTTTAGTCCATTCCTACCATGGATCTCTCCCACGCACCCTTTCCTTCTCTTATGGCCTCTCGCCCCTGGCATCTAGGCCCCCTTTTCCCTTTTCTCCGGCACTTGGGGCTTCCTGAGGCTTACCCCTGACCATGGTTTCTCCTGAAGGCCCCTTCCCCTACTTCCACAGACTCCCCACTGCCTTCCTTCATTGCACTTACCAAACTGGGGTCCCGTGGAACACTCCCACAAGGTGTCCAGAACTTCCATGGTCCACTAGGTTTGGGAAACACTAGGCTAAATAAAGTTAGACAGGTTTTTTTTTTTAATTTTTTTATTGCTTAAAGTATTACAAGGAGTTATTATATATGTCTCCTTTTTTTTCCTCCCCTTGACCTTCTCCTAGCCTCCCATACCCCTGGTGTCTTGTGTCCATTAGTTATGCTTATATGCATGCATACAAGTCCTTCAGTTAATCTCTTACCCACCCCCACAACCCTCCCCGGGCTTCCTTCTGTAGTTTGACAGTCTGTTAGATGCTGCTCTGCCTCTGTATCGATTTTTGTTTATCAGTTTGTAATGGTCTTAATTATCCATAAATGAATGAGATCATGTGGTATTTTTCTTTCATTGACTGGCTTATTTCACTTAGCGTAATGCTCTCCAGTTCCATCCATGCTGTTGCAAATGGTAAGAATTCCTTCTTTTTTACAGCAGCATAGTATTCCATCGTGTAGATGTACCACAGTTTTCTAATCCATTCACCTGCTGATGGGCACTTAGGCTGTTTCCAGATCTTAGCTATAGTGAATTGTGCTGCTATGAACATAGGGGTGCATATATCCTTTCTGATTGGTGTTTCTGATTTCTTGGGATATATTCCTAGAAGTGGGATCACTGGGTCAAATGGGAGTTCCATTTTTAACTTTATTTTATTTTATTTTATTATTTTTTTTATTGCTTAAAGTATTACAAAGAGTATTACATATGTCTCCTTTTTGGTTTTTTCCCCGCCCTTGACAATCCCCTGGCCGCCCCTGCCCCCCAGTGTCTTGTGTCCATTGGTTATGCTTCATTTTTAACTTTTTGAGGAAACTCCATACTGTCTTCCATAGTGGCTGCACCAGTCTGCATTCCCACCAGCAGTGCAAGAGGGTTCCTTTTTCTCCACATCCTCTCCAGCACTGTCAGAATGGCACCTCATTATTGTTTTGATTTGCATCTCTTGGATGATTAGTGACTTTGAACATGTTTTCATATGTCTCAAGGCTTTCTGAATGTCCTCTTTTGAAAAGTATCTATTTAGGTCCTTTGCCCATTTTTTTTTTTCTTTAAATTTTTTTTTTATTTCAGAGAGGAAGGAAGATGGAGATGTAGAAACATCACTGATGAGAATATTGATCAACTGCCTTCAGTACACCCCACAATGGGCATGTGCCCTGACTGGGAATCAAACCATGACCTCCTGGTTCATAGGTCAACACTCAACCACTGAGCCATGCCGGCCATGCTACAGACTTCACAGTCAGATAACTGTGAAGTAGATGGTGTTGTTAACCCAAATAGGGGTCACAATGAGAAGGTATTAGATCAGCAATTTTCAATCTTTTTCATCTCATGACCCACAAACACTACCAATATTCTGTGGCACACCAAAAAATATTTTTTTTTTTTGCAGATTTAACAAAAAAATATAATTTTGATTCATTCACACCAGATGATTATTGTTGTGTTGACTGTAGTCATTTTTTTTAAATCATGTTCCTTCTTTTATGTATCAAAACTCATACTGAGCAATGAGTTCTGGGTTGCAAGAGGCTTTATTTTTAGCACCTGTATGCAGTTTTTGTCCACAAATTACAAAAACAAACACAAGTGCTATCCTTTGCCCATTTTTTGATTGGATTATTTATCTTCCTTTTGTTAAGTTGTATGAGTTCCCTATAAATGATGGAGATTAAAGCCTTATCGGTGATAACATTGGCAAATATGTTCTCCCATGCGATGGACTTTCTTGTTGTTTTGTTGATGGTTTCTTTTGCTGTGCAGAAGCTTTTTATTTTGATGTAGTCCCATTTGTTTATTTTCTCTTTAGTTTCCAATGCCCTAGGAGCTGTATCGGTGAAGAAATTGCTTCGGCTTATGTCTGAGATTTTGTTGCCTTTGGATTCCTCTAGTATTTTTATGGTTTCCCGTCTTACATTTAAGTCCTTTATCCATTTTGAGTTTTTGTGTATGGTGTAAGTTGGTGGTCTAGTTTCATTTTTTTGCATGTATCTGTCCAATTTTCCCAACACCATTTATTGAAGAGACTGTCTTGACTCCATTATATGTTCTTGCCTCCTTTGTCAAATATTAATTGAGCATATTGGTTTGGGTCGATTTCTGGGCTCTCTATTCTATTCCATTGATCTATATGTCTGTTCTTGTGCTAGTATCAGGCAGTTTTGAGAACAGTGGCTTTGTAATACAGCTTGATATCTGGTATGGAAATCCCACCTACTTTGTTCTTCTTTCTCAGTATCGCTGCACTATTCAGGGTCTTTTTTTATTCCATATGAATTTTTGGAGAGTTCATTCTAGGTCTGTGAAATATGCTGTTGGTATTTTAATGGGAAGTGTGTTGAATTTATAGATTGTTTTGGGTATTATGGACATTTTAATGATGTTGATTCTACCAATCCATGAACATGGTATGTTCTTCCATCTGTTTATGTCTTCCTCTATCTCTTTTTTCAACGTCCTGTAGTTTTCTGAGTAGAGGTCTTTTATCTCTTTGGTTAAGTTTATTCCTAGGTAGCTTAATTATTTTGGTGCGATGGTAAATGGGATTGCTTTTTTAGTCTCTCTTTCTTCACATTCACTATTGGTGTATAGAAATGCCATAGATTTCTTGGCGTTAATTTTGTATCCTGCTACATTGCTGAATACATTTATTAAGTCTAATAGTTTTTTGATGGAGTCTTTAGGGTTTTTTATGTACAATATCATGCCATCTGTGAATAAGGACAGTATTACTTCTTTTCCAATTTGGATACCTTTTATTTCTTCTTCTTGTCTAATCGCAATGGTTAATACTTCCAGTACTATGTCGAACAGGAGTGGTGAGAGTGGGCATCCCTGTCTTGTTCCTGTTCTTAGGGGAAATGGTTTTAGTTTTTGTCCACTGAGTATGATGTTGGCTGTGGGTTTGTCATATATGGCTTTTATTATGTTGAGGTATGATCCTTCTATTCCCACCTTGCTGAGAGTTTTTATCAAAAATGGGTGTTGGATTTTGTCAAATGCTTTTTCTGCATCAATTGATATGACTATGTGTTTTTTTTCTTTCAATTTGTTTATGTGATGTATCACGTTTATTGATTTGCGGATATTATACCATCCTTGCATCCCTGGGATAAATCCTACTTGGTCATGGTGTATGATCTTTCTGATGTACTGCTGGATCCGATTTGCTAAAATTTTGTTGAGGATTTTGGCATCTATGTTCATCATCAGCACTCACCTGCTCAGTCCCAGTCCGCCAGGTGCTGCTTCTGCTCCCTCAGTGTCAGTGTTTTACTGGACAACATTGGCTTTGCTCCTTGCAAGCCCCACAGGCTAGCCTGGGGTCCCTGACCTTAGGGTCGAAGTGCTTCCACTTAGCTCTGTATAGTGGCGTCTGGGCCTGATTCTCATACCCCATGGCCAGATCCTTGCCTTGCTCTCTGCAGTCCCCCACTTTGCCCCTATCCTTCCCCAACTCCCCTCGGGCCGTCACGGGACATCCTGCTGATGTGGACTGCGCAGCTGTCTCCCAGCATTGGACCCTGGTCCCTTTCCTGCATGATTGTGGGGTCATGAGCTGCCTACGGGCCCCCTGCCCTCCTTCCCTGGACTCCCTGCTCACTCAGCACATGGCTGGTGTCATTCCCAGAAGTCTATAAGCCCCGGGAAGACAGGGCTCAGTACCCAGTACCTCTCACAGTACCCAGCCCAGTGCTGGGCCCAGGAAATGTGCTGGGTAAATGCTCGTGGAATTGAATCACACCTTCTCTCAGAGCCAACAGCGTATGCACCATCATAGGAGACGGAGTGTAATGTGGTGTTACAGGGAATCGAATTGTGTCCCCCCAAAAATATGTCCAAATCCTAACCTCGGTACCTGTGAATGTGAATTCACTTGGAAATAGGGTCTTACAGGTGCAGTTAAGCTAAGTATTGCAGGATGAGATTATCCTGAATGTAGGGTGAGCCCAAAATCCAACAATTTCTAAGAGAAGGGAGAGGGCGATTTGAGACAGGCACCGAGCATACAATGAAGGCCATGAAGAGATGGAAGCAGAGACTGGAGTCATCCGCTCAAAGGCATAACTCCACGTGGGACACCAGGAGCCGCCAGAAGCTGGAGGAGATGTGGAAGGATTCAGATGGAGACGCCCTACAGGTTTTGGACTTCCGGCCTCCAGAATTGTGAGAGAATACATCTTGATTGTTTTAAGCCACTACGTTTGTGGTAATTTGTTCTGGCAGCCCTGGGAAACTTATATGGGTACTTTGAATGGGATCCTGAAATGGAAAAAATTGACATCAGTGGAAAACTGATGAAATCCAAATTAAGTATGGCATTTAGTTAGTAACATATTAATATCGGTTTGTTAGTTGTGAGAGTGTACCATCGTCATGTAGGATATGAACAACAGAGGAAACTGGGTGTGGGCTATCTAGAAACTGTCTATTATTTGCCCAGCCTATTGAAAATGTAAAACTATTCTAAAATTTAAAAGTTAATTTTAAAACTGCATAGGAAAAATCTGCATTGACACAGGTGGAGTGTAACTTGCAATTCAGCCAGTGGGTGGTTCTGTCCCACACACTGTGTGTCTCAGTAGGCAACCTGCCAAGGCCTGTAAATTGCCCAGTGGGCTATGTCTACTCCGTTCTCACCACTTCTTCCCACGGACTTGCCCTCACCTCTCCTGTCCCCTCACTTACTTTTTTTTTTTTTTTAATCCTCATCCAAGGATATTTTTCCATTGATTTTTAGAGAGAGTGGAAAAGAGAGGGAAAGACAGAGAGAAACATCGATGTGAGGGAATCACATCAATTGATTGCCTCCTGCATGCACCATGACCAGGGCCCGGGCTGGGGAGGAGCCTGCAACCGAGGTACATGCCCTTGACCAGAATCGAACCCGGGACCCTTTGGTCTGCAGGCTGATGCTCTATTCTCTGAACAAACCAGCTAGGGCTCCCATCCCCTCACTTTAATTCAAGTGTACGCCTTCAGCTGAGTAGGAATCAGTCCTGACCTCTTTATAACCCCATGAAAAACATCATCAGCTTGGAATTATTTTTGACTCAGAATGAGTGAGCCCTGAGTTTAGACAGGACCCTAACCATCATTTTGAGGGTGTCTGCCCCTCCCAACTTTTCTGAGAATTTTTACCCCCACAGCATGGATATCTCTGTCACCATGCCCTTACGTTTGAATCATGACACTCCACGCCCATGACCACCACTGATTGAACCAGGACTGAACGCCTGACTCAGAGGAGGCCAAATCCAAAGTCTTGCCAATGGCCTTCCAGATTCTTGGGAAAGAATATGAACTAAAAAACACCAGAATCAGAGCTGAGAGCTGAGTCGCCACAGTGGGGCTGGCCTGGAGCTGATCTCATCCCCTCCCCACCCCCCAACCCCCACCCCTGTTCCACAGCCAAGTTGCTCTGGTTTTCCTTGGGTCCAGTGAGAGCTGACTTCTCTCCAGAAACCCCACCTAACCTGAGCTGCCGCGAGAAGGTCACTCTTACTTGGTAACCGAAAGGACACGGGCTGGGAGAGCCATTCTGTTAAACTCCCCATTCCGCTTGGGATCAAGTAGTTGTGGTCGTTCACCATTTGCTTGAATACCATCAAAACAAGAATCTCACTTTGCCACACAACCCATTTCGTAGTGGACAGCTCTGCTTCTTAGATGGGTCTTTTTGATTTTGCATCAAGAAGTGTTCCTTTTCATCCCAGTTTTGCCATTCTGGGCCCTTTAGAACAAGACCCATATTGTGTGTCTATCTTTATTGTTCTATTTTTTTATTTATCAAAGTAATACTTGGTCATGGTTTTTAAAAAGTCAAATCTTACAGAAACCACCCTAGCTGGTTTGGCTCAGTGGATAGGACTCCTGCAGACTAAAGGGTCCCGGGTTTGATTCCTGTCAAGGCACATGCCTGGGTTGCAGGCTCGATCCCCAGTAGAGGGCCTGCAGGAGACAGCCGATCCATGATTCTCTCTCATCATTGATGTCTCTCTCTCTCTCTCTCTCTCTCTCTCCCTCTCCCTTCCTCTCGGAAATCAATAGAAGTATATATTTTTTAAATCTTACAGAAACCTTGCACAGGCGTTCTAATCCCTTTCCCACATGACAGCCCTTCCAAGGTTTGATGACAGTGACCATGCAGCCTTCTCTCTGAGCTGGGAACCCTCAATTCTTTCCTCATTTCTCACTCAGTCCACAGTAATTCCAAATTTTGCCCCAGGTCTGATTCTCAGTTATTCTGCAGTCAGCCAGAACCCAGGGAGGTGAATATCATCTCATGTGTGTAAACCGAGATGTTGTGCTGAGACTAAAGATTGAATAGAGCCATGGGAGGGTATTTGAAAGAGGCAGACCAATGAGGAAGGAGGAGTGTTAAGAAGCTGCATGCCTGCTTCAGGAGGCCTCAGAGCTGAGGGCTTGCATGTTAAGGTTGAACCATGAGGAAGAATTGTCACTGAGGGAGAGAATGAGAGAAAGTCCCGGCCCGGATCACAAAGGCGACCAGCGGTAGGATATGGCACGAAAGGAGGGGGTGGGACCTTACCTCTTGGGACTCCTGCTCGGACTCCTGCTCACCCCCCATCCACAGCACAAGTGCCCAACTGGCCTGGGAGGTGCTTTCCATTCTCAGAGTGAAGGAACATTTCTGCTTTGGACCCAGGCCAGACAGAGATGTGGGATGGTGGAGCGGACTAATCACGCCAACAGAGGCCGTGCCTGGGAGTGAAGGGGCGGCTGGCACAGCCAGGCACTTGTTCTGCACTTGCAGACAAAGGCACTCAGGAAGCAGCCTCTGAGAGTCAGTCAGCTCTTGAGTGGAACTCTGGTTCTGATGTGGCAAAATATCCCAAGGAGGAAAGGAAAGCACAGGTGACAAAAGAAATCAACGTGCTGTAAATGCACACAGGAACCCGGCTTATAAGCTCAGAATTTTAAAATAACAGGCACCGCCCCAGCTGGTTTGGCTCAGTGGACACAAGTTTTGGCTTGCGGATGGAAGGGTCCTGGGTTCAATTCCTGTCAAGGGCACATGTCCAGATTGTGCGCTTGATCCCCAGTAGGGGACTTGCAGGAGGCAGCCAATCAATGATCCTCTCTCATCATTAATGTTTCTATCTCTCCCTCTCCCTTCCTCTCTGAAATCAATCAAAATATATTTTAAAAAAAATAACAGGCACAAAATCTGGCCAAAGGACACATGATCCAGAATAGGGAAGATAACTGGTTGTCCTGCAAAAGTCATTCTCCCTTTTTCCCTTCTAAAAATAACTGATCGTATACAGATGGGCCACTGGCCACCTAGCACAAAGACTACACTTCCCAGCCTGTCTTGCAGCTAGGTGTGTCCACGTGACTAAGGTCTAGTCAATGGAGTGTGAGCAGAAGTAAACAGCCTCTGGATCTTGCCTTTAATGAAGGATCTTGCCTTAAAGGGCTAGAAAGTAAATCTTTTAGGTTTTTGTTAGCCATATTATGTTATCTCTGTTGCAACTACTCAACTTAGACAATACTTAAGCAAATGAGAGAGGCTATGCTCCAATAAAACTGAGTTTACAGAAGCAGGTGTCCAGCCCACAGGCTGCAGTCAGGCAAAGGGACTCACCCTCCATGTCCCAGGTCCCTTTCACAGTTCTGCTCCGTGCCAGTTGGAATGCAAATGAGAAGGTGAGCCCACTTGGACCATGGAGACCAAGGTAACGCCCTGGGGATGGGGCAGCCATGAGTTAGAAGGAGCCTGGGCCCGTGATGTCTTTGTAGAGCAGACCTCGTGTGAGAGAGGAACAATGTCGATCTTGTTTATGTCCCTATTCGGGATCTCTGGTGCACACACCCTGCCACCGGTGACAAGGAAAGCAAGACAGACGGTCTGACCCCTTCCCTGTGGGGCTCCAGATGAACAAATAGGAAATGAGGTATTATTAACCAGGGGCCCACCGCCTGTTCTGGCATCCCCGGGCCACTCCTGTTGACAAAGTCCATGTCTAAAATATACCACCCACTGGCCACCAAGACCTAAGAGAGGAGAGTCCTGATACACATGTGAAGAGACAAGGAGAGCCGAAACCGGTTTGGCTCAGTGGATAGAGCGTCGGCCTGCAGACTGAAAGGTCCCAGGTTCGATTCCGGTCAAGGGCATGTACCTGGGTTGCGGGCACATCCCCAGTGGGAGATGTGCTGGAGGCAGCTGATCGATGTTTCTCTCTCATCGATGTTTCTAACTCTCTATCTCTCTCCCTTCCTCTCTGTAAAAAATCAATAAAATATATTTAAAAAAAAAAAAAAAAGAGAGAGACAAGGAGAGAGAGAGAGAGAGCCAGGTGGCCAAACTGCAAAGTTTTCCAATTTCGCTTCATGACAGTGATAGAGGGACTTATAATCTGATAGAGCACCTGAATTAATCTGAAAAAATAATCATATTATTTTAAATCTTAGAACACATACACTTAGGTGACTAGGGAGTCAAGTTTCTTATATGTGAATAGGGAGTTAAGTTTTTCTTAAGTTTTTTTTTTCAAGGCCTGTGTGAAGCGGTTAAGGAAGTGACTCAGCTGTGAATCCAGCAAGCAGAACCGATGAGCAGGGTCAGACTGACCCACCACGAGTCAAAACATCATCTCATCAACATCATCTCATTGCCTGATGGCTAAGGGCAATAGGTGATGTCTGCGGACCCCCAGGGCCGCACATAGCTGCATTCTGGTCCCAGCCTCACCTAGCCCCTTCCCCTTTATAGTCCTGTCCCCTGCACCTTGCTGTAAGACAGGATTTGAATGCTTGTAAGCGCCCTGTCTTCTCGGTTGGCTGCCCTTCTCAATAAACACCTTATGTGGTTTGTTATTGGACACAGCGGGGTGGGGTGGGGGGGGGGGGGAGGAGGTGGGGTGTTCCTGGTAACAACAGGAGAACACCAGAGAGAGCAAGCAAGAAAGAAGGGTCTTATCCTATTGGCTCCATGCCTCAGGCTCACAGAAGCAGGAAATAGAAAAGAAGCAGATCTGCTATGCATAATCTGTCATAGTGGCCTCGCCCACAATGTGGACTCAAACCAATCAGATCCTCAATAGCAGGAAGGTGGCACTAGGAGAACACTCCCCACTCCTCAACCAGCAACTCTCCCACCGGCCAAGCCTTGCCAATCATGTTCAGAGCAGAAAAGAACAAGGAAGAGATAATCCCATTAAGGACTGTTTGGAGCCGATTTTAAATCCTTATACAGGTTATGTTGCTATCTGATTTCTCTCCATGTAGACATGTATCTTTTCAAGATGGGACGCCTTAGTTCTCATCTACAAGATCGGCAATAGCCGACAGGTCAAGGCTGCTCACGGGAATGGAACAATGTCGGGTCACAGCCCCTCGGCTAGGGCTGGACCTCCGTGGGCGCTGGGAATTGGAAGAGGACATGAGGAGCCCCAGGCATATAGGAGAGACTTCACTGTAGACCAAGCAGTCATTGCAGATACAGGAGTCATCAGACAAAGTAGTTTTCAAAGTAGTCCCACAAAGCAGCCATGCACCGGCTGGTCAGCAACACAGTTTTATATCAACTCAGGCAAAAGAGGCTTCTTGCTAAAGAGTGGTATCAATATTTGGGTTGTAGAAAGGTATCCTGTGCAGTGCATACAGCAGGCATGTCAAACTCAAAGGCTCACATGGGCCAAACAAACAAGGTTTAAGTATATGTGGGTCACACAAAAAACAGAGCTTCAATTTTCATAGAAACGTGTTTATTTCGATAGACACATGCTGGATACAAAGGGCTGAAATAAATGAGTCATCGTTAACATAAAATAATAGAACATTTTTCCGTAACTGGTTTGGCTCAGTGGATAGAGCGTCGGCCTGCGGACTGAAAGGACCCAGGTTCGATTCCAGTCAAGGGCATGTACCTTGGTTGTGGGCACATCCCCAGTAGGGGGTGTGCAGGAGGCGGCTGGTCAATGTTTCTCTCTCATCGATATTTCTGACTCTCTGTCCCTCTCCCTTCCTCTCTGTAAAAAATCAATGAAGTATATTTAAAAAGAAATAATAGAACATTTTAATAAAAAATAATATTTTTTCTTGAACATTAACTTACCAGACACTGAATAACTGCACAAATTAATAAGCGAAACGCACATAAACCTATTTTTTCTTGTTCTTTGAAAGCAAAATATTTCCTGTTGCGCACACCAAACAAGTCAGTCCAAGACTAATGACCTGGCAATCAGCTGCTAAAATATCCGCTGCTGGTATCAATGGAGAGAAATGGTGCGCCTGCGCGTAAGGCGCGTTAGGGAAATGAATGCAACATGATTATAGTAATCAGTCATCAGCGAACATTGTAGTTCGTTATTAATAATTATGTATAACAGGATATTGTAAAAATTAAGTTACGAAATTTTTATTAAAACGTTTCTTACATACCGTTATACTGGCTGGGCCGCAAAAATATTCGTTATGGGCTGCATGCAGCCCGTGGGCCGAGAGTTTGACATGTTTGGCGTACAGTAAACTGCTGTGTCAATGCTTTGCACACGCGTGTGGCACATGGGCCTTGAACGTCCAGTGTCCTTAGGTCAGGGTGCCCCCTACACGGAATGCTACAAACTCTCCTAGATGTCACTCAGGACCATGCGTCCAGTGCCTGCCGGTGCTCAGACCACGGTGACGGAGCTTGGTGGGGCTTGAGGAGCCATAGTGTAGGATGCTTCTGTCACTCAGCTTCTACCGACAGAGGACATGTTTTCCCCCAAGCAAAATTATGTTTTGTTTTCTTTCTAAGAAAAAAGACAAGCCATTCAGGGATGGGACAGGAAACTCTATAAACTAAAGATTGCTTTTACCTCCTGAAACTTAGTTTCACAATAAGATTCTTTTCTGCTTCTAGAGATAGCACTCGCTCATATTCTAACCGAACTATTTTGTTTTTAAAAGCCAGTACCTCAATTAGAGGAGAAATAAACTGTATTAAAGCACGCAGCTTTCCAGGGGATCTTTTCTTCGGCAGTGCGCCCGGGGCAAATATCTCTCATCTCCTCCCCTCTCTCGTGTTTGGGCTTGGGGCCTGGTGTTATTGCGATGTCAGCTGCTTTGAGCCAAAGTCAGAGGCTGGGACCAGCATCATCTCCATAGGAAGAGAACCAGGTGAGAGACAGTCTAGTGGCTGGTTTTCAGAAGGCCCTCCTTCTGGAAGTTTCCATCAGAGGGCTTAGACAGCCGTGGGCAAACTACGGCCCGCGGGCCGGAACCAGCCTGTTTGAAATGAATAAAACTATTGAAATAAAAGACCGTAGCCTTTTATGTAATGATGTTTACTTTGAATTTATATTAGTTCACACAAACACTCCATCCATGCTTTTGTTCCGGCCCTCCGGTCCAGTTTAAGAACCCATTGTGGCCCTCGAGTCAAAAAGTTTGCCCACCCCTGGCTTAGGAGGAGAGGCATGAATGGGCTGCTGCGTGTCAGCAGGGAGGGCAGGGCAGCAGCTGCAGGCCACGGGACCCAGGAGCTCCACGGCTGCAGCACTCTCTGCTTCTCGTTGTGTGTCTTTCTGCATGGCGACCTTCCACTGAGTTGGCTTTCTCCATCAGGCTGGTCTCATGGCTATCAGAAAATCATGGACTCACATGGTAGTTCACGTCCCTGACAGCCAATTGAAAAGGAAAAAAAGAGCAGAACTCCAAGAGTGTGATCGATTCTCCAGAGTCATGTGCCTCCCCTAGACCAACCTTTAAGGGCCAGAAAGTGGGATGTGCTCTTCCTTTATATATATATACTAGGGGCCCGGTGCACGAAATTCGTGCACTGGGTGTGTGTGGGGAGGGGAGTGTCCCTCAGCCCAGCCTGCCCCCTCTCACATACTGGGAGCCCTCAGGCGTTGACCCCCATCACCCTCCGATCGCCTGATCGGCCCCTTGCCCAGGCCTGACGCCTCCGCCAGAGGTGTCAGGCTTGGACAGGGGACCCCCATCTCCCCCCGATCACTGGCTCTGGCCCCCGCCGAGGCCTGAGGCCTCTGGCCCAGGAATCAGGCCTGGGCAAGGGGACCATCATATCCCCCCAATCCCTGGCTCCGCCCCCCACCCAGGCCTGATGCCTCGGCCAGAGGAGTTGACCCTCATCACCCTCCGATCACCAATCACCGGATCGGCCCCTTGACCAGGCCTGAGGCCTCTGGCAGAGGTGTCAGGCTTGGGCAGGGGACCCCCAGCTCCCCGCAGTTGCAGGCTCCGCCCCTGCCCAGGCCTAACGCCTCTGGCTGAGGCGTCCGGCTTGGGCAGCAGGGACCCGCAGCTGCAGCGGCCCCGCGATCGTGGGCTCCGCTTTAGGCCCAGGCAAGGGACCCCTAGCTCCCGGGACTGCCAGCTTCGACCGTGCCCAGCTCCCATCGCTGGCTCCACCCCTACTTCCTGCTATCACTGGCCAGGGCGGAAAAGGCACCTGATTCTCCGATCATGGCTGGGGGGCAGGGCAAAGGCGGCCCCAGGGCCGCCTTTGCCCTGCCCCCCAGCTCTTAGCTCCCCCCTGGGTTTCTGATCACTGTCAGTGGCAGGGGGCTTCTTCCTGCTTTCCCTTTCGCCTCCCTGCATTGTGCCTACATATGCAAATTAACCGCCATCTTGTTGGCAGTTAACTGCCAATCTTAGTTGGCAGTTAACTGCCAATCATAGTTGGCAGTTAATTTGCATATAGCCCTGATTAGCCAATGAAAAGGGTATCGTCGTACGCCAATTACCATTTTTCTCTTTTATTAGATAGGATATATATATACACTAGAGGCTCAGTGCATGGATTCATGCATGGGGGGGTCCCCCTCAACCTGGATTGTGCCCTCTCCAATCCGGGGCCCCCCAGGGGATGTAGCAGTGCACAAAGTGGCAGGCAGCCGGGGAAGAGCCGGAGCTGGGCTCGGCGCTCAGCACTCGGTGCTTTAAACCACTCTCCGCTTGCTCCCTTGCTGCTTGCTCCTTACCGCTGCCACCACTGCTGTGCTCACCAGCCATGAGCCCGGCTTCTGGGCTCCGGCTGTGGGAGTGCACTGACCACCAGGGGGCTGAGTCACAGGATACCATGAACTCCTTGCTAAAACAACAAGGCCAAGATCAAGGTGCTAGCTAGCTCAGTGCCTGTGAGGGCACTCCTCCGTGTTTTCAGAGAGCCACCTCACATGGCAGGGAGGGAGGGAGCTCCAGTCTCCTTTTTTTTTTTTTTTTTTTAATATTTTACAAACTAGAGGGAGGGAATGAGGGAGGGAGGATTCATTCACAGCAGGACGTGATCAACAGATACATGAGTAGTGGTACCAGGAACAGCAGGGGGGAAGGGCATTTCTGCCACTCGGGCCTCCCCGCCTGCTTGGGGGTGCTTCTGCCACGGGTGTCTGTCCAGGGTGGCCCGCAGGCGGAAGGGCACACGGCAGTGGGGGCTCTCAAAGCGGGCCCTGCCGGGCACCAGACCATGTATGCGGCGGCTAAGCCTGCTCCTCTGGACACAGGCAAAGGAGCAGAGGTCGCAGGTATAGGGCCGCTCCCGGGTGTGTGAGCGCTGGTGCACAGTCAGGCTGCTGCTGTGGGCACAGGCGAAAGGACACTGGTCACAGGCGTAGGGCCGCTGGCCCGTGTGCGAGCGCATGTGCACCTTGAGGCTGCCGAAGGTGCTGAGGGCCTTCCTGCACACGGGGCAGGTGGGGTCCTGTTCGCCCGGGAGCCCTTGGCCTCCACTTCCTGCCCGGCCACCGCTGACCTGGCTGCAGCCACCTCTGCCGGCCCAGCAGCGGAGCCTCTGGGTCCTCAGATTGCGGCTGGTAGATGGACAGTCCATGGTCCCACTGGGCATGGCGCAGCAGTTCCCAGGCCTCGGTGAATGGTCGGCCACAGCGGAGGCAAGTCACAGCCTTCAGGTTCTCAAGTTCTGAGTCCGGGCCAGGGCTGGGGCCGTGAGAGGGCTGACAGCCTTGCTGCTTGTGGTCCATGAAAGCCTTGATGGCCTCCAGCGGGAAGGTCTGCAGGCAGAGGCCGCAGGTCAAGGTATTGGGGTGTTTGTCGGTCCAGGGCTGGCGGTCGTGAGGATTAGGGACCAGAGAAGTCCACGGCGCCGACTGGTTCTGCAAGTCGAGGGTGAGGATGGTACGGGCGGCGGCGGGCGCCAGGGTAGGGCAGGAGCGGGGTGCCTCCTCGAGGCTGCCCGGCGCGGGCACCTCCTTTGGGGAACGCTGCTGCAGCCCCGCGGCCTGTAGGGGCCACGGATGTGGCTCGGGCTTCACGTCGATGACCAGGTCCCCCATCTCCATCTTGTCGTCTGTGTGGGCGGCGGACTCGGGGTGGCATGCAGCCGGCCTTGCGTTGGGACCTGAGAGCTGGCGGGCTGGCGGGCGGAAGGTGCGCGTAAGGTGCGCGAGGCGTGTGCGCTTGGGCTGCGATGCTCATGGGAGTGACTGAGGTGCCTGGCCTCGAACTTTTACAGGTGCTGGCCTGGCCGTGGCTCTGCCCACCTGGGCGGGGCCTGATGGGAGCAGAAGGGGCGCCTGCAGGCACCTGCTGGAGGCCAAGCTCAGTCTGAGCCTTGCCCACGGGGATTGGCTGAAAGACTACACCTAAGGGCACGGAGCTCAAGCGCCCAGCATAGGAACAGCGACTTCAGATCCCTTTTGGGGGGCTGCTGAAACTGAGGCACAGCACCCCCACAAACACCCAGGAGGGAGAAAATGGTAGGGGCTACGTTTCTCACTGTGCCCCTAACAGTGTCTTGGACTCTTTCAGTAAATACATCATAAAAATTCACTGGGTAAACCTCTATTGCGTGCCTGTGGTGCACCAGGTACTGTTCTAAGCACTGGGGACACTGCAGCGAACCCAACAGACCATAATCCCTGGCCCCCGAGTTGACTGGTTCAGGGAGACTACGCTCAACAAGATAACTATGCAAAAGAGAGTGCCTTCCTGGGTGACCTGTGTCCCCTGGAGCCAAACAAAGCTAGGAAGGGTTATAAAGGGGCAAGGTGAGTTGGGGGGGGACTCAAATTTCTCCCCACCCCACGGAAAGGCATGGTGGTGTTGAGACCTGAGAGATATGAGGGAGTCAGCCAGTCTCTATTCAGGAATAACTAGGAGACACAAGATGGCGCGGAATAGGCAGATGCGTCCCAGGGCTTGTCCCAGAGCAAATGGAGTGAGCAGCTGAAACTAATAACACCCACCCCGAATTGGCGAAGGAGACTCAGCTGGTGAGACAGTTTGCAGCCGGGAAGGGCAGAGTTTCCCTGGAAAGGTAAAAACCAGGGATCTGGGCAGGAAAGTTTGCCAGACCTCTGAGCCCAGAGGGTTGGGGGGAGACCGTGTGGCACACAGCCGCGTCCCTTGACAGACAGGCACAGCCCCTGACTGTGAAAAGGAGATTCGAGGGATTGTTGGCGCCAGGGCATTTGAGATCTGGGTTCCGTAATTACGGAGGACTGAGCCTAGAGGGGGCAGCCTGAAGCGCTGACCGGACCATGCAGTGCAGGTGAGAGAGGAGCTCCCAGAGACTCAGCCTTCCCCGTTTCTGCGGCCAGCGTTTGTGTGTTTGTTTTCACTGAACCCTGTTCATAGGACATTTCGGATACAGACACTCACCGTGCTGAGGAGCGGGAGAAGGTGCGGACAAGTGGAATCTGGGGAGAGGCTGGGGGGAGAAGAGGGGCTAGGAGAGGTGGCAGCAAATTGAGTGCTGAGTCACGCCTGAGCCCAGGACCTGGGCAGCCATTTTCTCCCTCTCTTCTATTTTTTAAAAAAATATTTTTATTGATTCCAGAGAGAGGAAGGGAGAGGGAGATAAAAACATCTCGGCGTGTGCCCTGATCAGGAATAGAATCAGTGACCAGGAAAGGTCAAGCTGGTGCATGGGATGATGCTCAACCATGGAGCCACACCAGGCCATGGAGCGCTTGGAAGACGAGACAGATGAGACTGAAGATTGTCTTGTATCAATATAGTAGCAAAAGTAGTGATTCTTAAAAAAAAAAAATATATATATATATATACAAGTCCTGTGGTTGATCTCTTCCCCTTACCCCCACCCTCCCCTACCTTCCCTCTGAGGTTTGACGGTCTGATCGATGCTTGTCTGTCTCTGGGTCTGTTTTTGTTCATCAGAGTATGTTGTTCATTATATTCCATAAATGAGTGAGATCATGTGATATTTATCTTTCTCTGACTGGCTTATTTCACTTAGTATAATGCATACATATAGGCCTAACCAATGGACACAGACAACAGGGGGGTGAGGGCATGAGTGGGGGAGTGTCAGGGGGTAATGGGGGGATAAGGACACATATGTAATACCTTAATCAGTAAAGAAATTAAAAATATATATATATATATTTGTATAGATTTCAGAGACAAAAGGAGAGGGAGAGAGAGATAGAAACATCAATGATGAGAGAGAATCATTGATCAGCTGCCTCCTGCACGCCCCCTACTGGGGATGGAGCCTGAAACCTGGGCCTGGGCCCTGACCCAAATAGAACCTGGGACCCTTCAGTCTGCAGGCCGACAAAAAGCAGTGATTCTTCCCAGCAGGGAAGCTATTGCACAAAGTACACACAGTGTCGGGCTGCAATCTCTCTTCCTCCACCAGGTGGGGTGGATGCACTGGCCGCTGCCTCTGCGGTTCCCTGTGGGAGCGGACCCGGTGCCTCAGGACTGTGGATGACCTACCCCAGCTGGCTCCCTGGCCCCACTTGGCTCCAAGGCTGCAGAGGGCAGAGCCCCAAGAGGTCAGAGGGGGTCACCGCCTTGATGGAAGGTAGGACCTGAAAAGGAAGTTCTGACAGGGATCTGCATCCCACTGCAGGAGTCACGTGCCCCATGATGGGAGCCCCTTCAGTCTAGAGCGAGAAGGAGAACAGGGTGGGTCTTGGAGAGCAGCAAGGAGGAAGGGGAGACCTCTACTCCAGAGGGAAAGGGGTGGAGAGTAATGAGGCAGGAAGAGGGGAAGGTCCCAGGCCCTGTTCCCAGGTAGAGTCCAGGAGGTGACAAGGCTTGAGGTGGAGTGGCTGCCAGGTATACCGGGGTGGGGTGGGGGGTGGGTCCCGGACACAGAGCTCACACCCCTCCCCCCACAATCCCCAGCAGAAAGGAAAGGTCAAGCTGAGTGAAAGGCCTACATATTGTGCGACTGCCAAAGAGCGTCCTTGGGGGAGGGTCCACGCCCTTCTGGGGTGAAGCCCTTGTTTGCCTGAGACTCTCCCGGTTTTATTTTAGTATTATTATTATTATTTTTAATATATCTTTATTGATACAGAAAGGAAATGAGAGGGAGAGGGAGAGACAGAAACATCCATGATGAGAGAGAATCTTTGATCGGCTGCCTCCTGCACGCCCCCTACTGGGGACCGAACCTGAAACCCTGGCATGTGCCCTTGACCGGAATCGAACCCGGGACCCTTCAGTCCACAGGCCGATGCTCTATCCACTGAGCCACACCAGCCAGGGCTATTTTATTTTTCAATTACAATTGTCATTCGATGTTATGTTAGTTTCCAGTGTACCGCTCAGGGGTTAGACATTTATTAAGTTGCGAAGCGATGCACTTTGAAAGCCCCTGCTTCTTAAAGGAACGGTGACAGCCCAACCCGCTGTCCTACTCTGATCCTCCCCTTCCCTGCTGTTTAGCCATTTCTCACCCTCTTACCTACGGACTGCACAGAATCCAGCCAGACACAGACAGGCTAAGGAACATAGAGGCCAAAAAGAAAAGGATTAAATCTTAAGAAAAGTTGCAGCTCTGGCTGGTTTGGCTCGGTGAATAGAGCACCAGCTTATGGACTAAAGGTCCTCGGTTTAGTTCTGGTCAAGGGCACCTGCCCGGGTTGCAGGCTTGATCCCCAGTGTGGGGCGTGCTGGAGGTAGACAGTCAATGATTCTCTCTCATCATTGATGTTTTTCTCTCTCTTTCCTTCTTCCTTCCTCTCTGAAATAAAAAAATATATGTTTTAAAAAGTTGCGCTGAAACCGGTTTGGCTCAGTGGATAGAGCGTCGGCCTGCGGACTGAAGGGTCCCGGGTTCGATTCCGGTCAGGGGCATGTACCTTGGTTGTGGACACATCCCCAGTGGGAGGTGTGCGGGAGGCAGCTGATCAATGTTTCTCTCTCATCGATGTTTCTAACTATCTCTCTCCCTTCCTCCCTGTAAAAAATTAATAAAATATATTTTTTAAAAAGTTGCTTAAGCCTAAGCCCTCAGGAGAAAGCTAGCACCAGCCGGTGTTGCTGGCAGCAATCCTGGGGGACTGGCTGCTACAGGTTCCACTCCAGGGGCGACCTTGGGAAGGAAACCTACTCCCGGGGGTGTTGCATCAGGCCCCACGTGGCCTTGTTTCTAACAAAGCATCGCTGTTCCTGGAAATACTGGCCTCAGCCACACCTGTGCAACCCAGGAACTGTCTGGGTTTGTGAGTTAGACTAAGGGTGGGGCTGAGGGTACAAGGCAAGTTTATGTACAGCAGGCATGTCAAACTCAAAGGCTAACACAGGCCAAATAAACAAGGTTTGAGTGTATGTGGGCCGAAAAAAAACAAAGGCTTCAATTTTCATAGAAACGTAGCTTTATTTCAATAGAGGCATGCTGAATACAAAGGGCTGAAATAAATGAGTCACCGTTAATATAAAATCATAGAACATTTTAATAAAAATTAATATTTTTTCTTGAACATTAACTTACCAGACACTGAATAACTGGACAAATTAATAAGCGTAATGCAAGTAAACTCTTTTTTCTTGGTCTCCGAAAGCAAAATATTTCCTGTTGCGCCCACCAAACAAGTCAGTCCAAGACTAATGATGTGGCCATCGGCTGCTAAAATATTCGCTGCTAGTATTAGTGGAGAGAGATGGTGTGCCTGTGCGTAAGGCGCGTAAGGGAAATGAATGCGACACGATTATAGTAATCAGTCATTAGTGAACATTGTAGTTCGTTATTAATAACTAGGGGCCTGGTGCACGAAATTCGTGCACTGGGTGTGTGTGGGGGGGGGGGGGGGAGTGTCCCTCAGCCCAGCCTGCCCCCTCTCACATACTGGGAGCCCTCAGGCGTTGACCCCCATCACCCTCCAATCGCCTGATCGGCCCCTTGCCCAGGCCTGACGCCTCCGCCAGACGTGTCAGGCTTGGACAGGGGACCCCCATCTCCCCCCGATCACTGGCTCTGGCCCCCACCCAGGCCTGAGGCCTCTGGCCCAGGAATCATGCCTGGGCAGGGGACCCCCATCTCCCTCTGATCGCTTGCTCCACCCCCCGCCCAAGCCTGACGCCTCTGACCCAGGCTTCAGGCCTGGGCAAGGGGACCATCATATCCCCCCAATCCCCAGCTCTGCCCCCCGCCCAGGCCTGATGCCTGGGCCAGAGGAGTTGACCCTCATCACCCTCCGATCACCAATCACCGGATCGGCCCCTTGACCAGGCCTGAGGCCTCTGGCCTAGGCGTCCGGCCCGGGCAGCGGGGACCCGCAGCTGCAGCGGCCCCGCGATCGTGGGCTACACTTTAGGCCCAGGCAAGGGACCCCTAGCTCCTGGGACTGCCAGCTTCGACCGTGCCCAGCTCCCATCGCCGGCTCCACCCCTACTTCCTGCTATCACTGGCCAGGGCGGAAAAGGCGCCTGATTCTCCGATCATGGCTGGGGGGCAGGGCAAAGGCAGCCCCAGGGCCGCCTTTGCCCTGCCCCCCAGCTCTTAGCTCCCCCCTGGGTTTCCGATCACTGTCAGTGGCAGGGGGCTTCTTCCTGCTTTCCCTTTCACCTCCCTGCATTGTGCCTGCATATGCAAATTAACCGCCATCTTGTTGTCAGTTAACTGCCAATCTTAGTTGGCAGTTAACTGCCAATCATAGTTGGCAGTTAATTTGCATATAGCCCTGATTAGCCAATGAAAAGGGTATCGTCGTATGCCAATTACCATTTTTCTCTTTTATTAGATAGGATTATGTTTAACAGGATATTGTAAAAATTAAGTTACAAAATTTTTATTAAAACGTTTCTTACAGCCTTCGCTGGTTTGGCTCAGTTGGCCTGCAGACTGAAGGGTCCCAGGTTTGATTCCGGGCAAGGGCACATGCCTGGGGTGCTGGCTCGATCCCCAGTGTGGGGGGGGGTGTAGGAGGCAACCGATCAATGATTCTCTGTCATCATGGATGTTTCTATCTGTCTCTTCCTTTCCTTTCCTCTCTGAAATCAATAAAAATATGTTTTAAAAATAAAAAAACATTTCTTCCATACTGTTACATTGGCAGGGCCACAAAAATATTCGTTGTGGGCTGCATGCGGCCCGCGGGCTGCGAGTCTGACATGCTTGCTGTACGGACACAGATTGAGTGAACCCGGAAGCCACAGTTTCCCTCTGGCCCACTGTTGGGTGGTTTGGAGGCCTGTATAGGAATACCAGGGCCAAGGCACCCAGGGGAAATGGCATGGAATAGGGGTTTTTGTTTGGTTTTTTTCTAATATATATTTTATTGATTCCAGAGAGGAGAGGAGAGAGAGAGAAAGAGAGAAATAGAAACCTCAATGATGAGAGAGAATCATTGATCAGCTGCCTCCTGCATGCCCCCTGCTGGGGATTGAGCCCCCAACCCAGGCATGTGCCCTTGACCGGGACCCTTGAGTCCACAGGTGGACGCTCTATCCACTGAGCCAAACCAGCTAGGGCCCAAGTTCCTTTTTGGCTTAAGGTAGCCAGAGATGATTCTCTGACTGACACCCGGAACCCCTGGCTGATACACAGAGTAGGCCTGGGCTGTCGGCCTTGTTTAGGGAAGAGGGGAGGGTGGGCTCTTGGGCTGTCACCCTGAGCCCCGCGGGTCTGACCTGGCCTTCCAGGACCCGAGAGCAAGCCCCGGGAGAGGAGAGAGAGCCCGGCGTCAGCAGGCCTAAGGAGTCCTGGTGAGTTAAAAATAAAAACAGAGGAAGAGAAAGGCTTGCTGTAATGACGTGACTGGCTCTGTCTGTGTCTCCGATGAGCTCTGTGGCCGGCCCACTCTCCGTGGAGGAACTGAACCCTTCTTCTTCTTTCTCTCCTGACTAGACTTTCCTGCTGACTTTTGGGATTGGACTCTTTCCAGCAGGAATTCCCAGGCTCTGTTCCTTGGATGGCCAGCAAGCAGGAGAACCTCTGCAGTTTCCACCGGGGCCTGGGACAACACTGAATTTACACGAGACTGTTCTCCTCCCAAAGGTAGGCCAGCCCAGCCCAGCCAGTGCGGCTCAGTGGCTGAGCATCCACTTATGAACCAGGAGGTCACGGTTGGATTCCCGGTCAGGGCACATGCCCGTGTTGTGGGCTCGGTCCCCAGTGTGGGGTGTGCATGAGGCAGACAATCGATGATTCTCTCTCATCATTGATTTCCTCTCTCTCTTCCTCTCCCGTCTTCTCTGAAATCAATGAAAATATTATTTTTAAAAAGGTAGGCCAGGAAGCCCAGACTCACTGAGCTCTGCTGCCTTCATGTGGGCACTGGCGGCCTCTCACATTCCAGAAGGACGGGGAGCCTTTTGAACTCCTCCCTTCTGATCTCCTGGCTCAGCTGTAGCTGGGCGCACAGGAGCTGGGTGCCCACAGGCGCTGGCATAGCCCCAGACCGCGCATGCTAATTATGTGCTAGGGAAGCGCCCTGCCCCCACCCAGACTTCGGTATTCTGCTGGGCCCAAGGGCACACATGCAGAGGAGCAGGCTGCAGTGTGGGAAGTGGTCTAGGGCAGTGACTCGCCCAAGGTCACAGGACAAGTTGGCCAAGGGGTGCATGAGGGTACAGTCTGGAGTCTTCACAGGTCTCTCCCTGCACAGCAGAGGCCTGGCTCTGCTCCCACAAGCAGGAAGCCCTTGGAGCAGCGGTTCTCAACCTGTGGGTCGCGATCCCTTTGGGGGTCCAACGACCCTTTCACAGGGGTCCCCTAAGACCACCAGAAAACACATATATGAATTACATATTGTTTTTGTGATGAATCACTATGCTTTCATTATGTTCAATTTGTAACAATGAAATTGGGGGTCACCACGACATGAGGAGCTGTATTAAAGGGTCGCGGCATAAGGAAGGTTGAGAACCACTGCCTTGGGGCCTCCAGCGCCTGGAGCGACCAGTCAGTCCTTCGGTTAAAACGCAAGGAAGATATATGCACCCCTATGTTCATAGCGGCACAATTCACCATAGCTAAGATCTGGAAACAGCCTAAGTGCCCATCAGCAGATGAATGGATTAGAAAACTGTGGTACATCTACACAATGGAATACTATGCTGCTGTAAAAAAGAAGGAACCCTTACCATTTGCAACGTCATGGATGGAACTGGAGAGCATTATGCTAAGTGAAATAAGCCAGTCAATGAAGGAAAAATACCACATGATCTCACTCATTCATGGATAATAGAGACCATTATAAACTTATGAACAAAAATAGATACAGAAACAGAGCTGCCTCGAACAGACTGTCAAACTACAGCAGGAAGGCCGGGGAGGGTTGGGGGGCGGGGGTGGGGGGTGGGGGTGGTAAGAGATCAACCGAAGGACTTGTATGCATGCATATAAGCATAACCAAAGGACACAAGACACAGGGGGTAGGGGAGGCCAGGGGACTGTCAAGGAGGGGGGGAGGAGACATATGTAATACTTTGTAATACTTTAAGCAATAATAATAATAATAATAATAATAATAATAATAAACAATAAAAACGCGAGGAAGAGGGAGTGGGTGGGGGAGTGGCCTGGCGCTAACTCAGCTTCTTAGCAGCGCAGCCCCCGGTGGCAGGTGCAGCCTGGCGCGGTGCTCCAGGACTTGGCTTGAGGGGTCCTGGGGCACCCTCGTGGCCCTCTCTTCGCCCCCCCTTACCCCCGCAAACGGGGGTCCTTGCAGGGCCTCTCTGGCTCAGAGGTCGTGGCCCGATTGAGGTCATGCAGCTGCGAAGGGGCAGAGCTGGCAGCTGATCCCCTGCTGGTCTGTGTGCCAGACCCCCAACATCCGAGTTCCGCGTGAGGGAAGGCTTATGGGTGGAGGAGGCGCCAAGAATGGGGGAGCCCTGGGAGTTCCTCCCACCCCACCTTCCAGGACAGACCGGGCTCAGGCTTCTCTTGGGTCCGGGCGAGGGGAGCATGGGAGGGGGGCAGCTTCGTAAAACTCAAAGGAACAAGATGGAGTCTCCCGGTGGCCATCGGGGTTTCGGGGGCTCGAGGTCACCGCCCCCCGCGCCGCTGATGTCCTGGGGCGAGTCCCTGCCTTGCTCCCCGCAGCGCCCGCAGCCGCCCCTGCCCCTCGGGCCGCGCATGCGCAGTGCGGCGCGCGGGAGGCGGCGGCGGCGCCCCAGGTGCTGCGCCCAGACGCCGGCCCCGGAGGCTGCCGCTCGGCGCGGGGCGTGGCGCCGCCTCCAAACCCGCGGAGCCCGAGCCGGAGCCCGCAGGTCCCGGGGGCGCGCGGTGTCTGCGGTTCTCGACGGCGCGGGCCGGGCCGCCTGGATCCGCGCTCCCTGCCTCTCCGCGGGCGGCCGCCCGACGGGCTCCCCTCAGCCCGGGCCTCAGGGCGGGAGCGGCGAGGCCGCCGGGGCGCTTCTTTCGGGGGTCGGAGCCGCGAGGTGTCGGGCGCCGCGGGCTCCCGGCGGGGAGAGCGCGAATCTCCTCCCCGGCGTTTCCCGGAAGCGCGGCGGGCGAGTGGGCGATGTGAGGGCGGCCGGGCGCCTGGGGAGGGCATGTTCGGCGGGGCGTCCGCGGCGCCCCCGCCCCAGCGCCCCCTCCGCGCCGCCTCGTGATAAAAGCGGCGGCCGCGCTTCCTGACGTGAGACCCGCGCTCCGGCCGTCCGCCCGCCCGCCCGCCCGCGCGGCGATGACACGGCGCTGGCGGTGGCCGCGAGGCGCCGGGCGGGCGGTTTGCTGACCGGAGAGCGGCCGCCGCCAGCATGGGCTGCGCTGCGAGCATGTGCAGCTCCGGGACCCAGACCGTGTACCCGGGCGCCCGGGAGGCCGAGGACGCGCAGGACCCCGCGGCGCTGCTGCCCCCGCCGGGCGGGCCGGGCGGGGCCGCCCCCGGGCCGCGGTGCCCAGGCCGGGCTCCAGGTGACAGACGGACGCCCGCAGCCCGTCCCGCCGGGCAGCGACCGGGCCCCGGGCCCTGATGAAGGGTGTTGTGGGGTGAGGACGCGTCCGGGCCGTGGCGGCGGTTTCGGGGAGGCACCAGCCATCCGGAGCCCAGGGTCCTCTGTGAATTGTCGAAGGCGCTGGAGGCCGTTCCCTCCCCCGGAGCGGGACGGGGATCCCCGGAGCCAGGTCGGCGTGAACTTAACCTGCTTTTCTGGGCAAACTTAACCTGCTTTTCTGGGCAAATTTAACCTGCTTTTCTGTGCAAACTTAACCTGCTTTTCTTTGCAAACTTAACCTGCTTTTCTGGGCAAACTTAACCTGCTTTTCTGGGCAAACTTAACCTGCTTTTCTGGGCAAATTTAACCTGCTTTTCTGGGCAAATTTAACCTGCTTTTCTGGGCAAACTTAACCTGCTTTTCTTTGCAAACTTAACCTGCTTTTCTTTTCAACTGAGGACTGCTGCGAGACCTCCCGAGCTTGAGGGCTGTAGCTGGGTCCGCTTTCTGTCTTAAGTTTGCATCAGTAGTCATGATATTTTTTTTTTTCTGTAACAGGTGGAGGTGATTTTCCCCACCCCTCCCCGTATATCACGTGAGAACTCACCTTGTTCTCATTATCCGGGACCCTTCAGTCTGCGGGCCGATGCTCTATCCAGTGAGCCAAACCGGTGAGGGTGAATCCGGAAACTTTTAACAGCTTTCAAGTTTTTTTTGGCCCGAGTCTAATCTCGGTTTGTCTTGCATTCACTGATATTAAGCTTTTAGGCCATGACAGTAGCCTTTTTAGCGAGAGGCCTTTCTGTCTTCGTGGCCTTTTTGTGGCGGTGTGGCTGTCTGAAATGCCCCTGGTGTCTTATAAGCCTCTCCAGTGCAGCATCTTACTCTAAGCCTGTTATCCACCGTGCCCGATGTTCCCTGAGTTTCCAAGAGTCTTAGATTTTCTGTCCTGCTGTCAGACCATCGTCTTGATTTGGGTCCCACAAAAGTACATTTGCCATGACAGTGCTTAATCCAGTGGCATGCGTGTAGTAGGTGTTAAAGAAATGTTGACCGAGTTTGTATGTGTTTTTTTTTATTGGTAACTGAATGTTGAAACATTTTCAGTCACTGGAATTTGATTCCGTAAAACCTCCAACATAGGCTTTAAGACTATATTATATTGCCCTAGCCAGTTTGGCTCAGTGGATAGAGCGTTGGCCTGTGGACTGAAGGGTCCCATGTTTGATTCCGGCCAAAGGCACGTGCCTGGGATGCGGGCTCCATCCCCAGTAGGGGACGTGCAGGAGGCAGCCGATCAATGATTCTTTCTCATCATTGATGTTTCTATCTCTCTCTCCCTCTTCCTTCCTCTCTGAAATCAATAAAAAAATATAGAAAAAAAGAGAATAACCTATTATATTATATCCAGAGGAGGGGTCAAATTGTAAGTAACATCACAACCACAGACATACTATAGACTCATGCTTGTGACTCACAAACTACATGTTGATACCACATCTCAGTTACAGGTCTTTATAATTAGACATTTCTGGTAATAGGGCAGAGGTAAATATTGGCCTTTTTTGGTTCAATATTGTTTCTTTAAGGGAATATATTAAATACACTCTAGAAATATAAAAATGCATGCTTAGGATAAACTTAGCAATTTAGCAAAATCGCATTATTTTACAATTAATTTGAATCCTTTTTATTAACATATCAAGATCCAATTTCTGTTCATTAAAATTTTTCTTCTTAAAAAATACAGTAAGTCAGCATATTGTTGAGTGATTTTCAGTAAGAAACTCATTGGGGGAGGTTTTTCTATTCCTAAAGCATAGAGTAAACACCAGTTCATCAGCACATACTTGGGAGAGTGGTAATTAATTGCATTTTCAGATTAATTATTAAGCAGTGTATTCCCTACACTGTAGTGATCCCACATGTGTTCCCTGAAGCAAGTTGTGTACTCTTTAGAGAAATCTGGTGTTTAATGGGCACATTCCAGCACCGGGCCTGGAATCGATGCAGCAGGGACGGGTAGGTGACCCCACGGGGCCTCACATGGCAAAGAGGATGAGGAAGGCAACCATCAAACAGAAGAGACCCAGGGCAAAGCCCAGAATGGCATAGGAGAAGAGCTGCTGCTTGAGGGACTGGTTCCTGGCATAGCCAATGATCAAACTGCCAAACACGGTTCCAATTCTGGCCCCTGAACCAGCCACACCCACTGTGGCAGCCCCAGCACCAGTAAACTTGGCCGCTGTGTCAATGTCCCCGGAGACAACACTGGCTTGGAACTCCCGTCTGGCCGCCTGGAGTGGGGAGCTGCTGTCGGAAGGCTGTTCCCATGGGTCTCTGGCCTGCTCGGGAAGCAGGCAGGCACAGGCCTGATTAGACCCCGGGTGCAGCAGCGGATGAGAGCGGAGGGATGAGCAGTGCCCCGGTGGTCTGCGTCTTTCCCGTCTCCCAGCTTTAGCTCTAGGTTTCAGAGCTCAGCTCCCCCACCCACTCATGAGTATTAAATAAAAAAATAGTTCATGGTCAAATAAATTTGGGAAATGCTGGCTCAGACGAAGTTCTGCAGAATTCTTTCGTGCAGGATTGGTCCTAAAACTGAATTTTCAAAAACACACTGTGGCTCCCCAAATCATTCCCCAAACTTGCAACATTCCCCAAACTTGTTTTGATTATGGAGCCCTTCTATCGAGGTGTGTCTTAGAGGCAGGCCGCACATTAGAACAGGAGTATTCAAAGTACAAGAAATACACTTAACAGTAAAGCTCAATAAACACAGTATGCTCCTTAATGATTCCAAAGGTACTTTAGGATCTTGTAATACAGTAGGCTGGGTCATCTTTATGAACTTTATTTAAATACTAGAGGCCTGGTGCACAAAAATTTGTGCACTCGGTGGGGAGGGGGCGGGGGTCCCTCCGCCCGGCCCGTGCCCTCTCGCAGTCTGGGACCCCTCAGGAGATAACGACCTGCTGGCTTAGGCCTGCTCCCGGGTGGCAGAGGGCAGGCCCAATCCCTAGGTGCAGCCCCTGGTCGGGCTCAGAGCAGGGCCGATTGGGGAGTTGGGGCGCCGCCCCCTGTCATGCACAGAGCAGGGCGGATCGGGAGGTTGCGATGCTACCCTCAGTCACACTCAGAGTAGGGCCGGTTGGGGGGTTGGGGCACCACCCCCTGTCACACTCAAGGCAGGGTCAATGGAGAGGTTGTGGCGCCACCCCCTGTCACGCACAGAGCAGGGCCCATCAGGGGGGTTTGGGCTCCATACCCTGTCATGCACAGAGCAGGGCCCATCAGGGGGGTTGGGGCTCCGTACCCTGTCATGCACAGAGCAGTGTCGATCAGGGGGTTGGGGAGCTCCCCCCTGTCACGCACAGAGCAGAGCCCATCAGGGGGTTGAGGAGCTCCCCCCTGTCACTCACAGAGTAGGGCTGATAGGGGAGTTGGGGCACCGCCCTCTGTCACAACAGAGCAGGGCGGATCAGAGGGTTGGGGCGCCGCCACTGTCACACTCAGGGCAGGGCCGATGGGGGGGTTATAGCTCTACCCCGTCACACACAGAGCAGGGCCGATCAGGGGGTTGGGGCGCCCCACCCTGTCACACACAGAGCCGCAGGGCTATCAGGGGGTTTGGGCGCTGTCCCCTGTCACGCTGATCCCCGTGCTGGGAGGCCTCGCAGCTCTGCTGATCCCAGTGCTGTGAGGCATATTACCCTTTTACTGTATAGGATAGAGGCCTGGTGCATGGGTGGGGGCCGGCTGGTTTGCCCTGAAGGGTGTCCTGGATCAGGGTGGGGGTCCCCACTGGGGTGCCTGGCCAGCCTGGATAAGTGGATGATGGCTGTTTGCAGCTGGTCACACCCCCTTCAGGGTGGGGGTCCCCACTGGGGTGCCTGGCCAGTCTGGGTAAGGGGCTGAGGGCTGTTTTCAGGCTGGCGGGTGACTGAAGCTCCCAACCGCTCCTTTTTTCTTTTTTTTTTATTCTGGGCCAGCTTAGCTCTGAGGCTTGGCTCCAGCTCTTAGGCCTCCGTTGCTGAAAGCAGGTATCTGGTTTGTTTGGGTTCTATAATCGAAAAACTGTTTCAACTCCAGCTCTGAGATCCCGGCTGGCTTAAAGCAGGTTTCTGGGGTTTTGTTTAGCTTCTATATTTGTAACAATGTTTCAAACTGCAAGCTCAGAGGCCAGCAGCAGCAGGCGAGGAACCTTGGCTCCCTCTGTCACTGAAGCAAGCAAGCCTCATGTTCACTTCAAGCTGCCTGGCTGCCAGCCGCCATCTTGGCTGGCAGTTAATTTGCATATTGCCCTGATTAGCCAATGGGAAGAGTAGCAGAGTGACACCAATTTGCATGTTTCTCTTTTATTAGTGTAGATAACTAAAAGTACTCTGACTGGTGATTCATTTCGGGAGTTACTGCCTGTGTGGTTACCAATGATTAATGCTGTGTTCAGTTTTGTTTTGTTTTCAATTGGGGTGAGCGTTAACTGTAACATTTCAGTGTCTTCTGTCAGTTTTGGGATTTCCTCTGTTTGCCCTTTCCTTAGCTAGGACTTGAGTGGCCCTGAAAAGAGCTGAGTGTGTGGGGCAGGGTGTCAGAGGGGACCCTATATGCTCACCCTCCCTCCCTTTTAGCAAACACCCAAAGAACTGCCCTGATTGATGCCCTCCCCACCCTGTGTCGCTAGCCAGCTCTGTGGAGTGGCAGTCACGTCTGTTTCGTTCACTGCTGTACCCCACAAGCTCCCACAGGTCTTCACAGCCATTTGTTGAAGTGGAGACTTGTGTGCACCAGGCTGTAGAAGTGGGCAATCCACCCAGCCCATAAAAAAGGAGAAATAGAAACCAGCGTGGAGGCTGTAGAACTTGGGTTTGATTTTGAGGAAATCTCGGGTTATTTGGACCCAGGGAGCAATCTGTTTTCACCTTGGTGAGCAGAGTGGATTTCCCTGTAAAGATGGAAGGGTTAGTGTAGTTCAGTGATGGTGAACCTATGACACGCGTGTCAGAGGTGACACGCGAACTCACTTTTTTTGGTTGATTTTTCTTTGTTAAATGGCATTTAAATATATAAAGTAAATATCAAAAATATAAATCTTTGTTTTACTATGGTTGCAAAGATCAAAAAATTTCTATATGTGACAGGGCACCAGAGTTAAGTTAGGGTTTTTCAAAATGCTGACACGCCGAGCTCTAAAGGTTCGCCATCACTGGTCTAGGGTCACCTTCGTCCAATCCCGGACTCCCCTTCAACCCAGAAAAGTGTAGGTAAGTGGGACAATGAAATAATTTCTTTCTTTTTTAGTCCTCACCTGAGGATATTTTTCTATTGATTTTTAGAGAGAGTGGAAGAGAGAGAGAAAAACGGAGAGAAACATCGATGTAAGAGAAACACATCGATTGGTTGCCTTTTACACGCGCCCCGACCAGGGCCTGGGCCAGGGTGGAGCCTGCAACTGAGGTACGTGCCCTTGACCGGAATCGAACCCAAGACCTCTTGGTCCACAGGCCGATGCTCTATCCACTGAGCAAAACTGGCCAGGGCAGCAATGCATCATTTATCAGAAATGAGAGCCATTTAGCACTGATCTCCTTCCTTGTGTAGAGGGAGAGAAGGCAGCAGAGTGGAGGGCCCCGCTCTGCCACACACCTATGGTGCGACTGTGGACAATTCCTCTCTGGCCCAGAGTCAGTTTTCTTCTTTGAAAAGAGACGTTGAGTCACAAAATACTAGAGCTATAAAGGGCAGGTGGCCTCAAATGTAAGGTAGAATGCTCTTGGCTGCAGATAACAGAAGATCTAACTAAACAGAGCTCAGCCCGGCCGGCGTGGCTCAGTGGTTGAGCATCGACCTATGGACCAGGAGGTCACGGTTCGATTCCCTGTCAGGGCACATGCCCAGGTTGTGGGCTCGATCCCCAGTGCGGGGCGTGCAGGAGGCAGCCGATCCCTGATTCTCTCTCCTCATTGATGTTCCTCTCTCTCCCTCTCCCTTCCTCTCTGAAAGAAAAAGAAATATATTTAAAAAAAAACAAAAAGAGCTTAAACAACAGAGTATTTGCCATGTAACAAGGAGTTCAGCTGTTGGGTGGTGCCGGGGTGGGTTCATTCATCAGCTCTGTGGTTACACTCGAGGCAACAATGGTGCGGGTTCATCTTCCCGCTGGGCACCCTCACTGCTTGCGGTGGTCTGGACTTGAACACACAACACCCCCGAGGTGCACCTGTGTCACCCAGCGATCAGGACGCTGCGTGCACACTCCAGGAGCCCACACGCCTCATCGCTGAGCTGCTGGAGGTGCTGCCTTCCAGCCCACCCATGAAACTGCTGCCAACAGCCCCCAGGGATGCTGCCAGAGCCATACTGGCGTTTCCCTTCCTGCAGCCTCTAGTCTCTAAGGTGCCTCCCTGCCTGACCCTTTAGGAACCAGCTGGTCAGAGCAGCGGGTGGAAGGGGATGGACGTAGGCCCCAACAGGTCTCACAAGATGAAGATTAACAGCACGGATTTCAGAATCAGAGAGGCCTGGGTTATGTCCTTACTCCCTGACCTTGGGCCGGTCACCTTTGTGTGAGATTTAGTTACCTCACCTGTCAGATAGGAGCGCTAACCCACCTATCTCGGAGTATTGTTGGGAAGGCTCAAAAGGAAGTTATTAGATAGCCCTGGCTGGTGTGGCGCCATTGGTTGGGCATCGTCCCGGGCACCGGGAGGTCGCTGGTTTGATTCCCGGTCAGGGCACATGCCCGGGTTTCGGGCTCCATCCCCGGTGGGAGGTGTGCAGGAGGCAGGCAATTGATGTTTCATGCTTACAGCAATGTTCTCTCTCTCTCTCTCTCTCTCTCTCTCTCTCTCTCTCTCTCTCTCCATCTCCCTTCCTCTCTCTCTAAAAACAAATAAAAAATCTTTTTATTTTTAAAAAGATAATTATTATAAGGAGCTTTTAGCACAGTGGCCAGCATCTTAGAAGGGGCTCAATTCCTGCACATCCACCCTTCTCCCTGTCACTCGAGAGCCTTTGTTTTCTGCACTTTCTCTTACATCTGCCTGAACATTCTGTCCTATATTTCTTATCTCATTGCTTCTGACTCATTCTCCTAGTTCAGCCAGGACAGCTTTGGTTGCAAGAAACCGAAAACTAGAACCAAAGAGGCTTAAGCAAAAGGAAGTTATTTGTTATTAAAGCTGAAGTGTTCAAACATAGTCTTGCTTCAGGTGTGGCTTGCTCCGGGCTCAGCCAGTGCCATCAACACTCATTAACTAACTCCGCCGGCGTGGCTCAGTGGTTGAGCGTCGACCTATGAACCAGGAGGTCACGGTTAGATTCCCAGTCAGGGCACATGCCCGGGTTGAGGGCTCCATCTCCAGCAGGGGACGTGCAGGAGGCAGCCGATCCATGATTCTCTCTCATCATGGATGTTTCGATCTCTGTCTTCCTCTCCCTTCCTCTCTGAAATCAATAAAAATCTATAAAAATATCTTTTTAAAAAAATCACTCATTAACTCTGGGCCGATTCACGTGCCCATCTCTCAGTCAATGTCTGTGGCCAGGGAAGGGGCGCAGGCTAAAACGGAAGGGGCACAGTTCCGCCCAGATCTTCTGAGCTGATGGGAGGGGTGTCTGTGTTTCCCCAGAGGAAGGGCTGGTGTGGTTATAAGAAGGATGAACGAGTGCTGGACATGACAAGCAGCGGTGGACGCAGGTTTTAGGTCAGGACCGAACTGCCTGGCACTCACTCTCTTCTGTCCAAGATGAAGTCATTTCCTCCCGACATGCTCGGTGCTCCTTGTACGTCACCGCACTCATCAGCCTGTAATTATACACTCGTCTCCCGCCCCACATTCTGGGCTCCTGGGGCTATTTCTGTCATCATCATCTCTTCACGGCCCGGCCCAGCGCCTGCACATACTACACACTCAATAGAGTCTGACATGAAGGGATGACTCGGGGGCCCTGGGTATGACCTGGCCCAGCCTGCTACCCTGACTTTTCCAGCCGCACAGCCACTTAGGTCAGAATTCACCACCCCACCCCCCCAACGTCTTCTCCCCCTGCAAGCAGGCTTGGGGACACTTACACAGGACGCACTCCCCAGAGAAGAAAACGAGAAGGAGAATTTCCCCAGGGGCGGCCTAGGACCCAGAATGTGGGGCAGAAATGTCGTGATGAATGAGGAGAGGGGGGCGGGGGTGGGGTGACAGGGCTTTGGCTTAAGCGCTTTAAGAGGAGTGATTCATGACCGCTGCGGCCGGCAGTTAAAACGCCCCGCCTGCTTTCGGTAACCAGGGTGCCACTCGCATTTGGCACCACATCGGTCCTGGGAATGAAGCAGCCCTCAGTGGGGCTGGTGTGTATCATGTTTCGCTTGCTGCTTCGCAGGCCCCAGTGGAGTTTGGCTCCTCGGTTTCCCGTATGACACTCCTTATGGCCAAAGCGTCTTTTCGTGTGAAAGCTGATTTTCATTTATTTCCGATAAAAGCTCTTTCTAACCATTTCCTTTTGAGCCTTCACAACAATACTCCTATTTGACAGAGGAGTAGACTAAGTCTCACACAAAGGCGCCTGGCCCAAGGTCATAGAGCAGTGGTTCTCAACCTCCTGGCCCTTTAAATACAGTTCCTCATGTTGTGACCCAACCATAACATTATTGTCGTGGCTACTTCATCACTGTCATGTTGCTACTGAGATGAATCGTCATGTCAATATCTGATATGCAGGATGGTCTTAGGCGACCCCTGTGAAAGGGGCATTCGACCGTCAAAGGGGTCGCGACCCACAGGTTGAGAACCGCTGGCATAGAGTAAGGACACAAACCCAGGCCTCCCTGACTCTGCATGTAACTCATTTGCACGGTAGAGAGGAGCTGGGCGTTGGTGGGAGAGAGGGCACAGTTTGCAACCTGGTTCTGCGTTCTGTGTGATGTCGGGCAAGTTGCTTAACCTCTCTGAGCCTCCACTTCCTCTCCAGGAAAGTGGGGACGATAATGCCAACCTCACAGGGCTTTAGGAGGAGTCAGAAGGGGATGCTTCTGTGTAGCGGGAGCTCCGGGTTTCGGCTAAACTTTGGAAGGAGTCGGAAGAGAGGAGTGTGCTGTGTGGGGGAGGAGCATGGGGACGCCCCAGGGCTCTGTTCTCTCTCAGCTCTGCCCAGAGGTGGGCGTGAGTCGGAGCCCCCAAGAGAAAGTCTATGTACAGAAGCTGGAAGGACTCCTTGCCCAGACATTAACCCTGTAAGACAAACAGCTTGGCTTCGGGGCCTGGAGACAATGTAGAATATATGTGTGTGTGCATGTGTGTGTGTGTGTGTGTGTGTGTGTGTGTGTGTGTGTGATGAAGGATGTGTAGGGCAAGCATGTCAAACTCAAAGGCTCACACAGGCCAAATAAACAAGGCTTATAAGTGTATATGGCCACAAAAAAATAAAAGCTTCAATTTTCATAGAAACGTAGGTTTATTTTGATAGAGACATGCTGAATGCAAAGGGGCTGAAATAAATGAGTCGTCGTTAACATAAAATAATAGAACATTTTATTATTATTATTATTTTTTGTTTAAAAATATGGAACGCTTCACGAATTTGCGTGTCATCCTTGCTCAGGGGCCATGCTAATCTTCTCTGTATCGTTCCAATTTTAGTTTATGTGCTGCCGAAGCGAGCACAATAATAGAACACTTTAATAAAAATTAATATTTTTCTTGAACATTAACTTACCAGACATTGAATAACTGCACAAATTCATAAGCGTAACGCACATAAACCTATTTTTCTTGTTCTCCGAAAGCAAAATATTTCCTGTGGCGCACACCAAACAAGTCAGTGCAAGACTAATGACGTGGAAATCGGCTGCTGAAATATTCACTGCTAGTATTAGTGGAGAGAAATGGTGCACCTGTAAGGGAAATGAATGCAACACGATTATATTAATCAGTCATTAGGGAATGGTGCAGTTTGTTATTAATAACTAGGGGCCCAGTGCACGAATTTGTGCACCTTGGAAGGAACTGTGGGCCGCAAGGCTGTGGTAGGCACAGGGGCGGGTCTCGCCCATCCTCCGCGCCCCCTCAGTGGAGAGAGCAGGTGCAAGTGCTGGACAGACTGCGGCACGCAGGACCAAAGAATTTTCAGTTACCACCAGAGGCTCTCCCCAGTGACAGTGACTGGTGCCTGGCCTTGGTCGGGCACCCCTGCTCACCTGCTCCACCATCCCGCCATGACCAACGGCCACCATGTTCCGCACATGCCCCCTGGTGGTCAGCGCACATCATAGCGACCGGTTGTTCGGCTGTTTGGTTGTTCTGCCGTTCGGTCTATTTGCATATTAGCCTTTTATTATACAGTGGGGCCTTGACTTACGAGTGTCCCGACTAACAAGCTTTTTGAGATACCAGCTGTCTCTGGGCCAATTTTTTGCATTGAGTTGATAGAGTAATTTGAGTTAACGAGCTCGGTCTCGGAATGAATTAAACTCGTAAGTCAAGGCCCCACTGTATAGGATTGTGTATAACAGGATATTGTAAAGATTACGTTAAGGAAATTTTATTAAAACGTTTTTTACATACCGTCATATTGGCTGGGCTGCAAAAATGTTCGTTGTGGACTGCATGCAGTCCATGGGCGCGAGTTTGACATGCTTGCTGTAAAACATAAAAATATAAAAACATAGGTTTATTTCGATAGAGACATGCTGAACACAAAGGGCTGAAATAAGCCCCAAAATTTGGCTTCAGGGCCTGGAGACAATGTAGGAAGGATATCATGTGTGTGCATGTGTGTGCGTGTGCATGTGTGTGTGCATGTGCGTGTGTGCGTGTGTGCGTGTGCATGTGCGTGTGCACGTGTGCATGTGTGTGTGTGTGTGTGTGTGTGTGTGTGTGTGATGAAGGATGCATAGGGTGACCAATCAGCCTGGTTTGCCTGGAATTGAAGACTTTTAGGGTAAAACCGGGAGAGTCTTGGGCAGACAGAGACACGGTTGGCCACCCTGTAAGTGCATCTTTTCCCACTGGGGCCTGGAGCCCAGAGGAGCTCCTGCGTCCTGAGGACACCAGGGCCCCAGCTTTCACGGCCCCAGGAGTCAGGGCCAGGGGCCGAGCCACAGGTCCACAGAGGGTGACCTCACTTCCTCGCCTCACACCCACCTTCAGACACTCCCACAAGTGATGGGGTGAAGCTCTGCAGGAGGCTGAAGGCTTGTCGTGGAAGAGGGGGGAAGAGCCAGCAGAATGTGGGTTATGGCTGCCACGAGGACCCCGGGCAAGGCCTGGGGAGACTTGCCTTCCATATAAGGGCCCACCCAGCGCCTGGCACTCAGGGCCACTCTTGTCATTGGATTTCCTAACTGGTCATGGGTAGTCCACAGCAATACTTTTTTTTATTTTAACTTTGAATCTGAACACATTAAAGAAATATTTCATCTTAAAAACTAGGGAGTTGATGTAAAGCAGTGGTTCTCAACCTTCCTAATGCTGCGACCCTTTCATACAGTTCCTCATGTTGTGGTGACCCCCAACCATAAAATTATTTTCGTTGCTACTTCATAACTGTCATTTAGCTACTGTTAGGAATCATAATGTAAATATCTGATAGGCAGGATGTATTTTCATTGTTACAAATTGAACATAATTAAAGCATAGTGTTTAATCACAAAAACAATATGTAATGATATATGTGTTTTCCGATGGTCTTATGCGACCCCTGTGAAAGGGTCGTTCGAGCCCCAAAGGGGTCGCGACCCACAGGTTGAGAAACGCTGATTTAAAGCATCTTGGACACAATGCTATGTTACCTGATACATTTTATCTCCAGTTCCATTCAGAACCTCTAGACCAGCGGTTCCCAACGTGGGGCACATGCCCCTCAGGGGGGCAACTTGATGTTTAAGGGGGGCAATTCGAGAATGAGTTATTAAGAGTGAATTTTTTTTGCATTTCTTATGGTTCTAGGGGCCTCATAGACAGCCTATAAATATATATTGTGACATATTGATGTATTTCAGGTCTCTATTATGTTTTGAAACTTTATTTGCTATTTTTTCATCTCACTTCACATTATTATTTTTTGTAACAGTTTCTTAGTGATTTCTTCCTCAGTGCTCCACTCTCCTTTCCTTCTTTTATTTTTCTCTCTCATGGATGCCATGTTCTTTGGAAGCTTGTTTAGACCAAGTTCATGGCCTTTGAGGCTTCCTCCACGTGAATAGGAGTTCGTTTTTTGAATAATAAGAATGATATGGGGGGAAGGCGGCATCAGGATGTTAGAGATGCTTAGGTGGGGTGTGGCCACAGAAAGGTTGGGAACCACTGATCTAGGCAATGCTAGAACAGCCAGGACAGGGCTGCCCTACGTCTTACCTCTGATTCCCTTAGTTATGTCTGTCAAGTGCTCCTTGGTCGTGGGGAACTCCTTAGAAGTGGCCCTGCTCAATCCCAGCCCCTGGGTTGTAGTGCTTCTGGATTACAGCTCTTAGCTGGAAATAAAATGCTTCCTTGTATTAAAGAAGCACCCTTCTATTTTTTTTTAATATTTCTTGTTTGTTTTCTATTTAATTTATATTTTTCTTTTATTTTTTATTGATTTCAGAGAGGAACGGAGAGGGAGAGAGAGAACTAGAAACACCAATGATGAGAGAGAATCATTGATCGGCTGCCTCCTGCACACCCCACACTGGGGATCAAGCCGGCATGTAGGGTATGTGCCCTGACCGGGAATCGAAACCGCGACCTCCTGGTTCATAGGTGGACACTCAACCACCAAGCCATGCCGGCCGGGCGAAGCACCCTTCTATTTCTAAAAGAGTCTCTCTAAGGGATTGGGTTTTATTAAAGCCCTGCATCCGCCCTGGTTCCAAGAACACCTCCGTGTTTTCATCTGCAAAATTGGGGCAGGGGTGGAGGAGTGGAGGATCACAGTACCCGCTTCAGGGACCGTTATGGGGAACAGGCGAGCTCACACCCGTGAAGTGGGCAGCAGAGACCCCCACAGTCAGGCGGGGCGGTGTCATCGCTGCCACCTCCGAGCCGTCCTGACACCCTGCTCTCGTCCTCCAGACCAGGAGACCCCGTGTTGCTCCCCTGCTCCCCCTGCTCAAGGAGGGGTGGCCGGCAGTGCCCCTGGCCCCCCCAGACGCCAGATGCTCTTTTCCGGTGTCAATTGGCTGAAAGCCACAGGTTGAGCGGTCCGGTCCGAGGGAAGGGCCGAGAGCTGCAGGGGCTCGGGGTCCTGGCCCTGCCCCACCCAGCGGGGTGACCTCAGCGCTTGGTGGGGAGGGGAGCAGCCTGAGGTTACAGGAGTTAATAAGGTCGTTTTGAGGAAGGGAGTCCTCACTGGGTTGTCAATCCCAGGCTCCAGGTGAACCACAAGTACCCAGGTCTGGAGCCAAATAGAGGAGAGAAATGCAGGGTCGAGGTCACAGGGGCTTGCTGACTCCGCCGCCGTTCTGGCCTCTAGGGGGCGCTGCTCTCTCCTTACAGTTCTGGCCTCAGGGGGATCACCCAGTCCCTTCCGCATCAGCGAAAGACTGGGATAGACAAGCCCACTTCACTAAAGGCTTGTGAGCACCAGGAGAAATAAAGATAAGGAGGGCCAGCCCTAGCTGGTTTGGCTCAGTGGATAGAGCATCGGCCTGTGGAATGAAAGGTCCTGGGTACTATTTCCAGTCAGGGCATGTGCCCAGGTTGTGAACTCCATCCCCAGTAGGGGGTGTGCGGGAGGCAACCAATCCATGATTCTCTCTCATCATTGATGTTTCTCTCTCTCTCTCTCCCTTCCTCTCTGAAATCAATAAAAAAATTTTTTTTTTAAATGTTGAGTCCTAGCCAGTTTGGCTCAGTGGATAGAGCATCAGCCTGCAAACTGAAGGGTCCAGGGTTCCATTCGGGTCAAGGGCACATGCCCATGTTCCGGGCGAAATCCCCAGCAGGGGGCGTGCAGGAGGCAGCTGATCAATGATTCTTATTGATGTGTCTCTCCCTCTTCCTGTCCCAACGCAGTACAAATATATTTTTTTAAATGTTGAAAGACTAATAAGTCTGCAGACTTATCCCTTTTCTAAAAGCTAAATAAAGAAAAGATAAGGAGGCCCATGAATATGGAAATGATCAACAGAGGCTTTGCATCTGGGGCTGGTTAGATGCCTCTCATCCAGGGGCAGAGGGGGTGCCCAGGGAGTTCGTCTCAGTCCCTCAGCCAGGCTCGCTATGCTTTCATTTCCTCTCATCCCTCCTGGAGCAGGGGTGGGGGAGGGTGGGGTGGGGTTGGGGTGGGAGTACACACCTTTAGACAAAGCAATTCAACTTTTAGGAGTCTACCCTATAGAAAAAGGTGTAATCAAGGATGTTGACTGCAGGCCTGTTTGCGATATTGCAATAGTTGTGTGTGTGTGTGTGTGTGTGTGTGTGTGTGTGTGTGTGTGTGTGTGTGTGTGTGATATGTTTAACATAGACATAGTTCTGGAAGCATATGGCCCAAACAATAGTTACCTCCATAGAAGGAAGGGAGTGGGGGTGGAAGGGAAACTTTCCTTTGCTTCTGCTCACTTTATATATTTCTCCTTAGATTTTTTTTTACTATTTCCAGCACATACTCATGTGTAGATTATAAAATTTAAATTTATATATAATGTATATATATAAATATAAAATTATAAATGTGTAATTTAAAAACAACACATCTGCCCTAGCCAGCTTGGCTCAGTAGATGGAGTGTCGGCCTGCGAACCAAAGGGTCCCGGGTTCAATTCTAATGAAGGGCACGTACCTCGGTTGCAGGCTCCTCCCCAGCCCAGGCCCTGGTTGGGGCTCATTCAGGAGGCAACCAATCAATGTGTTTCTCTCACATTGGTGTTTCTCTCTATCTTTCCCTCTCTCTTCCACTCTCTCTAAAAATCAATGGAGAAATATCCTCCGGTGAGGATTTAAAATCAATCAATCAATAACATAAAAACAACACATCTTACAAAGTTTTGAATGAACAGGATGAAGCCTAATTCCAGACGTTGGTAGGGTAATTGATCCTCATGACAGTTGGGGAACCGCCTGGTGCACACCTCAGTGAAGAGAGCATCGGCCTACAGACTGAAGGGTCCCAGGTTTGATTCTGGTCAAGGGCATATGCCTGGGTTGTGGGCTCGATCCCCAGCAGGGGGCGTGCAGGAGGCAGCCAATCAATGATTCTCATTATTGATGTTTCTGTCTCTCTTCCCCTCTCTCTTCCTCTCTGAAATCAATAAAAATATACGGGGGGCGGGGGGAGGGGAGGTGGGAAACAAGGACCAGCTTAGGTGGAAGAGGTGTAGAATCCGACAAGGCTTTGATTTTAGATGCACAAAGCTGTGTGGTACCATGCATTTTCATGTCTCTGGTAAACTGGCGAGGAGGGCTTCCAGGGCTGAGGAGTCCCCTGGGAATGGACTGGGCAGTGGGGTGGGGGGCTGGCACAGGCTGGCATCTGTTCCTTTGTTTGGCTCCTTTCCCAGCCCCACTGACCTCAGACTGAGTCCTAGGAATAAGAACTGCAAGCCCACATTCAACTGTGACTCTGAGCCATGTGGGGGTCAAGCCGTTCAGTTTGGGGGTCCCCATAACCAAGGGGAATGGACTGGCGGAGTGGGGGTATGTTCTGTGTGCCACAGAGCTTCGAGGTGCCCACATGGCTGGCATAAAGGGGGTTCCCCCCCTCCAGCAGGACTGGCGCCAATGAACTCCTGAGACACCGCCAAGTGGTGGGATTCTGCACGGGGGCCTGAGAGTCTTGGTGAGCTGGTGGGTGGCATATGAGTTAATCAGTGAACACTCTTTTAATATTTATTTATTTACTGATTTCAGAGAGGAAAGGAGAGGAAGAGAGAAACATCAACAATGAGAGAGAATCATTGATTGGCTGCCTCCTGCACGCCCCCTACTGGGGATCAAGCCCGAAATCCGGGCATGTGCCCTGACCGGGAATCAAATAGTGACCTCCTGGTTCATAGGTGGACGCTCACCACTGAACCACGCCGGCCAGGCCACTGTGAACTCTTTTGTGTCCATTGTTGCTGAGACCCTGGGGCTGGTTTCACATGGTAGAGAAATATTCAGGGACCTCAGGGTGCAGGTTACGGCCAGGCCAGGGAAGGGGGGTGGGGTGGGGTGGAGTGGAATTGATGTCAAGGGGTTGAAGCTGCGATGGGGGCCTGTGACTTCTGCAGTGTCCCAGGCTGGGTTCCTGAGTGTGAAAAAGTGTGCGTGGGAGGGATGGCTCTCTGTGGCTCCGGAAGCTGGCAACTGACGTCTACCTTTCCTGTCTGCTCCTGTGTCCTCCTTAGCCTTAGGTCTCTACGTCCCGGGCCCCAAGTTGCCCGTTTCAATGGGGAGGAGTAGAAAATTGGGGGCCAGGGGCACAGTCTTTGATCGCTAACCCCTGGATTTCCAAATCAGTCAATGCTGCTATCCAGCAGTTCTCTGGGCACAGAGAGAGGGTAACTGACCAGCTTGGGAAGGACAGTGAGGTGGGGGCGGGGAAAAGCACCCTCACTGCCCACATGAGCTCAGGCTCAAGGATTTCCAAGGGGAGCCAGGGCCCTGTGAGGGGAGGGCCCAGAGGCTGCAGCCTGGAGCCCCAGGGGAGGCAAGGTCAGTGGAAATGATCAAGGCCAGACGGGGATGGGAGGGGAGGGCAGAGGGCGCACGGTCTACTGCCATGCACTCTGGTGGTTCAAAGCGTTTTCTTCCTGAATTCCCCTTTATTTTTATTTATTTATTTTTTTTAAGTCCTCACCCAAGGATATTTTTCCGTTGGTTTTTAGAGAGAGTGGGAGAGAGAGAGGGAAAGACAGAGAAATATCGATGTGTCGATTGGTTGCCTCCTGCAGGAGCCCAGACCAGGGTACAGGGCTGGGGAGGAGCCTGCAACCAAGGTGCGTGCCCTTGACTGGAATCGAACCCGGGACCCTTTGGTCCACAGGTCGACATTCTATCCACTAGGGCAATTCCTCTTTATTTAAGAGTCCAGATTCTGCCTGGAAAAATTACCTTCTAAAACCTGCCCAGAGCCCTTGCCGGTTTGGCTCAGGGTGTCAGCCTGCGGACTCAAGAGTCATGTGTTGATTCTGGTCAAGGGCACATGCCTGGGTTGCGGGCTCGATCCCTCGTAGGCGGGGTGCAGGAGGCAGTGGATCGACGATTTTCTCTCATCATTGATGTTTCTCTCTGTCTCTCCCTCTCTGAAATCGATAAAGATATATTTTTTAAAAATAAAATATAATAAAACCTGCCCAGAACAAAGGTGGAAAACACCCTACAAAGTAGGTAGAATAACCGGTGATAGCAAAAATCCTCTCCTGAATTTTTCCAGACCTCTTCCGTGATCGGCTGCTACTTTGATAAGGCCCAGAGGCATAAACATGGCTATTGATCAAAGTGCTTAAGCCTGATAATGGATGGAGTCAGGGCGCTGGTGGTTCCGGCCCAGCTCAGCTGGTAATGAACGTGAATAGCACAGGCTGCTCTTGGGTTTCCGGCCCTCCTGCTGTGCCACTGTCCGGGAACCACTGCTGTTGGGGAACCGCCTGGTGCACACCTCGCACCTCAGCTGGAAGACTGAGGCTCGAGGGGCCCTGGGCTGCGTACCTTAGGGGTCCCCGGAGCCTGAGCCACCACCGGAGCCCCAGCCCCTGACTGTGCAGCAGTCCCAGCGCTGCAGCAGGGACGCTAGCCCTGAGCAGCCTCCGGGTCCAGGGCTACCTTAGGAAAGGCCAGGACTGTGGGGATGGGGGGTGGGTGGGAGGGGGTTAGGTCAGGGGTCTTTGTGAACCCACAGTCACAGGGAGGGCAGGGGCGGGGGTGGGTCCGAGGTGGGCCGCTCTGGGATGCCACCCCATGGACACTCAGGGTTGCGGGGGCCCCCCAGGCACAGGTTCGGTGACTTGCCCAAGGTCACACGGCAAGCTGGCCAAGGGGTGCATGAGGGTACAGTCTGGAGTCTTCACAGGTCTCTCCCTGCACAGCAGAGGCCTGGCTCTGCTCCCACAAGCAGGAAGCCCTTGGAGCAGCGGTTCTCAACCTGTGGGTCGCGACCCCTTTGGGGTCGAACGACCCTTTCACAGGGGTCCCCTAAGACCACCGGAAAACATCTATAATTACATATTGTTTTTGTGATGAATCACTATGCTTTCATGATGTCCCATTTGTAACAATGAAATTGGGGGTCACCACGACATGAGGAACTGTATTAAAGGGTCGCGGCGTTAGGAAGGTTGAGAACCGCTGCCTTGGAGCCTCCAGCGCCTGGACGGACCAGTCAGTCCATCGGTTAAAACGCGAGGAAGAGGGAGTGGGTGGGGGAGTGGCCTGGCGCTAACGCAGCTTCTTAGCAGCGCAGCCTCCCGGTGGCAGGTGCAGCCTGGCGCGGTGCTCCAGGACTTGGCTTGAGGGGTCGTGGGGCACCCTCGTGGCCCTCTCTTCGCCCCCCCCTTACCCCCGCAAACGGGGGTCCTTGCAGGGCCTCTCTGGCTCAGAGGTCGTGGCCCGATTGAGGTCATGCAGCTGCGAAGGGGCAGAGCTGGCATCTGAACCCCTGATGGTCTGTGTGCCAGACCCCCAACATCCGAGTTCCGCGTGAGGGAAGGCTTATGGGTGGAGGAGGCGCCAAGAATGGGGGAGCCCTGGGAGTTCCTCCCACCCCACTTTCCAGGACAGACCGGGCTCAGGCTTCTCTTGGGTCCGGGCGAGGGGAGCATGGGAGGGGGCAGCTTCGTAAAATTCAAAGGAACAAGATGGAGTCTCCCGGTGGCCATCGGGGTTTCGGGGGCTCGAGGTCACCGCCCCCCGCGCCGCTGATGTCCTGGGTCGAGTCCCTGCCTTGCTCCCCGCAGCGCCCGCAGCCGCCCCTGCCCCTCGGGCCGCGCATGCGCAGTGCGGCGCGCGGGAGGCGGCGGCGGCGCCCCAGGTGCTGCGCCCAGACGCCGGCCCCGGAGGCTGCCGCTCGGCGCGGGGCGTGGCGCCGCCTCCAAACCCGCGGAGCCCGAGCCGGAGCCCGCAGGTCCCGGGGGCGCGCCGTGTCTGCGGTTCTCGACGGCGCGGGCCGGGCCGCCTGGATCCGCGCTCCCTGCCTCTCCGCGGGCGGCCGCCCGACGGGCTCCCCTCAGCCCGGGCCTCAGGGCGGGCGCGGCGAGGCCGCCGGGGCGCTTCTTTCGGGGGTCGGAGCCGCGAGGTGTCGGGCGCCGCGGGCTCCCGGCGGGGAGAGCGCGAATCTCCTCCCCGGCGTTTCCCGGAAGCGCGGCGGGCGAGTGGGCGATGTGAGGGCGGCCGGGCGCCTGGGGAGGGCATGTTCGGCGGGGCGTCCGCGGCGCCCCCGCCCCAGCGCCCCCTCCGCGCCGCCTCGTGATAAAAGCGGCGGCCGCGCTTCCTGACGTGAGACCCGCGCTCCGGCCGTCCGCCCGCCCGCCCGCCCGCGCGGCGATGACACGGCGCTGGCGGTGGCCGCGAGGCGCCGGGCGGGCCGTTGGCTGACCGTTTGCTGACCGGAGAGCGGCCGCCGCCAGCATGGGCTGCGCTTCGAGCATGTGCAGTTCCGGGACCCAGACCGTGTACCCGGGCGCCCGGGAGGCCGAGGACGCGCAGGACCCCGCGGCGCTGCTGCCCCCGCCGGGCGGGCCGGGCGCCCTGCTCCCTCTGGAGCCCGAAGCCTTGGCCACCACCAGCGGCGCCCTCCCCGCGGACCTCCCCCAGCATCGCGACTGTAAGGTAAGGGCGCCGGGCGGGCGGGAGCTCTCCCTCCGGGCCGGGCGGGGTCGCCCCCGGGCCGCGGTGCCCAGGCCGGGCTCCGGGTGACGGACGGACGCCCGCAGCCCGTCCCGCCGGGCAGCGACCGGGCCCCGGGCCCTGATGAAGGGTGTTGTGGGGTGAGGACGCGTCCGGGCCGTGGCGGCGGTTTCGGGGAGGCACCAGCCATCCGGAGCCTGGGGTCCTCTGTGAATTGTCGAAGGCGCTGGAGGCCGTTCCCTCCCCCCCCCCCCCAGAAGGACGGGGATCCCCGGAGCCGGGTCGGGGTGAACTTGGTTCCCGGTGGAGGGAAGGGGGCGTCGCGGGGCCCGCGCGCTGCGTGGGGACCATCCCCTGCGGCGGGTGCATTTGAGGTTCACGTCTCTCCGCAGACGTGTGTGCAGTGCACGGATTTACAGAACCCGACCAGGAACGCCGGCTTTGAAACAGTCATCAGAACAAAGTTAATTTTTTTTAATTAAGCAGTCTGACTGGTGGAACACATCTGTGACTTTCTTGTCTTTTTTTTTTTTTTTTTTAATAATTGAACGTCTTCTCCAAAGTGTATTGCCTCGGCTATGTTTTCTCAAAGTTTCTGGGCCTTAATCTTTGCTATTTTTTTTTTTTTTAAGAATGATCATCTTTTCTTTTTTTAAAAGGGGAAATAAAATAAAGTTCAGTAGGGCACACAGCAGCAGTTTTCCAGGGCTCTGACTTGAACTGTTACAGCTGGAACGTATGCGTTGTTGATGTTTTACTAAAGGAGGGAAGGCAGATTGGTGCGAATGGTCACAGGTGGTTGAAGAGCAGCATCCCTCTCCCCGCAGCTGCTCAGAGTCGAGTCGTTTGCAAACTTAACCTGCTTTTCTGTGCAAATTTAACCTGCTTTTCTGTGCAAACTTAACCTGCTTTTCTGTGCAAACTTAACCTGCTTTTCTGTGCAAACTTAACCTGCTTTTCTGTGCAAACTTAACCTGCTTTTCTGTGCAAACTTAACCTGCTTTTCTTTTCAACTGAGGACTGCGAGACCTCCCGAGCTTGAGGGCTGTAGCTGGGTTAGCTTTCTGCATCAGTAGTCATATTTTTTTTTTCTATAGCAGGTGGAAGTGATTTTCCCCATCCCTCCCTGTATATCACGTGAGAACTCATTTTCCTTGTTCTCATTATCCGAAGGTGCGCACTCTCTGGGTAGATTCTTCAAAGACACACACACCAGCAGTGGTTTTAGACTGTTGACCCAAGCTGCTCCGCATATCCGCATAATGCTTATCCATTAAGCCTACCTAACTGGCTTTTTTTTTTTTTTTTTAAAGCATTACAACAAGTGACGTTGAATCTGGAAACTTTTAACAGCTTTCAAGTTTTTTTGGCCCGAGTCTAATCTCGGTTTGTCTTGCATTCACTGATATTAAGCTTTTAGGCCGTGACAGTAGCCTTTTTAGCGAGAGGCCTTTCTGTCTTCGTGGCCCTTTTGTGGCGGTGTGGCTGTCTGAAATGCCCCTGGTGTCTTATAAGCCTCTCCAGTGCAGCATCTTACTCTAAGCCTGTTATCCACCGTGCCCGATGTTCCCTGAGTTTCCAAGAGTCTTAGATTTTCTGTCCTGCTGTCAGACCATCGTCTTGATTTGGGTCCCACAAAAGTACATTTGCCATGACAGTGCTTAATCCCGTGGCATGCGTGTAGTAGGTGTTAAAGAAATGTTGACCGAGTTTGTATGTGTGTTTTTTTATTGGTAACTGAATGTTGAAACATTTTCAGTCACTGGAATTTGATTCTGTAAAACCTCCAACATAGGCTTTAAGACTATATTATATTGCCCAAGCCAGTTTGGCTCAGTGGATAGAGCGTTGGCCTGTGGACTGAAGGGTCCCATGTTCGATTCCGGCCATGCCTGGGTTGTGGGCTCCATCCCCAGTAGGAGACGTGCAGGAGGCAGCCGATCAATGACTCTCTCTCATCATTGATGTTTCTATCTCTCCCTCTTCCTTCCTCTCTGAAATCAATAAATATAGAAAAAAAAGAAAAAAATATTATTATATCCAGACGAGGGGTCACATTGTAAGTAACAATATCACAACCACAGACATACTATAGTCTCATGCTTGTGACTCACGAACTGTACATGTTGATACCACATCTCAGTTCTAGGTCTTTATAATTAGACATTTCTGGTAATAGGGCAGAGGTAAATATTGGCCTTTTTTTGTTCAATATTGTTTCTTTAAGGGAATATATTAAATACACTCTGGAAATATAAAAATGCATGCTTAGAGAGGATAAACTGCCAGCAATTTAGCAAAATCGCATTATTTTACAATTAATTTGAATCCTTTTTATTAACATATCAAGATCCAATTTCTGTTCATTAAAATTTTTCTTCTTAAAAAATACAGTAAGTCAGCATATTGTTGAGTGATTTTCAGTAAGAAACTCATTGGGGGAAGTTTTTATATTCCTAAAGCATAGAGTAAACACCAGTTCATCAGCACATGCTTGGGAGAGTGGTAATTAATTGCATTTTCAGATTAATTATTAAGCAGTGTATTCCCTACACTGTAGTGATCCCACATGTGTTCCCTGAAGCAAGTTGTGTACTCTTAATAAGTATTAAATTAAAAAAATGGTTCATGGTCAAATAAATTTGGGAAATACTGGCTCAGACTAAGTTCTGCAGAATTCTTTCATGCAGGATTGGTCATAAAACTGAATTTTCAAAAACACACTGTGGCTCCCCAAATCATTCCCCAAACTTGCAACATTCCCCAAACTTGTTTTGATTATGGAGCCCTTCTATCGAGGTGTATCTTAGAGGCAGACCGCACATTAGAACATGAGTATTCAAAGTACAAGAAATACACTTAACAGTAAAGCTCAATAAATACAGTATGCTCCTTAATGATTCCAAAGGTACTTTAGGATCTTGTAATACAGTAGGCTGGGTCATCTTTATGAACTTTATTTAAATATAACTAAAAGTACTCTGTGACTGTTGATTCATTTCGGGAGTTACAGCCTGTGTGGTTACCGATGATGAATGCTGTGTTCAGTTTTGTTTTCAATTGGGGTGAGCGTTAACTGTAACATTTCAGTGTCTTCTGTCAGTTTTGGGATTTCCTCTGTTTGCCCTTTCCTTAGCTAGGACTTGAGTGGCCCTGAAAAGAGCTGAGTGTGTGGGGCAGGGTGTCAGAGGGGACCCTATATGCTCACCCTCCCTCCCTTTTAGCAAACACCCAAAGCACTGCCCTGATTGATGCCCTCCCCACCCTGTGTCGCTAGCCAGCTCTGTGGAGTGGCAGTCACGTCTGTTTCGTTCACTGCTGTACCCCACAAGCTCCCACAGGTCTTCACGGCCATTTGTTGAAGTGGAGACTTGTGTGCACCAGGCTGTAGAAGTGGGCAATCCACCCAGCCCATAAAAAAGGAGAAATAGAAACCAGCGTGGAGGCTGTAGAACTTGGGTTTGATTTTGAGGAAATCTCGGGTTATTTGGACCCAGGGAGCAATCTGTTTTCACCTTGGTGAGCAGAGTGGATTTCCCTGTAAAGATGGAAGGGTTAGTGTAGTTGGATGAGCAGGGCACAACAGGTGACAGAGAATAGCATAGCCACACACTGACCCAGGGCCACTGCCTCCAGCACTCGGAATCCTCTCAGGTGGATTTCTGTTTTGGCCATGTCCAGTCTTCACTCTGTCGTTCTCTTTTCCTCACCTCGTATTCGCTCTCTCTTCTCCCCACCAGCTTGCCCATCTTCCTCCACAAAACTGGCCAAACTAGCCATCTTACTCAACCAAAGTTGTGTAGTTTCTCAGTGTTTCTTGGCTGTGGAATCAAATTTATTTCCTGCTCTTAATATACCAAGTGGATTAATCACATCTTTATATTTCCCTAAGCTAAAGCAGATGTCTCTTTTTGCGTGACCTGACTGCTTTTCCCCCCACGAGAGGTCATTGATCCTTGGTAGATTATATGCAAGTATAGAAAATTTCCCTCTGGAAATACAATTGAGAAAATGAGACACCCCCCTCCCCTTTCTGTTTCTGAAATAAGTGACTGTAATTTATCTCTGGCGTTCATGGACTGTGAGTTCTCTCATTATCCTGCACTTAAACCTTTTGGTATATAGAATCTTATTATTTTGCCAGGCCTCGCATAGAGATTTGGCTTTTCATATTTTCTTCAATACCTAGTCTATGTCTATAAAATCTGCATTTGTACTACATATTGTGTTAGTGCTTAATATTTCCACCATAATTTTAACTGTGGTTTTTGAGATAGATGTTATGATGTCACAACTCTTATCAGCTCAGACCTGCCCTGGGCTGGCCTTGACCCTCTCCCTGCTGAAGGGACCACAGGCCCCCTCGGCACAAGTGTTCCCTGTAAAGGAGCTCTTGACGCTGGTTTTCCCTGCTGGCTGCCCATTTGGATTGGGTTCTTCAATAGAGAAGGGTCCTGATGGGAGGCCACAGGGGGAGGCAGACATCTCAGAATAACCTACGATGCCTAAAGGACCAAATATTAAAAAAAAAAAAAAATCAAAGCACAGAGAGAGAGGTTGCTCAGGACTTGAGTAATCCCTTGGTCTTGTCCAAGGCCAGGGACTTCAGCCTGCTTTCTCAATGCACTGAGACAGCGGGAGGCATGGGCTCTGCAGTTCTTAGAGTGCAGACTATTCATATTAATAATGCCCACCATTTCCTGGATGCCTTCTCTGCTGCAGGCGCTGTGCCGGATGCCTTACAGATGTTACCTCATGTCATCCTTGCCGCCCCGTGAGGGGCTGCCACCACTCCCTTTTGCCAGACCGGCAGCTGATGTTGGAAACTCACCCAAGGCCAGAGCCTTAAGCTGAGATTCAAATCCTTTGTTCTCTCACTCCCTGGGTGGTTGCTCTCCTTAACTACCTGTCTCCATTGCACCTCCCGTTCTCTGGCTGTCTGTGCGGTTACAGGTGTCACCGGTCACCTGGGTTTTAAGCAGGTGTCTCAGTCTACCTGGTGGGGATTTTGTTAAGTCTTGACTTCCCGGGGAACTTGGTTCCAGCCCTACATTAGGCTCCCATGTTTGTGGGAGTGGCAGCTGTATTCTGCCCTGTGCCAGTAGAGAGAACAAGATAGGAACATCAATGAGAGAGAAACATCGATCGTCTGCCTCCTGCACGCTCCCCACCAGGTATCCAGTCCGAAACCCGGAAATGTGCCCCAACCAGGAATTGAACTGGTGACCTCTTGGTGCAATGGGTCGACACTCCACCACTGAGCCGCACCAGCTGGGCTGTGTTGTATATTTTTTTAACATAAAGCCGGTATACCCTAAGCCAGTGATTAATCTGTGGGGTGGATAGTAAAGTTTTGCCTTTAAAATCTTGGCCGTATTAGGGTTGAGCATTCTTCCTGGGTCCCCCCCGCCTTTTTTCTCTTTGTTCTGCTCTGGTGAGAAGTGGGGTTGAGTATGTTGTCAGAGAGCTGCTTTGACACGTTTTCTTTGTTTCTGTTGACGTTTTTTGTATGACAGCTTCTCAGCTGCAGGCATCATCTGCCGTTTGCTCATCCACACAGGCAGGAAGGATGTCATAAATTTCCCCAAACTCTGAGGGTGGCCCTAAAGAACCCCAGGAGCGGGTGCTGGCCAGGCCTGTATTCTGTATGGGCTGGAAATAAACCTTCTGTGCGGTAGATTGATGCTCGGTTAGTGTGTCTGTGTGTCTCCCTTTCATGGCCCGCTAACGAGTACAGCAGCCACTTCAGCTTTTCTCACTCTGCCCCTGGGACACCCCAAAGGGCTGGTGGCACGTCAGTGTCCACTTTGTCTTCAAATCTTTGGAGTTGACGGCAGCTCCCCACAGAGATGTGTTTGAAAGGGTAACAGGTGAAGGAAGAGCCAGCGACAAAGGTTTAGGTCCAGCTCCATCAGGTGTTGGTTGTGGGATGTTTGCCCAGTTCTGACCCGAAGTTTTCTCGAGCATAAAATGGGGCTAGAATACCTGGGTCTTGGCGAGGACCACTTAAAATCACCTGTGTGGAAGTGTATTGTACCCCAAGGCACTATCACACGTAAGGATCGGTCTTTTCTTTCAGTCATCTTTCTCAAAGGCAAACTTGGCTCAGGTACATTTGCTTATTTAAAAAAAAATTTAAAGTCTTTATTGTTTAAAGTATATTTGCTTATTTTTTAAAAAGCAGATCTCTTCCTTTTTAAAATATATTTTTGTTGTGTGGCTAAGTTGGCCGGTTCAGTTCCCAGTCCAGACACATGCCTGGGGTGCAGGAGGCAGCCCATCCATCTTGGGCTCTCACATCTCTCTCTTTCTCTCTCTCTCTCTCTCTCTCCCTCTCTCTCCCTCTCTCCCTTCCTCCTTCCCTCCCCGCCCTCCCCCCTCTCTTCTGCCCTCCCCTCCCTTCTTCTCTCTCTGAAAATCAATAAAATGTGTTTTGTCTTTTCCCTAATATTATATTGTGAAAAATTTCAAACATACAGCGAAGTTGAATTACCTAGCTACCACCTGCAGCTAACAATTTCCTATATTGGCTTTATCACATCTCTCCATTCCTTAGTCCATCCAGCAGTCTGTTTTATTTTTGGATGCATTTTAAAGTAAGTTCACACATCAATATAATTAACCCTGAAACACTTTATTATGCATATCACTTAGAGTTCAAATTTTGTTTGTTTCTCTTTTTTTTTTTTAACTAAGGTATACATCTGTTTAAATGCAAATTTGTCAAGATAAGAAAATGTTACCATTATTCCAAAAAGTTCTCTGTGCTTCTCCCCCATTCCTACTCCCACCCAGTGGCAAACACTGTTCTGATTTTTTCCATTATAAATTTTATTTGCCTGTTCTAGGCTTCACATAAATAGAATCTTCAAGTATGTATTTGATGTAAGGCCTCTTTCACTCAGCGTAGTATTTTTGAGATTCATCTATGTTGCATGAGTCAGTAGGCTTTTTCCCCCCTTGCTAAGAAGTATTCTGTTGTATGACTAGATCACATTTCACTTATCCATTCTCTCATTGATGGATACTAGGGCTGTTTCTATTTCTGTGCACTATTAAGAATAAAGCTGCTATGAATATTCTTATATGTATTACTTTGTGGACATATGCTTTCATTTCCCTTGGGTAAATACCAAGAAGTGGAATTGCTGGGTATAGGATATCTATCTGTTTAGTGTTTTAAGAAATTGCTTGAACTTTTCCCAAGATGGTTATACAATTTCACACTCCTGCCAACAATGTATAAAAGTTCTGTTGCTCTACATTCTTGCCCCCATTTGGTGTTATCAGTCTTTTAATTTTAGCCATTCTGGTGGTGTGTGATGGTATCTCATGGTTTTAATTTGCATTTCCTTAATGGCTAATATTTTGGAGTACTTTTTATGTGCTTATTGATCATTTATATAACTTCCTTTTGAAATGTTAATTAAAAGGAAATATAAATATTGTCATGACCTCTGGGTACAGAAAGACTTATTAAACAAGTTACACAAACTACTTACCAGAAATAAAAGGGTTCTTAAGTTCAACTACCTTAGAATAAAGAACTTCTCATCAAAAGAGAGTGAAAATGAAGGAAAGCCGTAGACAGGAAAAAATTTGCAACACATAATACCAATAAAATATGAGAATCCAGAATATACATAGAAGCCCTACAAGTCAATAAGAAAAAGACAGCCCATTTGAAAAGTAGGCAAAGACTTGAACAGGCATGTCATTAAAGAGGAAGCCAGATGGCTAATAAGTGTATGCAAAGATGTTCACCCGCACTGGGGAAATCCAAACGAAAACCACAATGAGGTAACATTTTACACCCATCAAATTGGCAGACACTTAAAAGCTGACAGTGTTTTGAGGAACTCTTCAACGCTGTAGGTACAAGTGCCAATCAGTGCTACCACTTGGGGAAACCACTGTCATTATCAAGGAGAGTTGAGCATATGACCTAGCAGTGTCACTCCTGGGAACTCTTACACAAATGAACTGGAAACATGTACAAGAATATTCATAGCAGCATTTTATTTTATTTATTAAAATATATATATTTTTATTGACTTCAGAGAGGAGGGGAGAGGGAGAGAAACTCTCTCAGTGATGAGAGAGAATCATTGATTGGCATGAGCCTGCAACCTAGGCAGGTGCTCTGACCGGAATCGAACCATGACCTCCTGGTCCATAGGTCGACTCTCAACCATTGAGCCACACGGGCTGGGCAACAGCATTGTTTTTAATAAGCAAACTTTTAAAAAATATGTTTTTACTGATTTCAGAGAGAGGGAGGGAGAGGGAGAGAGAGAGAGACAGAAACATCAGTGATGAGAGAGAATCATCCATCAGCTCTCTCCCCACTTCACCTACCGGGGATCAAGCCCATAACCCGAGCATGTGCCCCAACTGGGAACCGAACCTCAACCCCCAAGCCACATTGGCTGGGCAAGCAAACTTTTTGATAAAACCCAAATGTCCATCAACCACGTAAATAAGTTGTGATATGCTTAAACAGTGGACTGACTAGTTTACAGCTTTGAAAATGAATAGATTGTAGCCACAGGTATCAACGCAGATCAATTTCTAAAACTTAATGTTGAGAGAAGTTATATAAGAACTTATGAAACATAATTCCTTTTATTTAAAATTTAATAGCTAAACAGTATATTATGTGGGGTTGTGTATAATAGATACATAGGTAATAACGCTATAAAGAAAAAATACTACAAAATTCAGTTAGGTAAAGAAACTTTATTTTAGGGACTAAAATGATTAGCAGGTTAATTTGAGTGCCTACTATAGAAAGTATAGGAGGGCTGTACCAGGCCCTGCCCTCAGGGCACAAGAAGTCCTCCCTGGGAAGGTGTGGCAGGGCTCCGCCCTGGAAGTGATGGTAGTGCCACAGGAATGGATGGGTGCTCAGGGAACAGCCAGGAGCTTGGTCTGGATTGGTCGTAAGGTATAGAGACAGGAAGGGAGGGGGGACTTGGGCCTGGACAGGTAGACAAGTGTGAGGGTGGAGGGGTGGCTTGCTTTGCAGACTGGGAGGGGGCTGACCAGGAATAGGATGGAGGGCCTGAAAGCCAGGTTGAGGAGTTTGAAGTCCATCCTGTAAACCTTAGAGAGCTCCCAAAGGCTTTTTCACTTTCCTCAGGGTAAACACATTTTATGAAGATTAAGTTTCAGAGGAAACTGTCGTGCGTGTGGGGTGAGCAAGAGCTGGAGGTGGGCCTGCTGTAGGCACGAGGTGTGACCAGGCATCTGTAATGTCTGGGGTGGCTTGGGAAGGAGGAGCTGGCAGGCTGAGGCAGACTGGATTTGGGGAGGGAGGGAGGAGGTAACTGGAGGGCGACTGGGAGGTGGGGTTCACCAGCAGAGAAGGACTGATAGAATGCCACAACTTGTGCAGGGCTTTCTGGTTTACCAGGCGCTATTTTTATGCAGCGTCTCATTTGATGTTCCCCAAGCTCCTGTGACGCAGGAAGGAGGGATTTTATTTTCCCTCTTGAAGACCTAAAGAAGCAGACATTTAAGGAGATCAAATGACTTGCCCCAGTTTGTGGTGACCGCTTCCAGAAACAGGTTCACTGTAATAGCATAGGGCAGAAGCCAGAGGAGAGAGGTTAGGGAGTTCTTTCAAAAGCCTTTCTGGTCTCTTGGTTCTGGAATCATGTTATAAAAGTAAACTTTTATTTTCCCCCTTATTAAGACAGTAATGTTCATTGCAGAAAACTTGAAAAATACAGAAAGGAACAAGGATCGCTTCAGTTGCACAATTACTTACGTTGCATAATCGGGAGAGAGCGTCCCATAAAGTGGTGGCATGTTTTCTCCCTCCATGTAGATTCCTTTAAATAACTGTAATTCAAAATGATTTTTAAAAATTGTTTTGTTCATTAGTCCTAGGAAACACTTAGCTGTTATTTCCTCAGATGTCCCCTTTCCATTTCCTCATTTTCTTTCTTTTGCCGCTCCCTCCAAATGATAGGGTTTTTTGTTTGTTTGAATATCTTTTTATTGATTTCAGAGAGTAAGGGAGAAGGAGAGAGAGATAAAAATAGCAGTGATGAGAGAGAATCATTGATCGGCCGCCTCCTGCACACTTCCACTGGTGATTGTGCCCGCAACCAGGCATGTACACTCTATCCACTGAGCCATACCAGCCAGGGCCAAATGATAGGGTTTGACACATCTTGGTCTGCGCTCAGTGTCTCCGCACTGTTCTCTCATTTTTTTAAAAAAATGATGATTCAAAGTCCCTGTTCTTTTTTTTTTTTTTTTTTAATATATTGATTTTTTACCGAGAAGAAGGGAGAGGGAATAGAGAGTTAGAAACATCGATGAGAGAGAAACATTGATCAGCTGCCTCCTGCACACCCCCTACTGGGGATGTACCCGCAACCAAGGTACATGCCCTTGACCGGAATTGAACCTGGGACCCTTCAGTCCTCAGGCCGACGCTCTATCCACTGAGCCAAACCGGTTAGGGCTGCACTGTTCTCTTACTTCCCATCTCTGCACCACAGTGTGGGAGGGTTTTTTAGTCCACTCTTCCAGCTACTGACTCATTCCTCAAGGTCTGCACAGCCCTTGAGCCCATTGAGTTTTAAAATTGGGCAGTTTTTGTGTTCAAGATTTATGGTTTGTTCTCTGCTTATTCATGTTTTTTTTGGTTGTAGCATTCTACTCCCTTATCTCTTTGAGGATATAAATTATACACACTTTGAAGTCCTATTCTGATTGCTGTTTATTGAAAACATTTTTTGTGAAATAAGAAATGCAGTCAGAAACATGTACAAAGTGGGCAGCTTGGTAAGATTTTACACATGTATGATGCGTGTAACCGCCACCCAGATCAAGATAAAACATGGCTAGCACTCCAAAAGCTTGCCTCATTACTGTTCACTATTTTTCAGTATTTTTAACATTTTATTACGAAAAATCTCAAATATACAGCATTCCCGGAAGAATTTTACATTAGCATTTTACTGTTCTTGCTTTATCATCTATCTATTTATCTATCTTTCTATCTATCTAATCCTGTGTAGCCACCTCCTTTTTCTTTTATGCATTTTAAAGTAATTATAATCATCAGTACACCTCCCCTTCAATATTATAGCATGAATGTCATTAATTAAGGTTCATTATTTGTTTAGATTTTTTTCTTTTGAGGTGTAATTTACATACAATAAAATGCACAAATATTTATTGTACATTTGCTGAGTCTTGACAAATCCATACATTTGCCTGTGTAATCAAAACCTCTCTCAAGTTATAGAACAGTGATGGCGAACCTTTTGAGCTCGGAGTGTCAGCATTTTGAAAAACCCTAACTTAACTCTGGTGCCGTGTCACATATAGAAATTTTTTGATATTTGCAACCATAGTAAAACAAAGACTTATATTTTTGATATTTATTTTATATATTTAAATGCCACTTAACAAAGAAAAATCAACCAAAAAAATGAGTTCGCGTGTCACCTCTGACATGTGTGTCATAGGTTTGCCATCACTGTTATAGGACATTGTCATCACCCAGAAAGTTCCCTCGTGCCCCTTCCCAGGCAGTTTCTCCCCACCATCCCTGCAACTGTCCTTCTAATTATTTTCAAAAATGCAAAACCAGCCAGGGGGGCATGGCTCAATGGTTGAGTGTTGACCTATGAAGCAGGAGGTAATGGTTCTATTCCCGGTCAGGCACATGCCCGGGTTGCGGGCTCCATCCCCGGTGGGGGCGTGCAGGAAGCAGCCAATTAATGATTCTCTCTCATCATTGATGTTTCTCTCTCTCTCTCTCTGTTCCTCTCTGAAAGCAATAAAGATATATTTTTTAAAACAAAATAAGAGAGTGACTTAATAAGCAATGATATATGAAATCAAATTGTATATTATCACCACATACAATATGTGCATATGAAAAAACACAGTGGTAATACACACCAAAAATGATAACAGTTGTTACATTCGTGTTAATTTTTTTCCCATTGTAGATTAGCTTTGTTTGTTTGTTCTAGAATTTCATATAAGTAGAGTTATATACTATGTACTCTTTTTATGTAACACTTCTTTGAGCATTATGTGTTTTGAGATTTACGGGTTTGATGTATCAGTAGTTCGTAGTGTTCTATTAACTTTTAAAAGCTCATGGTAGATACTGTTAAAATGCCCCCCAGTGTTTTAGTGGCCTCTAGTCTCCCTTCTCCCTCACACAGAGCTCCAGTTTGGTAGGGTCTGTGATAGGGAGAGCACTGGTTCTTTATTGGAGCAATGAAGTATTCCTTCATTCATTCAGCACACATCCACTTAGTGCTCACTGTGGGCCAGGAGCTGCACTTGGCTTTTGTAAGTAATGTGGAGATGTAAGGTTAGCCTTCTTGCCCTAGCCGGTTTGGCTCAGTGGATAGAGCGTCGGCCTGTGGACTGAAGGGTCCCGGGTTCATTTCCGGTCAAGGGCACGTACCTTGGTTGCAGGCTCCCTGGCCCTGGTCAGGGTATGTGCAGGAGGCAACCAATCGATGTGTTTCTCTCACATCAATGTTTCTCTCTGTCTCTCTCCCTCTCCCTTCCACTCTCTCTAAAAATCAATGGGAAAAATATCCTCGGGTGAGGGTGAGCAACAAAAAAAGATTAGGCTTCTTTTTGGATGATGCATTCATGGGAGAGAAGACTTGTCTCTGATTGTGTGTGTCTCCCTGTCCCCCGATTCTCCAGGGCCTGTTCAGAAATCTGAACATACCGTTGACTGTGGTACAAAGAGGGCAGGGGAATTGGAGTCAGAATTCTGGCTTTGGTTCTGGTTTAACTGTGAGCTAGGCAAATCACGGCACTCGTCTGCGAGCCCCGGCTCCTTGGATGTAAGGTGAGCGTATGCGAGAAGGTGCGGGAAGAGCCCATAGAACTGCCGGGCTTGCCTTGTTTTCCGGTGGTTATTAATCAGAATTGTTTTCTCACCACCGGGTCGTTAGAGAAGGAAGCTCTGTTATAATGCATTCAGTGCGGCTAAATATACTGATAATGGAAAAATAAACAGGGGTGTACTGCCTTGCTGGCCTGTAAACCAGAAAACAGTGATCGGAGCCAAAGCTGTGTTTGTCTTGAGAGGCCAAGAATATTTCTGCCGCGTAGGTCAGCCCCGGATCCCACAGTGACTCGTGGGCCAGCGCGTGGTTTTGGTGTAGGCTCAGTTGTTCCTAGGGCTGGCTCTGCCACAGTGAGAGCTCGGTTACTGGGCTCAGTTTCTGCCGGAGAACAGTGATGTCAGCCGGCCGGAGGGGTCTCTGGTCAGGGCTGCTGTGGACTGAACTCGTGCTTCCAGGGTGCAGGCACTGGCCCGCGCCGGCTCCTTCCCACCAGGTTGCTTTGGAGTGAGCAGTTTCTAAATGATGGCCTGAGGGCTTTGCCCCGTCCCCTTAGCCTTCGCTACTGCGGTACAGCCGGATTGCTGAAGTCATCTGCCTTCATGATATATGAAATCAAGTTGTATATTATCACCACATAAAATATGTGCATGTGAAAAAACATGAAGGTAATACACACCAAAAATGATAACAGTTGTTACATTTGTGTTAATTTTTCTCCCATTGTAGATTAGCTTTGTTTGTTTGTTCTAGAATTTCATGTAAGTAGAGTTATATACTATGTACTCTTTTTATGTAACACTTCTCTCACTCAGCATTATGTGATCTACCTTATTATTATTTCTCCCTCATGGGGACATTTTTTGGAATTTCTACTCCACCTAAGCTATTCTTCTGAAGGACATACGTTTAGAACTCAATTTAAAATATATATTTTTTATTGATTTAAGGGAGGTGGGGAGAGAGAGAGAGAAACATCAGTGATGAGAGAAACATCAGTGATGAGAGAGAATCTGTGATCGGCTGCCTCCTGTATGCCGCCCCCCCCCCCCCCCCCCCGGGGATCGAGCCCCAACCCGGGCATGTGCTCCAACCGAGAATTAAACCATGACCTTCTGGTTCATAGGTCGATACTCAACCACCGAGCCAGGCCAGACCTCATTGTTAAGTTCCCAGACAATCAGACCCCCCATATGCAGGCGGTCCAGATTTGCTGCTCTAGAAGCAGAGGTTCGAAGAGGGGGAGCAGAGTGATCAGCTGTAAATCCAGCTGTGCCATCTCCTGCTCAAAGCTCCTTGCAGCTCCCCATCGGCCAATCCAGACTCCTTCCCTTGACCTCCAGAGCCCAGCCCGATGTGGGTCCTGGCCCTCCCCAGCTTCCGCCCATGCCTCACACACCGCCCGCCTCCGGTAACCCATATGGCAGGGACTCGGTGCCCTCTGGACTGGGCAGTTTGCTCACAAGCGATCTGCTGAGAATGTCTCCCCAAGGGAGTCAGCAGAACCAGTAAAAGAACCTGGTGATGGTGGAGCTCTGAGAAGGAAATAGGTAGCTGTTGGAGGAAGTATTTCATGTGTGGAACAAATGCCCTCAGATTTTTGTGTTTATGGAATTCATTCCATTAAAAAAACAGATTAAGATAGGATGCAGGGTTCAAACTGTCAAGGTCATGCCTGCTCCGAGGACAGAGAGGTCCCTGTGGGCTGCTCTGGGGCAGCGTTTACCCTCCCTTCCTTCCTTCCGCAGAGAATGGATATCCTAGGGACCAGAGGAGCGAGCTGGTGGCTGATGCAGCTTCTCCTTGCTAAGCGCCTGGGGGAGTCTGTGACTGCAGAGGTAGGTTACCCTTCAGTGCAGGCGAAAGGGCCTCCGGGTTTGATGGCGCCCCGCTGCGTGGCGGGTTGTGAGGGACAAGCAGGCTTTCCTGTGATCAGCTTAACTCCTCTGTTCATCTGGCTTGTTACACTGAAACCTACAAAAACATGGGTCACTGACCTAGAAATAAACTAAGATTGCTGTCACACACCAGTGACTGCGTTCCAGGCACTGTTCTAAGTTACTTCCATTTATTACTGACTGAATCCCTAAGAACACCCAATGGGCTTGGTATTACCTTAACGGCTCACCTTTAACAATAAGAAAACTGAGCCAGTGGAAGGTGAATTTGCCTATGGTTTCCTAGCTAGCAGCCTGGTTTCTGAGTCCGTACTAGATTTTGCTATTTCTGTAGTTTTCATTTTACTTTTTGAGATTCATGAGATGTCGTGAATGGTTTTTTTTTGTTAGTCTGTTTTTTTTTGAGACAGTTCTCTTGATTATATTGGTCAGGATGCTTTTGACTGCAGGCGACAGCAACCTAACCCAGCTGAGGCCTAAGAGAATCTGTGGGCACCACAGCCTCCCCTACTAACCAGCCCCGGAAGGATGGGCACACCGGCCTCCGGGACAATGAGACCAGGACTCTCTGCATCTTCCTCTCTCACTTCTGTCATCTTCCATTTTCTGGGGCTGGTTTATTTCTGCTCAGCAGGAAGCAGGGCCCAACAACAGCCCCCATTTCACAGCTTCATCCGTGAGAATCTCCTCCTTTCGTTCCCACGTGCAAGTCCTGGGAAGGACCAAGACGGGCCTGGCTTAGGGCACCTGCCCGCCCAACGGCCAATGGTGGCTTCTGTGATGTCGGGGTGGGGGTTGCAGGGTGGTGAGGTGGATGGGGAGGAGCAGCTCTCAGAGGATGGGAAGGTGCTGGTCACAGAACCACCGCTGCTCCTGCCCTGGGGTTCAGCCCAAGCCCCCAGACGCTTTTCATCTTAAGAATTTATACCACTTTTATGTGTAATGAGGCTCGTTCTTAATTCTGATTGTGAGACAGTGTGTGTTCTGAGTTATCAGAGAAACTTTTCATTTATTCTGTTTGCTAAGAGAAGAAAATTTCAACAAGTTTTGACATAGAAAGGGCTTCCCAGTTGACCCTCTCCCTTGTGTATTCTGCTTAAGGATATTTAATGACTCTGTATTGCGCATTACTTCTCTTTTTATCCGTTGCTTTCAGGGTTATTGCTTGTTTTCAATTCTGTTTTTGCATTCCAGTGGTAAGATCATCGCATCCTGTGTTTTGGGGTTTCTTTTCATCAGCTAACTGTATCTTGGGCAAGCCAGCCAGTCTTGTGGGCCTTAATCTCTTCACCTGTTAGGATAGGCCGACCGTCATAACACACCCAAAGTATACAAAAGTCTCAGCCTTGATAAACGTCTCTCAGTCATGTCAAATCTGAAAGGAGTGTCCCCGATTAGTGGAGGACTCTTCTCGAAGTGGCGACTCAGGGACTGAGGCTCCCTCCATCGGTGGCTCCCAAGGTCACCGAGCATGTCCGCACCGACAAGCTTTCGGGAGGGGTAAGAGCACGAAGGGTCGTGGGTGAGAGGTTCTTGGGGCCAGACCTGGCAGTGGTCCGTGCCAGTTTGTTCCAGGGGTCACTTGGCCACACCTAGTTTCGCTGAAGCAGGGAAATGGGATCTGTCTGTGTGCCCAGGGAGAAGAGGAACTGGGCCTGGACAGCCCGCCATCTCTGCCACACCTCTTGGGTAACTATTTTAGTTCTTCCCTTTTCCCCCTGCCATGCACAGCATTCGTGAAGGTTGGTCCCTGACATTGTCTCCATAACAGATACATAACCCAGGCCTGAGTCAGGCGTGAAATTCCTCTGGTCCCAGTTACTAGTCCTGTTGACTCTCGCCTGAAGCTCACAAGCTCTCGCTCTGGGCTTTGCATCTACATATGCCAATAAACCCCCCTTATGGCATAGTCATTTGAGGTCGGATTTTTTAAATTTGCAACCAAAAGCACCCTGATTGATACAACTTATGAAATGGAACAGGAGCAGGGAGAGAGGAGGGGTAGAGTCTGGATCTCCAAGTCCTGCTTCCTGCTGCGCTGCCACATCTGTGATGCTGCTTTGGCTACTGGAACCCCCAGGCAGGGTCTGAGTTGACGTTATCCGAGTTTGACTTCCAGTTTCCTGGAATTACAGCTGGGATACCGTTCTTCGTTCTGTCCTTAGACAATGATTTGTCTTTGGATTGAGTGATAGTTTCATTGAAGAATAAATAACGACATTTTATTTGTCTTCCACCAAAATGAATGGAACATAGTTCATATGCTTTCTTTTCTCACATGTTGTTTTAGCAGCTTCTCTAAAGTTTGCCTTTTCATCGGGAAAGTATATGGAGCAAATATACATGCTGCAGAATGCATTTGGTTTATACTTGGGGATTATCTCTATTTATGTAGGAATTCTGTATTTCTTGATTTGGAATGTTCCAAACCCTTTTGTAACTTGAACAGTTTGCCAAATTTGTTGATTTTGTAGCACCTCCATCTTGGAAAAAAAAATGCCAGCGCCGCTAGTGGCCCAGGGAGGTGTCAGAAGCCAGGTGATCTTTTCTGTGTTGTGACACTGAAATACAGGTTAATTATGTCTGAGTGTATTTGCAGAATTCCACCCTCCGTCTGCTGATACCTACTAGGATAACGGCCTGCCTGGCTCCCTGTCACTGCCTTTCTCCTGACACCTTACCCCCACCCCACCCCTATTCAGTTGGACTTTATTCTAGTTCTATGCTCCCCTGGGACTCAGTCCTGTTTCTAATGACGGGCCTTGTTGCTGTGGATACAGTATCACCTTAAATTCTTACACCCTCTCCTGGCGACCTGTCAGCACCTTGGTTTCCCTTTTTCTGACTCCAGGCCCCAAGGATGAGACCCTGCCCCCTGCCACGGATTTCCTCCCACTGCTGATGTGTCTGCCTGCGTCCTTTCCCACCACCTTCACCCCATCCCACCCCACTCCTCCTGCCTGCCCTTGCTGGCCGAACCATCTGCCTTTTGCTAAATGTCCCTAAAGCAATGCCTGGCAGCCTTGTTTGCTGGGGATACGGTGGGGAGCTTCTCTCTCCAGTGTCTGAGTAGCCAGGCACCCACTCCACCTTAGAGAGCCAGCGGGGCTGCCCAGCCTCCTCCCTCCAGGTCAGCCTGTCTTTGTCCTCAGGGCTCCTGTTCTGATAATGGGCACGTGGGAGAGACAGGCTTGGAGTTTGAGTCCTGTTCAGAGGAAAAGGAAGGAAGTGTTCTTCACCCAACTTCTGCCTCCTTTTCCTCAGTCTTCCTGGGGTGTGTGTGTGTGGTTGTGTGTAATGCTCTGTAGTTTAGGGCAGGGAGAAGGTGGGAGAGTCGCAGAGTAATTTTTACGTTGTGACTGGGGAGGAAGCCTAAAAGCCAACCTGGAGACCATTCTAGCTCTTGTCTCTCTACCTTCTCATTTAACACTATTGATGTAAAAACAGGCCTTTTTTCTTTTCTTTTTTAAAATATAATTTTATTGATTTCAGAGAGGAAGGGACAGGGAGAGAAGAGAGAGAATCATTGATCAGCTGCCCCCTGCACGCCCCCTACTGGGGATTGAGCCCTCAACCGGGGCATGATGTGCCCTTGACTGGAATCGAACCTGAGACCCTTCGGTCTGCAGGCCGATGCTCTCTCCACTGAGCCAAACTGGCTAGGGCAGGCCTTTTTTCTTTTGAAAGTGACTGTTAGAAAGTCATTTTTGGCTGCAGGTGATATAGAATGTTTTATAATCAGGCCAAGAAGAAACTATACCTGTACGTTTGTTTTCTATGACCTGGGAATAAGGATGTTACAGATCTCTCTTTGTAATGGAATTTGTTGTCCTAAGAGCTTACCCATTGTAAAATTTAGGCATTTTGAGTGACAGATGATAAAATTCATCTAAAGGAATATATTCTGGGGCTTCAGGCTGGAGAAGGACCCTTGGCCATGGTTTTCACATGGCCAGTTTTAATCAAAAGTTTAGGTTTTCTCCAGACAGTGGTAGGTTGTCTTGTCTGTTATTACAAAAACCAGCAAAACAAAAAACAGATGTCATATGCCATTGTTAGGAATGTAAGTTAGTAAGGTTATTTTAGAAAACTGTTAGGCAGTATCTGCTGAAGTTGAACATATGCATATTCTGTCTCCCACCAATTCTGCTCCTTGGACATATACCCAGTAGAGGTGTGTACATATGTTTGCCACAGTCACATACTGGAATGTTCATAGCATTATTCACAACAGCAAAAAAACTAGAATCCCAAAGTCCACTCAAAGGAGAATAAGTTGTGATAAAAGTATACAATGAAAGGCTCTATAGCCGTGGAAATGAAAGAACTATTGTTATATGCAACAGCACGGGTGAATTTCACAGGTAAAGTGTTGAATGAAATCAGCCAGACAAGGATGATTCCCTGCTCCTACATGATTTGATTTATGCCGAGTTCAAACTCAGGCTGAGGTGTGGTGCTGGGAGCCATGATGCCCTGGCCTTTTGGAAAGAACATGAGGGCTTCTGAGTCTGGGAATGCTGTTTCTCGCCCGGATGGTAGTTAGACAGGTGAGTTTACTTTGTGTAATTCACCAAGCCACACACTTAGGGTTTATATATTTTTTCCTGTATGTTAACTTTCAATAAAAATGTGTATTAGAAACCTCAGTATGTGTCGTGTTGGAGCCAGGATTTTCATGAATGTCCTTTTGGTCTCTGGTCGTGGCATGTGCCTTTCCCTTTGTCTAAAATGCCTTTACTTGCTTCTCACTCAGTTCTTTCTCATGCTGTGGGTCTCCCCTGAGAAGCTGTTTCCCTCTTGCCCCACACATGGAAGGCCCAGCATCCTCTTCTGTGCTCCATCAGCACCATGTCCTGGAGCCCAGCACGGCTTTTACATATCTGTGTGTGCATTTGATGGCCTGTCCTGACATGTGTACGCTCCAGGAGAGGGGCGGGACCTTCCTTTGCCAGCCATGTGCCTATACCTACGGGTATTTGTCCAATGAAGGAACCGGGTGGGCTAGCTTCAAAGGGAGCAGCCTTTTTTCTCCACCCTTCTTCAGCTTCTAGTTCAGGGGAGCGTGAGCTTGAGGGGTCCTGAGGTCGAAGCCTCGGTGAAGATGATGGAACGTCGTGGAGAGTATACGTGGTGACTTTAAGGTGTGACCTTAGGGGAACTTCCGGCTGGAAGAGCGAGCCAGTGTGAGTTCATCAGTCAGTGTCCCTTAACCTAGTACTGTGCCTGGTGCTCCCTAGTTATGTTCTTGAGAACAAACAGTTTATATGTGACTTAATTTGTTCTGCCTTTTCTCATGACAATTCTAAGGTCAAGCCTATTTTAAGCCTGAGAAACAGGCCCTGGAAGTTAGCTCCAGAGTCCCTACTTCCTTTTTCTTTCCTCAGCATGGAGATCTTGGCTAAACCCCCCTCCCCTCCCCACGAAACTCTTCTCTGAAATAGCTCTGAAAGTAATGTCTGTATCTGCTAAACTCACTCTCTCTGCACTTCCGTTGTTCTTTTCACTTAGTTACGGGAAAATGGCACATTGTCGTTTGCCATCCTAACCTGACAGAATCAAGTCAGAAGTGGTCAGGAACCCTAGCTGTTTTGGCTCAGTGGATAGAGCGTTGGCCTGCGAACTGAAGGGTCCTGGGTTTGATTCCCGGTCAGGGCACATGCCTGAGGTTGTGGACTCGATCCCCAGTAGGGGGCGTGCAGGAGGCAGCCAATCAATTATTCTCTCATCCTTGATGTTTCTCTCTCTCTCTCCCTCCCTCCCTCCCTCCCTCCCTCTCCCTTCCTCTCTGAAATTAATAAAATATATATTTTAAAAAAAAGTGGTCAGGAGATGGGCTTTGGAGCCAGACAGTGTGGTCCGAGCTCCAGCCCTTGACCTTTGGCAAGTCACATACCTCTGTGGGCCCAAGCTTTTTATTTGTAAAACTAGAGGCCCGATGCACGAAATTCATGCAAGAGTAGGCCTCCCCCCCCCCCCCCCCCGGCTGCCGGCACCAGCTTCCCTCTGGCAACTGGGACCCGGGCTTCCCTCGCCGTCCTGGCTTTGTCTGGAAGGTAGTCCGGAAGGATGTCCGGTCTAATTAGCATATTACGCTTTTATTATTATAGATGGGTGTAGTTAAAATTTGATTAAATTGTGAATATAAACAACCTGTTCAGTGCCTAAAAAATTATAAACACTCAATGAATATAGATATAGGAATTATCTATAATGGAAGGTTCAATTTTGTTATTAGAAAAATAATGGCTTTAATATATAGTATTTATTATACTCTAAAAAGTATTTAGGGCTTTCCTTTTAAGAATATATTTGGAAGTTAATTTTGGTGACTTAAATGATTATTCAATACCCAGTTATACAATTTACCCATGGGAACAAGGAAGGAAATAGAGCATCATTAAATTGGTTTGCATAACCCTTCACCTCCCCCCCACGCCCCCGTTAGCTTTGAAAACAGAAGGGTGGTGGAGAATTTTGGAGAATCTGAAACCATTTCCTGAAGAACAGTCCTGTCCAGAGTTGCACAGAAATTGGGGATGTGAACTGGAGCTTCGAGCTCCAGTCATTTTGCCTTCTTTCAGCAATTTCTGGTTGCTTAGCATTCACTGTGACGCTAAATGACACTGCATTTGTTGGTGGGAAAAGGGGAAGCAGAATTGTTTTGCAGGAGATGGAAGATGGTATTGACACACAAAATTTACAGATTTAGACCTTAGCAACTTTGTCCTGAAGGGCTAGATGGAGAAATTATAAGGTCAGAAGGGCTTTGAAATGTGGAAAGAAAAGTTTCTGTATCCTGCCTCTACCACTGTGTAACTTGAGCCAGTGGGTAATTTCTCTGAGCATCAATTTTCTTATTTGCAATATAGGAATAATACATTCTACCTTGTAGATTTTTAAATAGGATTAGCTGAGATATCATATAATAACTTTTTCCTAAGAGACAGTGAGGTATACATAAAAGAGTGAGTTTTTATTAGCGCTTCCTTCCTCTGCATCATTTTAACCTCTTGTCTGTTCAGACAAAAACAAGTGAATTCTGTTTAACAGATTCCCTAATTAGCTGGCTTATTATTTTGAAACGTTTTATTGTGGAGAATCTATACAAATAAAAGACAAAGATGTTAATTGACCGTACCTTTGCTATGCACATCAGCCAATCAGAAGAGTATGCAAATTAACCCAACAAAGATGGCCGTTAAATTAGCATACTGCAGGCGGGGCGGCATAGCACGATCCGCCTGCCCCACTGCCAGCCGCCGCCTACCCTGCTGCCGTCCATGTGCGCGGCCCAGCGGCTGGTGGGGTGCGGTGGATCGCAATCCGCCTGCCCTGCCCCACCGCCCACCAGGCCTGCCGTGTGCAGAGGGCAGCGGGGCAGGGCGGCGCAGCAGAGGGCCTGCCATCTGCCACCCGGGGAGCGGGCTTAAGCCAGCAGGTGGTTATCTCCTGAGGGGTCCCAGACTGTGAGAGGGCAAAGGTCGGGCTGAGGGATACCCCCCCCCGCCAGTGCACAAGTTTTTGTGCACCGGGCCTCTAGTTTTTAAATGTACAGAAGCAGAGAGCACAGTGTTACATTTGTTGCAGAACAAATTACCCCCAAATTCTGTGGGTCAGGAACTAGAGAGCAGCTTGGCTTGGTAGTTCTGGTCCACAGCCTCTTGCAGCCAGGTTTTAGCCGGGGCTGCAGTCACCCAAAGGCTTGACTGGACACAGGATTTGCTTTCAAGCTGGTCCCCTCACCTGGCTGGTCAGGTTAGTGCTGGATGCCTTGGGGCGGGGCTCAGTTCCTCACCATGTGCTCTGTCTTTGCTGCTCAAGTATCCTCATGACGTGGGTGCTGGCCTCCCCCAGGGCCATCCAGTAGGCCAGGACTGAAGCTACGGTGTTGATCTGGAACTTGTATATGCTTGGTTCCACCATATTCTATTGGTCACATAGGTCAGTCCAGATTCAGTGAAGGAGAAGACCACAGAGATCTTGTGGTGACCATCACATCTTTAATTCATTCAAAGTTGCAAAATGGTAATATTCCAATTCTACCACTCCTTTTTCATTTGGATATTATCTCCAGTGCAATGTTAAAAAGTAGAGATGATAGTATTAAATTTAAAATTTTTAAAATTGATTTTAGAGAGAGATGAAGGGAGAGAGAGAGAATGAGAGAGAGAAACATCGATTTGTTGTTTCTGCATTCATTAGTTGATTCTTGTATGTGCCCTGACCGGGGATGGGACCCAAAACCTTAGTGTTTTAAAATGACACTCTAACCAACTGGGCTACCAGGCCAGCGTGAGAAGATAAGTGTTTTGTTTTTATTATAAAAGTGGAGGCCCGGGGGATGAAATTTGTGCACAGGTAGGGCCCCTAGGCCTGGCCGGAGATCAGGACCAATCAGGGCCTTCAGGCTGCTGGCCAGGGCCTTCCTTTGTTCCCTGCCACCCCCTGGTGGTCAGTGCATGTCATAGCAAGTGATCGAACTCCCTGTCTCCCAGTCGAACTCCTGAGGGGACACTTTGCATATTAGCCTTTTATATATATCGATAGCATCTTATTTCTAACTCTGGCAGGAAAGCTGTAGTTTTTCTCCATTAAGATTTAGCAGACTTTTACATTCACTAAAACAGCAGTTGGCGACCGGTGGTCCACGAACCACTGGTGGTCCGTGAGGTCTGAAAGGTTTGCGACCACTGCACTAAAAGGAACAGTGGAAGGAAATTATGTAGAGAAAGTGTTTGGGTTTTTTTTTCAAAGTATGAATGAGATATATTCAGCGTTTGGTAATGTGATTATACTACTCCCAACTCCGTAGTATATTTTTCTCATTTTCTTAATAGTTGATGAAATTAGTTATTTTTGACTATTTGCCAAGGAAAATAATATATTTAAGTGATAAATATATTGGAGGACTGTTACTATGCGTCTAATTCTGATTTTGAAAATAATTGCATAGGAAAATAAGATGAAAGGAGCTTTAAGAATGAATCCCCAGAGACTTCACCGTCTTGTTTCTGCCTTCTCAACACCTAGTTTCAGGGTTTGCTGTGGTGGGGACAGAAGATACTGGAGGGCTCGAACACCATCAGTTAAAGGCTTCAGTGACACATGTCACTTCCACCCAGTCTAGTCAATGGCTTAACTGCAGGGGGTGGGAAAGGTAGTTGTCCTGTGCCAAGAAAGAAGGGACAGGTATGGGTGGGGAAACATTAAAAGTCCTTGCCACTGCCTGGCCGGCATGGCTCAGTGGTTGAGCATCAACCTATGAATCAGGAGGTCACGGTTTGATTGCCGGTCAGGGCACAGGCCTGGGTTGTGGGCTCAGTGTCCAGTGTGGGGTGTGCAGGAGGCAGCTGATCGATGATTCTCTCTCATCATTGATGTTTCTCTCTCTCTCTCTATCTCCCTCCCTCTCTCTCCCCCCACCCTCCCCTCCTCCTTTCATTTCTGAAATCAATTAAAAAACAAAACAAAACAAAAAAGAGCTCTTATGGCAGGGAAATTTGTGATAGATGATAATTACAGGATCATTTTTAAATTTTGTTAGTTGTTATAATGGAATTGTGGTTGGGGAGAAAAGTTTGTGCACGCACACACACACACACTAGTATTTAGGGGTGAAAATGTCAATTTGCTTTAGAACACTGTTGCAAAAAAAGGGATGAATGTAGCAAGTATGTTGGAATTAAAATAATTATTGAATCTGGGTGATGGGCGTATGGAGATTCTTTATACTTTTCTCTATTTTGTGTACATTTGAAAATGTTCATCATAAAGATTTTGAAGGGCTTTGGGCCTTTGGAGGCCTTGGGGGTGGTGACTTTGAGGTCCTTTGGCTGGGATTCTCCTCTTAGCTCCTTTTTCCTGGCACTCTGAAGGTGCCCGGTGAGCCACACCGCGATGGAGCCACCCTTACCGTCAGGAATGAGTCCAAGAAGGAGGCTCATTATTGCCCCTTATTTAAATGTTCTCGGGCATTTGCAGATGACACATATCCTCCCACAGACACAGGTTCTGAGTATATCATTAAATCAAGCTCCTTAACCTTCCAGATCCTGTGTCTGTGTGTGTTTGGAGGGGCCTAGTCTGCCAAAGACAGAAAGAGGCATTTTCAAGTCCTCGGCCACAACTTTGGTTTGGGACGATTTCTCTTTGTGCCTCCCACAATTTTGGGCTTTAAAAGAAAAGGAAAACTCTTTTTAGTTTTTTATTTTAAAAATATATTTTATTGATTTTTTTTTTTTTTTTTTTTTTTTTTTTTTTACAGAAAGGGAGGGAGAGGGACAGAGAGTCAGAAACATCAATGAGAGAGAAACATCAATCAGCTGCCTCCCGCACAACCCCCACCGGGGATGTGCCCGCAACCAAAGGTACATGCCCTTGACTGGAATTGAACCTGGGACCCTTCAGTCCGCAGGCCAATGCTCTATCCACTGAGCCAAACCGGTCAGGGCGGAAAACTCTTTTTAAATGTTGAAATATTTCATTTCAGACTTATAGAAAAGTTGAAAAAAGGATAGTACAACGAATTCCTGCATACTATTTATACAGATTGCCCAAAATCTCAACATCTTACTGTGTGCTTTTATCATTCATTCTCTATCCATATTGTTGTTTTTGAGACCATTTGAAAGTCAGTTGCAGACATGATGCCTCTTTACCCTTAAAGAAATACTTCAGTGTGTATTTCCTAAAAACTGAAAATTTCTGTAATCAGTACAGTGATCAAAGTCATGAAATTAATATTGCTATAGTACTGTTATCAAAACCATATCCTTTTCCTCATTCAAATGTCACCAATTGTCCCACTAATTTCCTTTATAACAAAAGGAAAAATTATTTTTTGATCTAGGATCCAATCCAAGATCACCCATGTTGCCATGTACATTGTCTTCCATGTGGGGAATCCCTGGGTATTTGTCTTTTGGGATCTAGGCATTTTTGAAGAGTAGAGGCCTGTTATTTTGTAGAATTTTCTTTATTTTAGGTTTATCTGCTGTTTTCTCATGATAGGTTCCGGTTATGCATTTTTGGCAGGAAAACCACAGAAGCGATGCCGTGTCCTTCTCGGTGCCTCAGATCAGAGGGCTCCTTGTGTCCCTTTGCCCATCACTGTGCTGCTCACTGTGACTCCTTGATGAAGCTGGTGTGTGCTGGGTTCCCTCGCTGTTTTTCCCTTTGAAATCAGTGATATCTTATAGGCACATACTTTGAGACTATCTATCCTTTTCCTCATTAAACTTTAACCAATTAGTTTTATCATCCATTGATGACTTTTGCCTGAAACAGTTACTACCATGATGGTCAGTCACCAAATGGTGAGTTTTAAATCCTGGGTAGCATGTGTTTTTTGTTTAAAATTAAAAAAAAAAAAACAACATAAGAATTTATTTGAGCCAAATTGATGACATATGTCGGGAAGCAAGATCTCAAATGCTCCCCTGGGTAGCATGTTTTGACAGTTTGTTATTCAGACACTCAGACAGCAGCTTTATGGGAAAGAACAGCTAGATCTCAGCATTGGTCAGGACACATGGGTGCTTTGCAATTTTCCTCCGAGAGAACTTGGTTCGGTCCAGTTCCCACCCCTGCTGCATGGCTTGGGTATCAAGTTGCTCTGCCTCTCTGCTGCCCTGTTAGTTCCAGCACCAATCCACAGTCTCAGTAGCAGTGTCTGGATATTGGGAGTGGTTTTGTGTGATGTCTGTGACTCAGATGGTATCATATATCCACTAGTATAAACCAGCTGAGGCTGCCTTTTCCAGAAAGGCCTATGGCAGGGTAGCATGTCATGGATTTATATCTAACTAGAGGCCCGGTGCACAAAAATTTGTGCACTCGGGGGGGAAGGGGGGGGTCCCTCAGCCCGGCCTGTGCCCTCTCGCAGTCTGGGACCCCTCGGGAGATAACGACCTGCTGGCTTAGGCCTGCTCCCGGGTGGCAGAGGGCAGGCCCAATCCCTAGGTGCAGCCCCTGGTCGGGCTCAGAGCAGGGCCGATTGGGGAGTTGGGGCGCCGCCCCGTCATGCTCAGAGCAGGGCAGATTGGGAGGTTGTGATGCCACCCTCAGTCACGCTCAGGGTAGGGCCAATTGAGGGGTTGGGGCACCGTCCCCTGTCACACTCAAGGCAGGGTCGATGGGGAGGTTGCGGCGCCACCCCCTGTCACGCACAGAGCAGGGCCAATCAGGGGGTTGGGGCGCTGCCCCCATCACACACAGAGCAGGGCCCATCAGGGGGTTGGGGCACCGCCCTCTATCACCCACAGAGCAGGGCTGATCTGGGGGTTGGGGCGCCGCCACTGTCACACTCAGGGCAGGGCCGATGGGAAGGTTATGGCTCTACCCCATCACACACAGAGCAGGGCCCATCAGGGGATTGGGGCACCGCCCTCTATCACCCACAGAGCAGGGCTGATCTGGGGGTTGGGGCGCCGCCACTCTCACACTCAGGGCAGGGCCGATGGGAAGGTTATGGCTCTACCCCATCACACACAGAGCAGGGCCTGTGGGGGGGGGTGTTGGGGAGCTCCCCCCTATCAGGCACAGAGCAGGGCTGCTCAGGGGGTTGGGGCCCCGCCCCCTGTCACACACACAGCCGCAGGGCAATCAGGGGGTTTGGGCGCTGCCCCCTGTCACGCTGATCCCAGTGCCGGGAGGCATATTACTCTTTTACTATATAGGGTAGAGGCCTGGTGCATGGGTGGGGCCAGCTGGTTTGCCCTGAAGGGTGTCCTGGATCAATGTGGGGGTCCCCACTGGGGTGCCTGGCCAGTCTTGGTGAGGGGCTGAGGGCTGTTTTCAGGCTGGGAGTGACTGAAGTTCCCAACCGCTCCTTTTTTTCTTTTTCTTTTTTTTTTTTTTTTATTCTGGGCCAGCTTTACCTTGAGGCTTGGCTCCAGCTCTTAGGCCTCCGTGGCTGAAAGTAGGTTTCTGGCCTTTGCTTACAGTGTTGTGAATCTGCTGGCTGAAGTCCGGCGGTATTTGTTACAATGTTTCTTAAACTGCCCGCTCAGAGGCCTGCAGCTGCAGGCGGGGAACGTTGGTTTCCTCCAACGATCCTCTGTCACTGAGGCAAGCAAGCCTCATGTTAGTTTCAAGCTGCCTGGCTGCCGGCCGCCATCTTGGCTGGCAGTTAATTTGCATATCACCCTGATTAGCCAATGGGAAGGGTAGCGGTCGTACGCCAATTACCATGTTTCTCTTTTATTAGTGTAGACTAGAGGCCCAGTGCACGAAGTTCATGCATTGTGGGGGGGAGTCCCTCAGCCCGGCCTGCACCCTCTTCCAATCTGGGACCCCTCAGACGTCCCTCTCACAATCTGGGACCGCTGGCTCCTAACCACTCGCCTGCCTGCCTGATTTCCCCTAACCACCTCTGCCTGCCTGCCTGATCACCCCTAACCCCTCTGCCTGCTTGCCTGATCACCCCTAACCCCTCTCTCTGCCTGCCTGCCTGATTGCCCCTAACCACCTCTGCCTCGGCCCCGCACCCGGGACCCAGGATTCCCTCCTCCGGCCAGCCGCAGGCACCTGGGACCCAGGCTGGCTTTGCCCGGGCCAGCCACAGCCGCAGGGGACCGTGGGTGGGTGGCTTCACCTGGGCTGCAGGCACTGGTGTGTCGTTGTGGCTTTGTCCAGATGGACGGCATAAAGACATCCAGTCTAATTAGCATATTACCTTTTATTAGTGTAGATGGGTCAGAGGAAGATTTTGTCCTATATGAGCACCTTTACATGCTAAAGGGAGAGAGTCAGAGAAGGTGTTAATGATGAGGACATAGGGGACTATTGTTGGGATCCTTGAAGAGGTGGGCCTAGGAGGTATGATTACCTCGGGGCAAGAGGAAGGGCAATTCTTTGAGGAAGACAGGGCAGGAAGTGAGCATGGGAATGAACACTATTGTTTTTGTAGATTAGGAGTAGGTACAAATTTTAAGGAGTTATTGCCTGATTGTCTCCTTTTTCATTATGAAATAATGAGCTCATAGTCCTGAGAGTAAGGAGCTCAGTCCCAAGAGGGAGGGGTACAGATCTTGAGGCCATCACTGCATAGGGAAGGGTGTAGGGACTAAGAGCTGTCAGGGCTCATTGAAAGAGTCCCAGCCGGGGGTGGAGAGCATGAGTGTGTGGTGACCTCAGTCTACAAAGCCCTGTGATTTTCTCCAGCTGTACCCACTGGCCCAGGTGTAGAAACAAGGACGTGAACAGTTGCATTGATTTGCCACATATTGTAGTGAAAGGCAAGGAAGGGGAAGTGGGAAAGCAGAAGGTGGGATGAGAGGTGGTTTGAGTGGTGGATCATGTGGTCTGTGCTGGATGGAAGAGGTGGTGGGTTGGGGCAAAAGTAGAAAAATGAAAGGATGGGAAGTGGGAGGATTGTAGGAGAAGGAATGAGTTCCCGAGAGCTGGCAGGGTAGAGAGAAGTGGATGTTGGAGTTGAGCATTTTCAGTGTGAGACAGTCTTGGCTGATGAGGGGTTGTTGGAGGGGAGCAGGGTGGAGGTGGAGGTCACGGCATTGTAATAGAAGGTGCTGATGGGTTATTTACATGGACGTTGACACCCCAGATTGGCGGCAGGACGTTGGTGGGCGTTGGTGGAGAGGGCGTGACTATGTTCCAAATGTTCAGGGAGGCGCTAGAGCAGTGGTTCTCAACCTTCTGGCCCTTTAAATACAGTTCATGTTGTGACCCAACCATAAAATTTTTGTTGCTACTTCATAACTGTAATGTTGCTACTGTTATGAATCGTCATGTAAATATCTGATAATGCAGGATGGTCTTAGGTGACCCCTGTGAAAGGGTCGTTCGACCGCCAAAGGGGTCGCGACCCACAGGTTGAGAACCGCTGTGCTAGAGGATTCCGGGAAAGAGGGAGAGTTGAGCAGGAATGGAGCATGGTAGCAGAATGCCATGGACAGCCCGAAAGGAAGTGGCATTTTGTCTGCCAAGAGATCAGGATGGCTGGATCTGGAGGTGTGCTGGCTCTCCACAAGTCTCCATCGATGCCTTGAAGCTCATGGAGAGAAGCATTTGCTCAGGTTTCCAAACAAAGGTTGGTCTTTGGGTCTCTCCTTGTATTATTTCTTCCTGTAGTTGGTCCCTTTCTTTACCTGCTACCTCCTGCTTTCCTTCAACAGTCAGATCTGAGACCACTTCTTTCAAGGCTCTTTCTTGAGGCCTCTGGTCTGTGCTCACCTGTAACTTAACAGGTAGCTCCCATGTCGTCATTGTCTGCTTGTACCTTGAGATGACTGACTTTCAGGAGGAGTGCTTGCTTAAAGATCTGCCCTTCCTGCCCGGCCATGGGCCTCAGTGGCTGAGCATCGACCCATGAACCAAGAGGTCACTGATTTGATTCCCAGTCAGGGCACATGCCTGCACTGTGGGTTCCATCCCTGGAGGGGGCGTGCAGGAGGCAGCTGATCGATGATGTTTCTCTCTTATCCTTGTTTCTCTCTCTCTAAATCAATAAAAACATATTCGAAAAAAAAATCTCCCTTCCTATGGGGGCTTCCCTCAGTGCTCCCTTTCTGGCTGTCCTTTCTGGGAGTCCTATCCTAGTCAAGAATTTCCTGTTTTTCCCCCCACAGGGCCAGCACTATAACATTAGCATAACTAGTGACTTTAAAATAAAGAAACCAAAAACCCAATTAACCAATTAAGGTTAAGTTTCTGACCCCCCAGGCCTCTCCTGCTGGGAACTCTCCATCCACCAGAAATGCTTCTTCACTCCCGCTCCCGTTTTTTTTTTTGTTTTGTTTTTTTAAGAATCTGCTAATCCTTAACAGATTGATCTGAGTTTTATATTTAGATGAAAGTTATCCATTAACAGGAAAGTTTGAAACTGTTGACAGGGCTGACGGCATTGAAGGATAGAAGTTAACAGGCAAACTTCAGACGGAAATGTTTCCGTGGGGCCTGGGCATCTTAAAGATCTGTTTTGGCAAATAGTTACTCAGGGACGTCGGACCCTCCTTAGGAAGCTTCGATACCACGGGACTCGGACCAGAACGGCGTGACCCACCTTTGCACTTCAGAGTTTGGCCCCAGTGAGTCTAAGCCTGTTTGATGCCAAACACCCCACTGTCTGCCTTACTCCACTTCACCCATCCCGTCCGCTGCCAGTTACAAAAGTTTCAGCCTGGGTATGCGCAGACTCGGGGACCGTAACTTCGTGGGGCTGAGTGCCAGGCTCCAGTACTGAATCCGCGTCCCCTGAACCAGCGGTTGTCCGGCCGCCACTCATGGGTCATGACATCAGTTTGGCAGGTTATGGCCAGCACCGCTGTCCCACTTACTGCTGTGTGACAACCCTCCGTGCACTGAACACCAGCCTCTTTATGCTGCCTCATGGATTCTGCACAGGAATTTGGACAGGGCCTAGCGGGGAGTGGCTTGTTTCTGCTACTGGATGCCGGGGCCACTCCTGTGGCAGGAAGTGACCTGAATGGCCATGACTTAGAATTGGTTGGTGGCTCCTTCATTCACGTGTCTGGTCCTTGGGCCAGGGTGCCTTGAGGCTGATGGGCTGGGCTGGGATTGTTGACCACAGTGCCTCTCTTTGGGCATCTCACAGTGTGGTGCCTCGGTTCCAAGAGAGAGGGTTCCTAAAGGAAGCCTCTGGACAGCAAGGTTCTCTATTGGTTGAAGCAGGCAGGAGCCCGCCCAGATTCAAGGGGAGGGGACACAGATCCCGTCATTCAGTCCTTCAATGAGAAGTGGGTCAGAACCTTTGTGGCTCCCTTAAAAGCTACTATAGGTGACTTTTAAATGAGATGGGATGTAAAATAGCAGAGTCCCTTGTATGCAGTGAGAATAAGTACTATGAAACGTGTGTTTCAGTTATGTGTGTCTGTATATTCTGGTTCATGATCTAACATTTTTCTTGCTGTGCATTACAAGTGTTTTGTGTTTTTTTTTTTGTTAAACACTACCTAACCGTAGTAACATCTGATTTGGTTTATGAACAACAAATTTTGTAGGTAAGGACTGTCAGCCCTTTCTCAATTAATAGGTTACTATGATGTGGTTCTTAGTCACTTTGAAAGACGAGATCCCAAGGAATTGGTTGTCATTTGCCCGTAAGGACAAAAGAATGGTCTCTCCTTTTTGCATCTGTTGTCATCACCTACCAGAACTTCAAGGCACCATTGGAGAGTCTCTGCACTTTCAAATGAGCTGTGGTCTGGACTGGCAGCCAGACTTCCCGAAAAAAAAAAAAAATTTGTCTTTTTAAATATTCATTTACTTATCCTCATCCCAGGGTATTTTCCCATTGATTTTGAGAGAGAGTGGAAGGGAGAGGGAAAGACAGAGAGAAACATTGATGTGAGAGAAACACATCGATAGGTTGCCTCCTGCACATGCCCTGACCAGGGCCCAGGCCAGGGAGGAGCCTGTAACCCAGGCTTGTGCCCTTGACCGGAATCGAACCCGGGACCCTTTGGTCCACAGGCTGACACTCTATCCATTGAGCCAAACCTGCTAGGGCCTTCCCGAAAATTTTGATCTAATATTTGTCAATCTGTTTTCTAAAAGAGTAGCAAGCAGCCCTAGCTGGTTTGACTCATTGGATAGAGCATTGGCCTGCGGACTGAAGGGTCCCTCCTGGGTTTGATTCTGGCCAAGGGCACATACCTGGGTTGTGGGCTCGATCCCCAGTAGGGGGTGTGCTGGAGGCAGCCGATCAATAATTGTTTCTCATCATTGATGTTTCTCTCTCTCCCTCTCCCTTCCTCTCTGAAATCAATACAAACATACTTAAAAAAATAAGTAAAAGTGTAGCAAGCAGATTTGAAAGGAGCAGGGCATACTGCTCTTTGCAGATGAATATACTTAAGGATCAGGAGGCTGAATAACCAATCCATATGGAGAGGCAGTCCTCTCTCTGAGGAAGGTGGTGTCTTAGGAGAGGCGTCCCACCATCCGTGTTGAAAACGGAATTAAATGCTGAGACTGGGCTCTGCTAAAGCAATCTGCGTTCCCTCCATCCTCTGTCATTGCTTCCACCCTTTGAAGGAAATGTGCAAAGATGACTGAGCAATAGTATTCACTGTCACCTTATAAAATGACTACATTTTTATTCAAATAGCTTATAAAATTTGCATGATTTTAAAATGTGAAATGATATATGTTCACTCTAGGCAATTAGAAAGTACAGATAAGCATACACAAAATAAAGATTATCTGTTATTTTACCACTTAGAGGATATTGTTGATTTTGTTGTTGTTGAATATTTCCTGTGGATATATATAGTTAAAAAAACAAACGATGGTCTCTTGCAGTTCGTTGTTCTGAAACCTGCTTTTAAAACGTATGTGAACACATTCTATGTCAATTAGTGTTTGAAAACACATCATGGTATTACATTGCATACAGATAGTATTCACTTACTTGGGGACAACATTGAACTATTATAAACAACTAGAGACCCGTTGCACGAAGAGATTCGTGCAATAGGCCTTCCTTCCCCTGGCTCCCAGCACCGGTTTTCCTCCAGCACCCGGGACCCAGGCCTTCGCTCTGCGCCTACATATGCAAATTAACCGCCATCTTTGTTGGGTCCTGATTGGCTGGTAGGCGTAGCAGAGTGACACCAATTTGCATGTGTCTCTTATTAGTGTAGATGTTGTAGGGAACATCCATATAATTATATAAGTAAATGTTTTTTCCCTTCCCCATAATTATTCTTAAACTTTTCCTAAGCCTTTTAAAAATATGCAATATATGCACCTGGTACAAAATATCATTATTTTTCTTCAGGAGATGTATGTCTAACTTGAGCTGCTAAATCAAAGAGCTTAAACATTTTAAAATCTTGATGTTTATACTGCTAAATTGTTCTTTATAAACATACCAGCTTACACCCCTACGGACCTACTGAAAGTATTATCTATTCCTAGTATTTGACGATTTGATAGGGACAACAGTCATTCCTTGCTTGCTTAATTTTGGGATTTATTTGCGCTATAACTTCCTCTGTGCCTTTTCTGCTTCTCACAACCTGCCTGCCCTTCAAGGCACATCTCAAATGCCACCTCCTGCCTGGCCCCTCCTTTACACCTGCCAGAAAGGTGAGGTTGCCCTTCTGCCCTGTCTTGTCCTTTCCAATTAGTTGTTGCTAGTTTACCAGCTGCTGGTGTTTGTCATCCGTTGTAACCTGGTATTTGTACCTGGTTACCTGATTGCAGCCCTTGAGAACTGCCAATGAACTGGGTTCTCTGTCACCTGCCCCTGCCCCCTCTCTGCAGCCTCAGCTATGGAACCTTCCGTCTCAACCACACTTAGCCACCTACTGTCCCTGAGCATCCTGGGTGGACATAATATTTGTAATATTTTCTCTTTCTAGAATGCTCCTTTCCCCCTTCTGACCTGACAGAGCCCTACATTTCCTTCAAGATTTACCTCAGCAGGCAGCACTCTTCTGAAAACTTTGCTGATTTCCCTCACCCTGCCCCCCCTTGCCAAGTTAATCAGTCACTTCTCAGGCACGCTCTGTACAAGCATTTGTTGTTAAACATTCACAAAGTGTTGTAATTATTTGTTAATATTTCTCTATCCTTTGATACTTAGTTTCCAGAAGATAGAATTCATATTTTTAAATATATTTTATTAATTTTTTTTACAGAGAGGAAGGAAGAGGGTTAGAGAGTTAGAAACATCGATGAGAGAGAAACATCGATCAGCTGCCTCCTGCACCCCCCCCTACTGGAGATGTGCCTGCAACCAAGGTACATCCCTTGACTGGAATTGAACCTGGGACCCTTGAGTCCACAGGCTGACCCTCTATCCACTGAGCCAAACCGGTTAGGGCAAGAATTCATATTTTTATTTCTATAACTTCAGCACTCATTATAGGTTTAGTGCATTTAAAAGTGCTCTACAAATACTTGTTGAAATGAATAAACAAATGATTGAACAGCTACTTTATATCCTCCTTACAATAGGAAATCTATATGTTAAAAGACTATAAACTATAAAAGACATAAGATATTGTTATGTTCCTTAAACCAGAATCTGAAAGCCCCATTACATTTCGTTCTCTTTTTATTTACTTTTTTCTTTTGTTTCTTTCCCATCACCATGTATCCCCACCTTTACCCTCCCCCCCAGCAATCACCCCACTGTTGTCCAGGTCCATGAGCTCTTTCTTTTTTGCTCATTCCCTCCATACTGCCAGCTCCCCCTCCCACCCTGCTGTCAGCCTGCTCTCTATCTATGAGTCTGTCTCTATTTTGCTTGTTAGTTCACTTTGTTCATTAGATTCCTGAATTTTACCCTTTGCGACAGCATGGATGGACCTGGAGAACATTATGCTAGTCAGAGAAAGACAAGGACTATATGATTTCACTCATACATTTCTTTTTAAAAACAATTTTTATCTTTCAATGACAGTTGACAATAATATTATGTTGGTTTTAGCTGTACAACATAGTGTGATTAGACATTTATATAACTTACAAAGTGATCATCCCAATGTCTGGTACCCATGTGGCACCATTCATAGTTATCACAATATTATTTACTATAATAGAGGCCCAGTGCACAAAATTCGTGCACTGGTAGGGTCCCTAGCAGCTGGCAGTGGCCAGCCGGGTACTCCCTCCCTTCCCCCGGCCGCCTGCTGCCGGCCCGGGCCTCCCTCCCTTCTCCTGGCCGGCACTGTCCACTGGTCGAACTCCTGGAAGAACTCCTGGTCGAGGGGACAATTTGTATACTACGCTTTTATTATATAGGATTCCCTATGCTGTACTTTACTTCCCCTTGACTATTTTTTATAATTGCCAATTTGTACTTCTTAATCCATTCACCTTTTTTACCCAGCCCCACAACCCTCCCTTCCATCTGGCAACCATCAATTTGTTCTCTATATCTATGAGTTTGTTTTGTTTTGTTTGTTCATTTATTTTCTGTGTTTTTTTAAAGATCCCACATATAAGTGAAATCATATGGTATTTGTCTTTCTCTGTCTGACTTGTTTCACTTAGCATAACACCTCTAGGTCCCCATGTTGTCAAAAATGGCAAGATTTCATTCTTTTTATGGCTGAGTCATATTCCATTGTGTATATATGTACTGTATCTTCCTTATCCATTTGTCCATCAATGGACACTAGGGTTGCTTTCATACCTTGGTTATTGTAAATAATGTTTCAGTGAACACAGGGGTGCATATATCTTTTCAACTTAGTGTTTTGGATTTTTAAAAAAAAACCCAGAAGTGGAATTGCTGGGTCATATTGTAGTTCTGTTTTTAATTTTTTGAGGAACCTCCATATTGTTTTCCATACTGGCTGCACCAATTTACATTCCCACCAACAGTGCATGACGGTTCCTTTTTCTCCACATCCTTGCCAATACTTATTTGTTGATTTATTGATGATAGCCATTGGTGTTTTGATAGGGATTGCATTGACTCTGTAGGTTGCTTTATGTAGTATGGCCATTTAAACAATGTTGATTCTTCTACCCATGTGCCTGGTATATGTTTCCATTTAGTTGTATCTTCTTCAGTGTCTTATAGTTTTTCAAATACAGGTCCTTAACCTTCTTGGTTAAGTTTATTCCTAGGTATTTTATTCTTTTTGATGCAATTGTTTTCTTAATTTTTCTTTCTGATAGTTCATTATCTACACTAATAAAAGACAAAGATGCTAATTGACCATACCTTCACTACGCCCATCAGCCAATCAGAAGAGTATGCAAATTAACCCAACAAAGATGGCCGTTAAATTTACATACTGCAGGCGGGGCAGGACAGAGTGAGCTGCCATCCGGGCCTCCCGTGTGTGACCCGGGGCAGCAGGGCGGGACAGTGCGAGCCGCCACCTGCCCCTCTGCCATCCGAGCCTCCCATGTGTGGACATCCCCTGAGGGGTCCCAGACTACGAGAGGGCACAGGCTGGGCTGAGGGACCCCCCGAGTGCACAAATTTTTGTACACCGGGCCTCTAGTTGGAGTATAAAAATGCAACCAATTTCTGCATATTAATTTTGCATCCTGCTAGTTCATTTATTATAATAGTTTTTTGTGTGGAATCTTTAGGGTTCTTTCTGTATAGTAAATGCCATCTGCAAATAATGACAGTTTTACTTCTTCCTTTCTAGTTTGGATGCCTTTTATTTCTTTTTGTTTCTGATTGCTGTGGCTAGGATTTCCAATAATATCTTCTATAATAATAATAAAAGTGTAATATGCAAATTGACCAGACGGCCGAACAGTGGAATGACTGTCCAGACGACCTTCAGGACAAAGCCACAGCTGTGAGGGCTGGCCCAGGCAGCCGGGGCTGCGAAGGCCTACTCTTGCATGAATTTTGTGCATTGTACCTCTAGTGTTAAACAAGCGGTGAAAGTGGATTTCATTGTCTTGTTCCTGATCTTAAGGAAAACAGTGTTGAGTGTGATGTTAGCTGTGGGTTTGTCATAGATGGCTTTTATTATGTTGAGGTGTATATTTCCTCTATTTCCTTCTTTGCTGAGAGGTTTTTCTTTTTGTTTTGTTTTTATCATCAGTGGATGCTGAATTTTGTCAAATGGTTATTCTGTATCTGTTGATAGCATATGATTTTTGTCCTTCATTTTGTTTATATGGTGTATCATGTGAATTGATTTGTAGATATTGAACCAACCTTGCATCCCAGGAATACATCCTACTTGGTTATGATGTACGACCTTTTTAATGTATTGCTGAATTTGGTTTACTGATATTTTGTTGAGGATTTTTGCATTTATGGTCATCAGGGCTATTGGCCTGTAATTTTCCTTTTTTTTGTACCATTGCATTTCTTATTTGGCCCCCTAGACCAGTGATGGCGAACCTATGACACGCCTGTCAGAGGTGACACGCGAACTCATTTTTTGGGTTTATTTTTCTTTGTTAAATGGCATTTAAATATATAAAATAAATATCAAAAATACAAATATTTGTTTTACTATGGTTGCAAATATCAAAGAACTTCTATATGTGACACGGCACCAGCGTTAAGTTAGGGTTTTTCAAATGCTGACACGCCGCGCTCAGAAGGTTCGCCGTCGCTGCCCCAGCCTGAGGCCCAGAGTGGTGAGCGATTTACCTCAGGCCACATGATGAGAGGCAGGCCTGGGACTAGACTCCTGCCTTTGTCTCTCACATACCTCTTCTTCCAGTTTCTGTAACACCACCTTGCCAAGTAGTTTTGAGCGGGTGGCAGGGTAATTAGTATCATCCAAGGATTGTCGAAGACTCTGCTCTGTTCTCTTCTCGTGTGTGCTTTTGCTCACAGGGACCATTGTCTGCCTCTTTGCTACCCAGGTCCTCCCTGCCTTTCCAGACCCAGCCTGATTCCTGCCTTTTCTGTCTGCCTCAGTCAAAGCCACTGACCCCTCTCTGTGTTCCCATGTTGTGCAGTACGTGAGGCAGTAGGTGCAGTGATAAGTATGGGCCTTGAGAGTCTACAGCCCTGGGTCCAAGTTCCACACCCCCACTTACTAGCTGTGTGACTGACAAGTAGATAACCTTGCCGAGTTTCTGTTTTCAGATCTATAATTAGGAAGAGGAATAGCAGTTTCTACTTTATACGATTGATGTAAGAATTAAGTTAGATGCTCTTGGGTACATAGTAAATAGCCATGTGTTACACGCTATTGTTGGTGATGGCTTGATTACTGTGAATACATCACCGAAGGCTGACTGCTCGCCTTCTCCAGGCCCAGTTCTCCTTGTGCCTGGCTGCCTATTGCTGAATCCAAGGCTACCCAGTTTTGCAAGGAGCATATCCTAACTTAAAGGCTGCTTACCATCACATACTTGTTGGAATATTTTGTGGATAACATTTGCCTAAAGTCATGGTACCCTGGTGCATGTCACTCTGCCATCTGTAGTTTTGCTCATTTGTGTGGGGGATGTTTCGTTGAAAAAAACTGTTGTCTCTGTGGTCTGCTGAGAGAAGGAACAGAATGTATTCTCTGTACTTCACCGCTACAACCAGCTTTGACGCTCAGTGGATTATATAGCTCCAAGTCTCTATTAATTAAGGAAGTGGATTAGAAAAGACAGTGTAATGAAACTCGGATGGCAGGCAATGGCACACATTCCCTTGTTTGACTCCGTGGTCCGAGCTCACCTCAGGTTGTAAAAGCAGCAGTCTGTACTTCTCCTCCTGACCATCCTCCTAATTAATAACCTGTAGAGATTGTCTGTCCTCGGTATAAGACTTGGATAATTTGGTTGTTTGGATTTTCTCTGTCTTGTAAATGAAAAACCAGGAAAACACAGTGTATTTATTATACAAGGAACAAAGGTTGTGGAAACAGTAACTTTTAAAAAAGAAGCCTTAGTTACCTAGCTTTTACAGACCTAGGTCTGCTTGTTGTATTTCTAAACGCTGGTGGAAGAAACCTTCATTTTCTCTGATTTACAAGGAAACTAATATGTGGAAAATTTGATCTTTCAAGGGCATGACTTCTGGTTTATGGGATAGTTTATTTTAAAAATTAAACATTTCAGTGTCTCATGATACTCTAGGTTAAAGGAAGTTCTCATGAATATTGTGTAGCTATTAAAATTATAATTTAGATCTTTTTTTTCCCCCAAGAAAATACCCAGTTTTAAGTAAAAAAAAAAAGCATGGGAAAAGACTGGTTTATACACATTAGAATATGTGCTCATATGTTAAATGGGGATTATTTTAGGTTAATGAGATTTCAGGTAACAGCATTTTACTTTTTCTCTTGCACCCTTTCTGTACTCTCTGGACTTCAGAATGATCATGTATTACTTTACATTCAAGGATATTATAAAGCTGTTGGGGGTTTTTTTGGAGGAAAAACAAGTAGAATTAGGATGTGAACATGGTAAAGTCAGCCTTTCTCCATCCTGCCCTGGAAAATTATTCTGAGCACCTAGGAGAAAAAGAAACAGATTTAAACTTTATATTTGGGGAAATTAGATGTTTGAAACCCCAAGCCAGAAAATAAGTGGACAGGGTTTTTGAAAGATTGAACTAGGAGTATGAGAGGAAGTGGATCAAAGTCACTTACAGCTGCAGATCTCGGGAAAAGAAAAGAAAAAAACCAACAAACTAGCAAATCACATTTTCCTAAGGTGAGAGATACACCCTGGGGTTTTATTTGAAACTAGAGGCCTGGTGCACGAAATTCGTGCATGGGGGAGGGGTCCCTTCAGCCCAGCCTGCACCCTCTCCAATCTGGGACCTCTTGGGGGATGTCCCCCCCGCCCCCGCTGCTGGCCAGGTCACCCCCAACTGCTCCCTTCCAGCCTGGTTGCTCCTAACTGCCTCCCCCACCCCCCGCCGGCCTGGTCACCCTTTACTGCCTCCCCTGCCGGTCTGGTTGCCCCCAACTGCCCCCTCCCAGCCTGCTCGCTCTTAACTGCCACCCTCCCCCCAACCAGCCTGGTCACCCCTTACTGCCCCTCCCTGCCAGCCTAATCACCCCCAACTGCCCTCCCCTGCCAGCCTGGTCGCCCCCAACTGCACCCCTCCCAGCTGGTCTGGTCGCCTCTTACTGTCCCCCTGCCGGCCTGGTTGCCCCTAACTGCTCTCCCCACCGGCCTGTTCACCCCCAACTGCCCCCTCCCTGCTGGCCTGATCGCCCCATGCAGCCTGCTCGTTCAGTCCTTTGGTCGTCCCTCACTGTCCCCCCTGCTGGCCTGGTCGTAGGCAGCCATCTTTGTGAGAGCGTGAGGGTTAATTTGCATATTACCGCTTTATTATTTAGGATAGTGGCAATGAGTACATGAGCTGGTGGCAGAGCTGCACAGGGTCCAGCTTGATCCCAAGATGCAGAGGAGCTGGACTGAGTGAGGACTTGTGCAGTGACATTTGCAGGGAGCATCTAACCTGAGGTGGCAGGAAGGAGAGATAGTCTCCAAAGCCTCCTTTATTATCCAATCCTTGCTTTCATGGAAGTAGTGTACATAAGTAACAGACAGTAGTACACACAGGGATTCCAGTTTAAGTGACATCTAGCCGTTTCCAATACTAGCTCCCCAAATCTTCAGCTCGATTATTTGAGGTTAAAAATTTACGGCACCAGCCCTAGCCGGTTTGGCTTAGTGGATAGAGTGTTGGCCTGTAGACTGAAGGGCCCCGGGTTCGATTTCAGTCAAGGGCACAAACCCGATTTGCGGGCTCAATCCCCAGTGTTGGGTGTGCAGGAGGCAGCCAATCAGTGATTCTCTCTTGTCATTGATGTTCCTATCTCTCTCTCTCCCTTTCCATTCCTCTCTGAAATCAATAAAAATATGTTTGGGGGGGAAAAAAGAAAATTTATGCCACCAAAAACAGGCCAGTAGGGCACTTTGTGGGTGCTGCTTTTAGTAACAGTCAGGTATTGCATTCCTTTTCTTCCTCCAGCTTCCCCGTTGTCTTTTCATTCTCCATTCATGCAGACTGCAGCTCTTGACATACGTCTGAGCAGTGGATGGAGATCTTTCCTGGAGGTCCCTATAAGTAAAATGGGGGTGTAAACAGAAGACACCCCAGACATTAAAGGACAGAGTCTTCACCTCAGGCGGGCAGAGCCACCACCTGCCTGAAAGCCTGTTGGGCTTGAAGCTGAATGTACCAACCTTCCCTCCCACTGAGCAATCACTAGTGCCAGCGAGCAGAGCTGTGAGCACAGCTTGGCTTGAGAATGTTGGCATGGGGTCCTTCTTAAAGGGTCACTGCCCTCGATGTCAGCCGAGCAGGCAGAGGGGAGCCCAGGACAAAGCCTGTGTGTCTGTGCCAGGGTAGAAAACGAGGGAAGGCTGGAAGGAATCTGGAGGAGAGGCACTGCCCATCTGAAGGGAGTTACAGTGGGAGGGACACAGCAGGAGAGACTCCAGAGAAACGACAACAATGCTTTAAAAATCCATCACGCCCAACAGTGAGAGATTGTCTAGTGGCACCTCCCTGGGCCTGTCGTCTGCCCCTGCCCCACACACAGCAGCCAGCAGGCGAGGGAGGGAGTGAGGGGGAGAGAAGCCCGCCCCTTCCCCACAGGCGTGCTGCCCCTGCCACTGGCCCTGCTGCTGGAGAGAGAGGCCTTTTCTTCCAGTGCAAACTGAAGTGCTGATCGGGTATCTTTTTAAAGTTAATGCAGTTAATATATAAATCATTAGTGTACAACTTTATGAAATTTTCTCAATGTAACCAGCACACAGATCAAGAAATAGAACATTGCAGCCCGGCTGGCCTGGCTCAGTGGTTGAACATCGACCTATGAACCAGGAGGTCATGGCTCGATTCCTAGTCACAGTACATGTCTGGGTTGTGGGCTTGATCCCCAGTGGGGAGCGTGCAGGAAGCTCTCTCTCGACATAGATGTTTCTAGCTCTCTCTCCCTATCCCTTCCTCTCTGAAATCAATCTATCCTATATAATTAAAGGCCAGCGACCATAACAGCGTAACGACCAGAACAACTGCTCGACCAGCCGCTATGAGGTGCCTTGACCACCTCTTGGTCCCTCCCCTGCTCACAGACTCTGATCGCTGGATGGTGAACGGGGAACCAGGGTGGGCAGTGGCGGGGCAGGACTGGGGACTGGCAAGCAGGTGGTGGAAGGCAGACCTCTTGGTCCCTCCCCCCAACCCCCAGGCTCTGATCATGGCGAATGCGGAACCTGGGGTGGGTGGCGGTGGGACTGGGGACTGGTGATCAGGCTGCAGATGGATGGCCCTGATCACAGGCTAGGCCTAGGGACCCTACCCATGCACAGTTTTGTGCACTGGGCCTCTAGTGTGTGTGTGTGTGTGTGTGTGTAAAAACCTAAGTGACTGTGATGACCGGACAGACTGTAGCTATGACGCACACTGATCACCAGGAGGCAGATGCTCAACGCAGGAGCTGCCCCCTAGTGGTCAGTGCGCTCCCACAGCCAACCTCCCACGGCCGCCAACCTCCCATGGTTCCTCCATGATTGGGACTGGTCGAGATGGGCCGATTGCTGGCCAGGCCGAGGGACCCCACCCGTGCACAAATTTGTGCACCAGGCCTCTAGTAAAAATATATTTAAAAAATTAATAATAGCCGAAACCGGTTTGGCTCAGTGGATAGAGCGTCGGCCTGTGGACTGAAAGGTCCCAGGTTGGATTCCGGTCAAGGGCATGTACCTGGGTTGCGGGCACATCCCCAGTAGGAGATGTGCAAGAGGCAGCTGATCAATGCTTCTCTCTCATCAATGTTTCTAGCTCTCTATCTCTCTCCCTTCCTCTCTGTAAAAAATCAATAAAATATATTTTTTTAAAAATAATAGCCGAAACCGGTTTGGCTCAGTGGATAGAGCGTCGGCTTGCAGACTGAAGGGTCCCGGGTTCAATTCCGGTCAAGGACATGTACCTGGGTTGCGGGCATATCCCCAGTGGGAGATGTGCAGGAGGCAGCTGATTGATGTTTCTTTCTCATCGATGTTTCTAACTATCTCTCTCTCTCTCCCTTCCTCTCTGTAAAAAATCAATAAAATATATATTTTTTTAAAAAAATACTGTGAGTGAGAATATAGATCAGCACAGTCTTTAAAAAAAAAATTAATAATAAATAGAACATTCCAGGACCCTATTTGGCTTTGAATTTTCTCTCAGTCACTCCATCCCCACAAAATATACTATAGATTAGTTTTGGCAGATCTGAACTTTATATAAATGAAGTGGATTCATCACTTTTAATTACTTGAGGTTGCACTTGTGACTTATGAGTATACTGGGTCTCGTAGTATCCTCCCCAACTTAATGTCCACTGGACCCTCAGATTGTTGACCGTATTTGGAAATAGAGTCGTTGCAGATGTAAATAGTTAGATAAGGTCTTACAGGGTTAGAGTGCACCCTAAATCCAATTACTGTTGTCCACCTGTTCTCTTGCTCTTTTTTTTAAATCCTCACCCGAGGATTAAATCAATTTTTTAAAATTGATTTTTAGAGAGGAAGGTAGAGGGAGCGAGAGAAACATTGATGTGAGATACATCAATCAGTTGTCTCCCTTATGCACCCTGACTAGGGATTGAACCCACAACCTAGGTACTACATACATAACAGATTCCCTGACTGGGAATTGAACACCATGGCCTTTTGGTGTACAGGATGATGCTCCAACCAACTGAGCCATCCGGCCAGAGCAGTGTTGTTCTCTTGAGAAGGCCTTGGTGTGCTGGAAATCTGGGTGCTTGCCCAAGTCTTCCAGCTACCTGTTTACTGAGGACTTTCGGAAAAATCAACATGTAATAAGTAAAACCAGCCACTTGCATAAGTGGTCTGCTTTATTTCATTCTCTGAGGGTAATTATAACTTCGTGTTTTTGATTTATTCCTTATCACTGCCATATATGTTTGATACCTTCTCTATTTCTAAGTCCTCTTTTTGTTAGGAAAATTTTTGTACACTATTAAATCAGCATGAAAAATTTGAGTTTCATTTTGCTTGATAGGTAAAAATATTTGAAGTGTATATAGATGTACATTCAAAATTGTTAATGTACAAAATATTTTTGCTTTTATTATTGATTTTACACTTTTTGTGTGTTTTTTTTGTGCAAAATCACAAGATGGTATCCTAACTTTTTTTATATGAAAATTGTGCCTTTGATTGAACTAGAAGGTTTACTTTTTGTTTTGTGCATCATGCTTCATATCAGATTCAGTTATGTGTGCTCAAAACCAATGCTGTTTTTCACTTTTTATAATTTAAATGGGAAATAATTTTTCAAAGGCACATTCTAAAATATCAAAACAAAACATAGTTGAAAATAGCAATTGATATGAGGAGGCAATATGCCCAAAATAGCAACAGATGAGAATCTAATCACATAGAATTTTGTTTGAATATTTGGTTAATTGAGGATATACTCAACTGTAACTGAATTAAAAATTGCATCATTTCTGTGGAGACCTTTGAGAATGAGATAGAATATCCATTCACTGGAAAGATTTCACAGTGAAACGAGAAAAAGAGCAGAATGATGTATAATATAAACCAGTCAGGAAACCTAGCCAATCTTCATTCTACTCTAACAATTTGGATTATTCTGTTTTCTTAGCTATTTCCTTTAGGAAGATATATAATCAAAACGTGAAGCAGTGATGGGGATGTCCGTTACTTGGTAATGGGTTCATTCAGCCTTTACCAAACACTACCTTTTGGGTGCCAGTTTTATGCAAGTGAATAGAACTCAGAAGCTCGTTTCGGTGGAAGAAACAGGATATGATTCTACTGTGATGCAGAGAAATCCAGGGCCCATGGGATACACCTCGGCATGACACCTCCTCCAGATGGAGGTTGGGGCCAGAGGCATAGGGAGAGCTTAGCCTCTCTTGAGTCTTGAAAGATGAGGAGCAATTAGGAAGAATGCAGGAGTGTGCCACACTGAGGGAGCCACGTGGCCACGGCACAGTAGTGAGAGATGGGCTGTCAGGAGTTCTGAGGGGGAGCGGGGGGCGCGCAGTTGGAGCCTTGAATTCTGTCTCAGAGAGTCCAGGCCTTATCTGGGGCAGTGTGGAGCCCCTGAATAGACTGTATTTATAGACCATCTATTTTGCTGCTTTTGAAAGTTAACATTCTGATATTTTTGTGCATCAGATTAATAATTTCATGCACCGGTGTACAGTTTATCTGTTGAATTCAGGTAGTAACGACAGAAGGCAGACTAAACTAACTTTTGTCTTATTAAGACAGTGAGTACAGGGAATGCTTAAGTGTAAATAGATGTGAAATGAGCAAAAAATATTTTTAAGTATTTTGTGTTCAGTATTTTTGTACATCCTGTAGAAAAATCTGTCATTCACTACATATTTTGAGGCACTTGTTAAATTTGGGGGATAGGAATTCCATTTTAGGACTTGTGTGGATGCAGTCTCATGATTAATTATTACTGAAGTAAAGAGGAAATGATATCAGCAGATGTGCGGAGCTTTTATTCACACTGAATACACCATTCACTTAGACAAAAAGATCACTTCTCAATTCAGATGGGAATATTCTAATTTAAGTTGTGTCATAATCTCTATGGAAACAAAGCGTTCCACTGTGCAGTCGTTGCATAAGTAACTCATTTCCCCCCAAACACACCAGGAAGAGGCAGATGCTTCTTTTTCCATGTTTTTCTCAAAATTCTCTTACAATAGAGGAGACTCTAGCTGGTGACATTGGTTTTGTCAAATTTAAAATATCTGTTCAGATTTCCTGCTTAAAACTTATAAAATTGTTAAAACTTAGAGATCGTTGATGAGTTCCTTTTTTTTTTTCCCTAGCTGAATCTTGATGCAGAGGATTACTATCCTTCTAAGTCAGTGGTTCTCAACCTTGAGTGCACATTAGAATCACCTGAGAATCTTTTTAAAATCCTGATTTCTGGGCCTCATCCTCAGGAAATTCTGTGTCTTTGTTATGGGGTGGGGCCACAACATTAGTAACAAAGAAACAGAATTTCTGGAGGATGAGGTCCAGAAATTAGGATTTTAAAAAGATTCCCAGGTGGTTCTAATGTGCAGCCAAGGTTGAGAACCACTGTTCTAAGTCCTTAGATATTGGTATCATCTGCTTGTGCAAGGCAGTCTCCAACCAGGTGGTGGGTTTCTTCTTACTGATCTTCAATCATTCTTTATATACTAGCAGCCTGGTGCATGAAATTCATGCACTCAGGGGATCTACTTGCCCCAGCCTGCACCCTCTCGCAGTCCGGGAGCCCTTGGGGATGTCCAACTGCCGGCTTAGAGGGAGGGGGCCTAAGCTGTCAGTCGGACATCCTTAGCGCTGCCACAGAGGCAAGAGAGGCTTCCACCACCACCACTGTGCTCGCCAGCCGTGAGCCCTGCTCAGGGCTTCTGGCAGAGCAGTGCTCCCCTTCTCTCCTGGTGGAGGACACTGACCACCAGGGGGCAGCTCCTGCATTGAGCATCTGCCCCCTGGTGGTCAGTGTGTGTCATAGTGACCAGTCATTCCCAGTTGTTCTGCTGTTAGGGTCAATTTGCATATTATCTTTTATTATATAGGATAGAGGCCTGGTGCATGGGTGGGGGCCGGCTGGTTTGCCCTGAAAGGTGTCCTGGATCAGGGTGGGGGTCCCACTGGGGTTCCTGGCCAGCCAGGGTGAGGGGCTGAGGGCCGTTTTCAGACTGGCCACACCCTCTTCAGGGAGGGGGGTCCTGCTAGTGTGCCTGGCCAGCCTGGGTGAGGGGCTGATGGCTGTTTGCAGGCTGGCCAAGCCCCCCAGCCACCCAAGCTCCCAGTGGAGGCTGGCTGGAGGCAGGTATCTGGGATTTATTTATCTTCTATAATTGAACTTTGTTGCTTGGAGTGGAGGCCTCAGCCAGCCAGGGCAGGCGGGAAGCTTGGCTTCCTCCATCGCCGGGACAACCAAGCCTCCTGGTTGCTCCAGCTCCGTGGCTGCTGGCCGCCATCTTGGTTGGGTTAATTTGCATATAGTCGCTCTGATTGGCTGGTGGGCGTGGCTTGGGTGTAGTGGAGGTATGGTCAATTTGCATGTTTCTATTTTATTAGATTAGATTATCTGAGCCTTTGGTCAGTTATATGTTCTGCAAATACCTTCTCCCTTTCAGTGGCTTACCTTTTCATTTCCTTACTCTAGGGTCTTTTGCCATGAGAGACGTTCAGGAACCTTAAATGCACATTACTTACTAAGTGAAAGAAACCAATCTGAAAAGACTACATACTTATAGGATTCCAACTATATGTCATTCTGGAAAAGGCAAAAGGATGGCGATAGTGTAAGGATCAGTGGTTGCCAAGGTGGGGGCTGGGGAGAGATGAATCCCAAAGGAATTTTAGGGCAGTGAAAAAGTACTCTGCATGATATATATTTTTTAAATATATATATATTTTATTGATTTTTTACAGAGAGGAAGGGAGAGGGATAGTTTGAAACATCGATGAGAGAGAAACATCAATCAGCTACCTCTTGCACACCCCCTCCTGGGGATGTGCCCGCAACCAAGGTACATGCCCTTGACTGGAATCAACCCTGGGACCCTTCAGTCCGCAGGCCGACACTCTATCCACTGAGCCAAACCAGTTAGGGGTCTGCATGATATTTTAATAACGAATACATCTCATTCATTATTCATTTGTCCATGCCCATAGAATGTATGTACCAAGAGTGAGCCCTGATGTAAAATATAGATTTGAAGTGATTCTGATGTGTCAGTATAGGTTCATCTTTGGTAAAAAAATGTACCGTTCTGGTGAGTGATATTGATGATGGGGGGAGCTATGCATGTGTGGGAATGGGAGGTATAAGGGAAATCTCTGTACCTCCCTCTCAATTTTATTATAAGCCTAAAACTGTTCTTTAAATAGCTCATTTAGCCCAGCCGATGTGGCTCAGCAGTTGAGCATCGACCCAGAGTCCAAGAGTCCACGGGTTCAATTCCCAGTCAGGGCACATGCCTGGGTTTCGAGCTCAATCCCCAGTAGGGGTCATGCAGGAGGCAGCTGACTGATGATGTTTCTCTCTCATCTCAGCAATGTTCCTCTCTATTCCTCTCCCTTCCTCTTTCTCTAAAAATCATTAAAAACATATTTTTAAAAATAGCTCATTTAATCGAGACACCATTTTTGCCCAATGCTGGGCTAGGGGAAAAAGGGTCTAGGTGGTTATACCCTAGCATGCGACTCAACTTTGTTGTTCAGTTAGGGTAACATATAAAAGGCTCATTGTAAATATTTGCTGTTTAAATTGATTGAAGAGAAAATCAGGAACAGGTGAGGGGAGAAGAAGAGAGACTAGGACAGTGGGCATGGATATGCAGTGCTTCGCCTGCTCAGAGAAGGACCAGGGAAAGGGTTAGAAGCTATGCCTCAGAGTAGATCTTAGTGCCATCTTGTGGGTGGATCTGGAAAGGACCAAGCAGACCCACGCCAGCTTCTATTAGGATGCCTACGCAATACTGATATAAAACTGCACGTCACACATCAGAACTCCGGTCTGATTTGATTGTGTCCTTCCATCAGCAAGTCCTAATCACTCTGCCTCCAGGGACACTGCCAGGCCCCGCTGCTACTCTCTCTCCCTTCGACTTCTCTGGAAGCCTCCTGACTGGTATCCTTGCCTCTGTTCTTGTCCTCCCACTGTCCATGCTCCACCAGTAGCTAAAGGGATCTTTAAAAAAAGTAAACATTAGGTCATGTCACTTCCTTGTATAAAACTCTTTAGTGGCTTTTCATGAAAATGGAGTGACACTCAAGCTCCTGTCCTGGTATAGAAAGCTCTGCATCTTATGGCTCCTGTCAGCCACCACCTCACTCCTGCTCTCTTGCTCTCCTTCCCTGCATTGCTCTTCCTGTTCCCCCACCCCCACCCCCCTTAGGTCCTGTGCACCAGCTGCCCTGTTCTCTCTGCCTGGGGTTCCTTCCTCTGTCCTTCCTGGCTGGCTCCTTGTCATTCAGACCTCTCCTCCATTGCTGCTGCAGAGGGGCCTTCCTTGACTGATTCTTGACTCTGTCACATCACTCCCTGTTGTCTGTCTTGTTCTCTGTTGCCTGCTCAGTGCCTAAAAAGCATCCTATATAATAAAGATGCAATATGCAAATTGACCATCACTCCCTTGCACAGATGGCTGCCCGCATGTGATCACAAGATGGCTGGCAAGGGAGGGCAGTTGGGAACAACCGGGCGTGCAGGGGAGGGCAGTTAAGGGTGACTAGGCCGGCAGGAGAGGGCAGTTGGGGGTGACTGGGCTGGCAGGGGAGGGCAGTTAGGGGTAACTGGGCCGGCAGGGGAGGGCAGTTGGGGGATATCGGGCCAGCATGGCAGCAGTTAGGCGTCAATCAGGCTGGCAGGCAGAACTGGTTAGGGGCAATCAGGTAGGCAGGCGAGCGTTTGGGAGACAGCAGTCCCCGATTATGAGAGGGATGTCCGATCCCACAGGGATCGGACCTAAACCGGCAGTCGGACATCCCCTGAAGGGACCCAGATTGGAGAGGGTGCAGGCTGAGCTGAGGGACACCCCCCCCCCAGGGCACGAATTTCGTGAACCAGGCCTCTAGTTTAACATAATGTGGCTGCACAACAAAGATTTGTTGAATGGATGAATGCTGCTTTTCGGGTTCAGCTAGACCAGTGATGGCGAACCTTTTGAGCTCGGCGTGTCAAAATTTTGAAAAACCCTAACTTAACTCTGGTGCTGTGTCACATATAGAAATATTCATAATTTTTTTTTATATCTTTGCAACCATAGTCAAAGATTTATACTTTTGATATTTATTTTATATATTTAAATGCCATTTAACAAAGAAAAATCAACCAAAAAATACGTATAAAATGAACAAAAACAGAAAAACAATGTACATTTAGGAAAAAGTAATGATAATCAAATGGTATGAAAACTAGAAATTAGTGACTTTTTTGGTGCTGAAGTTTGTCTGCTAATTCTTCAATTGCAGGTTCATACTTGGTGCACTTCAAGGCCAAGCAAGCGCCACTAACTTCATCTGTTAGCCGGTTTCTTTTGTATGTTTTAATATTATTTAATGCTGAGAACAAAGTCTCACAAAAATATGTTGATTGAAAAATTGTTAGCAAAGCCATCGCTAGATTTTTTATGTCGCTAAAAGTGTTAGGTACTCTGTTCCAAGCACTCAAAATTTCTTGTTCGTAGTTGCACTCTTCTTCATTATTCAAACGATTTGTTTCCAGATTTTCAAGTTTCGACCTAAAGTCGACAAACACACGAGTCCAAATGCTACCTTGAAAATCTGCAAGTTGCATCTCTAAATCGTCAATTTGCATGCATTGGAAATCCTTTAATTCCAAAGTACTGTAAACAACTACATCCGGATACTTAATTATTTTAATGGTCTGTCCTAGGCTTCTAAATTGAATCTTTCGCTGAACTGTTCAAATAACGAGTTTACTATAATCTGGTACATAAGTATGGACTCCATTACACTTGTTGTAGTGGCCTTCTCAAAATACTTTTTTATCCGAGGAAAATACAAGTTTTAGTTTCAATATCTCACTTGAAAATTTTAAGTTTACTTTCAAAAGATTTGATATATCCAAACATAACGTCAATACTTTTGCCAAAACCCTGTAATTTTAAGTTCAGTTCATTCATATGAACAAAGAGATCTGTAAAAAACATCAAATTGCTGACCCACTTATGATCATTGATCTGAGGAAAGTTTGCCAGATCCTTATTCTCAATAAATACCGTAATTTCTTCAAAGCACTCCACAAATCGCTCAAGTACTTTACCTCGACTCAGCCATCTCACATTATTGAACATCAGTAGTCCACTGTAGGTTGAATCAACTTCCTGTAAAAGTGCAGAAAACTCTCGCTTGTGAAGGAGTCAAGAAGCTATAAAATTCACAATTTTTGTTACAACTGACATTAAATCATTCAATTCTGAGAATCCCGATTTGGCACACAACACCTTCTGATGGATAATGCAATGAAAAGGTACAAGTGGATGTCTAATAGCTTCCATAAACAATTTCAGGAATCCCACATTTTTTCCCACCAATTTGGTGCCCCATCTGTCGTGACTGACACAATTTTAAAGATATCAATGTTTAGGTCACTGAATGTTTTTATAACAACCTTACATATTTCGTTTCCTAATGTTCTTATTGGCACTGATTCTAACTTTATCAACTCTTCTCTCATTGTGAGACCATCAGAATATCTAGCAATAATGGCCAACCGAGCATTTGATGTGACATCAGTAGTTTCATCAAGAAAAATCGAAAAATATTTACAACTATTTAAGTCTTTTTTTTTAATTGATGTTGTACGTTTTTGTTAAGATCTATTATTCTGTCTTTGATAGTATTTCTACTGAGTGGTAACTCAGAAATTCTTTTAATAATATCATCTTTATTTTTCATATCGTGAAATAGAGCTGGTGCACATCTTAGAAATGTTTCCTTAATAAATTCTCCGTCACTGAGGGCTTTTCTTGCTGAGCTATGGAGTGAGCAATACAGCAACTTGCTGATGTTAAATTTGTAGAGCATCTTACAAATTTAATGATGGAATTTGATGATTGACTTTTATAGAGGTGTAGCTGCCTAGAAATGTATTCCTTCCTTTCATCGATACTTTTTTTCAAGAGCTGACAATGATTAGTTTCAAACTGTGCCTTTACATTCCACATTCTGCTTACTACCGTTTCATTACACAGTATGCACAATGATCTGCTGTTTCTGTCGACAATCCGTACATCTTGGTCCATATGTCCTGAAAGGGTCGGCTACTGCTACTTCCACTTCCTTTATCATTCAATCTTGCTTTTTTATTTTTTTTGATTCTCCATCACAAGGCTGCAAAAATAAATATAAATCACGGTGTTTTTTATAAAAGGTTGATAGGTTTCTTACCTAGTAACTTTTTGCAGTGTTGTTGCACTGACTCCTCGTGCAAAACAATTCAAAGATAGTATGTATAACAACAAATATATGGTGCTGTAATCAATTATCCGACACGCAGAATGTCTCGTCGAGCACTGTTGCACTGTATATCTTTTTCTTCTAACCCTCCCACTCCTGTCTCCTAACGAACATGGCGATCAAGTGCATCCGTTTGCCGAATGCACCCGAACCCACGGGAAGCTTACCCGAGGCACATGTTGACAATAACGAGGCCGTTTCCAGGATTGGGCATTTTGTCACTGGAGTAAAAATAAAATGTCATGAGTAAAGATTAATCTCTTTATAGTGCAATTCTTAACCTTTTTATATTAATGTCAATATTGGAACAATGTATCTTGGATGTTTTCACTATGTATTTTTGCTACGCAACACCGATGTACATGTGTACATCCGGTTTTAGAATTGCATTATTGATCATGAGCAACGTGAGTAATAATATTACTCGAGTGATGCCCAACTCTGGCCATTGCGAGAGACAAATATTTGAATTATGCAATTTTTTTGTCTCTGTCGATGTGTGTCACCCAAAATGAGTTCGCGTGTCACCTCTGACACGCGTGTCATAGGTTCACCATCACTGAGTTAGAGGTTAGGGTCGGGTGGTTTTAGGTCTTTCTCAGTGGAGCATGAAAAGACCACGGGAATTGTCCTGGCCTGTTTGGCTCAGAGGATAGAGCATCAGCCTGTGGACTGAAGGGCCCCAGGTTCAATTCCGGTTGGGGACACATGCCTGGGTTGTGGGCTCAATTCCCAGTAGGGGGGCATGCAGGAAGCAGCCGATCAATCCTTCTCTCTCTCTCCCCCCCCCCTCCCTCCCATCCTCCCTCGCTCCCTCCTTCCCTCCCTTTTCTTGCTCTGTGCAATCAATAAAAATTAAAAACAAGAAAAGACCACGGGAATTAAATTGTAGTGAATGGTGTCCTGTCCCCACCATTGCCCCTTACCAGCTGTTTAACCATACCGCTCTTAGCTGCAGTTTCTTCACCAGTGGAATGGAGTTAATGAGTTCACCTTACTCATAGGGTAAGGACTCAGTGGGATTTAAATGTGATTGGAAGCAAGGCATTCAGCACACAACCTTCTTTCTCTGTTAAAACTGAACCACACCGTCATTGTTTATGTTGCTCCTGCCGCTACTCACCATTGCATCTAGTGGAAGAAACAAAAGAAGCTATAGATTAATTTTTTAAGAATTATGAATAGCCAGGGTTAGACACTCGTTCTTTGCACTCCCGGTACCTAGCTCTGTGCTTGCTTATAACATAGCAGTGGGTGGTTCACACACACACCGCTGGATTAATGTTGACTCTTCTGAGCTAAGAACTGGTGTCCCCTGATTCTTGTCCAGGCTGTGTCCCTTTGATCAAATGACCACTCTTTGTTGAAAGAGAGAAAAAGGGAGAGAGAGAGAGAACGGCCGCTGGCTGTACAGGCAAAGCCGGGGGAGATAGTATGGCTCAGGACAAAATCTGACTTCAGTCTTCACTATGGTTCCTAGGTTTGTGGACAATTAATGTAAACTTATCCCAGCATAACTTTAGTTCCTAATAAAGGGGATGCAGGACAGAGAGAGAGATCACATGATTCTCTTGTGGTAAGATCCTTCCTTCATGTTCCTTTATGAAGTATACTCTGAATATGAAAGTATTCTGAGAACTGGAGATTCTACAGCATGTACATGTGTATGTCAAAGCTGCTATGAATGATTTCTAGATGGATTCAGAAAGAGTAACTGTTGTGTAAACACTCGTTCAAAAATATTTTTTGAATGCTTGCTGGTGCCAGGCTGTTGGGTATTAGAAGTAGAACAACGAATGAAGCAGGTAAGTCCCTGTCTTCATAGAACTTACATTCTAGTGGGAGAGACAGACAATAAAAAAGATAAATAATGCCCTAACCGGTTTGGCTCAGTGGATAGAGCGTCGGCCTGTGGACTCAGGGGTCCCAGGTTTGATTCCGGTCAAGGGCATGTACCTTAGTTGCGGGCACATCCCCAGTGGGGAGTGTGCAGGAGGCAGTTGATCTGTGTTTCTGTCTCATTGATGTTTCTCTCTATCCCTCTCCCTTCCTCTCTGTAGAAAATCAATAAAATATATTTTTTTAAAAAAAGAAGATAAATAATAAAATCAGTAACGTGATAAATGGTGACTAAGAGCTACAGAGAATGAAAGCAGGCAAAGGAATAGGGAGGGCCCAGGTGTGGACATTTCAGACAGGTTGGAATTATTTATTTCCTCTCCCACCCCCACCATGATCAAGATTCATAACCCAGTAACGTTGCCTTCTAGAGTCACATCTAAATGATAGGTCAGTTAGGAAAAAAAAAAAAAAAAAGGCAAAAAGAAGTCTGATGTGTTTCATCAAAACTTCTAATAACTTAGTTCGTGTTTCTGTCAGCCATATTCACGAAAATTACTTTAAAATATTAAAAATACAAACGGACCATCATCCTTATCTGATAGTCCTAATTTTACAATCCTTTTTATAACTGAATCTTAATAAATACATAAATATTTAAAAATCCAAAAGACCAAACGCAACAACCTGTATGATTTACCAGCATCAGCCTGTGAACAGACTGTTTGTTTCTGTTCCCTAAAAATACTAGTTGCTTTTGAAGCTGAAAGATTAAATCCAAGCGACATTACTGAAGTTAATTGGAAAATGATTTTCCCTTCTAAATGTTTGTGTAAAACGTAAATATTATTAAGAGGGCAGATTAGGCCAGTTTGATACTGACTTTCATACACAAAGAAAGGGCAAATAGAAGGATTCCGGTAGTTCCGATCCTCTATCCAGAGCCGCTGGGAAGTTGTTTATTCTTTGAGGGCCCACGGCTGACGTCCGCTCACGGAGTCATGTCATTGCATTTCCTGGGGGTGGTGACTTGGGGGGCGGCCGTGGTAAGCAGTTGTTGGACTTGACTGGGCCACTGCTCCACAGAGGTCCTGAGAGCCAGACATACCCCTAGACAGGATGTAAGGTCAGAACGCAGCCTCACTGAGTAAAGTGTTCGGTGGTAAAATAGAACTGTCAAAACAGTAACGTCTTAAAAAGATATTTCTAAACTTATACGGAGGCAGCATTCATCATTCCTAAAAAATTAACCTGTAGCTTCTTTTGTTTCTTGCACCGGATGCAGCGCTGAGTCGCTGTCATAGTTGAGACAGAAGGTTGTGCTGTCCTTGGCCTGTAGCAGCTGCTGCCTCACCCCGTTCGGGTAACACGTACAGTCGTTCCCGGGAGGGAAGCTCTGGCCCTGAGCCAGCCACACTTTCCTCTGGGCCCTCAGCTGGTGACCAACACTGTGTACTCACGTACATGTATTTTTTTTTTAAACCGTACTAGTCATTAGCATTTGATATTGTCATTAATTACTGCCTTTATCTTTATTTTTTCTTCCTGTTTTCCTTAATTTTGTGCTGTTGATTTTCTCAAACGGAGACTCGAAAGCTTACTTACTTAACTCTTGTTTCATGACAAGTCACACACAGTGAGGGAAAGGAAAGCCGGGACCCACTCAGGTCACTCCCCCTCCCTGCGCTGCACCTTCCCGGGTTCTGAGGAGACCCCTGGGGTTCCTCTGTGTAATAATTATTCACTCTCGGTAATTTTTCTCTAGGAGTTTCAGTTCCATCTGTAGCTCTGATTAGAGACAGAAAGTTTAAGCAAGTCTTTTTCTTACAGAGACCAACATCTCACGTGCAGTTTGGCCCCATGAGGTTTCATGCAGATCAACTCCAGGTAATTATAAACCATGGTGTCATTTTCTCATGTTGGTTTTCTTTAAAGAGGTGGGGAGGGAAAGGGCCTCAAGTTATACATTGAAATTCGTCTTCTGTGTTAGATAATATCAGTACTATAGTTATCTAAGAGAGTGTATGTTTCTTAGAAATGCACATTGAACTATTTATAGATAAGACATGTCTGTGACTTACTTTCAAAAGTTCAGCAGTAAAATAAAGAATGTGTATAATCGGGCGTGTGTGGAGTGAGGGAGTGGGGGAGGGGGAGAAAGTAAAGGTGGCAAATTTTAATTTTTTTTCTTATTTCAGGGAGGAAGGGAGAAGGAGAGAGAGATAGGAGCATCAATGATAAGCGAGAATCATTAATTGGCTGCCTCCTGCATGCCCCCAACTGGGGATCAAGTTTGGAACCCGGGCATGTTCCCTGACTGGGAATCGAACCGTGACCTCCTGGTTCATGGGTCGATGCTCAACCACTGAGCCACACTGGCTGGGCAAAAGGTGGCAGAATTTTAACAACTGATGAAACCAGAAGTGTGTACTAGTATTCATTGTCATTCACAACTTGCCTGTAGGTTTGAAATTTTCTGATATAAAAACGTAAAAGCATGTGCTTCCCTGTGTTTCTGAATAGCTGTTATCAGAGAAAAATGCCTGTAAATTATTGAATCCAAAATATCAGACAAAACAACCAATTGAAATTTAGCCCCAAAGTTCTTTGATGTTCCCCACACACAGACACGTGTTCACTGTTTCATTCTTTTTAAATGGGAAGAGACTAGCAGAGATGTGCTCTCTTCGCTCTTTGCACTTGGAGTGTTTGTGCACATGGTCAACTTGGAGGAGCTAGTAAGCCTTGGGCACAGGGTTTCTCTCGGCTCTGCGGCCTCTTTCTCACAGGCTGCCCTGCCTCTCCCTTATCACCCTGGCTCCCAGGAGTCGGTCTGGGTCTAAAGGGGATGCTGCTTTGTGCTGCTGAACCACATCTATGGGGGGTGGGGGGGCTGGCTGGATAGGGGGAGCCGCAGATCCAGGCCTCACCTCACCCAGGCCAGGCCTGGGGTCAGCCAGCGGCATCCCGGGCACAGACACTGCCTCTTGCTCCTGGTGCTATTCCTGTGTCACTTCACTGACAGGTTGTGAACTATAATATTTGTCTGCTTTAAATTTTCTCTTTTAATCAAAACTAGAGGCCCAGTGCACAAAAATTTGTGCACTGGTGGGGGGAGGGGGGTGTCCCTCAGCCCCACTTGTGCCCTCTCACAGTCTGGGACCCCTTGGGAGATAACCACCTGCTGACTTAGGCCTGCTCCCCAGGTGGCAGATGGCAGGCCCGATCTCTAGGTGCCTGCCCCGCCTCCCCAGGTTGCGCACACAGCAGGGCCGATGGAGGGTTGGGGTGCTGCCCCCGGTCGCACACAGGGCAGGGCCGATGGGTTGGTGGTTAATTTGCATATCACGCTGATTAGCCAATGGGAGGCATAGCAAAGGTACGGTCAATTACCATGCTTGTCTATTATTAGATAGGATTTTTTTTTTTTTTTCAACTTGGAGGCATTACATTGAGTCAGAACATTTAAATACATTATGTAGCCCTAACCGGTTTGGCTCAGCGGATAGAGCGTTGGCCTGCGGACTCAAGGGTCTCAGGTTCGATTCCGGTCAAGGGCATGTACCTGGGTTGCAGGCACATCCCCAGTGGGAGGTGTGCAAGAGGCAGCTGATCAGTGTTCCTCTCTCATTGATGTTTCTAACTCTCTATCCCTCTCCCCTCCTCTCTGTAAAAAATCAATAAAATATGTTTAAAGAATAAAATAAAAAATACATTATATAAAGTATTAAGTGTTCCAGGAGTTTGACTGAAATATTAGCATTTCCCAGCTAAGGACTGCCTAGTTAACTTACTGTTAACTAAAACAAATATTTGTGTGGTTTGATTGGTTTAATTTCAAGATAAAGTGCTCGATCAGTCCTTGGTTGCATTCTGCCAGAGGTTTACTAGCAAAAGAAGGAGTGTGTCATTCATGCACTAGGACTGTGGTCGGCAAACTGCGGCTCGCGAGCCACATGCGGCTCTTTGGCCCCTTGAGTGTGGCTCTTCCTAAGCCTTAGTACGGGGCATGATTAAAGTGTTTCAGCCAGGTTCAAGCCTCGGACTAATGAAAGGACAGGGTCCTCTCATTGCCACGTGCAGGTCCCAGCTGGAGGGCAGGGCCCTCCCAGCACAATCATAGCCAACGGCTGTGGTTTGTAAGCTTGAACCTATGGTCCAAACACATGGCCCCACATGCCTTGTGGTAGAGTTCAGGTGCATGTAGTTGAGTACGGTTGGAACTCATGAGAATGCTGTAAACAACGTGATCACGCCCCTACTTTGCCTCGTGGCATCTGCTATAAAATAAAGACACGGCTTGTGGGCGCTGGCGCTGTCTCCTCATCAGGGAGCAGCGTCCCACCGAGACCCAGCTTTCATTCTCTTGTCTGTCTTTCCTTAATACCCCCCCCCCCCACAACTCAGTTTACTTTTGGCCGCAACACCTTAGGAGGACCCTAATTAAGTTAATAACAATGTACCTACCTATATAGTTTAAGTTTAAAAAATTTGGCTCTCAAAAGGAATTTCAATCGTCGTACTGTTGATATTTGGCTCTGTTGACTAATGAGTTTGCCGACCACTGGCCTAGGACATCCAGATAGAATAGCCCAGCTTTCTAGGAGCCGAGTGATCCGGCCCCTGAGTTACATGGGGGAGACGGTTTATATCAACAGATTATGTTCACATCGGTGTGCTTGCCTTAAAACACATGGGAGTTTTCTGTGGCTGGTTAAGAAATGCTATTCCAACCTCTTTTTTTTTTTAAGTGTTTATGCTTTTTTGATTCAGGTGCTTTTAGTGTTTGTCAAAGACGACAGCCAGTGTAAAGGATTCCGTAAGGCGTGTGAAAAAGCAGGGTTTAAGTACACGGTGGCCCTGGAGGTCCAGGCTGTCCTGACCTGTTTCCTGGCTGCAAATCATGACATCATCATCATCGACCACAGAAACCCCCAGCAGCTGGACGCCCTGACGCTGTGCAGGTAAGCCCGAGACTCAGGCCCACGTGCTAAGTGGGCCGGGCGCTTGTGACAATAATGCCACCCAGAAATATATTAAGTTAAATTCAGTGTCCTTTAAGTTGCCTTCCACGCATGTAAAGTAAACAAGACCATAGCATTATTTCTAGGACTGATCTTTACCGGCTGGTCTTTGCCTCTGGCTTTGTTCCTCTTTGCTTTGTTAAAAATGGTAAGAAAGGATGAATTCTAACCATTAAGTGTTAGGATGAAATCCAGTATGTAACTAACCACAGCTGTCACCTGCATATTATTGCAACAAATTATTATACCTTTCCATATGTTTGACAGTTGTCCTCTAGTGTTAGGTGAATGTGCCTCGTTTAAAATACTTGCAGAATATCAGTAGTATGAGAGAATTCTGGGCTTCTTTCCTATCGTGTCCAGGCCCAGCCCTAGCCACAGGCGTGTCTGGATGATGGAAAATCATACGCTGCTGGGTCATCCTTGTTGTAAAATAAAGGTTAGGTTATAGTTACGCTGCACTTTTTTATTGTGGTAAAATATACAGAACACAGAATTATGCTCTACCTGTTCAGGGAGGAAAATGTACAATTGTTACACATTTGGGGAATTTTCTAAAAAATTGGATTAATTCATCCAGCAAATTTTTCTTGATATGTAGATTAAAATTCTATATAATTTTAAAATAAGGAATGTGAAAGGGGTTGCTTTCTCTGTGGCTTCCCAAGTCAGTTTCATCCTGATTCTGGCCCTTCCCTGGTTGATTTCCAGGCTCTCCCTCCTGATCCGCTCACTCGCTCGCTCTCTCCTCGCAGACTTAACACAACGCCCGCGAGTGTCGCCCTGCAGAGCCCTGCCTTTCCCGTCAGCCTCCGTTTGGGCACCTACTCACACGGCCTGTGGAAGGCCTTTCTTTTTTTTTTTTTTTAATTTTATTTTATTGCTTACAGTCTTACAAAGGGTATTACATATGTGTCCCTTTTTTCCCCCCGCCCTTGACAATCCCCTGGCCTCCCCTACCCCCCAGTGTCTTATGTCCATTGGTTATGCTTATATACATGCATACAAGTCCTTTGGTTGATCTCTTACACCCCTCCCTTGTGGAAGGCCTTTCATCAGTTGCTGACTTGTCTAAACGACTAGCTTCCACCTGTATCTCTTTGTTGGGGATGCTTATAACTCCTTACACTTGATCAGTGCTTTGTAGAAGGCCAGTTACTCTGTCTGCTATACTTCCAGTCGAGAAACCCTATCTTGCATGTCTCCTCAGTTCTGAGCACGCATTTGGTATTAGAGCCACATGGGTGAGGAGATGTGGGTCTTGCCTCTGAGGAGCGGAGGCCGTAGTTGGCAGGACCAGAGAGTGATGTCAGTACAGGCACATCTGTGCCCAGAGAGGGTGCACATCCAAGTGCTGCAGAGCCCGTCAGGTGGCTCCACACGGGACATTTGGGCTGAGCCCTGACGGACGGGCAGGAGACTGGAAAGGAAGAGGGGGGGGAAACGTTCCAGGTAGAGGGAGCAGCATTTGTAGGGGCAGGCAGGGTGTCGGGCTCCTCTACTCCGGTGGGTTGGATGGCTGCTGGGCCGGGCAGGGATGGGACGGGGCTCGGGCTGCAGGCATGAGCCCGGTCATGTGGGCTTCGTGGGCTGAGCCCAAGGCCTTGGACTTCACCCCTCGGCAGCTGAGACCTGGCGTGTTCTGTGCAGGTGAGCGGCGAGAGCAGAATGGAAGGTCCTTCCGCCCGCCAGCTGGGAGGGGCCGAGGCAAGTCAGCCGCTTGTGCGACTGTCACCGGCCATGCTGTGTGGTGCCTGTTATCAGCACCTCCTCCCAGCTCCTGTCAGAAAACCCAGGAGGCAGGACTGACCCAGCAGTTAAAGAGCCAAAGTGAAGATGGCAGAGAAGTGAAGCCGGGAGAACGGAAAGGGCCAACGCAGCCAAGAGGGGTCCAGAGTGCAGGGAGCCTGTGCTCCCCTTGTCCTCCCTGCTTCCATTGTTCCACCAGAACTGCTAAGTGTTTTTAGTTTTTAAAGAATTGTTTTAAATTCATTTTAAAATTTGTTTTCTTGATAGGTCTATTCGAGCAACACAAGTTTCAGAAAACACAGTTATCGTTGGTGTAGTACGCAGGTAAGCTTTTTTTTTTTTTTTACTTTGAAATTTGTGTGTTAACATCATGCTTGCTCTTAACAGAGGCCTGAATAACAGCTTGCAGGCTGTCTGGCATGACCCTTCTAGTTTGGCCCTTTCTTTTTTATTTTTTCTTATTTTCTTTTGCTTTGAGAGTTAATTTCATGTGAGAGTTTCTACTCTCATGCTTGGACTGCCTTTCACTTTACAAATACGCACAGCACTAGAGAATTCCATGTTTTCCAGGGCTATCCTCCCAGGGCACCTAACTTCAAATATATATGTGAAGATTTAGAATTATACATAAATGGAAAAAATCTTCCATTTCCTCCTTAAGTTGGAAGTAAGGAAAGGATAAAAATACGTGAGCAGGGCAGTATTCAAATAAATGTTACTTAGCTTACATATTTTTATAGATAGGAGAAATGTTGCTGTGCCTTCAAACTATTTCTCTGAGCCTTGTTGGGGGGAGAAGGGCTTTTTAAATTATTTATTTATTGGCTTATAACATTGTTTACATTTCAGGTGTGCAACATCTGTATATACCACATCTTGCTCATGGCCAAACTCTAGTTTCCTTCTATCACCATAGTATTGACCCCTTTACCTGTTTTACCTTCCCTATTGGATTACAAAATAAAATAAACAGGCAGTAGAATAAAATAGGAAAGAATTTAGTTTAAAATGTTTACATTTCAAATAGATAATGTGGTTACTCCTGTATTCTGGCTGTTAGTGTAACTTGCTATATTTCAACTATTAATATATACTGTCAAAAGAGCTACATATGAAACTAAAACAGAAAACTTTTTAATTGTATACTTTTGATTTGTATGTTACTCTAATTCATCTAAAAGTACTCATTATAGGACAGTCACCGTGTTGTGAGAATCAGTGCACAACGAGGTGCGCTGGACTTGATAAGAATCGTCTCTAACCACTTGCTCTGTCCTTTCGAAGGCGGGATGGAGAAGAGTCTGTGATGCCCCTCATTAGTGCCGGCTTTACGAGGGTATGTACCCCTTCTTCATTATGCAGGTGTGGTCCAGCGTGAGGGAGTATGTTATCTTAGCTCAGAGCGAGCAACTGAATGAATTTGAAGAGAAAAAATGTGTTGTCCTTGTGCTGTGTTCCATTTTGGTTTAATTCTATGACCTGGTAATGATTACATCTACAGTACCTAGCTTTCTTAATCTCTCCAAGGTATGCCTTGTTGTCATGGCTGTGTGTCTCCATGGTTTAATGTGTCGGCCCGTGCACAGAAAGATGGCAGTTTCAATTCCCGGTCAAGGGCACGTACCTGGGTTGCAGGCTTGACCTCGACCCCAGCCCCGGTCCTGATTGGAGCACATGTGGGAGGCAACCAGTTGATGTGTCTCTCTCACATCGATGTTTCTCTCTCTCTCTGCCTTCCCTTCCTCCCCCTCTTTCATTCCCTCCCTTCCACTTTCAGTCTAAAAATCAATGGAAAAAATATTCCCAGGTGAGGATTAATAAACAAACAAAAACCAAACAAAAAACCTATGCCTGGTAAAGTCATCTTTAATGGCATAGTCATTAAAAGTTATACCAGCCTGGCTGGCGTGGCTCAGTGGTTGAGCGTTGACCTAGGAACCAGGAGGTCATGGTTCAATTCCCAGTCAAGGGCACATGCCCGGGTTGCAGGTTTGATCCCCGGTGTGGAGCATGCGTGTAGGAGGCAGCCAATCAATGATTATCTCTCATCATTGATGTTTCTCTCTCCCTCTCCCTCCCACTCTGAAATAAATTAAAAAAATAGTTATACCACAGGAGTGTTGTTATAATGCCTTAAAGTCAGTTCAAGGATCCTGGAAATAAGGCAAACACAGCTCCCTTCTCTCCACCCCCAGATCTGGTCAACTGGTTTCTCCTGAGCCCAAAGGCTGGAGGCGTTGGGCTGCTGGTTGCCTTGGGAATCGGGGAGAGAACCAGATTTGTAGCCCAAATTTATATCAGTGAAGTAGAGGTAGTCAAGAAAACTCAGCCAATGGATTGCGTTTCAAGGGTTCTGGGTGATAGTACCCCCAGGTCCCTGCAGGAGCCGTAAGATCCTCCCCAGAGGCAGACCCTGCATTGGCCTCAGAGGATCTCACCCACAGTGATTGGAGGCAGCACTCAGTCACAGCTCACCGCCCACAGGAGGAAAGGCACCAGGAGTGAGCACTGGTCGGGAGGCCGTGGAAACACACCCTCACGCTCCTCAGATACGAGGGTTATCAGATGAGATTTTAAAGCAATTATGCTCATTGTATGTAAAGAAATAAAAGCTTGGAAATACCTGCAAGGGGTAGGAAGCTATAAAGTGACATAGCATATTCTAAGCAGAGCATGGAATTTTGAGAAATGAGCACATAATAAATGAAAATCTTAAAACTTAGACAGTAAGTCAGAAAAAATTCTTCCACATGTAGCACAGAGATAGATTAATAGCATATAGTTAGAGCCTGAGAAATGTGGAGCTAGAGATACAGGCTTAACCAGTACAGAAGGACAGAAGGAGAATGGGCAGAGGTCGTATTTGAAGAGCATTTTCCAGGGTGGACGAAAGACTAATCCACAGACAAAAATTCCAACAAATCCAAAATAAGAGTCAATAAAAAGAGGGTACATCATAGCGAAAAAGGTAAAATAGAAGAGCTTAAAGTCAGCCAGAGAAAACATTAAAAAGAATGACAGGCTAACAGCTAGCTTCTTAGCAGCGATACATGAAAATAGCACACAGTGAAATCATATTTTCAATGTGATAAAATAACTGCCAACCTAGAATATTATACCTGGCACAAATACCTTTCAGAAATGAGGTGGAAGTACAGACTTTGAGAAACAGGAAGCATGAGAGAGTCTGTAACTAGAAAATCCTCACAAGGACATTCTAAAGCCTGTACCTCAGGCAGAAGGAAGGTGAATGCCAGGAGGAAGTCCAGAAATGCAAGAAGGAATGGCGAGCAAGAAAACGGTGAATGTGGGGTGAACCTAACTCACATTCCCCGTGTAACACAGTGATGACAACGTCTAGAGATTACACCTGGGAGAGGTGCAAGCCGAGAAGCATACCCCAGCCAGGCAGCTGGGCTGTTTCCCTCAGAGCCCAGTCTGGGGAAATATGAGCAAGGACTCCGGCCACACAACAGATGAACTAGAGCAGGAACTTTAAGATGAGGGAGGATGCAGTGGCAAGGAAACTGGTGAGTGACAGACCTGCCATGGGCACGTGCTCTGTTTCTTTTCTTCTCTGCATATGTACGTACACAGGTGTGCATATGTGTTATATGTAATTATATGACTCTAGAGGCCCGGTGCATGAATTCGTGCATGGGTAGGGTCCTTCTGGGTGGCCTGCAGGGATCTGGCCAAAACCTACAGTCCAACGCCGCCTGCAGCTCCTACCTGCCACTCCCGCTCATCCCGGCCCCACTGTGCCTGCTGTGGGCTCGTACCCAAACAATCCCGATCAGGCAAGGCTCACACTGCTGCAGCGCTCGCCAGCCATGAACCCTGTGTCTGGCGCCCTCCCAAGGGGAGCGGCCTGCAGGATCGGGCTGAAACCAGCTCTCCAACATCCCCCGAGGGGTCCTGGATTGGGAGAGGGCGCAGGCCAGGCTGAGGGACCCCACTGGTGCATGATCGGGTCGGGGAGGGACTATGGGAGGAGGGTTCTAGGGTGTGTCCAGCCCATCTCACTCAGTCCAGATTGGCCAGACCCCAGCAGCAAGCTAACCTACCGGTCGGAGTATCTGCCCCCTGGTGGTCAGTGCATGTCATAGCGACTGGCCAACCTGTCTGCCCCTTGGTGGTCAGTGTACGTCACAGCAAGCGGTTGAGCAGCCTTAGCATGTCATTAGCATACAGACAGTCCTCAGGTTATGTGGGACCCTACCTCGTTTCGTGGTTACATCGCCATCTCCCATTTATTTATAAAAAAAAAATAAAGTTCCGTCATTTCCATGTATGTACATATGTGCTTTATGTTTTTTATTATTTACCACAAGTAAAGGTCAGGAATTGTTCTTTTAAATTTTTTTTACTGTTTCACTTCATGACTGCTGTGTATGTGCTCCATGTGAGTGACATAGGTGCTTATGTAGGTGGGTTCCGACTTACAGCGAAAATCGTGTTACGTCGCGCTGTAGGAACGGATCTCCGACATAACCCGAGGACCTACTGTATTACACTTTGATTGGTTGTTCGGTTGTTCTGCCATTCGGCCTATTTGCATATTACCCTTTTATTATAAAGGACTAGTGGCCAGTTGCACGAAGATTCGTGCAATAGGCCTGCCTTCCCCTGGCTGCCGGCACCGGTTTTCCTCCGGCAGCCGGGCCCAGGCCTTTGGTCCGGCCGCAGCAGCGAGGCTTGGCTTCTCCGCTCCGCTCCGGCTGCTCCCAGCACTCCTTTTTCCCCCAGCTCCTTGAGTGGAGTCCAGGGCTGGCGGGAAGCTTGGCTTCCTCTTGCCGCCGGGAGCAACCCAAGCCTCCTGCTTGTTCCAGCTCCGTGGCCGCCGCCATCTTCAGTCTTCGCTCCACACCTGCATATGCAAATTAACCACCATCTTTGTTGGGTTAATTTGCGTAGTCAGTCTGATTGACTGGTGGGTGTAGCGGAGTGGCAGGGTGACAGAGTGATGGTTAATTTGCATGTTTCTCTTTTATTAGTGTAGATTATATATAAACAAAATATATATGTGTATAAAATTAGACCCAATTTAAACGATACAGACTGACATAAATAATACTCTTCTAACAGAAGGGACATACCAGAAGAGACATTTTAATCATGGCTCAATATTTAAATACCTCAATATTTATATCTTAGCCAACCCTCTGTGTCTTCAGGGTTGTGGGAGGAGGTGGAGATGTGAGTATTCTCATGGCCTTTATAGGGCAGACATAGAATGGGGGTGAGCATTGAGTGTAGTCTGACATTTTGTCTTTGTGGGAAAGGTGCAGACCACAGCATTGCTCTGGGGAGCTGCTTTGTAATTGGTATCCTGTTTTCAAGTAATAGTAATGAAATCTCTGTCTGCTTTTGAGGTCAGTGAAAAGTAAGTAACCATTAATAGAACAGAAAAGTTTAATAAACCTTCCAAGCTAACAAGAGGACATAATAGCCCCAGCTGGTTTGGCTCAGTGGATAGAGCGGTGGCCTGCGGACTGAAGGGTCCCAGGTTTGCTTCCGGTCAAGGGCACATGCCCGGGTTGTGGGCTCGATCCCCAGTGAGGGGCATGCAGGAGGCAGCTGATCAATGACTCCTTCTCATCATTGATGTTTCTCTCTCTCTCTCTCCCTCTCCCTTCCTCTCTGAAATCAATAAAATATATATTTTTTTTAAAAGGGAGGGAAATCAGGGACTACTGACCACGAACATGTAGGTCCTCATTAACGCCTGCAGGCCAACACAGCCCTTCTCACCGCGGAAATCAGAGCGAGGTGACGGGCCTAGCAGCCCCTCTCCCGAGAGGGGAAGAGTGCTGGGCTGCTGTTCCCTCATCAGTCAGCCCTGACTCCACAGAGCACCGAGGAGCCTGCTGCCTGCACAGGTGCCCTCTGCTCACCGCAGGAGGAGAGAGCCCTGGGCTCATTGCTTGTGCCCCTGCACACACGAAGTCAAGGCACGGGAGGCTGGAGATGCACTGGGGTCCCCAGGCGTCCAAGGCCTTGGCTGGCTTCACCTCCCTGGAGGTGCGATCTGGTGCCGTGGAGACAGGTCAGCAGATGACCTGTGCACATCCCTGGGTTTTCACTGGGTGAGAAGATCCACGCTTCTACCCGGAGCTGGACGTCCAGTTAGAGGAGCACGTGTGAACCACAGCCTCCTGCTCCCTCTGCTCTGAGGGTAAGCTTTTGTCGGCTTAGCTGGGCTACGGTGAGAGGCCAGTGAAGGAAAATGTTGCCTGAGTGGGGGTTACCTCGTGAAATCCAAGTGCAAAGAGAGATGCACGCATTTTTCTTGCATGTTATTGGTGTGTATAACATTAAAGGACAGCATACTGGTCTTAAGTAAGTGAATATCCTCGGAAAGTTTACGTAGGACTTTGGTAAATTCCTTTCTACACATTCTAGACTCTGCTATGACTCGTACACGACCCACCTCCTCTTATTTCAGTTACCAAGTTGGGAGTCTGTTGGAAAGAATTACTGTACAGGTAGACATACTAACTGGAAGGCGCACATTGTTCAGCCACGACCCCCTTTCTGTCGCAGAGGTACGTGGAGAACCCCAGCCTCCAGGCCTGTTACGTGGAGCTGCTGCAGCTGGAGTTTGGAGAGGTGCGGTCACAGCTGAAACTCAGGTAATTCTGCCTCTGGGAGGCCCCCGCTCCACACAGGGCAGTCGCGAGTGAGCACCCGGCAGGATGGCTACCTTTTGGGGTAACTGACCTCCTGCCAAGATGGGATGGGGTGATGGAGTGGCTCCTTTCCACATACAGACGTTCGGAGTCTGCGTGGGTGTCCCTGTCAGTGGTCATGTTAGCAACTGGAGACTCAGGTGTAAAGATGGGGCTGCAGCCCGGCCAGCACGGATCAGTGGTTCAGCATCGACCTATGAACCAGGAGGTCGCGGTTCAATTCCTGTGGGCACATGCCTGGGTTGTGGGCTCGATCCCCTGTGTGGGGCGTGCAGGAGGCAGCTAATCGATGATTCTCTCTGATCATTGATGTTTCTCTCTCTTCCCTCACTCCCTCCCTCCCTCTCCCCTCCTCTCTGAAATCAATAAAAGTATATATTTTTTAAAAATAGAAACACTGGGTAAAAAAAAGGACATGATCAGGCAGTTCATAGGGGATGTATATTAATCGCCAGTAAACATGAAAAGCTGTTCAACTTCACCAGTACTAAAACAAAGGAAAATTATACACTATGTTTTATTTACCAGATCTGTAAAAACTTAAAAAGGGTGATAAAACCAGTAGGGCTTCTCACAGATCCATCCTCTCCAAACTTGTTGCAACCAGAGGTGGGAACTTCTCCCTCTTTTTTTTTTTTTTTAATCCTCACTTGAGGATATTTTTCCACTAATTTTTTTTTTTTTTTTTGAGAGAGTGTGGAAGGTAAGAGAGACACATCGATTGATTGCCTCCTGCACATGCCCCACCCGGGGCTGGGTGCCAAGCCTGCAGCTGAGATACGTACCCTTGACTGGGAATCAAACCCCGGACCCTTCAGTCCGAAGCCTGATGCTCTGACCACCTCACACACCGGCCAGGGCTGGTCCCCTTCTTTTTTAAATTAGCGTTCGTTACCTTTATAATCAGTCAAAAGACACCTTCAATAAGTGAGTGTAACACCCAAGGTTGTATTAGGTTTTGTAGTGTTTACATTAATCCACCCTTTTTTTCTCTCCATAAAGGGCTTGTAATTCAGTATTCACTGCACTAGAGAAAAGCCACGACGCCATTAAAATCACCAGTGAGGACAACTACATACAGGTGGGTCGTTGGGGAGTTCTGTCCTTCTGGGTCTCTGGTTTTGCTTGTTCTCGTTTTTAGAATTGAAACCCTCCAGTAAGATTTTTCTTTTTCTTTTTGAAGTTCAAGAGACCAGGTTTTCCATAGAGGATGACCAGAACGAAATCTCTAAGAGATGTAATTTACAGTCAGTGCCCTCGAGATACGAAGAGGCCCAATAGTTACTGTGTGTTCGAGGAGCGCCTTGTGTCCAGGAGGGTTGTTACTGGGGTTGTGGGTGGAGGGGGCGGGGGGCGGGGAGTGGGCGGGGGCAGGAAGGATGCTGCAAAGGGAAGAGGCTCTGACTGTAAGGCCTGGGAGTTCTCACCTCCTCGTGGCCTTTGATGTAGTTGACACTTACAGACATTTCTGAGAACTACTCAGAATTTCAGAATAACCGAGTAACTTCTGAACAACTTGTCCATTATTAGCAAAGTGGGTTTCTGTCCGTGACCGGAGACACTTGCAGATACCAGGAGAGGGAGTTGTGTTGAGAACAGCTCCCCTCTGGTGTGGCTCTGAGCACCCCCGGCCTCTAACCTAACTTGTGACTTTCTTGATAAAGAGCTGATGATGCCGACATTCAGGAATCAGTGCCCTCAGAGGTGGCACAGGGGCCAGCGGTGAGGGCACAGGCTTGGTGTCACCCCTTCCTAGCCGAGCGTCTTTGGGCCTGTTTCTTTCTCTGCCTGAATCTGCTCTCATCTGTACGAATGAGAGAAATATTAATGCAGACAGCAGCCTCCCTCTTGCTGAGGACTAAATGAGTTAATGTGTGTGCAGTGCTATAGGCCAGTGATGGCGAACCTTTTGAGCTCGGCGTGTCAGCATTTTGAAAAACCCTAACTTAGCTCTGGTGCCGTGTCACATATAGAAATTTTCTGACCTTTGCAACCATAGTAAAACGACATATTTTTGATATTTATTTTATATATCTAAATGCCATTTAACAAAGAAAAACCAACCAAAAAAATGAGTTCGTGTGTCACCTCTGACACGCGTGTCATAGGTTCGCCATCACTGCTATAGGCCTTGGAAATAGTCCTTGAACAGTATGATGATTTTGTCATCATCCTCACACCATTATTATTATTATTATTATTGTTATTGTTATTATTATTGTTATTATTAGCAGCACATGCACAGCCTTCCCCATACATTGTCTTCTAGGCCCTTTGGAAATTCAAGCATAGAGCCTTATTTATATTTGCAAACACTCCCCAGTTCCCAGCCTGCTTCCCAAGTACATTATTCATTCCCATCACAGGAGCGGGGGATGTTAAACAGATGCGCAGTGGGCAACTTGGAGTTGCTCAAGGGGCTGTGGGAATGGAGCCTGGCGGCCTCCGATCCCCGATCCCCGTCTGGTGCTGTGTCCCAGTTCCTGATCCTAGCAGCGCCTGGTCTCTCTCCACGGGGACCTGGAGCCTCAGGAGAACATGGGAGAAGCCCGCCAGTGACCTGGGCAGCTCTCCACACTCCAGGGTCCTGGGGGGAGGGGGGTGTTCTCGTGGCTTCAGAGCCGCCATGGTGAGCGCAGGCTCCTGTGCTTGGGGGGAAAGTGCCGGCTTAGGTGGAAGTCTGTCTTCATTGGACTCTTCAAAATTTCTTTTAATTCACTCGATGCTTTTTTTTCTTTTTGTTGTCTCCCCCGCCCCAGTATGTAAATCCAGCATTTGAAACAACAGTGGGCTATGCGTCGGGTGAATTATTAGGGAAGGAGTTAGCAAAAATGCCTCTAAATGAGAAAAAGGCTGACTTGTTCAGTACTATAAATTCATGCACGAAGATGGGCAAGGTAAGTAAGAGGTTAGTACCTTTTTGACTTTCCTATCACGGCGGGGAAGGAAGGAGACTGCGGGGGCTCTGAGCATCGCATGTGCCAGACGCCCTGCCTTGCTCTTCGCAGCAGGCGGAGGGGGTGGGAGTCTCCCTGTGCCCAGTTGGCAGGTGAGGACACAGGCCAGGAAGTACAGAGCATGACTCGCCACCAATCAGAGCCACTTGAATTGACACTTCAGGTCATGGTTTTCATCTTCATACTAAGTTGATCTTTCTAATAATTGACCGAAGTGGTGGTCATGGGCACATGGTTCTGGGTAAAGGATTGCCCATGAGGTGACATTCTCAGAACACACCTGAGCCCAGCAGTCCTCTGAGCCTCGTTCATTCATTCACTCAGCGTTTTTAAAGGTGCCTGCTATGTGGTCCTGGCTGGTTTGGCTCAGTGGCTAGAGCGTCGGCCTGTGGACTGAAGCATCTCAGGTTGGAACCCCAGTAGGGGGCATGCACAAGGCAGCCATCAATGATTCTCTTATTGATGTTTCTCTTTCTCCCTCTCCCTTCCTCTCTGAAATCAATAAAAATATTTTAAAATATAAAAATGAAATGCCTGCTATATGCCAGGCACCTGCTACATTCTGGTATAGAAAAACTAAACAAAACACAAAGTCCTGCCTCTGAGAACTATTCAAGGGAGCAAAACAGACAGGTAAGAGGAATCGTTACTCAGTCGTGTGAGACGTCATGTAGTCAGTGCTGAAGGCAGACAGGGGAAAGGCAGCGCAGGCTGCAGGATTGTTTCTCTGGACAGTAGCTTCAGGCACCGTTACCAGGTTTTAGAAAGCGAGAAGGAGAAGGCCCTGCTGTTCATGGTCCCTCTTCAGTTGTTTCTGTTGGGCTCATTTCACCTTTGGAATTGGGTGGGGACTATCAACATGATTATTGAAAAAGTTGAAAAGTCCGTGACCTGCTTTTCTGCTCACCGGGGGGCCCAGGGGCAGTGACACCCTCCCCTGTGCCGTGCTGTCCTCCTGTTGCAGGACAGCGTCTGCCGCCGGGGCAGGAGGGCTGTGCCAGGCTCGGGCCCCTGAGACCCCAGGGTGGCGTGTGTGCCTTCGCTTTGCCACGGCTGAGCACGCAGGGCGCCCGCAGGGAGGACAAGGACAGGCCTGTGCAGAGCCCCGGGGTCGGCATCGGAAGTGAAAGTGGGCGCTGCTCCCCCTCACCGTACCTTCCGCTTCCGGTCAGGGAGGGAGGTTCCTTACTAGGAAGAGAGGAAGTCGGAGGCGGGTGCAGGGACCCTGAGAGCCGCGCTCCGTCCCTCGGGGGCCGGCGTCCTCGGGAGGCAGGTGTGGGCGGCCGGGCAGCGTTACCTGAGGCCCAGCAGCCCTGAGGGCATTGCGTGGCCTTCCCACCCGAGCAGTCAGAGTCGCCTGGGTGTGCGCAGGGTGCTGGCCCTCGTGCCCCTGGGCCTGACGGTGGCCACACTGCGCCTCCTTCCCCGTCACGAGGGCAGGCGCGGTGGAGAGGAGGGGACATGTCGTGGATGGGCCCTGGGAGCCTCTCGACCAGGCGAACAGCGGCGTCCCCTCCTGAGTTGTGCTGCTGGGCACCGGGTTCAAAGGGCCTCCAACTCGAACAGCAGCGGTCGCCAACCTTCTGGACTCGCGGACCACCGGCTGGCGACCGCTGCGCTCACTGCATGAATGAGAGCGAATAGGACTCGTGCTTTATTTCAGAAAGGAGCCCGGTCATGTCTCGTGTGGTCAGGGTTCGTGGGAAGAGGGGGAAGGCACCACGTGCCCTTCACCTTCACCTGCTCTCTGGCCGCTGCAGCGGGAGGGTGTGTGCCTGGGCCTTTCTCATAAGTCCCCCCGAGAGCAGCAGGGCCCTGGGCCACGGTGGGGCTCTGGTCAGCGGGGGGACATCAGGCGACGCTGGAAACCAGAACGGAGTGTAGCGAGTGGGTCGGTGACGGGGTGGGGGCTCTAGAGGTCAGAGTCTACGAGGCCAACAGTCAGTCTGTGGGCAGAGGAACAATCCTGATGTTCAGGCACATCCCTCTGCCCCGTCTCAGCCAACGGCTCCTCTTTGGGGGTAGTTGGTCCTAGTCCAGTGATGGCGAACCTTTTGAGTTCGGCGTGTCAGCATTTTGAAAAACCCTCACTTAACTCTGGTGCCGTGTCACATAGAGAAATTTTTTGATCTTTGCAACCATAGTAAAACAAAGACATATTTTTGATATTTACTTTATATATTTAAATGCCATTTAACAAAGAAAAATCAAACAAAAAAATGAGTTCGCGTGTCACCTCTGACACGCGTGCCATAGGTTCGCCATCACTGTATTCGGTACCTTGGTCTGCAGCCCCCACACTCACACCTGCTTGTCGCCCTACATGTGTCCCTAGACTCCTCCCTCTCCTCCTCCCCGAGGCTTCTCCGTCAGGCTCTAGACCCTGTCGCCCGTCTTCTCTCTCGGCCGTGTAGGGGCTGAGGGACAGTGATGTGGGCTGCAGAGCCCTCTCTCTCCACGGCCTTTACCCCCCCACCCCCGAGTCTGTGACTCTTCCGCCTCCCTCCCCACCTGCTCCCGTCTGCCCCTCTTCTGCCTGTGCCCCCCAGTTCACCAGGCCCCCGGTCCCGCCATGTTCCTCGCCGCCCGTCACTGAGGCGCGTCCCTGTGACTGCTGGGGCGGCTGTGGCCCCTCCCCACCGTCAGTCTCCTCCATGAATCATCACCGAGCCTCCGACTTTGCCCACTTCCTGGGCCTGACCTTGTTCAGGGCCTTCTTTTAAAGAAAAAGTTTACTGATTTCAGAGAGGAAGGGAGATAGAAACATCAGTGATGAGAGAGAATCACTGATCAGCTGCCTCCTGCACGCCCCCTCCTGGGGACTGAGGCCAGAGCCGTGCCCTCCTGGTTCATAGGTGGACACTCACCCACTGAGCCACGCTGGCCGGGCAGTGGTCAGTCATGCGGGGCCTGTCACTCCCTCCGTGCAGATTCAGTCGCTCGGCTGGGTGCCGGGTGCCCACCGCGGCCCCCCTTTCCCATGCAGGAAGCCAAGCCCCAGGTTCTCCAGGCACAGCACTGCTCGCCCTGGGGTAGGCCGGGGGTGGCGGTTGGATTCCCACGACGATGGGCACTGAGGAGGGACTGTCTCCATGGTCGGAGCAGCTGAGGCCGGAGGGAGGGGCGGCCTTCGTGCAGGTCGCCAGGCCCCCCCAGAGAAGAGTTCAGGATTGGCCGAATGTGAGGGTCTGGGCAGGAGACCTGAGCTGAGCCACCACGGCTCCCAGGGGGTCCTCTTCCGCCTGCTCAGCTCCAGGTCCTGTGGGGCTCCGGACCCTGTGGGACACCCTGGGAGTCATGTCCTACAGCGGGTTTAGGATTTTTATAGTTGGAGCCCTTGGTGACTCTTGGAGAATTCAGAACCGTCTAGGTGATGACAAACCCAGCTCCACCGCTTCTCTGCACCCCCCACCCCCAAGTGAGCCCAGCACAGGGGAGCCCCTGCAGCCCCGCCTCCCTCAGTCCTGGCAGCACACACCTGCTCTCTCCCCGCAGTTCCTGTGGGAAAGAATCCCTATGTTTTGTCTGATCTGAGAGCTCAACTAACACAACTACAGCCCTGGCTTGAAGCTCTCACCAATTTGTTCGGCCTGAGCCAGACCTGGCTGTTTCCCCATCTTCCCGCCGACCCCCCCCCCCCCCGCCCCCTGCCCAAATGCAGAGGGTCCAAAACCCTCCCACAACCCAGAGGGCGGTGGCAGCCCACCATGCTGATGGCCAGAGTGTTCCTTCTCTCTCTAGTCAAGTGCAGGGCCAGAGGCCCCCCTCCCCGTCGCGGCAGGTGGGTGCTCTCCACGGGGGGGCCAGCAGGCAGCCTGGTGGCCTGGTGGGTCAGCAGCCGGGGGAGGTGGAGGAAGCAGGGTCAGGTCCAGGTGTGGGGTTGGGATGACTCTGTGCTGATTCAGTGGTAACTGAATCGGGGCCGGAGTGGGAAGTGTTCTTGGGTGTATGTATTGCACACAGAGCGTAACGATGCTTGCATTGCATTTACAGGAGTGGCAAGGCGTTTACCACTCCAAAAGCGGAGATAACGTATCACAGAATGTGAAGATAATTCCTGTCATTGGACAGGGAGGGTAAGTGGAATAAACGTGCTCCAGTCAACATGCTGTGTTTGGCTGATTGTAAAATGTGCTGTAAGTGCTTAAGAGCTGCCTGCAGAATGTGAGAGACGGACGTGTGTTAGGTCAGGTGTCACCCAAGAATGGCCTTCCCGGGGGCTCCTCAGGGCTGCAGCCTGACTCCAGCTGGCGACTCACAGCCCCAGGTTCCGGACCCTCCTCTTGTGCTGCAGACACACGGGCCTAACGCATTGAGGTCAGAATACGAAGTCAGTTTATGAAGCTGTGTGATGAGCACGCGGACTAAAGGAGTTGTGTCTAACCTGAAAGCCTGTGATTGCCGCATAGACCTAGCAAATTAAATAAGAATAATTTAGACACCACCATCTATGGAAACGCATATCAAACAGGTGTGACCGCAGATTGGAAGGCAGTGTCTATCAGGAGCCTAACAGTCTCCTCTGGTTTGTCTCGGAATCTAGTTTAAGAGGAACGATGGGAAAGTGTGAGTACGTTCTAGAACACCCCGCCATCAATGTGCAGCCATGAGACGTGATGGCAGAGGAAATGACAATCAGACCCGTGTGCGACCTCGCAGGATGACGAGGAAAAGGGCAGAGGAGGAGGAGGTGTGCCCCGCCCCGATGTGGGCCCTGACCTCCGCCCTTTCCCAGATGAGGACTCTGAGGCCGGTGGCCAGCACTGGGCGGAGCCAGGCCGAGACCTCTGCCGACTGCGTGGCTCACGTGCATGGTCGGCAGCCCGGCTGGCGATGCCTCGGGGAGACGAGTCGGTGGGCCCTCCGCTCTGATTCTTCGCCTTTTTATGTCCTCTCCACATTTTTGTGTGATGAGCACATAGGGATTGTTATCAAGGGGAACGGAAAAATGGAAGGAACGGGAAGAAAGGAGAGCCGGCGGCTCCTGTGCGGAGCGCTGGTTGCTCTGCTCCCGGGGAGCCGGGCCGTCCTCTGGCTGAATGGCTGGGTCCGATGGCTCGGGAACCGGAAGCAAGTCAGCATCTGGGGTCCTGAGCACGAAAGACGCGGAGTGACTGCAGGCTCCGGCCGGTCAGCACGCAGCCCATGTTAAAAGCAGGTGTTTGTGATCGTCCGTTACGACGATGGGGAGGAGGCGGTGTTTTTACTGGAGAGTCGGCTTCCTGGCTGCAGGCGCCAAAGGGTGTTTGTGGAGACGCCTTTGGGGGGCTTGGCCGGGACCACAGAGGTGCTTTTCCCAAAGCGGGTGTCTGTGTGGAGAGATGCTCTTTCCATAATGAGAACTAGCAACGCGTCCGTCAGCACAGCATGGACACCGGGAGGGAGAAGTAACGCACTGTTTTCTACTTTCAGCAAAATTAGACACTATGTGTCCATCATCCGGATGAGCAGCGGCAACAGTAAGGTGTGTGGGGGCCTCCGGACGGGAGGGACGGCTGCCCCCGCGGGTGCTCCTCCCCCGCAGGCGGCCGCACTAACAGCCTCTCCATTTCGTTTCCAGGCCGAGAAGATCATGGACTCCGTTCATTCTGACGCTCCCACAGGTATGGCGCCCACGTTCCTCCTCCGAGGGCTTGCCCACTGCACGGCGGGTCTCTGCTGCCCAGGCCCAGGCCCGGAGCCCTGAGGGCGTCTGACAGGCGTGTGGGGAGCCTGGGCCCCTCACATGCATGAATTCAATGTGGAAGCGTGTTGAGTGACGTGTGCTCTAAGAACAGGGACAGCTTCTTCTGACAGTCGTCACCGCCAGCAGACGGGGCGCCGGGCCCCTCAGCCTTGCCTCCCGGGTCCACTCCCACCCCCGCTGGGTGACTGCACATGGTCCGGTCCCAGGAAGAGACCATCTCCCGGCTCCGGCTCCCGTTCCTTCAGCTTCAGGGACGTGCTTCCCAGCACCAGGCAGCTCATTCCCTCGGGAGCCGACTGCACGCGGCCCTGTGCGGAGGGTGTTACCCCGATGGGCAGACATGTTGTAGACCAAGTTCCCTTTTCACAGAGGAGGGAACGGAAGGACTGGCTGACTTGCCCTGGGCCCCGTCCAGGAAGGGTGGGCTGGCACGGGCTGCGGCAGTTCTCGTGGCTTGCAGGCCTTGCAGGAAAGGCAGAGATGTGGTGGTGGTGCAAGTGACTCACAGTGAGTGACAGGTGGTGAGCGGTGGGCGAGAAGGGGCCGGGGCCATGGCGCCTCAGAGGAGAGGGAAAGTCCAGGCAGGGACAGGGGTTTGAAGAAGAGGCTGCGGAGCCCTGGCCGGCAGCTCCGTTGGTTTGAGCGTCGTACCCATGCCCTAAGGGTGCGGGTCGCATCCCCGGTCCGGGCACATCCAAGACTCAGCCAGTGAATCGTCAATAAGTGGAACAACAAATCGGTGTTTCTCTCTTCCTCTCTGCCCCTCTCCCCATCTCCCATCTCCCTCCCTTCTTCCCTCTCAAAGTCAATTAAAAAATTTTTGTTTTGTTTAAGAAGAGTGTGTGGAAGGAAAAGTATTCCAAGAATAAAACAGGCACAGAAGACGGGAAGTCCAGAGTGTGTTCTGGAAGAGCAAGGGTTAAATTGAACTGGTGGGCGGGGTCCGTGTGCGGGGAGGAACTGGGTCAGGCATGTAGGAAAGGAGGGTTTTCACCTGCAGGCAGTGCAGCCTGAGCCTGGGAGCCGGGAGTAGCCTGACGTCTGAGCTCAGGGCAGGTGTGTGACACCCCAGACAGGATGCCAGCATCGCCACAGGCGGAGCAGAGGCGCAGCCGCCAGGGCATAACCAGTGATGGCAGGAGGGAGACAGGCCGCAGGGGAAGGCGGTGGGGACCAGAGGCCCCATGGGAAGGTGGTGGGAACCAGAGCGAGGAAAGCAAGGAGACGCAGTCGAGAGGAGGTTGTGAAGCCTGGACGGTGAGGGGGGGACGGGCTGGGAAGGTGAGGCGAAGGGGTTTGTGTGCGCTTGCTCACTCGCTTGCTCGTCGGCTCGTTCATGCTACAGCTTCTGTCGAGGGCCTGCTGGGCGCTGCAGAGAGAAGGGCCGGGGGTGTAAGTTTTGCTGCCAGCAAAGCGTCCGCAGGTAGCTCGGATGTGGGGCCGATGAGACTGAGCAGGGATGGTGGCAGGGGGTGGGGACGGAGGGCCCAGGAGGAGCAGGAGGGAGAGGCGGGCACCTGAGTCAGGGCTGGTTGCGCAGAGAAGAGGGAGGGGCGTGCAGAGTTGGGGGGGGCCTTTGCATCCGAGAGCTCACCAATGACGCAGAGGAGTGCAGGTTCAGGAGAGAGGGCAGAGCCAGCCTGAGGGGCTGGAGGAGCAGGAGTAGAAGCTGCCCGCGTGGGCCCAGCGTGACCATGACCCTTGCACTGCAAGGTCAGGGAGCACCTTTACTTGGATAGCTGTATAAAAGCCTAAGTGACCAGCCGACCAAACGACCGGTCGCTATGACGTGCACTGACCACCAGGGGACACGCTCAGTGCAGGAGCTGCCCCCTGGTAGTCAGTGAGCTCCCACAGCCAACCTCCCATGACCCCTCCCCCAACCATTCCCCACTCCCCATTGACGGGGGGGTCAGCCGGTCAAACTCGCACAGCACCCCCCCCCCCCCCACCGCCCCGCCAACCTCTAAAGCACCAGGCCACTAGTCTGTATATATAGAAGCCTAAGCGAGCATCTGACTGTCCAGCCAGTAGCTATGATGCACACTGACCACCAGGGGGCAGATGCTCAACGCAGGAGCTGCTGAGCTATGGTGACTTGGCAGCTGTGGTTCTTGGGTGACGCCCCTGGCACCAGAGAGGAGGGAGCCTGGTTCCAGAGTGCATCACCCGAGAACCACCCTCTCGCAATCCAGGACCCCTTGGGGGACGTCAGAGCCGGTTTCAGCCCGATCCCCGCAGGCCAGGGACCCCACCGGTGCATGAGTCTGTGCACTGGGCTTCTAGTTGATAAATATGTAGAATAGCCCTGTGAGGGGGGCACGGCTGTTATCATCTCTTTATTACAAAGAAAGAAACAGGTTCAGAAGGTTTAGATGACGGCGTGGAGCGGGCAGCCAGGAAAGGCAGAGCTGGACTAGCAGGCAGGTCAGGGCCATGCTCACGCTGTCCAGCCGGGAGAAGTCTCAGCCGGGAGACTCTGAGGCCGCCTGTCACCTTACCAGATCACACCCTCCCGGCGTCTGCCTTCCTCTCAGCATCTAACCGCCTTTTATCCAAAGGCCCTGCTGACTGTCAGCTGGGGTCCTTGGCTTTACACCACCAGTTCCTCAGCAGAAAGAAGCCATTAGGAGATGGGGCCCACGGTGGGACAGGGAAGCCAGAGCACCGTCTGAGAGAGAGGGACCCAGGGAAGCTGGGCGCTGCCCCTGCGGCCTGGGAGCAGCGTGCGGGGCCACCATGGGCTCTGCCGGAGCCCCCCCCTCCCCCCCCTCCCCCGGAGGCAGAATGGCTCTTCACAGCCTCCCTCGCTGCTGGGCTCTGGGGTGAAGCGCTCATTGGTGGCTTCCTAATGGGGAATGGGGCAAAGCGCTCACCCTGTGGTGGGAGGCACAGGACAGGGGCTCGGACCCTGGGGGTCCAGGAAGCCAACAGGTCCCAGCACACGTCCCTTTAACTCGCCAAAGGCATTCCGTGTGATGAGAGTCTGGTCCAGGCCCGACCTGGGTTAGGCACCCACACGGCAGGTCATCTGAACTCACTGTACTTTGTGGCACCGCATGGGGGAGGGGGTGGCCTGGGGACGCTTCCCAGAGATGGCGATGGTGGGGATGGTGCCTGGGACAGACAGAGGTCAGTCAGAGGACAGGAAGAGCATCGTGGAGGCAGAGGGAGCCCCTGTAAAATGCCAAGGAGAAATGAAAGCTGCTTCATTGCCCCCAGAGCCCGGTCCTGTCCTCGCGCACATGCCTCCTGCCTCTGGGCCACACACTGCTCCCCTCCCTCCCCACCCCCCTGGGGCTCCCGCACCTCCGGACCCTGAGCTCCCGGCCTGTGACCCTCCAGACCTTATTCCACTTCCCACCCCAGCGCCCGGTTAGGGCCTGACACGCAGTGCCCAGGGTGTGTGTGGAGTGGACAAACGGGGAAGGATGAAGGAATGACCCAGTTCGTAGCCTGGCTGTAAAGGCAGGGGCGCGGCCTGAACCTCCAGCAGCTGCGGGAGGAGACACACTGGCCGGCGGTTGGGAGGAGGGGCGCGTGTGTGGAGCGCTGCCCCAGGCAGCGGCAGTGGCAGCAGATGCCCAGGCTGCTCCTGAGGGAGGGGAGCCCTGGCCCAGCCTCACGTGGTCCGGGCCGGCGAGGAAGGCAGGCTGTGGCGCACATTGCTCCGTCCTGGCTGCCAGCTGCTGTCTCGCAGGTGCTGGGGGGTGTGAGTGCGGGGGCCGGGCCACCAGGGGCGCACCCAGTGGTGCTCACCTGTGCACAGGGCTGGGCAGGTGGTGGACGGCAGACGTGTGTCTTTGAGCATCTGCTCTGTGCCGGGCAGTGCTGCCACCTGGGAAGGAGAAAGGAAGACTTTGCTGCGCTTCCTCAGTCCCAGCTGGGCAGAAAGGCGGGTGGAGCCCACGGTTACCACGGTTACCGCAGTGTGTGTGTGTGGGGGGGGGCATTAGGGGAGGGCGTCCCAAAGGTCACACCTGGACTGCATCTTAAAGGAGGCTGGCTCTTAACCAGGTGAGAAGGTGGCCTGGGAGAGGCACGCTCCCTGGAGGAAAGCAGTCTGTGCCAGGACGTAGAGGGTGGGGGGGACCAGCACATCACAGAGGCCGTGATGGTGGAGCGGGGTCCAGGTCACAGGGCCCTGGGTGCCACACGGGAGCTTAAATCTTATCCTGAAAACCACGGTGAGCCGAGCCGTTGAGAGGTTCTGGTGGGGAGTGTTGGTTATTTTAGAAGGACTGCTGGGCTGCCTGTGGAGCGGGGGTGGGAGGGGGCGCGGCAGGGGCCGTGGGACTGTGACGGAGCTGCCGTTATAATCCAGAGGGTTGGGTGCGGCTGCGGCCTAGGGTGGGCAGGTTAAAGGGGTGCTGAGATGAGGGCGTGGGGAGGAGGGAGGAGGCATGGATGTGCTCCGTGCCCTGGGACGGGGTTTGGGAGAAGAGCGCGTTCATGGCGGAGCCGGCGGGCGGCCGTGGCGTGGCCCGTTAGGATGCAGGCCCGGAGCTCAGGGCAGGACAGCGGCACGGGAGTGCGTCACAGCCAGAGGCGCGGGGGCTCCTAAGGAGACTTGTTTTCCAAGAAGAGAAGGGCTGCCAAACATTTGGGAACCGAGGGACCAGGAAGGAAGAGTGAGAGACGGAAGGCAGGCCAGGGGGTGGACCTAGGCAAACAGGAGTTTCCAGAAAGGGGTCGGGTGTGTCTGGGACCACAGGCCCAGTCGGGTCAGAATGGAATTGTCCTTCAGCTGCAGCAGCGCAGAGGCCAGCAGTGACCTGAAGGCCAGGTCAGTGCCCACGGAGAGGAGAGTGTAGCAAACACCAGTGCAGACGTGTCTCGGGGGCAGCCAGGGGCCGGCATGCAGGTCCTGCTCGGGGCAGGGCTGGCGGTGAAGCGTGGCCGGGCAGAGGAGGTGCGGCTGCAGCGGGAACCCTGTCCACACGCAGCCCCCAGGCTCCTCGCCCGTGACCTGGGGGCCGGCTGAGGGCGGGAGAGGCTCAGAGCCACCCACGGCGCCAGCAGGTGCACGAGGAGGGGCAGGAAGGAGGTGCGGGGTGGGGGGAGGCCAGGCAGCCGCTCGGAGCCCAGAAGGGTCGTGGTGCCTCACAGAAAGGGGGTCGGAGACGGAGGAAATGACACGGAGCCAGCCCAGTGCCCCCTGGGAGAGGCGCGCTCCGCCCCAAACGGCAGGCCTGGTGTCACAGAAGCAACTGCATAAAGGGTTTCTCCCCTTTGGGTCAAAAATCGCTCCCACTTTCCTCAGCCACAGCAGCGCGAGGAGTGCTGAGCGCACATCTACTTGTCGCCCCTTTCCGTCGAGACGGGACCCTCATTACGGGGCCTGGAGCCTGGGACGCGCTGTCTGACCGGACATGTGGGGCTTTGTGAGAGAGCCCGACGCCTCCTTTTCATCGTCTGCTCTCTGCAGATTTTTGTTGCAACTTAGTGTCCAAATTCTTAAATTTTGTTTTAAAAATGTTAGATTGGTAGTTTTTCTAACGGTAACTGGTCGTTTTTCACCCCTTGATGAGGTGATTTCTCTCTTGTTCCCACAGATAATCAATCAGGTAAACATAAAGACAAGAGGAAAAGCTCCCTGGATGTCAGGAGTGTTGCCTCGCGAGCAAGTGAAGGTAGGTCCCCAAGACTGGGGAGCTGGTACCACCTGGTGCTGCACATGCGGACCTGGCACCCCCCCCCATCCCCAGGCCACTGCCCCCCCCCCCCAAGCAATCTGTGACACTCCCCTCTCCCCATCCCCAGGCCACTGCCGCCCCCCCCAGCAATCTGTGACACTCCCCCCCCATCCCCAGGCCACTGCCCCCCCACAGCAATCTGTGACACTCCCCCCCCAGCAATCTGTGACACTCCCCTCTCCCCATCCCCAGGCCACTGCCCGCCCCCCCAGCAATCTGTGACAAGCCCCTCTCCCCATCCCCAGGCCACTGCCCCCGCCCCCAGCAATCTGTGACACTCCCCCCCCATCCCCAGGCCACTGCCCCCGCCCCCAGCAATCTGTGACACTCCCCCCCATCCCTGGGCCACTGCCCCCCCCCAGCAATCTGTGACACTCCCCCCCATCCCTGGGCCACTGCCCCCCCCCAGCAATCTGTGACACTCCCCCCCCATCCCCGGGCCACTGCCCCCCCCCAGCAATCTGTGACACTCCCCTCTCCCCATCCCCGGGCCACTGCCCCCCCCCAGCAATCTGTGACACTCCCCTCTCCCCATCCCCAGGCCACTGCCCGCCCCCCCAGCAATCTGTGACACTCCCCTCTCCCCATCCCCAGGCCACTGCCCCCCCCCCAGCAATCTGTGACACTCCCCCCCATCCCCAGGCCACTGCCGCCCACCCCCCCCCAGCAATCTGTGACACTCCCCCCCCATCCCCAGGCCACTGCCCCCCCCCAGCAATCTGTGACACTCCCCCCCCATCCCCGGGCCACTGCCCCCCCGCCAGCAATCTGTGACACTCCCCCCCCCAGCAATCTGTGACACTCCCCTCTCCCCATCCCCAGGCCACTGCCCCCCCCAGCAATCTGTGACACTCCCCCCCCAGCAATCTGTGACACTCCCCTCTCCCCATCCCCAGGCCACTGCCCGCCCCCCCAGCAATCTGTGACACTCCCCCCCCCAGCAATCTGTGACACTCCCCCCCCATCCCCGGGCCACTGCCCCCCCCCAGCAATCTGTGACACTCCCCCCCCCAGCAATCTGTGACACTCCCCCCCCATCCCCAGGCCACTGCCCCCCCCCAGCAATCTGTGACACTCCCCTCTCCCCATCCCCGGGCCACTGCCCCCCCCCCAGCAATCTGTGACACTCCCCTCTCCCCATCCCCAGGCCACTGCCCGCCCCCCCCAGCAATCTGTGACACTCCCCTCTCCTCATCCCCAGGCCACTGCCCCCCCCCCAGCAATCTGTGACACTCCCCCCCCATCCCCAGGCCACTGCCCCCCCCCAGCAATGTGACACTCCCCTCTCCCCATCCCCAGGCCACTGCCCCCCCTCCCCCAGCAATCTGTGACACTCCCCCCCCATCCCTGGGCCACTGCCCACCCCCAGCAATCTGTGACACTCCCCTCTCCCCATCCCCGGGCCACTCCCCCCCCCCCTCCAGCTCCTGCCAGTGGGCTCCATGCTGAGCCTTTGAGGGAGTCGGGGAATGGAGAAAAGGGCCGTGTACTTTCTGTTGTCTGGTTGAGTTCCTAAAGTGTCACAGCAGGTCCTGGAGTAACGTTCCAGGCATGTCACTGCCTGTGTGGGGGTGCGGCTCTCCCAGGCGGCCTGGGTCTCCTCCCACAGCCCAGAGAGCATGCTGGGAAGTGTGTGTCTGGAGGTCCCATCCGAGTGGGTGTGGGCGAGGCCCCGCGGTGGAGGGGTCCTCCCGGGGACCCTGGCCCTGAACTGGAATAAGTGGGTTAAAATGATGACCGCACTTGTTTTTATTGGCCTTTCTTAAATATGTGGATCGCTCATGCTTATTTCAATATTAGAAGTGTTTGCGTTTTTATTTAGAAGTTTGGTGATGTTTTTGTGACCAGAAATATGTTGCAGGATTCAACTCTTGTTTAGTTTCCGTTTTGCTGAAATAGAAGTTCCTAATAACCGATCGATGGTTTTAGGTGAGCACCTACTATGCGCCACTGTGGGCAGGAGTTTGCCATAAGCTTCCCTTCTGGTGGGGAGGTGAGCTGTACTTTGGCAAGTGAGAGGCTTATTCTGCAAATATTATTTTAGTTCTAATTGGAATATACTTTTTAAAGATTATGTAGAAGTGGCCTGAATGACCTAATAGTTTACTTATTTATTTTGTTAATCCTCATCAGAGACTCTTTCTTTGATTTTTAGAGCATGGAAGGGAGAGGGAGACAGAGGGGTCTATTACACAGTCTAGATACGGGCCGCTATTGGATATATGTATCAAAAATAGATTTTCTGTGGTTTGCCTTTTCACTCTTTTAATGAACACAGGTCAGTTCACTGTATCCATGTCTTGTCTTATAGCTAGTGCTTCCTGTGTCCTGTTTAAGAACTCTTCCTCTGCTCCATGGTCATGAAAATGTTCTCCCATGTTTCCTTCTGAAAGCCTGTGTGCACCTTAGGTCTGTGATCCATTTCAAGTTAATTTTTTATCAGGAGAGAGTAGAGACCAAGGAGGAATTTTACCCCAACATTAAAACCCAGTTGGCCCAGCACTGCATTGGCAAACAGCAATACACATTGTGTAGTAGCACCGTCGTAAATTAGGGTCTATAACATGGTCAGGTCCTGGGTTGTGTCCCTGGCTGCTGGTCTGTGCTTGTAGCAGTGCCAGCGATTCCTGCAGCCTTAAGGGAATTCTGCCGCTGCCTCGAGAAGCGCCTGGCCATTACTGTGGGTTCCTGGCATTTCTGTCTGACAGGTAGAACCAGCTTGTTCGTTTACACACACCATCTCCTGAGTTTTATCTTGGAGTCTCTTGAATCTATAGATCAATTTGGGGACAATTGAAGTCTCAGTAATATTGAGTCTTGCAGACCATGAAATGCTGTGTCTCTAGCTTATTTTATCTCAGTAATATTTTGCATTTTCAGTGTATAAATTTTGAAATCTTTCGTTAGATTTATTTCTAAACTAGAGGCCCAGTGGTGGCTGCTGCCGGGGCCTGCCTTCCTTCCGCACCGCCCCTAGTGGTCAGTGTACGTCACAGTGAGCGGTCGAACTTCCGGTCTCCCGGTCAAACTCCTGAGGGGACACTGTGCATATTAGGCTTTTATCGGCATAGAAGATACTGATGTTCTTTGATGCTGTCACATGGTGTGTTTTTACTTCAATTTCCGGTTGTTTGTTGCTAGCAGGCAAAATTACAGTTGACTCTTGTGTACTGACCCCGTACCCTGCCCAGTGATTGCTGAGGTCTGCAGGTGCTCAGGGACTCTGTGCACACACAGTCCCAACCATCTGTACATTTTCTCTCCCTGACTTTATTGCATTTACACGGTGGTATGGTTTTTGTGAGCAGATGTCACGATCACATTTTTAAATGAGAAAAAGTCCTTTTATGACATCGTGATGAAATAGTGGTTCTTATTTTTGGTTTAATGGCCACATTGGGAAAGTCAGCACCCATATGCTGGTCGCCAGCATTGAAAGCGTTTGGGAGCCTGGGGTTGGTCCTTCGCGCGGTGCGGCTCCCGAGGCCTCCATTTGGTCACGGGAAGCCGCCTCAGGCCGGGGAACACTGTGACCCCTGAAGGTCCCTGGTACAGAGGTTTGGCCCGACAGTGGAGCTTTCAGGGGGACACAGAACTCTGTGTGACACTAGTTCAGTGATGGTGAACCTATGACATGGTGAACTCATGTTTTTGGTTGATTTTTCTTGGTTAAATGGCATTTAAATATGTAAAATAAGTATGAAAAATATAATTCTTTGTTTTACTATGGTTGCAAATATCAAAAAACTTCTATATGTGACACGGCACCAGAGTTAAGTTAGGGTTTTTCAAAATGCTGACACGCTGAGCTCGAAAGGTTCGCCATCGCTGCACTAGTTCTTGCTGCCTGTGCACGGCCCAGGCTGCCCCCAGCTCAGCCTCCCCCAAGGAGCCACATCTGGCAGGACCAGCAACAGCGTAAACCAGAGCTCGGAGTTGCCGCTTGCCTGGTGGAGGCGTTGCCCTAATGCAGGGGTCCTCAGACTGTAAACAGGGCCAGTTCACTGTCCGTCAGACCGTTGGAGGGCTGGACTATAGTTTTAAAAAAAACTATGAACAAATTCCTAAGCACACTGCACGTATCTTATTTTGAAGTAAAAAAACAAAACGGGAACAAATACAATATTTGTATTTGCATGTGGCCCGCGGGCCGTAGTTTGAGGACCCCTGACCTAATGAGACTAGACCAGCCGTGGGCAAACTACGGCCGGCGGGCCGGATCCGGCCCGTTTGAAATGAATAAAAATAAAAAAAAAAAAGAGACCGTACCCTTTTATGTAATGATGTTTACTTTGAATTTATATTAGTTCACACAAACACTCCATCCATGCTTTTGTTCCGGCCCTCCGGTCCAGTTTAAGAACCCATTGTGGCCCTCGAGTCAAAAAGTTTGCCCACCCCTGGTCTAGACTAAACATAACTGTGGGAAACAGCAAAGGTTTCTGCCTTGAAACCTTTCGCAGAAACGCATGGACTGCAGTTGGTGGTGAGCTGTATTTTGGCTCTGGCGTGTGTGGCACAGAGAGCCTGTGGTGTTGTCTCCTGGGCAGCAGCAAGCCGAGCAGCCCTCGGCCTCATTACAAACACAGAGGCTGTGGCCGTGGCGTGCGGGCTGTTTCCTGTCCTCTCTCTGACATCAGAAGTTCAGTCCGGGGCCAAGTGCATCCTGGTGCCTGGAGCCGAGGGAAGCAGTGCTGGCTCTTGGGATGGGAAGGAAGCTCAGGCACCGGGTGGGTCTGCTCCTCCCCCTCCCCGTGCAGCACACGGAGGCCTCGGGGAGGTGGGGAGAGGGAGGACCGGAGCCCTGGGGGTGCCGGCCCTGATCCCTGCTCGTGTGGTCTCCCCGCAGTGGCCAGCCAGAGGCGACACTCCTCCTTGGCCCGGATCCACTCCATGACCATCGAGGCGCCCATCACCAAGGTGAGGCGTCTGCGGCCCGTCTCCACTGAGCAGACCACCCTTGTCCTCCCAGCAGATTGCTTCCCCTGAGAACCAGGGGCCGCACAGTAACAGCGCCCTCCTGGCCATGGGGCCTCTGGAGGGGGGACGTGTGGCGGGAACAGCTGGCTGGTCTTGGGTTGGCCCTGAGCACCAGGCAGCCTGACTCTGGGTTGCTTTCCTGTTGCTTTGAAGGCTCTGACCTCGTGTCTCTTCCCACATCGCAGGTGATCAATATCATCAGTGCTGCCCAGGAGAACAGCTCCATGCCTGTGATGGAAGCCTTGGACCGCGTCCTGGAAATTCTGAGAACCTCGGAGCTGTATTCACCCCAGTTCGAGGCGAAGGAAGGGGATCCTCACACCAAGGACCTCATTGGGGGCCTGATGTCTGTAAGTGCACTGGCCGGGCTGTGGCGGAGCAGCTGGTGCTGTTGGCCCCGTTACACAGGCTCGCTGCTCGCGGAGGCCACAGCCTCGCCCACCTGCCGCCTCACCCAGGGCTCAGCGTGGAGCAGAGCAGAGGAGGGCAGTCTGCCGAGCCAGGGCCCCATTTCTGCTTAGTGGTCCTACGAGCAATTTATGTAAATAAAACTTAATTGTTTTAAAGATTTTGAAAACGGGGGCAGGAAAAAAGAAAAATAAATGCTCGATGCAGCACAGAAACAGGACGGGCCCAGATTCCCTCCAGACGCCCGGCCCAGGTCTGCGGCTGCCCGGGGAGAAGGCCTTGTGCTGTGGGCTCGTGAGGCCCGTCTCGGACAGAGGTCTCCCCGGGAAGAACTGTGTGGAAGACAGATCAGTCCGTCACTGCCGTCACCTGTGTGCTGGTCAGAAATAAAACTCCCTTCCCTCCCAGGTCCCGCTCTCTGAGGTCACTGACATCTTACACATCGGGCTTTCGGTGGGTTCCGGTAGCCGCCTACAGCCCAGTGTTATGACGTCAGCACTGCAGAGAGACAGCGAGGTTCCGTGACGGGAATGTGTGTTGAGACTCATGTCTAACGTGGGTCTGGCCTATTGACAGAGGCCCCCCAGCCTGTGGGGAGGCGGACACTGACACAGGAGGGGGAGGGAGAGAGGCCTGCCAGAAAGAGGGGGGGGGCTGCTATAGGGGCTGGGAGCAGCTCTCACCCAGGCTCTGCTGGGCGGAGTCGGGGTGCTTAGAGGGCCAGGAAGACTCTAGCTTTTTCTAGAGGACACGGAAGCCTGGTGTCCATTAGGGTGAGGAGGGTGGGGTGGGAAGTGGTGGGAAACAGGGGCGTTGTCCCTAAGAAACCAAACCGTCTGCGTGCCAGCAGGAACGCTGGGCCTCGGGGCCTCCCTCTCAAGCTGCCCTCGCTGCCCCCTCCCTCCCCCTGTCCTATGCCAGGCGATGGAAGGGAGGGCCCTGGGGGTGCGTGAGGGAGAGTCTGCCCCACTGCCCTCTGGGAGCATGTCTGGGGGCATCAGGTAAAGAACAGCTGTGACTTCTCTCTCTCGTTTCCTTGATTTTTATCAGGACGGTTTTCGAAGACTATCTGGGAATGAGTATACTCTCTCCACAAAAAGTACGTTTTCCTTTGTAATGTTTTTGATCATTATTAACATTACAGTCAAGTTTAAATGATGAAAATTAGTTTTCCCGATGGTTTGTCCTAAAAGCCCCGAAACAAAGCCCTGAGCCAGCACGGTGCCCTCAGGAGTGGTTCACGGGCAGAGCCTGCTAACACTGTCCTCCCAATCACCCCTCCCCAGACCTGCATCAGATTTCGGGCAGCTTACTCACCTCCGAGTCCCTCCACAACATCCCACCGCGGGTAGCTGAGGCCATGGAAAACGATGACAACTGGGACTTTAATGTCTTTGAACTGGAGACTGCCACCCAGAAAAGGTGAGCCCACCTGGCGCTCAGCGAGCAGCTCGGTGCCGAGGGCCGGAGCGGAGAAGCCCCCGACGAGTGGGTTTTGCACAGAGCTGGTCCCTGGTCCCGGGGCGGCGGTGCCCCCGAGTCACCAGGGCCAGGCCTCCACGGGGGTCTGTGGGAAGCCAGGGAGGAGACAGCAGACTCTGGGAAGCGTGAAATGGAGCAAGTGGCTGACTTCTCCAAATGGCAGGGTTTTCCTGTAAAATACAGGCATGATCTCCCCTGTAGGTGGCGATCTGCTGGGATCACAGCAAAGAGCCCCACTCAGAGCCTAGAACTAAAATGACAAACACACCAACACACGTTTGAGAAGAGCCAGCCCCAGGCCTCGGCAGCTGTGTTGGCGACAGGCATGGCGACTGGTGTGCTGGCAGGCGAGGGCGATGGGACTGTGCCTTTACTTTTGCACCTGCTGGGAAAGAACTGTTAGCCAAGCGGGGGCTGGCTTGGCACACAGGAGGGGTGCCACGGAGCTGGTGCTGGCCAGGCCGCCCCTCAGGTGGAGGCTCTGATGTGGGGGCAGGGCAGTCACAGGGGAGGTGCGCTCCCGAGGGATCACCAGGAGACGGCGTCAGGTCGCACCCCGTCTGGGTGAACTGTCCCCACGGCAGCCCTGCCTGCCTGTGCTCATGCTCACCATGAAGCAGCCGCAGTTACATTCTCCTTCCGTGGCCCCGACCTGGCAAAGACCGTGGAAAAGAAAACCCCATGGCAGACAGGTCTTTGAGCTCCTGGTTGACGCTCTAGTGACCAGGCTTTCACGTGAAATCAGGCCAAGGCAGGTCGGCTCAGGCCCTGCCAGCCCATTGCCTCTGGGCACTGCCCCAGCAGAGCCACATTTCTTGACCTTCGAACCAAAAGCCAGGTCAAGGATTGGCCGGTTGCTCACCCGCTAAGGCAGCGGTTCTCAACCTGTGGGTCGCGACCCCTTTGGGGTCGAACAACCCTTTCACAGGGGTCGCCTAAGACCATCGGAAAACACATATATCATTACATATTGTTTTTGTGATTAATCACTATGCTTTCATTATGTTCAATGTGTAACCATGAAAATACATCCTGCATATCAGATATTTACATGACGATTCATAACAGTAGCAACATGACAGTTATGTAGTAGCAACGAAAACAATTTTATGGTTGGGGGTCACCACAACATGAGGAACTGTATTAAAGGGTCGCGGCATTAGGGAGGTTGAGAACCACTGCCCTAGGGGCACCTCCTCATACACAAGGCCAGCAGAGGGCGTATGGCTGTCTGGCTCTTGTGCGGTCCTGGGAAACTGTTCGTGTGTCCAGGCAGGACACCCAGCGGGTGGCACAGGCACAAAGGAGAACGTGGGGTTCGAGGCGGCACCAGTTTAGCTTGGCTACAAACTTGCTGATTTTGAGGCACCAAGTGTAGCAGGCGTCTGAGCCCCGCCCCCCTGGGCCAGCTCCCTGGGGGCAGGGCCCCGCTGCCTTGCCCGCTCTGGCATCTGACTCGGCTTCCATGCTGTGCCTGTTTCTCCTTCCAGGCCTTTGACTTTTCTTGGTCTCAAAATCTTCGCTCGCTTTGGGGTCTGTGAATTCTTGAAGTGCTCGGAGACGACGCTGCGGCTGTGGCTGCAGACTATGGAAGCCAACTACCACTCCTCCAACCCCTACCACAACTCCACCCACGCTGCCGACGTGCTGCACGCCACTGCCTACTTCCTCTGCCAGGAGAGGATCAAGGTGCGCTGTCTCTCGCTCCCCCAGTTCCACGCAGTGTGGCTGCTCAGGAGTGACTCCCGTGTGCGGCCACGGGCCCGCGCTGTGGTACGGAGTCACGGCGTCCGTTCCGGACGTGACCCAGCTGTGCCATGGAAGTAAGACGGGCTGGTCCCCAGGGAGAAAGGCAGCACGAACAGGAGGGGCTGTGCACTGGGGTTTCACTCTGAACCTAGAAGCAAGTACTGCCAACTCAGTGTTGGCTGTGGCCACTTAGGGCCCCCGCGTGTCCCCCCACAGTAAGGGAGAGGACGAGGTCACGTCTGGCACCTGGGCGTGTTGAGCGGATGTTAGCTCCTCACCCTGCAGGGCGAACCTCGGAGCCGGGCTTGTTTTTAAAGAAAGATCATTGCCAAGGCCCGGGTGGAATAGGAGTCCCGAGAGAGCACTGTCACACAGGACAGAACACGGAGCAGCGTGTAGGATACCACGTTCCGCTGTAACTTCCTGCTTCTGGACTGCTCTATAGATAACACGTGCGTGTTCAGAAAGCTAACTGAAAACACTTCTAACAGCCTCAACTAAGGTAATTCACATGGTGCTGTTCAGCCATTCACGCCTCTCCGCTGAGGACACCTGTGTTGGGGCAAGTCCTTACCTTGCGTGAGTGAAAGTCGGTAATGTTCCCTAAAGAACATGCACAGATGCAACTTTCACAGTCGCGACAGGGAAGCTGGGTTTGCTCAACAAGACGCTTTTCTCAGAAATCTGGGCAGGAAGAGAGCTATGCAGAGTCCTTGCTCTCGGTGCCCTGCGGTTTCTAAAAGGTCTCTCCTTTTCAGCAAGCGTTAGACTCAGTGGACCAGGCCGCCGCCCTCATCGCAGCCGCCGTCCACGACCTGGACCACCCGGGGAGGACCAACCTCTTCCTGTGCAACGCGGGCAGCCCGCTGGCCGTGCTGTACAATGACTGTGCCGTGTTGGAGAGCCACCACGCGGCCCTGGCCTTCCAGCTGACCGCCAAGGAGGACAAGAGCAACATCTTCAAGAATGTGGAGAGGTGAGGATAACAAGGGTGTCGGTCCCTCTGTCTCTCTCTCCCCACAGCTTTATTGTGATAAGTTCACACACTATACCAGTGATGGCGAACCTATGACACGCGTGTCTGAGGTGACACGTGAACTCATTTTTTGGGTTGATTTTTCTTTGTTAAATGGCATTTAAATATATAAAATAAATATCAAAAATATAAATCTTTGTTTTACTAGGGTTGCAAATATCAAAAAATTTCTATATGTGACACGGCACCAGAGTTAAGTGAGGGTTTTTCAAAATGCTGACACGCCGAGCTCAGAAGGTTCGCCATCACTGCAGTATACAGTGCTCACCCATTTGGAGTGAATGATGGTCTTTATTCAGAGTAATGCAGCCCTGACCACCATCACTTTTAGGACATTTTCATCCTCCTCTCAAAATACCAAACTCAGCTTAGCCAGTTTGGCTTAGTGCACAGAGCATCGGCCTGTGGACTGAAGGGTCCCGGGTTCGATTCTGGTCAAGGGCACGTACCTTGGTTGTGGGCTCCTCCTCGGGCCAAGCCCTGATCAGGGCTCATGCTGGAGGCAACCAATTGATGTGATTCACATCGATGTTTCTCTCTGTCTTTCCCTCTCTCTCCATTCACCCTAACAATCAATGGAAAAATATCGAGTGAGGATTAAAATACACCAATGAAAACATCGAACTCATCAGCAGTCACTCCTCACTCACCCAGCCCTCCAGCCCGAGGCCACCACTGACCAGTTCCGTCTCCATAGATTGGCCAGTTGTGGACATTCTAGCGAAGGGGGGCCTCTCACTGCGTGGGCTTTGTGACTGGCTCCTTCCGCTTAGCACAGCTCCTCTGCATCCTGACCCTGGAAGACAAGGAAGAGGAATGCTGACCCCTGGAGCCTTAGGCATTCAGAGCGCCTGCGCCTGCCTGGGACACGCCCTCTGCCCAGCAAGCATCTCCTCAGTCCCCACCTTACTTCCCTGGCCCCTCACACTCATTACTCAGTCCCAAGTCTCTTTTGTAGCACTTACCGCATTTTTCATTATTTGTCTAATGTCTGATTCAGTTTTTTTTAAAAATATATTTATTGATTTTTTTACAGAGAGGAAGGGAGAGGGATAGAGAGTAAGAAACATCGATGAGAGAGAAACATCGATCAGCTGCCTCCTGCACCCCCCCTACTGGGGATGTGCCCGCAACCCAGGTACATACCCTTGACCGGAATCGAACCTGGGACCCTTCAGTCCGCAGGCCAATGCTCTATCCACTGAGCAAAACTGGTTAGGGCTGATTCAATTCTTTTTAGAAATTTGATTGACTAGAGGCCCAGTGCACAAAAATTCGTGCATTCGAGGGGTCCCTCAGCCCAGCCTGCACCCTCTCGCAGTCTGGGAACCCTTGCTTCTTACTGGCCATCTGCTCGCTGCTCCTTAGCAATGCCTTGGAGGTGGGAGAGGCTCCTGCCATCGCTGCTGCACTCGCCCAGCTTCTGGCTGAGCAGTGCTCCCTGTGGGAGCTCACTGACCACCAAGGGGCAGCTCCTGCGTCGAGCATCTGCCCCCTGGTGGTCAGTACGCATCATAGCGACCAGTCGTTCCGCCATTCGGTTGATTTGCATATTACCCTTTTATTATATAGGATAGGATTTTAGAGAGACATCGATTTGTTGTTCCACTTATTGATGCACTCATTGATTTTTTTTTTGTTTGTGCCCTGACCGGGGATCAAACCTGAGCCTTGGTGTATGGGATGACGCTCTAACCAGCGGAGCTCCCAGCAGGGCTGAGCAGATTCCTAAGCTCTGTAAGATCATGGGGCCTTTTGTTCACCACTGGCCCCTTGGTGTCTAATGATAGGGACTGAACATCAGAGGGAATAAGGAAAATGTATTCTGTGACGAGGAATACAGGGGTGGGCAAAAGTTTATATTTTATGTCTATTTGTTAATTATTGTATTACTAGAGGCCCGGTGCACGAGATGCGTGCACTGGGGGGGAGACCCTCAGTCCAGCCTGCGCCTTCTCACAGTCCGGGACCCCTCAGGGGATGTCAGACATCCCTCTCGCAGTCCGGGGCTCCCTCAGTCCAGGACCCCTCACTCCGTACCGCCCACCTGCAGTGGAGGCAGGAGAGGCTCCCACCATAGCATCTGAGCTCGCCAGCCATGAGTCCGGCTTCTGGCTGAGCGGTGCTCCCCCTGTGGGAACACACTGACCACCAGGGGGCAGTTCCTGCATTGAGCGTCTGCCCCCATGGTGGTCAGTGTGCATCATAGCGACCAGTTGTTCCACTGTTTGGCCGATTTGCATATTATGCTTTTATTATATAGGATTTCCTATATCAACAACTATACTTAAAGTATGTATCCATTTGGATTTTTGAGAAGTTTTAATGCGGGATTTTATAAAAAAGAGACTCCCGATTGTACTAAACTCCCTTTGCCACGTTCTAGCATTTCAGAGTGGATTTAAAGTAGGTTTTATTCAGAGATACTTGTCTGTGGACATGTACATATCCGTCACCTCTGGAAAAGTACACAAGGCTCTGATAACTGACTGTTTCTGGGGAAAGGAACAGAATGACTGCACCGTTCTCTGCACCTTTTGTTTTTAATTATATGGTTTACGTCCTCAGGAAATAGAAATTTGAAAGTAATTAGAAGCCAGTGCTGGGGAAGAGGCGTTGAGCACCCCTGGACGTGCTCAGCCCTCAGGGCTAAGTTTCTGGGCACGAAAGCCGTTGGGTCCTTTGTGGGGCACATTCTTCATAACCACGGGCTCCATGTTCAGCGAGACCGGGCTCTGCTCACCCGCTGCGTCCTTTCTCTGTTCTGAGAACTGGGTGCCTGACAGGGATGACGACGTCATGGACACTGCATCTGGAAGGTCTTGCCTTAAGATTCTGATTTTAACTTCTGTTGGGGCGCGCGCCTGTAACCTCCGTTCTTCTGACGTGCGCCTCCCAGTGATGTCAGGACTTCAGCTCCAGGGACACACATGCCAGGTCACATTCCTGTCCGGTCTGGGTGTGTGATCCCAGCGGCCTCTCCTTTGTCGTCTGAAACAGGAATGACTACCGGACGCTGCGCCAGGCCATCATCGACATGGTCTTGGCCACAGAGATGACCAGGCACTTCGAGCACATCAATAAGTTTGTCAACAGCGTCGTCAAGCCCTTGGCAGAGCTGGAGGAAAGCGAGGTGAGGGGACTGGCTGCCACGCGACCTGTGCAGGGCTCCTCCGTGTTGTTGGTTCCTGGAGTTTATTCTGTCAGTCCTCACGGTGGATCTCGTGGAGTAGATTTTACAAAAAGCACCGATTCTTTCCTGGACCCTCTTCCTCCGAGGCCCCTGTCTGCTCACCACCTCGCCCTGTGCACTGAAGCCCTTGCTACCAGCTCCCAGCCTTTCCCACCACGGCCCAGGCCCCCCCCCCCAGTACCCCGTCTGTGAGGCTAGGACCCCAGCTTACTTCTGCGCTCCTGTGTCTCTCCCTGGCTTTCTGGCTTATTACCCTTCGCATGTCCTGTCGAGGACTCAGCTCCCTTCACCTGGCCTCCTGTCTGTCAGCCTTTGACTCCCTGCTTCCCACGGACAAGGGTTCAGACGCCCCTGCCCTGCCCCCAGGACAGAGTTGGTTGTGGCCTGTACCTGCTCCTGCTCCCCGCCTGCCACAGAGAGAAGCCACATACAGTGCCTGGTGCTCACAGTGGGGCCGGGCCAGTGAGGCGGGCGCGGCACCCGGGCCCACGCTGATCGCTAAACGTCCATGTTCCAGGGGAGTGAGCCAAACCCTTGTGACGTAGACACGATGCTCCGGTCTCCAGAGAACCGGACTCTGATCAAGCGGATGATGATCAAGTGCGCGGACGTGTCCAACCCCTGCCGGCCCTTGGAGCAGTGCATCGAGTGGGCTGCACGCATCTCGGAGGAGTACTTTTCTCAGGTAAGACACTGCCTCTTAAGTGCCTCCATTTCCCCTTCCCTGTGGTGGGAGCCGTATCTGTGGGGGTGGCAGTAGATTCGCTCTCACCGGTCACAGCCTCTCAGTTCTGAGAGCACAGCTTACACCCTATTCACTCAGCCCCTGACCTGTCTCAGCACCGAGGAGCCCGTCCCCGCGCCACAGCCCGCGCTGACGGCCTTGAGGGTGCAGCGCTGTGACTGTTGAGGACCCGAGACCCTGGACAAGGACACAGGTCGTCAGGACCTCCTTTAACCGGTGCTAAGGCCCTGCCACTTCTCACAGACCTTCTGCAGTTGGGTGGGTCCAGCCTGGCCCTGCGCTTGGGACATATTTTCAGGGTGTAACGATGTAAAGCATGGGAGTTCCATTTCTTCCATCAGTTCAGTGCAGGAGAGCAGAGAGGGTCAGTGGAACAAAAAACATTTCCAAAGTCCAAATAATGTTAAACACCCTCTTTTAAAAAAAAAAATTATTTTTTTTACAGAAAGGAAGGGAGAGGGATACAGAGTTAGAAACATTGATGAGAGAGAAACATTGACCAGCTGCCTCCTGCACACTCCCCACTGGGGATGTGCCCGCAACCAAGGTACATGCCCTTGACCGGAATCGAACCTGGAACCCTTCAGTCTTCAGGCTGATGCTCTATCCACTGAGCTAAACCAGTTAGGGCTAAACACCCTCTTTTTATGAACAACACAAAATTCCTTAATCTGACGACTGTTCCAACATGCAACAGCCAAACTCACGTGGCCGTGCCAGTCGCCTGTATTTCTCTCTCTCCCTCTTGATTTTCTGTTCCTACTGACCCTCAGGCCACCTTTCACTCCCTCCCGTCAGTGTACGGACGGTGATCTCGCCTCACCCAGTGGCTAGTTTCTCCTGGATCCTCCCAGTAGATCCCGATCAGCACTGGCAGCTTCTGTGTCCTATGTCTGACTGGCGGCAGGAGGCAGGGAAGGGCTTGTATGTAAAATCTGTAGTTCTGGGCAGTGATGTGCAGCCTCTCTCACTGCTCACCCACAGCAGCACCCAGTCCTGCTAAGCGCCCTGTACAGGGCACCATTTTCCCTTACAGAGATGCACAGGGAGCTCTGTCTATGGTCCAACATGCCGCACAGGCTGGTAGCGCAGGCGCTCTGTGATGTTCTCCTAAGGACACGTGACTGCACATAAAGCGCTTCACCTCCGAGCTGATGTTTGTCTGTTTTGCGGCACGCATCTCAGGGTGTTCAGAATCTTTCCAGATGAGATAACATGGCCGGAGACGAGAACAGCCACCAGACCCCATGCTGTGAGGGGCTGTGTCTCCCTCACCCCTGTGTGCTGTGGCAGGCGCTGGAACGGTGGCTGCGGGGAGGGTGGCAGCTAGTGGGCGCAGGTGCCATTCGGAATCTTAACTGAGGAGCTTCGGCAGGAGGCTTTCAGGCGCTGAGAGTGTGGGTGGGGGTCCTGAGGCCCTCCTGGCAGAGCCGGCCCCACTCGGGGAACAACTTGGAATCTGGTGGCAGTCGTTCCCGGCTGGCTTCTCACCACTAGCTCCCTGGGCTCTAGGAGTGGAGCGGGCACTGAGACTCATAATTCTGGCATTTTCTGCTCTGCAGACCGAAGAAGAAGAGAAGCTGGACCTACCTGTGGCGATGCCAGCTTTTGACCGAAACACCTGCAGCATCCCCAAGTCCCAGATCTCCTTCATCGACTACTTCGTCACAGACATGTACCACGCTTGGGACGGTGAGGACTCTTAGAGGACTTTTCCCAGATGTCAGGACAGCGCAGCAAGCAGCGAGTGCTGTACTCTGTATGTGACTCCAGGTCATGCTTGGGGCTTACACTTTCCAGAAAGACTGAGATGAACAAGCTATCGCCCGGGCCCTGAGGCAGGGCATGTGCACATCCTCATTAACTGCCCCTCCAAGGGGGGGTTGTCATGCCAGTTTCAGAGCTGAGAGACGAACTGGGGCCACACAGAGAGTAGCAGAGAAACTAGGATTCACAACCACAAACACTGACTCCACACCCCACGGTGTCCCTGGAGCCACTTGCTCCAGCCGCTGCCCTGACAGAGGCCCCTTTTCCGCAAAGGGGCCCCTCTGGGAACCTGCTCTGGCCGCCATGGGACTGCACTTGGGGGAAGGGCCGCAGGGCAGGCAGATGTGGTCTGCAGTGCAAGGGGTGGGAGCACCAACAGGAGAGGGACTCGCAGCCTGCTGTCTCCTGGCATCGCCGTAAGGTGGGGGCTCTCGATGCTTTGTCCCTGACAGCCCAGCCCCAAAGGTGCTGATTATGGTGAATTAAGCAGAAGTGCTCCCTGTCTTACTGATCGGAGTTGTGAGCTGAGCAAGTCCTAGAGGAGATGCTGGCATGAGTGCAGGGCTTGCCTTTGGTACACGTGGGCCCTTAGCATCCTGCAGATGCCCGTCCTCCCCCTCCGTCCGCATGCTCTCTCCTTAGGAAGCCCGAGCCTCTAAGCCAGGGGGCCAGTTCACTGTCCCTCAGACCGCTGGAGGGCCGGACTATAGTTTAAAAAAAACTATGAACACATTCCTATGCACACTGCACAAATCTTATTTTGAAGTAAAAAACCAAAACGGGAACAAACACAATGTCTGTATTTGCGTGTGGCCCGGCCGTAGTCGGAGGACCCTGCTCTAAGCTGAGGCTGTGAGGAGAGCTCACGTTCCCCTGTTTGTTCAGACTTTGTAGACCTACAGGAGCTACTGCAGCACCTGGACAACAATTTTAAATACTGGAAAGGACTCGACGAAATGAAGCTGCGGGGCGTCCGACCACCTCTGGAACCAAAATAGTATGTGAACCCTCTTCCTTGTTTTTTTAAAATATATTTTATTAATTTCAGAGAGGAATGGAGATGGAGCGAGAGAGAGAAATATCAATGATAAGAGACTGATCAGCTGCCTCCTGCACGCCCTACACTGGAGATTGAGCCCACAACCCAGATATGCCCTGCCTGGGAACTGAACCATGACCTCCTGGTTCATAGGTCGACGCTCAACCCCTGGGCCTCGCTGGTTGGGCTTCCTTGGTTTATCAGCATCACACAGACTAAGAGGAGGAGGCAGCTGTGGAGTCAGTGAGAGCCACATTTTATAGCCAACATTGACCTCGGACTCAATGTGGGTTTTCAGTTTGCTGGGGAGAGGGTTCCTGCCTTGACCACTATCACGTTCACCCACCTCCTACACCTTTGCCACCTCGATCCTCACCCTCGTGGTGAAAAGGGGTGTAGGTGGTAAAGTCCATAGTGAGGGTGAAGGGATAAAGTTGGTTCAGGTCAAGATGGAGGTGAAAATGGTGAATCTCAAGGTGCTGAAAGTCATTGTGAAGGTCAAGCTGAAAGCAGCAAAGGTAAGGAGATGATGGGGTCAAATGTGGTGGTCAAGGTGAAAATGGAAAAGTTCAATTGAGGATGAAAGTGAGGGAGTAAGAGAGAAAACCAAGATGGTGGCATAGGTAAACACAGGAAATTGCTGCCTCACACAACCACTTCAAAACTACAACTAAAAGACAAAACAAACATCATCCAGAACCACAGGAAGGCTGGCTGAGTGGAAATTCTACAGCTAGAAGAAAAGAGAAAAGCACTGAGACTCAGAGGAGCTGCAGAAGTAAAGTGCAAAGGTACGGAGGCTCGAGCGTGCGGAATGGGGCTGGCAACGGAGGACGCCAGTGTCTTTTGCAATTGGGAGGGAGGCACAAGCTCCCGACAGCCCTGACTCCAGTTCCGAGCGAGTCTCTGGGGACCCAGACTCATGCGGGGAGAAACTGGACTGTCTGGTATTGGGCGGAACTCAAGGGCGGCTTTCTCTCAGAGGTGCTGGCAGCGATTACCGGGACACTGAGACCCGGGGCCTCTTAGGGTAGGACTGAGGAGCAGCCATAGCTGTTTGCTCCAACCTGTTCATTCCCTGAGACCCGGCCCCACCCAAGCTGTGGCAGAGGCTTTTGCATATGAAAGTTCTGGCCCTTTGAGATCTACAATTACCTAACAAACTGCAGCTGGATCAGAGAGACCCAGAACTTCCAAAAGAAGGCCCAAGGCCCCAGAGCAGCTTGCATTGCTTCACAGCTGGGCCTCATCTGGGCACCTCCAAACCCCAAACAAGGAAGGGGAATCTGCAGATCTCTCCATAGCTCCTGCTGGGTAGCCTCAGGCAGAGGCTAAATTAGCACCTCCTTAGATCCAAGAGCCAGTGTACCCAGGGGTCAGAGTGGGACCATCCAGATTACAACTCCTCAGATCCATAAGGGGCACACTCAGGGGGCAGACTCAGGGAACACCAAAGCCCCACTGAAGCAAGTCTTCCCCAGAAGGGTGTCTTCAGCACAGAAGTTCTCCCACTGCAGACACAGCTGATCCTCACAGCCAATTGGCCTGGAGGTCAGTTCCTCCCAGTGATACCTACAACAATCAAGGCTTAACTACAATAAGACTGTGTACACAGCCCACAAAGGGGTGCACCAACAGTGTCCACCTCAGGTAATTGGGGAGGCTGTGCCACTGGGCCCTATAGGACACCTAGCACAGAAAGCCACTCTACCAACACAGGGAAGCATAAAAAATGCAGAGACAAAGAAACCGGTCACAAATGACAGAAATGGAGGAAAGCAAATGACTGGATATAGAGTTCAAAACCATGGTTATAAGGTTTTTCAAGAATTTCCTAGAAACCGCTGATCAATTTAGTGAGACCCTCGAGGATATGAAAAAGGACCAACTAGAAATTAAGCATACACTGACTGAAATAAAGAATAATATACAGAGATCCAACAGCAGACAAGAGGATCCCAAGAATCAAGTCAAAGATTTGAAATATGAAGAAGCAAAAAAACACCCAACCGGAAAAGCAAAATGAAAAAAGAATCCAAAAATATCAAGATAGTGTAAGGAGCCTCTGGGACAACTTCAAGCGTACCAACATCCGAATTATATGGGTGCCAGAAGAAGAGAGAGAGCAAGATATTGAAAACCTATTTGAAGAAATAATGACAGAAAACTTCCCCCACCTGGTGAAAGAAATAGACTTCCAAGTCCAGGAAGCGCAGAGAACCCCAAACAAAAGGAATCCAAAGAGGACCACACCAAGACACATCATAATTAAAATGCCAAGGGCAAAAGACAAAGAGAATATCCTAAAAGCAGCAAGAGAAAGACAGTCAGTTACCTACAAGGGAGTACCCATACAACTGTCAGCTGATTTCTCAACAGAAACTATGCAGACCAGAAGGGAGTGGCAAGAAATATTCAAAGTGATGAATAGCAAGAACCTACAACCAAGATTACTTTATCCAGCAAAGCTATCATTCAGAATTGAAGGTCAGATGAAGAGCTTCACAGATAAGAAAAAGCTAAAGGAATTCATCACCACCAAACCAGTATTATATGAAATGCTGAAAGGTATCCTTTAAGAAGAGGAAGAAGAAGAAAAAGGTAAAGATACAAATTATGAACAACAAATACACATCTATCAACAAGTGAATCTAAAAATCAAGTGAATAAAAAATCTGATGAACAGAGTAAACTGGTGAATATAATAGAATCAGGGGCATAGAAAGGGAGTGGACTGACAATTCTCCGGGGGGAAAGGGGTGTGGGAAGAGACTGGAAAAAAATGGTACACCTATGGATGAGGACAGTGTGGGTGGTAAGGGCAGAGGGGAGCTATGGGGGGGGGGGGAGAGGAACAACTGTAATAATCTGAACAATAAAGATTTATTTTTAAAAAAGTGGAGTAAAGGTGATACAGGTAAAGGTGAAAGAAGAGGAGATAGTGAAGTTGAGGATGAAGGTAGAGGTAGTGAATATGATGTTGAAGGTGGCAACAGTGGACGAGGCGGGGTAAAGTGGTGCAGGTCAGACGAAGGAGGCAATGGTGGTGGTGAATCTCAAGGGGCAGGTAGTGAAGGTGAACTTTGCCAGTGAAGGAGGTGGTTGAAGGTCAATGTGAAGTGGCCACGGTGAAAATGTAGGTGGTAAAAAGGAGAAGGTGGTAAGGTCAAGGTGAAAGTGAGGGCAAAGGTGGTGAAAGTCAAGTGCAACAAAGGTTGCCATGGATAAGGAAGAGTGTGAAGGTAGTGTCAAGAGGAAGGTTGCAGCAGTGAAGGCGGTGAGTGAAAGGGAAGGCAGTGAAGATCAAGTACAGCGTTTCTCAACCTGTGGGTCGCGACCCCTTTGGGGGTCGAACAACCCTTTCACAGGGGTCGCCTAAGACCATTGGAAAACACATATATAATTACATATTGTTTTTGTGATTCATCACTATGCTTTAATTATGTTCAATTTGTAATAATGAAAATACATCCTGCATATCAGATATTTACATTACGATTCATAACAGGAGCAAAATGACAGTTATGAAGTAGCAACGAAAATAATTTTATGGTTGGGGGTCACCACAACATGAGGAACTGTATGAAAGGGTCGCGGCATTAGGAAGGTTGAGAACCACTGATCAAGTAACAGGTGGAAACGATAAAAGGTGGTGAATATGAAATTCAAAGTGAGGATGAAAGTAGTGAAAATAGTAAAATTGTGGTGGAAGGTGATGGTGGTGAAATGATCAAGGTGAAGATATAGGTGGCATCAGGGAAGGAATTAGATGAAGGTGGTGAATTCAAAGGGTAAAGATGATGAAGGTGAAGGTGCTGAAGGTAAAGTGTGGATGGTGAAAATGGTGGGGCAGGTGGTGAAATTGATATGCAAAGATGAAGGCGGTAAATGTGAAAGTGAAGGGGGTAAAAGTAGTGAAACTCGGGTAACAGTGGTGCAGGTCAAGGGAATGATGAAGTTCAGGGTGAGGATGAAGATGGTGAGGGAAGGTGGTTTCTGTTGAGGTGGGTAAAGGTTACATGGGTAAAGATGTGTTGAAGATGATGAAGTCAAAGGGAGTGTGTAGGTGGTGAAAGTGGTAAAGTTCTTTAAGGTGAAGGTAGTGAATGTTGCATCAGTGAAGGAAAAGTAGTTAATTTCAAATTGAGATGAAGGTAGTGAAGGCAGTGAAAGTTGAGGTGACAGGGGTCAAGGTGAATAATACGTTGTGAGGGTGAAGGTGTTGAAATTGAAGGTGAAATTCAAAGCAAGAGTGAAGTTGGTGAAGGGGGCAAAGATGAAGGGTGTGGACAGGTAAAGGTTATGCACATGATGTTCAAGGTTGAGGTGGGTCAAGGTGGCGAAGGCCAAGGTGAAACTTGTAGAGGAACTGAAAACCTCTCAAACTTACCGTGAAATCCTGCATGTGGCAGTTTCTCACAGGGTTCAGCACTGAGAACACCTTATGGCATTCTAACCTTGTTCCACATCACAGAAGCTACTGATGGTTATTTCAACCACAAATTTTGAGGTGGATTACTAGTATCAATTATTAAAGTGTTTATTACAACTTCAATACTTTCTAAGAGTTTAAAAATACTTCAAAGCCAACTTTAAATGGTATGACCAAATTTACATGATTCATATTCATTAAATATGTAATATTTAGTATACACTTATTTTCACATGCTTACTGATTTTAGAGAGGAAGAGAAACATCTGTTGGTTGCCTTCACCATATGCACCCCAACACGGAATCAGACCTGCAACCTTTTGGTGTCAGGACGATGCTCCACCAGGGCCCGATAGAGATACTTGTACATGTGAAATTTTTATCCAATTTATGCTAATCAGGAAACGCTGTTTCTACAGGAGAAGGCTCCTTCTGTCTGAAACTGGACCTCTGAAACTGCTCTACTCGCCTGATGTACTTTGCCAGCGATTCTACAAATTAAAAGAAATTAGGACTGAACACTTTTTCATAAAATTTTATTAATGACTTTTTCCAGAAGTTTGCCTTATTTTGTAGTGTTTATACCAAATATTGTCATAGAAACATAGCAAACAGAATATTTACTAAATTGACTTTTTAAAACCAATCTGTTTTTATCTTCATAGGTAATTTTTAATTCTAGATATTTATAAAGGTTCTGTATCTTCACACTTTCAATAAATGTAGTACCATAAAAAATTATGACATATCAAAGAACTTGTTATTTCATTTTAAACTTACATTGCTTTTCCAAGATAAAAATGAAATTAAACTATTTGTAAGAATTCATGTGTCACCTTTTCTTTGGTGTTTCATAAGACTGACAATATGTCATCTTTTTCGCCCTCTGAATGAAGAAGACTCCTTTATTGACAGAAAGATTAATAGTTTAGTGACTACTTCAGGTTCACAAAGGTCATGAATATGTTGAAAAATTCTCAGAAGCTACATGGATTTCAAGCACCCAGAAGAGATGACAGGGCCCACCCCGCAGGGGTCTCTCTGTCTATGGAAAGAAAGACCCCTTCTTCCTGTTGGTAATTGTAGGCTGAGGTGGGAAGGCCCTCCCCTCCTCCTCCAGGTGCTAGGGAATGACTCCCACAAGGAACCGGCCACGCGAGGTGAGAGCAGTCAGGCGCTGCCTGGAATCTGCACCACATACGTGAAGAGAGGAAAGAAGCAATAGAAACCTCAAGGTAAGCCAACGGAGTTTACAGAATAACAGGGAGATTTCACAAAGGACCAGATAGACATTCTAGATTTGAAGAGCATCATCATCGAAACAAACACACCTTTACAGGTTTAACAGAAGATGAGATTTTACTAAACACAGAACCAGTGAATCGGAAGGCTTAAGGTAGTCAGCATGCAGCAGGGAGAGATTAAAAATGGGAATAAGAGGAAAGTTAAAATAGAATGACACATTTCAAAAAGGGGAGAATACATATGGACATGCACCGCCCACAGGAAACCTAACAGGCCCTCAGACTTCCCAGAAGTAGCTCCTCAGATTTAAAGGGATCAATAAACCCACACGACACCCTGAGTTCAGAGAATAACCTGAAAGCTGTGAGGAAAGACCTTGTTCATTCCACTGTCAAGGAACTAGTGTTAGACTGCCAGCAGACATCTCATCTGCAGAAGACAAAGTAGTAACGTTTTCAAAATCCTGAAGGAGATGGTCAGCCTAGATTTATATATCTAACTGAGCTAGCACTCAGAGAGAAGGTAAGATAAACGCAATTCCAGCCATGCACACACAGGCCCTGTGGGGAGAAATGCCAAAAGATGTATAAAGTGAGTCCAGAAAGAAGAGCTGTTACAGAAACCAGTGGTAAATGAAGAGGTGGCGTAAGCACATGGGCAAAGCTAAAAGGACATTGTGTGGGGAAATAACAGTGAAGCGTAGTCGGGAGTAGGAGGAGCAGGTATCCAAAGTAGGATAAGGTAAATGTTCAGCTTATCCTAAAAGAGTGTTGTGTATTATAGATTAGACCTTCAATATTACAAGTTCAGGGAAATTGTCAAAGGAACAAAAATATGTGGGATTTAAGCCACTGGCGAGGATGTGGAGAAAGGGGGACCCTTGTGCACCAGGGATGGAATGGTAAATTGGTGCATCCACCAAGGAAAACAACGTGGAGGCGCCTTCAGAAAATTAAAAACAGAGTTACTGTATGACCCAGCATTCCTACTTCTGGGTTATTTATTCCAAGAAATTCAAAACACTAATTTGAAAAGACACATGTACTCCTATGTTCACTGCAGCGCATTTACAACAGCCAAAACAAGGACGCAACCTAAGTGTGCACTGATGGGTGGAGGGATAAGAATGATGTGGTGTGTGTGTGTACACGTGAGAGAATACTGCTCGGCCATAAGAAGGAACAAAGCTGCCATTTGCAACAACATGGGTGGACCTAGAGGGTATTACACTCGGTGAAATAAATCACACAGAGAAAGATGAATATCACAGGATTGCACTTACATGTGGAATCTAAAAAATAAACTCATAGATGCAGAGAACTAACTGATGGCTGCCAGATGGGATGAGGGTGGGTGACTAACTGAAAGGGGTGGGGGTTTGAGTACAAACTGGCAGGGAATAAAGTCAATAATAGTGTAATAGCCCTGGCCAATGGCTCAGTGGTTAGAGCGTCAGCCCATGTGCTGAAGGGCCGTGGGCTTGATTCCCAGTCAAGGGCACAGACTTGGTTGCAGGTTCCCCAGCCTAGTAAGGGCACGTGGGGGAGCAACCAATCGCTGTGTCTCTCTCACGTCAGGGTTTTTCTCCCCACTCCCTCCCTCCCACTGTCTATAAATCAATGGAAAAAATACCCCCCAACGAGGATTCCAATATTATTTAAAAATACCCTCCAACAATAATAATACTGGAATAACTATGGGTGGTGTCAGGTGGGTACTAGACTTCTTAGGGGATCACATCGTAAGGTACAGAAATATTTAATCCCTATGATGTACACCTGGAAGTAATAAAATACTGAATGTCAATAGTAACTGAAAAAATTTTTTTAATTTTGTCATGTAGGGTTAAGCTTTGGAGGACCACAAACCACTGTGATAGGATTTTCTGCCTTCCTCCAGACAGACGGCACCTGATTGCCTAGGCCTACAAAAGAGGGAATGACAGCTACTGGACACAGGGTTTTATTTGGGAGTGGGGGCGGGGGACAAAACGCCCTGCACTGTGGTGGTAAATGCACACCCCTACGAACACACTGAAAGATACTGAGTTGTAAATTCTCAACGGGTGAACTGTATGTCAAGTGAAGTTGTTAAAAAGAAAAAAAACAATGAAATTGTGGCCTTAGAGTATGGTAACTAGACCGTTTAAACACGGCTGCCAGTGACCCTGCCTCCTGGAATTCACAAGTGACTGAACCGAGAACATGGAGAAGTGTCACATCCCAGAAGTGGCTCCAAAAGGCAGGGGGTTCATCTCCTAGGGCTGCCATGACAAATGACCACACGCTGGTGGCTGAAAACGAATCCATTTCCTCATAATTCTGGGGCCAGGAACTGAAATTGAAGTGCCAACAGGCTCTCCCTCTGAGAACCACCCCATGCCTCCCTCCCAGCTCGCGGCCACTGCCAGCATCCTCCCTCCCTCCCCTCGTGGGGCCCTCTGTGCCTGTCTGACCTCTCCTCTTCTCGGGGCCACTAGTTATTCAGGGCTCACTCTGCTCCGAATCTGTGATTTCGTTTCACAATCCCTAACTAGTTACATCTGAAAGACCCTGTTAACACGTAGTTCACGTGCTGGGGTTCCGGGGATCTGAATTGTGGGGGACACTATTCAACCCTTTACAGATGATGATATCAATCTCGCTCACACTCTATTGTTCCTATTTGCTTGCTCGGATGAAGCAAGCTGCCATACTGTGAGCTGTCCCCTGGGGACGCCCACGTGGCATGGAAGTGAGGTAGCCCCAGCCCACGGCCGCCGTGGAGCCTAATCCTGCGACCAGCACCCACTCGGGGTGCTGTTCACAGACGAGACCACAGCTCAATAGGCACCTTGATTCCAGCCTAAAGAGAAAACCGGAGACAGACACTGCAAGACAGTGGATGTTGTTTTATCCGTAAATTTGGGGTAATTTGTTACATAGTGACAAATACCACATGTACCACACATCAGAGCTAAAGAGTGAGGGAGACCGACAGATGTCAACTGGCTAGACTCAACTAAGGAAAAAAGGGAAAAGACCCACAGAAACAAAATCGGAAATGAGAGAGAAGTCACCACATCACAGTTACACAAAGGATCGTACTAGAATGTTATGAAGGGCTATATGTCACCAAATTCAGTAAGTTCCTGGAATTATATAACCTTCCTGGTCTAAATCATGAAGAACTGGAATATCTAAATAGAGCGATCAGTAGTGAGGAAATTGAAACAACCATCAAAAACCTTCCAAAAAATAAAGTCCAGGACCAGATGGCGTCACCAGTGAATTCTACCAAACGTTCAAAGAAGATTTAAAACATATCCTTCTCAAACTCTTCCAAAAAAATTGAAGAGGCAATACTTCCTAACACATTCTATGAGGCCAACAAAACCATGATACCAAAACCTGGCAAAGATATCACAAAGAAAGAAATTACAAACCAATATCTCTGATGAATACAAATATAAAAATCCTAAACAGCCCTAACCGGTCTGGCTCAGTGGATAGAGCATCAGCCTGCGGACTGAAGGGTCCCAGGTTTGATTCTGGTCAAGGGCATGTACCTGAGTTGTGGGCACATTCCCAGTAAGGGGGGGGGGGTGTAGGAGGCAGCTGATCGATGTTTCTCTCTCATTGATGTTTCTAACTCTCTATCCCTCTCCTTTCCTCTCTGTAAAAAAATCAATAAAATATATATATTTTTTAAAATCCTAAACCAAGTACTAGCAAAATCAAATACAACAGTACATCAAAAAAATAATACAATCATGTGGGGTTCATTCCAGGGGCAAAGGATGGGTCAAAATACGCAAATCAATTAATGTAACACACCACATTAACAAAAGAAGAATAAAAATCCTATGATCTTATCAACAGATGCAGAAAAAAACATCTGATAAGATACCACAGCTATTTATGATTAAAACACTCAATAAAATAGGAATAGAAGGAAAGTACCTCAATATAATGAAGGCCATGTGTGATAAACCCTCATCTAATATCATACTCAATGGGGGAACACTGAAAGCTTTTCCTCTAAGATCAGGAACGAGATAAGGATGTCCACTCTCACCACCCTTATTCAACACTAGTGGCCCGGTGTACAAAATTTGTGCACATAAAAAGGGAATTAATTAGAGGAAATATTTTAATATTGCCCTTTTAATTTGCCCTTCCTCTATAATAGAAGTGTCAGAGATGAAAGAAAATTAGTAAAATGTATATGAAAATCTTCCTCCTGTCAGTCTGGGGCATGCCATGGGACTCAGAGTCAAGTCCCGGCACACCTGTGTGCACTTCGAAATCACGTGAGACCCAGACCTGGCCAGCCCCACCCCCGTCAAGCCCCGCCAGGAGGGGGGTGCAGCCTCAGGTCCCCAGGCACACCCTCAGGTCCTCCGGCCCAGCACTGGGGTGGGGGGCGCGGCCTGAGGTCCCCCAGACTAGCACTGGGGCAGGGGGTGCAACCTGAGGTCCCCCGTCAAGCCCCGTCAGGCAGGGGGTGCGGCCTGAGGTCCGCCATCAAGCCCTGCCGGGCTGGGGGTGTGGCCTCAGGTCCCCCGCTCCGGCCTGGCGCCTGCAGCCTCAGGTCCCTGCTGATCGCTCATTACGGGAACCCCGCCTCCACTGTGGGTGCAGCCATCTTGTGATGGCATGGTGGCGTGAGGGTCAATTTGCATATTACCTTTTTATTAAATTGGATAGTGCTGGAAGGCCTAGCCAGAGCACTAAGGCAAGAGAAAGAAATAAAAGGCATCCAAATAGGGAAGGAAGAAGTCCCCACTTTTGGGGATTACATGATTCTGTATATAGAAAATCCTAAAGACTCCATCAAAAACTATTAGAAACAAATACAGTAATGTTGCAGGATACAAAATCAATGTGCAAAAGTCCATCGCCTTCCTGTATACTAACAATAAAACTTCAGAAAGATATGAAAAAAAACACAATTCCTTTTGCAATTGCAACCAAAAGAGTAAAATACCTAGAAATAAAAAAGAACATGAAAGACCTATATACTGAAAATTACAAAGCATTATGAAAAGAGATTGAAAAAGACACAACAATATCTAAAAATATCCCATGTTCATGGATTGGAAGAATCAACAGTCAAAATGGCCATACTACCCAAAACAATACAGTAGGACCTTGTTTCTCAAACTTAACGCATTCTGGAAGGCTGTTCAAGAAGTGATTTGTTTGAAAACTGAGTCATTTTCTCTCATTAAATATAATGTAAATTGAATTAATCCATTCCAAACCCCAAAATGGTTCCGTTTTAACCTTTCTTATATACAGTGCACATCTAATGTACTGTCTATAAACAAACACTTCTTGCCCCGGCTGGTGTGGCTCAGTGGATAGAGTGTCAGCCTGTGGACTGAAGGGTCCCGGGTTTGATTCCGGTCAAGGGCACATGCCAGGAGTTGTGGGCTCAATCCCCAGTAGGGGGCATGCAGGGGGCAGCTGATCGATGATTTTGTTCATAAAGGTCAAAACACTTTATGAACTTGACCCCAAATGCAAGGGAAATAAAGCCAAAAAAAGAAAGGAATGGGTCTACATCAAACTTATCATTGATGTTTCTATTTCTCCCTTCCTCTCTGAAATCAATAATAATATATTTTTTAAAAAAACACTTCTTTTCTTAAATTTATTAAACCATCCATACTAACCTTAAAGGAATTTTTCATCTATCACTGTCTCAGAAATGCTATAACCAGCTACTTGCTTTTTATTTATCCAATCAACAACAGTTTTTCTAACTATTCAGTTGCCTGAGATTGTTGTTTTGTGAGCACTTTCACACCCTTAGTAACATTAACACTCTGCATGACCTCTTTATGTTTTAAAATTGTGATAATCATCTATTTCTATTTTGCCAGCAACTACTAAGACATTTTTTCTGTGAACAACTTGGTTGAGAACTGAATCGTTCAAAATAGGAGATATTCAAGAAATGAGGTTTGACTATATACAGATGTAATGCAATCCCCATCAAAATCCCACTGTCATTTTTTAAAGAAATAGAATGAGAAATCATCAGATTTGTATGGAACCACAAGATTCCAGATAGCCAAATCAATCCTGAGAAAAAAGAACAAAGCTGGAGATATCACCCTACCTGACTTCAAATTATACTACAGAGCCATGACAATCGAAACAGCATGGTATTGGCAGAGAAACAGACACACAAATCGAGAGCCCAGCTATAAAACCACCTGTTTATGGACAGATGATTTTCGACAAAGGAGCCAGAAACACACAATGGCGTAAAGAAAGTATCCTATCTAATAAAAGAGAAACATGGTAATTAGCTGTACCTCCACTACCCTTCCCATTGGCTAATCAGCGAGATATGCAAATTAACTGCAGCCAAGATGGCAGCCGGCAGCCAGGCAGCTGAAGCAGAACATGAGGCTTGCTTGCTCCAATGACGGAGGAAACCAACGTTCCCCGCCTGCCACCGCCTGGCTCTGAGCTCCTGAAGCAACAGCTCCAAAAGATACACTGTTTCAATTATAGAAGCTAAAAGATGGCGGTTAATTTGCATATACCAGTTGCGAGGTTAGACTGAGGACAACATGGAGGCCAAGCGGTACAGAAGGGAGCTAAGTAGAGCCCTCGAGGACAGAAACGGAGCCAAGGCTGTGGAGGTGGGAGGGCAAGCCCAGCCACAGCGGCTGTGAGCCAGAGGGGCAGCGGCTTGGGGGCAAGGAGCAGCGTCTGGGAGCGGGAGGGGAAACCCAGCAGGAGCCCCTGGGAGCGGGAGGGGAAACCCAGCAGGAGCCCCTGGGAGCGGGAGGGGAAACCCAGCAGGAGCCCCTGGGAGCGGGAGGGGAAACCCAGCAGGAGCCCCTGGGAGCGGGAGGGGAAACCCAGCCGCAGCAGCTTGGAGTGGGAGCAAAGCCTGCCTCAGCGGGTTTCGCTCCCCTCTCTGCTTCGCTCTAGCCGCTGGAAGCCCTGTTCTTGCAGGAATCTTCCTGCAACGGGCCTCTAGTCTATAATAATAAAAGTGTAATATGCAAACTGACTGAACGACTGAACAGTGGAACGACTGTCCGGACGACCTTCCAGATCACCTTCCGGATGAAGCTGGGGCTGCGAGGGCCTACTATTGCACAAATTTTGTGCATCAGGCCTCTAGTCTTCAATAAATGGTGCTGGGAAAACTGTAAAGCCACATGCAAACATATGAAACTGTATTACAGTTTGTTCCCATGTGCAAAAATTAATTCAAAATGGATCAAAGACCTAAATATAATACCTGAAACAATAAGTTACATAGAAGAAAATATAGGTATGAAACTTACGGACCATGGTCATAGAAAACACTTTATGAACTTGACCCCAAATGCAAGGGAAATAAAGCCAGAAAAAGAAATGAATGAGTCTACATCAAACTAAAAAGCTTCTGCACAGCAAAAAAAAAATTGACAACAAAACTAAGAGGCAGCCAATAAGATGAGAGATATTTGCAAACAGTAGCTCTGACAAAGGTTTAACTTCCAAAATATATAAAGAACTCATAAAACTCAACTCCAAACAAACTACCCAATCAAAAAGTGGGCAAAGGACCTGAAAATACACCTCTCCCAAGAAGACATACGAACAGCCAATAGATAGATGAAAAGATGTTCAACCTAACTGGCAATTAGGGGAATGCAAATCAAAACTACAATAAGGTACCACCTCACACCTGATAGAGTGGCCATTAGCAACAAGACAAGCAAAAAGTGTGGGTGAGGTTGTGGAGAAAAGGGAGCCCTCACTCACTGCTGATTTGCATCCCCCTAATTGCCAGTTAGGTTGAACAGACACATAAATTGAGAGCCCAGCTATAAAACCATCTGTTTATGGACAGATAATTTTCGATAAATTTCTCTGCCAATACCATGCTGTTTCGATTATCATGACTCTGTAGTATAATTTGAAGTCAGATAGGGTGATATCTCCAGCTTTGTTCTTTTGGTACAACCACTATGGAAAGCAGTCTGGCAATCCCTCAAAAAATTGAGAATAGAGCTACTATACAACCCAGCAATTCCTATCCTGGATATTTACCCCCAAACCTCAAAATCATGTATTCACAAAGATATATGCTCCCCTATGTTCATTGCAGCATTCATTATTCATGGTGGCCAAGATATGGAAACAACCAAAGTGTCCAGCAACAGAGGACTGGATAAAGATGTGGTCCATATTCTCAATGGAATACTGCTCAGCCATAAGAAAGGATGAAATAGTGTCATTTGCAACAACATGGAGGGACCTTGAGAACATTATGCTAAGTGAAATAAGTCAGTCAGAAAAAGCTAAGAACCATGTGATTTCACTCATATGTGGGATGTAAACCTTAAACTCATGAACACAAATGGCAATGTGGTGGTTGCCAGAGGGAAGGGGGTAGGGGGGAAAGGGGGGCCCTAATATAAGGTGACAGGAGACGATCTGACTTTGGGTGGTGGGCACATGGTGCACTATACAGATCTTGTAACATAGAAACCCACATCTGAAACCTATATGTTCATGTTGACCAATGTCACTCCAATAAGTTTAATTAAAAAGAAAGAATTGAGAAAAACCAGACTCAACCAAAAGACTATTAGAAACACTAAACAAAGCTGTGGGATGTACAAAATCCAGTGTTCAGCCCTGGCCGGTGTTTCTCAGTGGTTAGAGTTAGAGTGTTGGCCCACGCACCAAAGGGTCACGGGTTCGATTCCCAGTCAAGGTCACATACCTGGGTTGCAGGTTTGATCCCTGGCTCTGGTTGGGGGGGGGGGGGTGTGGGAGGCAACCAATTGATGTGTCTTATATAAATGTTTCTCTCCCTCCCCCTCTCTCTCTCCTCTTTCCACTCTAAAAATGAATGGAAAAATATCCTCAGGTGAGGATTTTTAAAAAATCCAGCCCAGCCAGGGGGCTCAATGGATGAGAGTAGACAAATGAACCAGGACAGGAGGTCACAGTTCAATTCCTAGTCAGGGCACATGCCCAGGATGCAGGCTCAATCCCCAGTAGGGGACATGTAGGAGGCAACCAATCAATGATTCTCATCATTGATGTTTCTCTCTCTCTCTCTCCCTCTTCCCTTGCCCTCTGAAATCAATAAAAATATATTTTAAAAATCCAGTGTTAATATATACTAACAATGAGATAACAATATCCAAAAACAAAATGAAGAAAACATTCCCTTTACAAATGGAACAGAAAGGATAAAATACCTAGGAATAAACCTAACTTAAGGTATGAAAGACTTGTACATGGAAATTACAACACATGAAGAAACTTGAAGAAGACACAAAGAAACAAAGATATTCCGTGTTCATAGTTAAAATGGCCATATTACCTAGAGCAATCCATAGAGTCAGTGCAATCCCCATCAAAATACCAATAACATTTTTCAAAGAAATAGAACACCCCAAATAGCCAGAGCAATCATGAGGGGAAAAAGAGCAAAACCAGAGGTATCACACTCTGTGACTTCAAATTATACTACAAAGCTACAGTCATCAAAACAGTAAGATATCAGCAGAAGCACAGACACACAGACCAATGAAATGGAATTGAGAGCCCAGAAATATAACCACACATATATGGCAACTAATTTTTGACAAAAGAGCTAAAAACATACAAGGGAGAAATAAAGCCTCTTCAATAAACAGTGTTAAAAAAAAATTGGAAAGCCTCGTATGCCATCTGACACCATACATAAAAATTAATTCAAAAAGGATGAAAGACTTGAATATAAGACCTAAGACAAAAAAAATACATAGAAGAAAACATAAGTACTAAGTTTTTGTGAACTTGATCCTAAAGATAAGGGAAGTAAAAGTAAAAATGAATTGAATGGGACTACATCAAACTAAAACAAAACAAAACAAAACAAAAAAAACTACTGCACCGCAAAAGAAATCATCAACAAATCAAAAAGACAACCAACTGAATAACAGATATTTGAAAGCTATACCTCCAATACGGGGCTAATATCCAAATATATAAATAACTCAAACAACTCAACAACAACATCCAATTTAAAAAATGGTCAGGGGACCTGAACAGACAGTTCCCAAGAAGACATTCAAATGACCAACAGATATGAAAAGATGGTCAACGTCATTAGCTATCAGGGAAATGCAAACCAAAATCACAACAAAATGGTTATTATCAATAAGACAAGAAGTAGCAAGTGTTGGAGAAGATTTGGAGAAAAAGGAACCCTCTTGCACTGCTGGTGTGAATGGAAGTTCGTACAACCATTCTGGAAAACAGTAGGGAGGTTCCTCAAACATTTAACAATAGAGCTGTACCCTATGACCCAGCAACCCCTCTTCTGGGTATCTACCTGAAAACTTGAAAAATGCCCATAAAGATGTATGCATCCCTACGTTCACTGTAACATTATCCATGGCAGCCAAGACATGGAAACCAATTGTGTCCCTCATCAGATGATGAGATATATGTACACAATGCACTACTATTCAGCCATAAAAACGGATGTAATATTGCCATTTGCCACAACATGGACGGATCTTGAGTGTACCATGTGAAGTGAAGTAAGTTAGATGAAAAAGGACAAGAACCACAGAATTTCACACATATGTGGGATATAAAACAGAAAGCAAGAAACGAACAAACTCATAGACAACAGAATGGTGGTGACGAGAGAGGAGGGGATCGGGGTTAAGGGGGTCAAATATATGGTGACAGAAGGATACTAAACTCTGGGTGATGAGCATGCAATATATACACGATGTATTACAGAATTGTACACCTATAAGTTATATAATATTAATAACCAATGTTGCCACAATAAATTTAATTTTTGAAGAAAAGAGCTGAGCCTGGCCAGCATGGCTCAGTGGTTGAGTGTTGACCTATGAACCAGGAGGTCCCAGTTTGATTCCCAGTCAGGGCACATGCCCGGATTGTGGGCTCAATCCTCTGTGTGGGGGGTGCAGGAGGCAGCTGATCCATGATTCTCTCTCATCAATGATGTTTCTCTCTCCCTATCCCTCTCCCTTCCTCTCTGAAATCCATAAAAATATATTTTTAAAAACTAAAAATTAAACATAAAAGTACTAGAAGAAAAAAGCTCTCATCCCACAGAGCAACAAGGCTGACATAAAATAAACCCAGAGTTCAGGCACATAAAACCCTGCTAATTTTGGCCATGTTTAAGGGACAAGATCATAGGCCCCGGCAGGCCCGGAGGGGCGGAGAGGGTGCTGGGGTCGGAACTGCACTAACTCAAACCCCAGTCGGCAAGGTGGGACCACAAGGAAGTGTCACCACAGCTCTTTGTAAGGCTGAGAAATTAGAAACAACCACAATACCCAACCCCAGGTAACTTTTAAGGAGAAAAGTTTGGGATGATGCCACAACCTTTGCAGTTCTTTGCAGCTATTAAACGTGATGACTTAGGAGCTAATTCAGTGAAATGGGATGACCACAAAGCTGCATTTTTAAGTAAAAACAACTTGAACGGCATATACGGAATGACCCATTTTGGGGGGAGGAGGCACAAAATGAAGGAGACACACGGGGCGTTTCCCGTGGTTCTCTCTGGAGGCCGGGAAGAAGGGGGCTTGGCTATCTGCCTGGTTTTTTTCTGGATTTTCCTAAACTTAATACATTTGATTACTTTTGCGATTAGAAAGCCCTAAGGTTTGAAATCTGAATGACTGAGAAGGTGGTGTGCGTCCCATAACTAGGTAACTAGGAAGAGGAGGAGAATGGATGGGTGAGGGCAGACGACAGTTCAGGTTTGGATGGAACTTAGTCTGAGGGTCTGTGGCCCTCCAGGGACAGGAGGAGCCGGCTGGGGGTGGACCCTGGACTCAGTGCTGTTAGCTCCGTGGACGTGACACCAGCCTTGAACTCGTCAAGGGCCAGGCGGGGAGGGGACGGCTCAGGGCACAGCTGCATCCCTGGCTGCTGTGGACGAGGCCCAGGGCACCCCGGCTGGAAGGAGCCCTGCAGGGGGTGTCCCCCCGATGGCCCTACTTCCTGCCTGAGCCCCTCACAGAGGACGCTCACCCCCACCGGGGGAGGACGGGGCAAATGACCTTCGCTAGTGTATCCCTCAGCAGGTGAGAGGCAGAGCAGTGACATTTCAAACAGGAGCAAAGGTGACAACCTTGGAAAAAGACAGGCTTGCCCGCCCACCTCGCTGGGGCTGGACCTTCCAGAGAGGGCAGGGAAAGATCAAAGAGAAGTAGGGCGCTGTTTTGCTCCCCAGTTTTCTACAAAAGACATCATTAGAGTGGACAAACTGGCTTCTTTTTTTTAATTATTTTTATTATATTTATTATTTAAATATATTGTTATTGACTTCAGAGAGAAAGGGACTATAGAGATACTGAAACATCAATGAGGAGAATCATTGATCGGCTGCCTCCTGCGCTGGGGATGGAGCCCGCAACCCGGGCATGTGCCCCTGACCAGAATCAAACCCTTCAGTCCGCAGGCCAAGGCTCTATCCACTGAGCCACACCGGCCAGGGCAGCAAACTGGCTTGAGTCACAGGAAACCTTCCCCCCCCCCCCCCCCCCCCGAAGACTGGGATCAGAAACAATGGAGCAGGAGCCATGAAAATCATCAGCTCACCTCACACTTAGGAAGAAGCTGAGTAAACTTGGAACAGTGTGTCTCCTGCTATAAAGAGGAAATTTCAGAAAGTTAGGAGCCACCACACTGAACACAGTTAATTACATGCCCTTCACTCCACTCGCACGGCCTCATGCCATGAGAGAGAGAGGGGTGTCCGGCCCCTTCTCTAGGCCTGCGCCCTGGCTTCTCTAAGGGTTAGCGGACCAGCCTGGAACATGCAGGTCAGCCGTCTGCCATCCGGGCCTGCACACAGGATGCTGCAGAACCTGGTTTAACAGACGCTTTCTTTGCACAATGAAGGGCCCTGCAATGAAGTGAGGTGTTTTCACAAGTCATCCTCCCATTTCCTCTCACCCCCATTTCACCAAAAAGCCTCAAACGCCCGCCGAAAAGCTCCATCCTTGTCCCATGGACTAGATCCAGGTTAATCTAAAAAAGGAGGAAACGCACTCGGCCACCAGGAAGCAATAGCTTCAACTCAGGGGCCAAGAACACCGCTGTAGACAGAACAATGCAGGAGGCGGCCGGGAAGGTCGGGCAGCTGGACCCAGCGGTCATGGCCACTGAGAGAGAAGAGGGCCCAGTGCAAATGACCCGGATGGAGGGTGGGTTGGCAGGGTTTCTAAAAATAGAAGTAATGGTTTAAGAATTCATCTGAGGATTTTCAGATATTAAAAATAAGTTTCCTCCCAGGCACGGAGATTGGCCTCAGATCTTAGCTCGAATCGTCCCCAAAAACCTAGTGACTTAGCCACAGACCTGAGTTAAACCCCCACTGCCCACAGGGGGCGTGGAGCTACCAGAAGGAACATTATTTCAGAAGAATAAAAAATTATTTTCCTTCCAAATGGTTTTATGAAGGGTGAAGAATCAAGTCTCCTGTAAAATTAACTTTTAAAAATTGAAAATTTAAAATATTATTTTTATTATGCTCCATTAAAAAACTGATGGTTTCCAGAATTTCACCTAAGAGTAACAATGAAGAGAAAATAAAACAAAACACACACACACAAAAATGAAAACAAGCTAATACAAGGATAAAAGAAACTCAGTTTCCTCGTAGCCGAAATAAAAACAGAACAAGATCAGTTCAATAACAACAAAATAAGCTAGCTGTCTAGAAGTCTTTTCTTTTTTAAATCTTCTCCAGAGAATTTGTTTTTATTGATTTTCAGAAAGTGAGGAAGGGAGAAAGAGAGAAACATCGATCCATTGCCTCTCACACATGCCCTGACCTGGGATCAAACACGCAACCTTTTGATGTACAGGACGATGCTCCCACCAACTGAGCGACCGGGTGTAGGAAACAGGCCTCTGTGATCCATCTCCAGCATAAACCAATGGAAACAGCTACCGAATTCCCCGACAAACAGAATGTAAAGGGGAGGGGAGAGGATCCAGCATCAGGTGGAAACCCCCGAGGTGCCTGCTCCACTAGACTGGGGGGGGGGGGGGGGAGCACCTAGAAAGGGCCTCAGCCCGATTTTTTTAAATGGCCCAATGGGAGGCAGTAAGACCTAGGCAACAGGTGTTGGTGAAGATGTGGAAGAAAGGGAACCCTCACGCGTTGCTGGAGGGACTGCAAATTGGTGCAGCCACGATGGGAAACATTATGGAGGCTCCTCAAAAAATTAAAAACAGAACTACCATATGACCCAGCAATTCCACTTCTAGGTATTTGTCCAAAGAAACCCCAAACACTAATTAGAAAAGATACATGCATCCCTATGCTCACTGCATCATTATTTACAACAGCCAAGATATGGGAGCAACCTCAGTGCCCATAGATAGACAAATGGATAAAGAAGAGGTGGTACATCATATACACCATGAAATATGACTCAGCCACAAAAAAGAATGAGATCTTACCATTTCCGACAACATGGATGAACCAAGAAGGCATTATGCTAAGTGAAATAAGTCGGACAGAGAAGGACAAATAGTATGTGACTTCACTTACATGTGGTATCAAAGAACAAAATAAGTAAACAAACAAAACAGAAACAGGCTCATAGATACGGAGAACAAACTGAGGGTTGCCAGATGGGAGGCTGGGGGACTGAGTGAAAAAGGTAAAAGGACTAATACGTACAAATTGATAGTTTGCAAAATAGTCATGAGGATGTCAAGTACAGCACAGGGAATATAGTCAATAACACTGTGATAACTATGGATAGTGCCAGGAGGGTACTAGATTTATCGGAGGGTCACTTCATAAATTATATAAATGTCTACCCACTGAAACTTAGTAATATTTGAACATCTGAAACCAATATAAATATTACTTTATATTCAACTAATATAAATATTAGTTGAATGTCCACTGTAATTGTGAAAGACAATAAAATTTTTTAAAAAAGGGAATATATTCAAGAAGTAGTCTTGGAAAAACTGGACAGACACACGCAAAAAAATGAAGCGGCCACTTTTCAATACAAGAAACTCAATCTATATAATACATCACGGTAGTAGGAGAGCAAACCACACAATCATCTCAGTTGACACAGGAATGGCATTTCCAAAAGCCAACCCTCTTTCATGATAGAAACTCTCAGAAACGAGGAATAGAGGGAAGATTGCTCAACACAATAAAGGACATTTATGAAAAGCCCACAGTGAACATCATGCCCCATGAGGAAAGCTTGAAAGCGTGCTCGGTCCTCTCACCAGTGAGAAAGGAATGCCTGCTTTCAGCACTGCTACTGAACCTTGCCCCAAAGTTCTATCCGGAGCAATTAAAACAAAGGAAAGGCATCCAAATTGGAAACAAATTAGATGACCATCTCTACTTGCAGGTGACATGATCCATGCAAAGAAACTCCCAAGGAACGCAGGCAAGAAAGCTACTTGAGCTAATAAACAAATCCAGCAAAATCACAGAGTACAGAGTCATCACACAAATTCAGCTGTGATTTTACACACCAGTAATGAGCAATTAGAAAAATAAAGAAAGCAGTTCCGTTTACAATAACATCTATATGTGGGTTTTTCTAAACCAAGCAATCCCTAAATTCTCTGTAGACACAAACTGGACGGGCTACATTTTAATTCAACTCTCCCTCTCTCTTTTGCTTTGTAATCCTCACCTAAGGATATTTTTCCATTGATTTTTAGAAAGAATGGGAGAGAGAGACATCAATGTGAGAGAGACACATTGATTGGTTGCTCTTGACCGGACTCAAACCTGGGACCCTTTAGTCCAAAGGGTGATGCTCTTTCCATTGAACCAAACTGGATAAGGCAAAAAAAAAAAATTTATTTTTTTAATTAAAAAAGAAGGAAGCAGGGAGAACCAAGATGGCGGCATAGGTTAACGCCGGAGTTTGCTGTTTTGAACAACTACTTCAAAAGTGAAACCAAAAAAAGGAAGGGACATCACCCAGAACCACAGGAACGCTGGCTGAGTGGAAGTCCTACAACTAGGAGGAAAGAGAAACGCATACGGACACTCAGAGGAGGCGCAGTGCTGAAGTCAAATTCTGAGGTGCGGAGTGCGCGGAGCGGGCTGGCGGCGGAGGGCGCGGTTGTTGTTTTCAATCGGGAGGGAGTCGCAGACTCTGAGCACCAGATCCGGGCGAGTCTTTCGGGACCCAGACTCAAACGGGAGAAGCGGGACTGTCTGGCTTCGGTCAGAGCGAGTACAGCTTTCTCTCCGAGCTTTGCAGCGGGTGCTGGGACTCAGAGAGGCAGAGCCCCTGGGGACAGGACTGAGAGCCGCCATAACTGCTCTCTCCGGCCCACCCTGTTGATCCTGTGCGACCCGCCCCGCCCAAGCCCTGCACAGAGGCATTTGCCGGATAGCCTCAGGCAAAGGCTAGATTAGCACCTCCCTAGAGGACAGAAGTTCTCTCACTGCTGACACAGCTGATTCTCATAGCCACTTGGCCTGGAGGTCAAACCCTCCCTGGAATTAGCTACAACAATCAAGGCTTAACTATAAGACTGCGAACAAAGACCACTAGGGGGTGCACCAAGGAAGCATAACAAAATGCGGAGACAAAGAAACAGGACAAAATTGTCAATGGAAGAAATAGAGTTCAGAACCACACTTTTAAGGTCTCTCAAGAACTGTTTAGAAGCTGCCGATAAACTTAATGAGATCTACACGAAAACTAATAAGACCCTCGATCTTATATTGGGGAACCAACTAGAAATTAAGCACACACGGACTGAAATAACGAATATTATACAGACGCCCGACAGCAGACCAGAGGAGCGCAAGAATCAAGTCAATGATTTGAAATGCGAGGAAGCAAAAAACATCCAACCGGAAAAGCAAAATGAAAAAAGAATCCAAAAATGCGAGGATAGTGTAAGGAGCCTCTGGGACAGCTTCAAGCGTACCAACATCAGAATTATAGGGGTGCCAGAAGATGAGAGAGACCAAGATATTGAAAACCTATTTGAAGAAATAATGACAGAAAACTTCCCCCACCTGGTGAAAGAAATGGACTTACAGGTCCAAGAAGCGCGGAGAACCCCAAACAAAAGGAATCCAAAGAGGACCACACCAAGACACATCATAATTAAAATGCCAAGAGCAAAAGATAAAGAGAGAATCTTAAAAACAGCAAGAGAAAGAAACTCAGTTACCTACAAGGGAATACCCATACGACTGTCAGCTGATTTCTCAACAGAAACTTTGCAGGCCAGAAGGGAGTGGCAAGAAATATTCAAAGTGATGAATACCAAGAACCTACAACCAAGATTACTTTATCCAGCAAAGCTATCATTCAGAATTGGAGCTTCACAGATAAGGAAAAGCTAAAGGAGTTCATCACCACCAAACCAGGATTATATGAAATGCTGAAAGGTATCCTTTAAGAAGAGGAAGAGGAAGAAAAAGGTAAAGATACAAATTATGAACAACAAATATGCATCTATCAACAAGTGAATCTAAGAATCAAGTGAATAAATAATCTGATGAACAGAATGAACTGGTGAATATAATAGAATCAGGGACATAGAAAGGGAATGGACTGACTATTCTTGGGGGGGAAGGGGTGTGGGAGATGTGGGAAGAGACTGGACAAAAATCGTGCACCTATGGATGAGGACAGTGGGTGGGGAGTGAGGGCGGAGGGTGGGGCGGGAACTGGGAGGAGGGGAGTTATGGGGGGGGAAAAAAAGGAACAAATGTAATAATCTGAACAATAAAGATTTAATTTTAAAAAAAAAAGAAAAAAAAATAATAAAAAAATAAAAAAAATAAAAAAAAAAAGAAGGAAGCAGGAGTCCATCTTCTAAAATATTTTTAGCTACTAAAAATAATTGACACTATTATTAATTTTGCTAGCTATCAAAATGGTCACACAAATCTGATTATGCAACGAGGAATATTTTAACCTAAAGAAATCAAGTATGATTCTAAAGAAAATCATACAGTAAATTGAAATCCATTTGAAAACAGCATGTTCATGCTGTCCCATTTGATACTTTTCATTCATTTATTTATTTATTTATTTTTGCCTTAGGCATGACCTTTGTTCGCTTGGACACTGTACAAATATTACAATTTCCTTTTGCTCCCAAATGTATATAAATAATCTTTACATAGGAATCCATTCTTTACTGCAAATCTTTCTAAATCTCTGCAGGTGGCTCTGAAGGAGGGTAAATGAATGAACATAAGAGGGGCTAAGGGAGGGGGTGTGTGGGGGGGAAAGAGGGGTGTTGGGCCAATCCTCAGGGACTCACCTGCCCAGAATCCTACTTAGAGACCTCTCTGTTAGCACCCCACCACCACCACCATCACCACCTCCCACAGGCAGGGCTCAGGGCCAGGCAGAGGGGGGCACGGGAGAGGCCCAGGAGGAACATAGGGTCCACTGGCGGGAAGAAATGAAGCGGGTTAAGGGTGATGATGGCAAATGCCCAGCTCCACGCCAGCTCCCTCCTGAGAGGGGGAGGGGGAGGGGTGGCAGGACGGGGCGGTGGAGTTAGACAAGCTGCTCTATGGAGTGAATTTGAGTCCTTGTTCT